>NC_092804.1:77899994-78564407 GCF_040954645.1 Diabrotica undecimpunctata | reverse complement strand
AACTTTGGAAGAAAAAGTTGATATAGCTCCAGAAACAAAAACATTTGATTTATCGAACACTCCTGGAACATCATCAAGTTATATTAAATTAACAACCATTTCTCCGTTACCTAAATCAATTGTGGTTAGATCCAGAAATCGCAGAAGCAAAAAGTCCGAAATTATCACCAGCTCTCCATATAAGGACCAACTAATTGAAGAAAATGAGAAAAAAAAGCCGCAATACAAACTAAAACTGGATGTTGGCGATGACCTACCACCACCGTAAGTGCTTCTGGGAAGGAGTTTAAAAGGAAATTAGATGTGAACTTCAGACCGGCAGAGAAGATCCAAAAAAATGAAAAAGCTGTTTTAACAAAGCCAAAAACAACGCCTTATAAGAAAATTTGGAGTTGTCCAGGGTGCAACGAAACATTTAAAGAACCTATCGCAGAAGGTTCTTACTGGACTGGATTATGTACTGAATGGTGGCATGAAAAGTGTAGTGCCTACGCAGATTTTGGATCATATAAATGTGACCTATGTTCATAAAATTACGTGCGCAATCTTATAATCCTAAATGCGTACTTTTAAAAAGCGGGTTTATGAGAGTGCGTAGAAGCACTCTAAAAAAAAGTACTTTTTTTAGTTTCACTTTTTCTATTAAAGTAATAATGTTTAGTTCAGTTATACAGCTAACTATAATCAGTATAATTAAAAATGTTTATATCTAACATACATAAAGCTAAAAATAAACGAATATTGTGAAGAAAATACCCTAATAATGAAAACGGAATAGTGGAACAGAAATAAAAATCGTTAAAATAGCTTTTTAAGGATCTTGTGGAGCGACTTATGAGTGATTTATATTGTACAAAACATCCAAAACAGAAAAAACAATACATATTTAATATTAAGCATACCTACCACTTTTCTATAAAAAAATTATATCTACAACTATGTTACAAGGTATAAAAGGATAAATTGAAAAACATTATCAAAGGTTCTCCGCTTCATCATGATGAAAGTTGCCGTGTAAACCATTGACGAGGCAGAAAATCGGAAAAAGCTTTACGGCAACAAAGGAAAATAACTTAAAGGAACATTTTTAAAATGTTTACTTTCTATTCATAAAATTAATTACTTACTTATTACTAGATTAATTAAATACTTTTAACTTTTGTTAAATAACATAAAATATGTCACAAGACAACTAATGAAAATACATACAAAAGGTAGTGTGTATGTGATTGAAAACTTGGTTATTTACAGTGTGGAACCACTTCGAATATAATACTTAATTATTATTTTTGGCTCTTTTTAAAATATGAAAAACGCATTTTAACAATTTTACTAAAATTAAATTTTAAGACTTTTTATTTTTGCAAAATATGAATATCTATGGAGTTAACTGTTTTATTCGAGAGTTCGAATTCGTTAGTCAAGGTGGGTGGACGTATTCGAGTTTTGTGAATTAGCTGGTGATTGTTTCTTGTAAAATATAAGTGTAATTAGTTGTTAGTTTTGGTATTGATATTTACGGAGAGCATATTAGAGTTTTTTAAGGCGTAAGCGATGTCAGAAAAAACGGACGGCGATAAGCCGCCCGATGAAAAAAACACTGATAGTGATAATAGCAGGTATGTTCAGCAAATAGATATGAATAACAGTTATAGACCAGGAGATAATGATCCATTTTATGTCTTTGTGGAACATAAAAATAAAAATTTAGGGAGACTTTTTCCAATTAAAATAGGGCACTTTCTCCTTAAAGATGAAATTTAAAAAAAAGATGTAATATACATTAAACCGGTAGGAGTTAATAGGGTAAAGGTTATTTTTAATACCTTAGAAATAGCAAATTGTTTAGTTAACCACGAAGTTATAATAAAAAATGAGTTAATAGCATTTATACCTAAATTCTACACTCACAAAAAAGGAGTTGTCAGGATGGTAGATACTTTCTTTTCTGAAAAATATTGATTAACGGCTATCAAATCAAACAAACAGGTATCAAGTGTCAATCGTATGAAAAGGAAAATTATAGACTTTGATGGAAACGTAGTTTTGCTAAATAGACAAATGATAATAGTAGAATTTTTAGGAAATGAAATTCCAAAATGCATACAAATAAATTTATGCAATTTTCATGTTGAACCTTACATACAACCCGTTGTACAGTGTTTGTCTGAGATATGGCCACTCAGCTAGACAATGTAAATAAAAAAATGAGAGATGCCAAAAGTGTACAGATACAAGTCATACAAAAGAGGATTGTAAAGAAAATAATTTGTGTATTTATTGTAATAATAACGACCACCCCTCAATTTCACGTATTTGTCCTGTATATGCAAAGCAAAAGGGGATAAAACAAATTATGTCAGTTGAAAACATCTCTTTTAAAGAAGCCGAAAATATATACAATAATCCATCATATGCGAAGGTGGCTACTAATAACCGATTCTCTATTTTAAACAACGATAACACTTTTCCAACTTTACCGAATACTTCTGGCGACAGTCCACCATCTAATATTACGTTTAAAAAACCAACCAAAACCAGCTTCTAAAGTGAATACTATTAAAACAATTAAACGAACACATCCAACCTCTCCTACACCAGATACGATGCCTGTAAAAAAATCTTTTTAACCTAGTCAAAAACCTAAACCCATTATACCTAACCCATACCGAGAAGAATTTATGGACTAAAATTTTCAATTAGCACCAAACATTCTCATGGAATCTAATATCCGGGATTTTGTAGAAAGTGCGTTTGTTCCAAGTGATCCAAATGATGCTATGGAAACATATAGTGAATTAGATTCAAGTGAAAAACTATTTTACTGATTAAACTTTAAAAATGGCTAATAAACAAACAATTAAAAACCAATTAGTAATTTTGCAGTGTAATAGTAGATCAATAACATCTAATAAAAATAATTTGTTAAATTACCTTAATAAAAACCATGTTGATATTATCATACTTTCCGAAACTTGGCTTAGGTCTAATAGTAATTTTAATATAAAGGGATATAATTTTATTAAAAGATGTCGTGATGACGGATATGGCGGAGTTGGTATATTTATCTTACAAACAATTAACTATCAAGAAAGTGAAATAATTCAAAATTTTTCAAGGGGCATTGAAGTATGTGCAGTATTTATTCCAGATATAAATATTTCTTTCGTTCAGTACAGTTTGATATCTCTCGTACAATTTTTTGCGGCGATTTTAATGTACACCATTACAGGTGGGGCCCTATTCCGGAAGATCGCGGGGGAAAGGATTTAACAGAAGCTTTAGATTTTTTGGAACTAATTACTTTAAATGATGGATCGCCCACTAGAGTTAATCCCAATGGTAATCACTCTGCAGTTGATTTAACTCTTTTCTCCCCTTTTTTGGCAGATTTGGTAAATTGGTCCGTATATCAAGACACTTTAGGTTCTGATCACTACCCTATTCAGATTCAGCTTCAAATTGCTCCCATATCTTTCGAAATCAATCCGGCAACCAAGTGGAATGACGGTCGTGCCGATTGGTCAGCCTTTCAAGCATTTATTGAAAATGAAATCAGTACAAATTTATCTCTAAATGATTCAGATAACTGTCGAATAACAAAAAAATTATTTGAAGTTATATCTTCAACAGCATCTGCATCCATGCCCGTTAAAAAACCTTTCATTCCTTCTGTCCCAAGGCCCTATTGGTGGGACGAAGAATGTTCTGATATAGCTGAAACTCGCTCCCACGCACTTAAATTGTTCAGAAGACAAGGAAATATTTAAAATTATCTGAATTACCAAAATATTGCAGCAAAGGCTAAACTCATTTTCAAGTTAAAACAAAAAAATAGTTGGATAACCTTTCTTAATCAACTCGATAGATCTACACCCCTTTCAAACATTTGGAATTGTGTAAAAGCTATAAGAAACAAATATTATAAACAAAAGAAACCTCCATTGCACGAAGATTTAATTGAGGATGTTCTGAATCAATTGGCCCCGCCTTCGGTCTCTAATGTCGATGTAGACAATCAAAAAAATTTTCATTTTTGTTCTACTTCAGATAATATGTCTAAAACTTTTACCTATTCAGAGTTAATTTTGGCATTAAACCAAACCAGAAGCACGGCTCCCGGTTTGGATGGTTTCACATATAAAATTTTACACAATCTTCCAGTTTCAGCTAAACAAATAATTTTAAAAATTTTTAACAACTGGTGGGTAAAACAAGATTATGCTGAGGATTTAAAAAATATTGTTATATGTTTAATTAAAAAACCATCTAAAGATCCAAAATTACCCTCATCATATCGACCTATATCGTTAATGTCTTGTCGGACCAAGACTTTTGAACGCATGATTAAGTTTCGCCTACAACATTTTATTGAAAGCGATTCTCTCCTACCCACTACACAGTATGGATTTCGGAGAGGCCGTAGTACGATAGATGCATTGACCCATATGGTTACAGATGCACAAATATGCTTATCTGATAACAAATACATGTTATGCCTATTTGTGGATCTAAAAGGTGCATATGATGTGGTTGATTTAAGTATTTTAAAAACAAAATTGTGTAGAATGGGTATCAGCAAACAGGTATCAAATAACTTAATAAATTTGTTTCTAAACAGAAAAATTTATATTCGTGACCACAGAAATGTACTCCATGGGCCAAGAACAGTATATAACGGTTTGCCGCAGGGATCAATATTGAGTCCACTTTTATGTAATGTATACACAGCAGAGCTGCATAGTTTGATGGATGACACTATAAAAGTTATACAGTACGCGGATGATATTTGTTTCTATACTATCCATAGTTCATATGAACGATGTATTACAGATTTATAGTATATTTTTTGCTGCATGCGTGATTGGTTACATACTATGGGTTTTAGTGTGTCACAGCAAAGACAGCGGTTATGTGTCTTACTAGACACAGACTTAAAACACCCGATTTGTATACCATAGGTGATTTTACTATACCCGTAGTGAAAGAATATAAATATCTTGGCATCTATATAGATAATAAACTCCTATGGACCAGCCACATAAAACACGTAAAGCAAAAATGTGAGAAAGGGCTCAATATTCTGCGTGTAGCTTCGAAATATAAATGGGGTGCAGATGTTAAAATATCTCTTACTTTTTACAAGTCATACATCCGCTCAATAATGGATTATGGATGTACTATTTATGCCTCAACTAGCAAATCAAACTTATTAATCTTAGACAGAATTCAATATAAGGCAATTAAAATAAGTCTAGGAATTATGATGTCGTCACCGAATTGTGCAGTTCTCGCTGAAGCACAAGAACCGCCTTTGTACCTTCGAAAAGAGTACTTAGCTAATAAACAGCTAATAAAGTATAGGACGTTTAGTACATTTATGGTCAAAAAAATATCAAATATAGCGGTCCAGAATCTTACAAACACATATTGGAGAATTAAAACGTCTCCCCCTCTTGCTAATACTTTTATTGACACTGAGAGACATAAAGAACTAATACATAGTCAAAAAAAATATCCTATTTACTAAATCTGTATTTTGTAAAATCTGTAAATTACTCTGTAATTTAGGAGAGAATAAAATCATCATTTATACAGATGGATCAAAAAAAAAGATTTAAAACAGGCTGTGCATTTTTAGTTTCTAATATTAACCATGTTGAGCAATATCAAGTCCCTCATTATTTATCGATTTTTAGTGCAGAAGCTATAGCTATTAGGAAAGCTTTAGATTGGTGCAAGATGAGTTTACCTTTATCTGTGGTAATTGTAACAGACTCTCTCTCAGTTTTGAATGCCATTAAAAGCCCTCCTTTTAATCATTATAACAAAAATATTCTTCTATCTATAAAAAATAGTCTATATAAACTGCAGGAGTATGGTGTACGAGTTACATTAGTCTGGGTTAGAGGTCATTCAGGGATAACTGGGAATGAAGCAGTTGATATCGCAGCTAAAAAAGCACTTGACTCAGAATTGAAAGTAAACATGTGCAACCCATCAGATCTTATTAATTTATATAAGGCTGATGTAAGGGTTAGATGGGAAACTCAGTACAGCAAATTTTCAACTACATCAGAGAACCTCTATTTTAAACTTCAACCGGTTTTAGCGACGAACATTCCTTACATCAATTCGTGGGATTATAATAGATATAAGTCATCAATTATATCACGTTTAAAACTTAATCATGGTCGCTTTCCAGCACATTTGTTTAGGATTGGTATCCTAGATTCTCCGTGTTGTCCTCACTGTAAAGAAAAACCTTTAGCCGATATAAATCACGTTTTCTTAGAGTGTCAAAAATATACTGCACATACAGATATGCTGTACCAAGAACTGAAAAAGTTTGTAAGTCTACCAACTAACATTCCTATTTTATTAGCACAACAAGAAAAAGAAATATACAACCTTTTAATCAAGTTTGTTTTAGAAGCAAAAATAGATATTTAGCTCATATATGGTTAAATAGTTGTATACGTATATATGTGTGTAAATATGTGTATATATTATGTGTATATAAATATGTGTTTACAAACATTATGTAATTAGAATCCAAACCTCTGTTTTACCCCATTTGTTAATACCTCCTGCCCGTGACCTAGTCTAGTTTGTCTTAATAAAAATGTCTTGATGGGTCCCGAGACCCTAGAAAAAAAAATCACACACCCACACACACACGCACACACACACGCACACACACACGCACACACACGCACACACACACGCACACACACGCACACACACACGCACACACACGCACACACACACGCACACACACGCACACACACGCACACACACACGCACACACACGCACACACACGCACACACACGCACACACACGCACACACACACACACACACACACACACACACACACACACACACACACACACACACACACACACACACACACACACACACACACACACACACACACACACACACACACACACACACACACACACACACACACACACACACACACACACACACACACACACACACACACACACACACACACACACACACACACACACACACACACACACACACACACACACACACACACACACACACACACACACACACACACACACACACACACACACACACACACACACACACACACACACACACACACACACACACACACACACACACACACACACACACACACACACACACACACACACACACACACACACACACACACACACACACACACACACACACACACACACACACACACACACACACACACACACACACACACACACACACACACACACACACACACACACACACACACACACACACACACACACACACACACACACACACACACACGCACACACACGCACACACACGCACACACACGCACACACACACACACGCACACACACGCACACGCACACACACACACGCACACACACACACACACACACACACACACACACACACACACACACACACACACGCACACACACACACACGCACACTCACGCACACACACCCACACACACACCCACACACACACGCACACACACACGCACACACACGCACACACACGCACACACACACGCACACACACGCACACACACGCACACACACACGCACACACACACGCACACACACGCACACACACGCACACACACACGCACACACACGCACACACACACGCACACACACGCACACACACACGCACACACACGCACACACACGCACACACACGCACACACACGCACACACACACACACACACACACACACACACACACACGCACACACACACACTGCAAAAAATTGCTCTGCAGACTGAGAAAAGAATTCATAAACTGCGAGCTAATCAGTTCTACAAGTTAATGAAGGAAATACCGGAAAACTGTTTGACTTACTGCTTCGATCTACAATAAGTCCAGCCCTTGCCCAAAACAGCTGCTTAGGAAGCTTTCTACTAAAGGCAATTAAGCTATTATGACTTTGGATTTATACCAGTACACCTAGGTGTCGCAAACTTTCTTACATGAACAGAATATCAAGCCGGAAGAGGTTGCGTAGAAGTAGCATCTGTACTTTTACATTTTCTAAACGCTCTGAAAATCTTACCCGAAATAAATGCTATTACATTATTTTGTGATGGATGTGGTGGACAAAATAAAAACAAACAAACAAATAAACAAAGAAACAAAGAAACGAACAAACACGTTATTGATTAGCCAATACTGCCACATATATAACTATGGTTAAAATAGTATTTCCTGTAAAAGGACTGTAACGTTATAAACATCACATATTTATTTATTCATATTTAAATTATTTTAAATCCTTTATTCATTTATTAATTCCTTAACCTTCAGTTTCTTTTTTACTATTTTTTCTTCAAAAAATAGTTGGCGCCCTCTCTCTTTCTCTCCGGTAGAATAAATATTCGCTATCTCTATTTTTGTCCGGTAGACTAAATATGTTGACAGAAGAGCTAATTCCATCATAGGCATACGTTCTATGGCTTCTGTGCTATACTTTATTTATTGTAGTCATTCCCCACTAATTTTAGTCAATCAGCTTTCAAATATGATGGAATATATTTTTTGTCTGTAGTTGAAATATATTAAAGAAGGAAATGTGGAATAAGGTTCATTTTTTGGTCTGCAGAAATGTCTTGGGGTGAGTACTTTCATCGTAACCTATATTTTATAATTCTGACTGTGTTTTCAATATTCATAACCTCACTTCTTCCAAAGCTACGTTTTCAATTTTATGCATGTAGGAATCTTACATAAACTAATTTGAATAATAGTTCTATTTAACTTTATTCCGTATTTTCAATATTCATAACCTCACTTCTTCCAAAGCCACCTTTTCAATTTTATGCATGAAGAAATCTTTCCAAACATTAACTAATTTTAATATTAATTTTATTTTACTTTATCCTTGCCATCTGCTATTTGTTTGATTTTGATTTTGTAAAATATTTGTCAAGAAAGGTAACGCCTTTTGATGTCTTTCTAATACAGGCTGTGGTATATTCTAGTTTCTGGAATATTGTATGGAATATTATATGGAATAATTTATGAAATAATTTATGGAATAATTTATGGGATAATTTATTAAATTTAATTATGTATTAACCATAAATCCAGCCAACTAAGGCTGCAGCTGTCTTTAAGACTATCCAACCATTATCAGGAGCCATCAACAACTTACCCTGTCAACCACATGAAGCCATAAGTATCAGTTTTAAATTTGTTTATTGTAACGCTGTAGGCAGGGTTTGTTTGTGCAAACTAAATATTATTTTGTTTTATGCTGAATAAATGTGATTAGTTAATTCATTGCTTTATTTGTTACCAACTGAATTTTCATTGTTTATTTCATAGTTTAAGACAAGACGGATTCACACTTGATAAACTGAGCTAGGAGAAGCATGGACGATAAGATCCCATAGTTGGTTGAAGTATTATTTTATTAGTATTTCAATTCTCTTTGGTAGTCTTATCGTCAAAGGACACAGCTTTCTTCCAGCCGACAGAGCATTTGGAAGGGTCGAAAAGTTATTGAAGAAAGAGCCATTTATCAAGACAAAAGAACAATACCATAAAATTTATAAAGAAGTGGGAAAAGTCTATGTTTTGGAGAAATATTGGAAACTTATGGATATTAAAAGTCTAAAAAAATGACAGGAATAAGTGACATGAAAAAAATAAAAATAGAAAAAAGTACTCAAGACTCCAAAATTAAGATCCTGGTACGATCACATCAGAATTATAGAGATCTTGACATAGAGGAGAATCAGAATTTGCGCAAGAGAGGAACAAAGGTATTTAACCTTCTTACCAAAGCTATTCTTCCAGAATTAAAAATTGCTGGCCTATTATGCCCTAAAAAAACATGTTATTCTTATTGAACGCAGAATATGGCAAAAACTGGGATGTAGATACTGATTTGGCATGGTACAAAAATTTGATGAGAAAATCTCAAGATGCAAACTGTCATGAAAACTGTAAGTGGGATCTTAAAGAACCTTGTTCCTGTTTTGACGAAGACCCAGGTTTTCACCTTTAGTTGTATGTTTTTTTTATTTTTTGTAACACTTTTGTTTTTTTTTAATTATTTAACACATATTTGTTGTTAACGATCACATTCACGAAAATAAAAATAAAATTAATCAAAACTCAATATTTTCGTTAACCCATTCAAACAAACTTTTTAATTGCAAAAGTTAATATGTTACAGCATTAAATTTACCGCTAATTATTATATGAGCTAAGTAACGTCATGAAAATTTTAAAGGTGTTTATCTGCATAAAAAACTCAGTTGCTTCAAAGAGACAATAACAAAAGAACTAGTTGCTCAAAATTGGTTAAATTGGACTTACAGTCTGTCCCAAACCCTTCTTTCAGTGCGTCACTAATTTTGACGTCATAAAGGATTTTAAGAATGTCGAGAATTATTGCATGACATTTTAGTTAAATTTGACAGTTGCAGGATCGTAATCTCTCTTTTTCTAATTGAAAATAATTTAATAATTTCAACATTAGACTTTGTGCTTTCTCGATATATCTCGGCATATTTAAAATATTTTTATGACAATAAATACAAAATTAAATTTTCACTGTAAAATGTCTGATAATACTAACCTGGAATGACAATTATATTTATGCGCATCATTGATTGGATATCTATTTAGTGTATTCTAAACTCCAACCAATTATACATCCGTAAAAAGAATTAGCTTTACGATAAATAATTTTCTAAGTTCTATGTATAATAATCACAGACTCACGTTTTTTTCTGTCACCTCTAGCTTCATGTGTTAGAGAGAGGTCGATCAACTATGACGCACTGAAAGAAGGGTTTGGGATGAACTATATCAACTTTTGCGTGACTGCTATTCAATTGTTTTTAATGACAATTACATTTTACCTAAAAATTTGACGTTTCGATTATCACTCCAAAAATCGTTCTCAAAAAAGAATATTAAATAATTTAGTTGAAAAAAGGTGTGTATAACTGCTAAGATTGTAGACAAGGTGATGTCATGTCAACAAAATTGGAGGTTGACTCAATCTTGCCCACGGTGTTATAGGCAATAGCCAAATTTGGCTAATTGTGAGGATGGACGTTTTACCCCATGAAAAATTTAAACTCTGATTTTCTAAGTTTTCAGTATTGTTAATATATGCTGTAAATATTTGTATGTTTGTAGAATGTTCTTGTTTAGTGAACGTGTGTTGTGTGTTGTGTATGATAGAGAATGACGTACTATACTGGGAATTTTAAAGCTTCCAATGGTTGGCTTGACAAGTTTTGCTTAAGACATAACATTAAATTTAGAGCAATTTCTGGAGAAGCTGTAAATGTTAATCTTGACGACGTTTCAAAGTGGGAAAGAAAACTGCTAAATTTATTAAGTGGCTATTTACCCAAAAATATTTATAACGCTGATAAGACTGGTCTGTATTATCGAGCCTTACCTTTGTAAATGTAAAAGTTTTTACATTTTTACATTTCTCAATGAAAAGTGCACTGGGGGTAAATCTGCTAAGGAAAGACTGACCGTAATATTGTGTGCAAATTTAAATGGGGAAAAACAAATACCTTTCGTGATTAGTAAAAGTAAAAATTCTTGATGTTTTAAAAAATTTTATTTTAATAAACTTCAAGTCGACTGGTACTACAAGAAGAAGGCCTGGATGATCAGAGATATCATGACGCATTGGCTGTAAAAATTTAACAGAAAAATGCAACTTCAAAAAACGAAAAATTTTTGCCACCTACTACTACAGCACATTGTCAACCGTTAGAACCCTTTCCTTAACTTTCTCGTCTTGTAGTTGGCTTATCATCGCTTTAATTGGAAAACCGCATATATCCAATTTGGACCAAAATTATAATTTTATTTCTATGGATGGAAAACCTCATCTTTCACCTAGAACACCTGTAAGAATAAATCTTTCTGCTTCATGCTGCCGTCTATTGAGAAAAAAAAAGAACTACGTATATCAGTGAGCTCTCCATGTTTAGTAAAGCAACCACGAATATACATTGTACTTATACTCCTTGTTTAAAGTAAAGTTTTTATTGCAGCTCTTGTCTTTCACTATTTTTTTGAAGAAAAATAATAAAAGACAGGTATGTTCAATATTTTATATACCTTTTAATCATATTTAATGTCAAAATACCTTAGTTTGTAAGTAGTTATGTTTAGGAAAACCTCTTAAAAAGATTATGTTTACTATAGTTGTTTAGTAAACCTCGTACATCAGATTTACGGGGTTTTCTGTCTATACTGTGGCATAGTGAATGTATGATATTTTACATCTTTTGTAATGATTTACGAGCTTTTCTTTCTTGATTGTTAGACCTACTATTTTAGTTTTTTGGTTTAAAATAATAAATTCGAACAAATACTGATAATTTCATAGATCATAATTTCACATTTTTATTACATTAGGTCATTACATTATGACTCTAATGTTAATCAGGATACAACAATAACAATTTTCCGTTAATTATAAACTATTGTTCACATGATTATCCACTTTGCAAAGAATGGAAGAGTACGAACTTATTTTTTTGTAACGAAAAAAAAACGGATTTATTTTAAAACCGGTTTCAAAACCTACACAAGATATTTTCAGTCACAGTTCAGAACAATCAACAATCCTGGACTTACTACCGTCTCTAAGAGTAATAGTTGAAGACAAAAATTTCAATGATGAAGACATTTCACGAGGAGAAACTTAAGAAATAGCTCCCGAAGGAAACAATTCATGAGACAACTGAAAGTAATAAGATGATATATTATTTTGAAAATTTAGAAATATGTAGCCCTAATGAAACTTTTTTTGAAATGAGTGAAGATCCTGGACGATGCCTGTAAAAAATCACTGAAAATTCCATGACTGACGCACAGCCTGGGCAAAATATTGATAAAACTGGATGTGACATGATGAACACCAGAGAAGTTTTACGCAAACTAAAAAGGAATAAAAAGCGTTATAAACCAATGTAGAGGACAAAAAAAAAGAAAAAAGAATGAAGGGTAAAGAGTATTATGGAAGAGGAAAAATTGAAGCTGGAAAAATTTTGTGTGACGTCAAAAGGACAAAAAGAGAGATAGAACCTCGTTGTTTATGTAAACCTAGAAACAAGTCAGTTTTTCAATGCCATAGAGTTACGGAAGAAATTAGGAAACCGATTTTCATAGATTATTTGTTGTTGAATTAAGACGAGCGCTGCATTTTCATTAAGCAATTAGTTGACAACAGAAATGTATCATGTAGAAAAGTAGAGTCAGAAAATGTACGGTAAAATGGTTCTTTATACTATCATTTAAAAGTTTGTCAGAGTCAAGAAAGAATTCGTGTATGCAAAAAGATGTTCCTAAATACCTTGTGTGTACGGGAGAATGGGCGGTTTTAAACTGGGTAACAATTCAATCCGGCAGGATGAAAGAAGAACTTCACACATAGGAAAAGGAAAATGGAGATGATGGAGAGCATAGTGTACATTTAAGATCACATGTAAGCATAGAGAAACAAAAAGACACTGATACCCCACGTAAAATTATTCTCAGAGTTGTTTAATAACTTGCCAAAGTTAGAGTCGCACTATTGTAAAAAAACTACTAAGAAACTGTACTTGGAGCAGAATTGGCAATCTAAAGCACATCTTTATAGAGAATATAAGTATTATTGTAAATCAGTAGGAAAAAGTAACAACATCGCTTCTGATTGTTTATTCTATGTATTGTTTGATAAATTAAATCTTGCTTTATTCTCCCAAAAAAAACTAGTATGATTTGTACTGTTTTTTTACTAAGGGTAACCTATCTCAAGAAAAATACTCTACTCATTTAGAAAAAAAAAAAAAAAAAAAACTAAAGCAAGAAAAGAAAAACAGTATGACAAAGAGAAAACAGAAAACAGAACCACAGTATTTACTTTGGATGTACCGGCTGTGCTTTTGTGCCAATTATTGAAGGCATTTGCTTTGTAGTATCGAACCAAATTGAAAGGACATAATTTTACAATTTATAACTTTAAAACTAACAATGCATTATGTTATCTCCGGGACGAATACCAGGGAGGAGTAACTGCTGATGAGTTTACATCTGTTATTGCACATTTCATAACCTCAAAAATTGGTGGCTCCAAATATAAGAACGTGATTTTGTACAGTGACGGATGCACGTAACATAATAGAAACTACATTCTATCCAATGCGCTAAGCCTTATTTCACAAAAAATTGGATTGAGTATAATTCAAAAATACTCTCCTGCTGGATATGTGGAAGTGTGCCGTACAGCAAGACTCCACCCAGTCCTTACAAAGTTCACTACCTAGTCCTAGATCACCAGTTTTTTAAAATGTACAGTAAATTGAATTGTATACCCACGATCCGACCGGGAAATAAAAAAGGA
Organism: Diabrotica undecimpunctata; assembly: GCF_040954645.1. NCBI lineage: Eukaryota > Metazoa > Arthropoda > Insecta > Coleoptera > Chrysomelidae > Diabrotica > Diabrotica undecimpunctata. The sequence continues at coordinate 78,549,979 of NC_092804.1, read as the reverse complement.
AATCCCGTGGTAACTGATTTGAGATGCATTCAATATAAGTCTGACGGTGGGGTGAACTATAAATTAAACTTTTCACATGATTTTTCCAGCAGCCAGCAGCTGACTGATGTTACACTGAAACTTCTGCACAAAACAAAAATTCCTATTCAGTCAAGGAAGTTCACTGATCTACAAGAGATTACATCTGTCTTGCCAAAAAATGGACATATTTTTTATTACAGTCTTCCTACATAATGAAAAACTACATGAAAATCTACAGCACTGTTTCTAGCGGACGTGTGTGCTCATATATTTTAAAATATTGTATCGTAATATAAAAAAATGTTTGTGTTTCTATATTGTTTATTTTTATTTTCCTAAATCTTTCTTTCAAAATGGATGGACATTTATTGTTTTAACTTTGATACTTATAATACACACATCACTATCAAATGAATAACTGATCCAATAATAATCAATACTTAATTATTAATTATTTTTAACAAACTATTTAGCAACAATTATTAATTTTCTTCTATGATAACTTTAAAGAAAACCTTGCATATAAAATAACAAGGGTAAGGAAACCACGTATATTATGCAAAAGCAAGAAAACCACGTAAATATAAATCGACTAAAATGGATATCCTGTATTTCACTGGTTAAAAGTGATATTAACAATTTACACATAATCTTTAGTATTTTTATGCTAAATGTAATATCATTACTTTAGTGTTTAGTAGTCAAGAAATTTTATTAATCATTCTATTTTAAGGTGGCTAATCAGTTTTTACTCTCTCCTGTAAAGTTTGGTTTTTGTGATATACGAGGTTTTCTATTTAAGGCGACGTTATCTAAATATTTTCGCGAGACTTCTTTTTGATTATCTTTTAGTTAGGTTACAGCTACTATGGGATTGTAATCAGACCCAATGTAAGCACCTGGATAAGTTTTAGCTGATTTAATGCGGTTCCTGTATCGATTTTTTTATTAGAATGAAATCGATTTGGTTCCTATTAATTTTATTCTATGATTTTATTTCCAGGTGTATAGTCTTCTCGTGGGTAATTTGAAGTAAGTATTTGATATAATTAAATCGTGTTTTACCAGAACGGGATAAGTCGATCTCCACGTTCAGTTCTGTTTCCCAAGCCATAATCTCCCACAATATTCCAACAGCGTCCTTTGTCGACTTCGGCGTTAAAACATCCAAGTTCTATGGTATTTTCTGCTGCTTAACAAGATCTACAGCATCAGTAAGATATTTGTAAAATGCTTCTAAATTATCTTCATTATAGACATGAATTACGTTGGTAATGAACGGCTTTGAATTAAATTTCACTAGGATTACTCTGTCAGATATGGGGATACAATTTACTACTGATTGAGCTAAGTGTTTTGCGACTACTATTGCAACTCCATTATAGTGATTAAAATCTTTATTTTCGGCATAGTAGACTTGATATCCATTAACATCACATACTCCCAATCCCGTCAACCGCATTTCACTTATTCCGAGTATGATAATTTGTATTCTTCTCATTTCTTCTATAGTATTATGCTATTATTAGCTTTTTTAACGATTTTAAGGATTTAAGGATTTTTTTTTAAATCCTCCCCTTTTTAAATTTAATGTCTGTTTCGTCCCCCCGTTTTTTAAGTGTTTTCTGTGTGTTTTCTGTGTGTCTTAAAGTGTCTCAATTTTAATTTTTAACTTTATATATTGGACTTTACAACCATTTGCCATATATTGCAACATAACTTTATCAAAGAAATTTGATAATTACAAGCTGATATAATTGCACACCCACACAATTTGTACATCTATTCTTATTCATTGTCTCACAACTGTCACCTTCCAAAACAAAAATAAAAATCTCAATAAATAACACACATTTCATAAATATATCTCCAGAATAAATATAAATAACTTTAAAGAACTTAATGGTATAGAACATTACTTTCATCAAACAAACAATTACATTTACCTATCTCTACTTCATTGGATAAAATCTGTCTCCTCAAGAACTTCCCCGTTTACTGTTAAACAATTACAATAGTTGACTTGAGTTCTCCAATCAACAATACAAGATTATTTCTTTTACCTTTTTAATTACAAATAACTTATTTCCAATATGCTTGACAGCTTCAAAGTCATGTGTTGCAGGATGTTTCTTAAAGTATACATGCTACATGCCCACTTTGATAAATTTAAAGACAACTTGGGTGCATATTCAAAAGAGCCTGGGTAATGCCCAAGATGTTTACACCAAGATGTAAAGAACTTGTATCAACAGTATCGAAGACAATATACTACGAACCTGATGGGTGACTACGTTTGGGGGCTTATACGAGATAGTTCTTGCTTACACAAAAGAAATACCAAAACTATTTAATTTTATAATTATTTTTATTCTTGGATATATGCCGTGTTTAATAATTAAGGTTAATAAAAATATATATTTGAAATTTTTTTTTAAAATAATATTTTTAATTTTTTATTATAATTTAAATTTAAAAATAGAGCTTTTTCATAAAATTTTAAATGTGGTTCTGGTAAGTACAAAAGCAAACTTTATAAGATAAAAATATTTTTTCTTTCTTAATTAGAGATTAGTATTCGAATTGAGAGGTACAGGAACTCAGACTCAAAATTTATGTTGACCTACAAATCTAAAGATTATTACAACTTTTCAAGTGGATAGTTTCGATTGATAACTATGTTTTCACTAAGATAAGACTGAAGACGTTCTGAAATTTTAATCCGTTTGGAAAATTTTAATGTTTTATAAAAATAATATTTAAATATCATTTTTTTTTAATTGTCGTACTGTCAGATTCCAGTAAGAGCCTAAAAAGGTATCGTCTACTAAGCTAGACGACCCCAGGGTAGTTCGGGATTAACCGGGTTCCGGCTAAAACCTTAACTACCGTTCCAGAGTAATGGTTTTACCATTCAATAAACAACTAAAATCCGTATATTACCCGTTACCTTAAAATAAGAATAACTATTTCATATTAAGTTTTCATTTCATATTTCAAACATTCTCATAAATGAGAAAAAAAATGTTAAGAATAATTATATATCATCACAAGAAATTAAAAGAAAGAACATACTTCTGTTAAGCCATAAACTTATTTTGGTACTTACCGGTTCTTGCCTCTCGAGAAAAAAGAGACAAGATTTCAGACTCCTGGTTTAATTTCACCCTCCTGCTCGTTCTTCTTCATTACTTTAGAGATCAGACAATGTACTTCTCTCTATTCTTTCTCTCCACTCATCGTTATGTTTACCATGTTTCTTTTATCCAGACTGATACGCATTTGCCTCTCGCAGTTTCGCCTCTCATTTGTCCATCTTTGGCAGTGGCATAAATGTGGACGGGAGCATCCGGTACCTCACAAACAGGCTGCCGAGCTAGATTTGCCTATCCTATTGTTGAATGTGCCAAAACTACCATTTCCGGTCAGACACTGCGTTAGGATGTCGTCTAGTTTCATAAACCTACATCCCCATTACGCCTCAGATCGGGAATAACGTCCTTTATCCACTTTGCCTTTCTGCTATCATTTGCCACTTCTCTATCGTTTTCCCTCTCTCTCTCTCTTTTCATCTATATTTCCATCCATGCTCCTCGAATACACTTCCGATCGCTCTTTGCACATGATGATCGGTATTACCGCTCAATCAGATACAGAACCTCATTTGAGGTCATTCTGCAGGCGCTGGATACCCTAAGGTTCATTCACCTTTACGAAGTCTTTATCAGCTTGGAGTATTTCGCAGTGTTCAGTGCGCTTTACCACACCGGGGCAGCGTACCACTCCAGACTTCGGTTTGCTTTCTCCACCATCTTTTGGATGTGTACTTCGAACCTTAGTCCTTTCGATAGCCTGACTCCGAGATACTTAACCGATTTAACTGATGAAACCTCCAACCTTCATCAATAAAACAAATAGAAAATTTTTCCTGGCTTCCTTTGAGAACTACTCTTTTAGTTTTCTGAGGTGCTAGCTGTAGATCGTTCTCTCTAATTTACCTACTAATACGACGCACTACTATGTTAACCGCATTAGCCATGCCCGCTTTCTCACTCACCTTCGCAACCAGTGCGAGATCATCGACATAAGCTACAAGAGTGCATCTTCTTGGTGTCTATAGCTTCAATACCCCGTCGTACAGAATATTCTTCCACAGGGTGGGACTTAGTACCGAACCTTGCGGAACACCCTGAGACAACCTATGCTGGTATCTTTTTCCCTTATGCACATGCCAGTCAAACATCTTTAAACCACCTTAGCCAGGTACTCACTAACGCCCAATTTTTCCAGCCTGGACATGATTTTTTCTCATGATGTCATGTTAAAGGCATTATTGACGTCAAGCATGATGAGAGCCTCCCATCTCTTTGTATCCTGCGCGAGTAAAGAGGTCACTTCTTTGACCGCATCTATGGAGGACCTTTTGGCCCTACAACCATATTGGAGGTCGCCTAGCGCATGGTTTTCTTCCATTTCTCGCTCAAGGCGCCTTTCACAAGCTGTTCGTAGAATTTAGCTACCGAACTCAAAGAAAAAATTGGCCGAAACTACACCTCTTCCTCGTTTTTATGTAAAAAGTTATTCACTTCACTGTATTTTTTAATTAAAAAAATTATCACCTATAAAACTTTATTTTTAAAGAAGAAACAAATTGAAATATACATCAGAGAACTGCATAATATTTTGATGATAAAATGAGTACAAGAAGAACATAAAATTAAAAATTAATAGATTAGCGGTAGACTCGACGAGCAAATAAGCAAATAATATAAGGTTGTTTTTTGACTTTCTGAGAACAATGGGTATTAAATTCGGAAAATAATTCGATATTATATTATTAGGACAGAGATTAATAAAAAATTGTTATTGAGATGGCCCAAAATAATAAATCAAATTCTAACGATCCACGTGTTGGAATAAAAGCAAAATTATTTTACTTCATTTCCGTTTAAAAACATATGCTGCAGTGAAATCTTGGTTTTTATAATCAAAATTACATTATTTTATATGAACGTGCTTTCAATTTTTTACCATTATATTGTAATTTAAATTTTGTTATATCAATTCAGAATAAATAAAAATTGTTTGATGTATAAAAATTAAAAAAACAGATCAATATGTACCTAATGTATTTATATTTAACTCATATCATTTCAGTACCTTGTGATAGGTAAAATATTACTCCCTGTAAGTTTTTTGAACAGATTCTTTTTAGGTTGGTTTTAATATATTTTGTTAGTATACTTTGTTCGTATATTGTAACGTTACTAAGTATAGAGAGAGATCTTTACTAAAAAATACCAATGCATTTTAATTTGGGATATGAAAACTATGTTTACGTCCCAATAATATCTACTAAATGGGAGATATTAAAATACAAGTAAAATTGAGTTTTGTGAGATTTTTTAAGTCAGTTAAAGTTGCAGTACATAAGAAAAAGCATTTTCTTATTTTCAATGACATAGGAGTGGGCGGGATACAGTGGACAGTTTTAATTTTGAAATAATTAACATTTAGGCTTATGCTGCCATCTAGCTAGAGAACTTGGCACCTGTTTCTCTTTCCAGGGGTGTTTGCTATATTTATGTTAATAATGCAGTTTTCGATCTCTCTCTTATCGTTTTCCCATTACTGAGAATCGTGATTTCTTCCAATATTCCTAAAAATTTTTCTCCATTGGTCTATATCTTCAGCTGCTCTAAGAGCTTCGCAGAATGAGTTTCCAGCTAAATTCTTAATTTGATCGGACCATCTTATTGGTGATCGTCCTCTTGATCGTCTCCCCGGAACGTTTCCAGAAACAGTCAATCTCTTCAAACTATCGTCACCTCTGCGAACCACGTTACCGAAAAATTTCAGAATACGTTGCAGACATATTGTGGACAGCCTTTTTTTAATCTCGAGTTGGTTTAGAACGGAAACGTTTGTCCTTTGAGCTGTCCAAGGTATGCGCAGCATTCTTCTCCAGCACCACGTCTCAAAAGGATAAATTTTTTGGCGCTCGCGTATTGTTTTCGTACTCAACTCTTTGCAGGAGATTAAACATTTCTTGCTTATTTGCTGCTATAAGTGTAGTTTCATCAGAGAATCTTAAATTGGAGATTTTTCTACCTGCCACTGTTAATCTACCGGCCCATCCATCTAAAGCCATCCTTATGACATATTCATCATAAACGTCGAATAAGTCAGTTGACAACACGCATCCTTGTCTAACACCTCTCTCGGTCTTGAATTGGTTTGAGAACTTCTGATCTAGTCGTACTGTTATATTGGACTTTTACCCTTTACAAAACCCGCTTGTTCCTGAAGTAATTGGTAATGTAGATAGGTTTTTAATCTATTTTTGATGACATGCAATAAGATTTTACTAGCATGTGTTATTAGTGACAGTGTGCTTTAGTTTTCACATCTGCCAGTAGTTCCTTTTTTATGTAGCGGGATATAAATTGAGGTACACCAATCAAATGGCCATTTTCCTAAATTCCAAACAGCGACACAGATAAAGTGGATGATATGTAATCCTTTGTTACCTAGTAACTGTAGTATTTCCCCTGACATTGAATCAATGCCTAGGGATTTATTTCGCTTTAGCGATTTAATTGCATCTTTGACTTCAGCAAGTAAGGTTCTCTAGGGTAGTCAGAGGACCACTGATTTTCTGCTGGTACCTCGTTATTTTTATATAGCTCGCCACAGTAGTTTCGCCATGTTTCCAATATTTCGATAGTATCGGTCTTTAGATTACCTTCCTTATCTATTACAGACCATGTTTGAGATTTAAATTTTCTGGTAAGGAGTTTGATTTTCTGAAATAAATCCCTCGGTTCATTTCGACAGCCATGTTCCTCTATCTCTCTGCATATTTGAGAGATGTAATCAGCTTTGTCTTTACGGCACTGTTTGCACTGAAGCAAGGGATTGCATCAAACAAACGTTTTACATCATTGTAATAACAAAGTTGGTCTTTACTCGTAAAAAATCCAGAAAATACTTTATATCGATTTCTTTGGTTACTTATTTTAACATCCTTCTCGATCAAATTCTGCTGTTTAAGCCGTAAAGATAATATTTCTGCTTTAATCTTACGTTTAAGTAGGTTTAAATTCTTCTGAATTGAATGATCACAAAATCACTGCCTTCGCTATTACTAGATATTTGTGATAGCGGTAGTGGCTGCGTTGTGCCTTCAGCTGTGGACTAGAAGACACTGGAATATTTTTACTGTGGGGTAGTGGAGCAGACGTTAACGGTAGATTTGGTAACTGAATCTTTTTGCCATTTTTACACTTTTTGGAAGACATTCTAAGGCCTCGCTACTTATAAAATACGTTATTCGGGCGACTTACAACACTTGGGCCAGAGGCCCTCGTGTTTGTAAGATAGTCCGCCTCGGTCATATAAATCTTGGTACATAAATACGTATTAAGATATTGTATATTTTGCCGTTTGATTTATCACAAAACCTGAAGTTTAGAAAATATATCAAGAAATAACGAATAACTAAAAAATTACAGCACGAATAACCAAGAAATTACACTACGTTTATGTACAAGTTAGCAAAGTATTTTTATATAAAGGGTGCCACATACAGCAACTTAAACTTATTAGTTTGTAAGTTTTTATTATTCAATGTGCAATTTATTTAAATTTTGCAATAGATTGTGTGTTTTATTATCTTTTATTTTATTATCTTAATATTTTGTGATACTGACGATTTATGGAATTTTAGTAAATTTTCAGTGACATAAAGCATATTTATATTCTATTCTATTCTAAATGATAATATAATTTGTTTTAAATTCAAACCACACTGTATTTAAACTAAATTTTAAAATTAGTTTTATAAAAATAAGTGTATATTGGATGCATATTTTATGATATTTTGAGTGCATATTTTCCATTCTTTATATTAATGATGGACCAGATAGTCTAGATCAGGGGTCACCATTTATATTTCCTGAGGGTCCGTTTCGAAAACCTACTACACTTCCGCGGTCCGGACAGTCAACACTAAACTAGGCAATGACGTAACCGGGGGGGGATCACCCCCATACATCTAATAGTTGTAACCCCTCTTAGGAGATCATCCTGGTTACGTAGTTGAAACAAGGCAACTATGCCATCTCGTTTAGGGAGGAGTATGAAATAAACTCAAGATGTAATTTGAAATATTTGTACTTAATTTAATCATTTAATGCTACTGTTTCTGCTTGTTTTTTTCTGCAACTGTGGTGTTCAACAATTTTATGGAACATAATTAAATCTATTTGAACATTTAAATGTTAGTAACAGCTTACCTTAAATAGCGTTTGTTTACTTTACACTTGCAGTTCTGTACTTTTTACGGCGAATAAAAAAAATATATAAGTATGAACAGCAAACTAATATATCATTGTTTTTCTGGTCACTCAACAGTTGAATACTTTCCTGGTACAGTTAATAAAATATAAATTGTGTATTGTTTTTATATTATAATTAGTACATTTTGAACACAGCAGTATTTTAAATTGCTACTGAAAAATATTTTAAAAGTTAGAAATTTATACAAAATGGTAATTGCCTTGTTATCTTATTTACATTAGTTTCAATGCAAGATGGATATTTGTTTAAAGCTTTATAAATCTGTAAACTATTTTAATTAAATGCTCAGCTGAAAAGTACTCTTATTTAACATGTAGAGAAGAAGGGAATATAAAATAACGCACATAACAAATTTTACATTAGATTAATTAAATTCAAAATTAATGATTACAATAAGTATAAAAATAAAGGTAAAACAACTTACAAAATTAAACTTTTAGTGAGAAAAATGACCCTTTTTATTTTGTACAACCTGTCTGAAATTTGGAGTGAGGTTAGTGCAACCGCAACTGATTCTCATTAGGGAGCCCAGATGTTTATCTTTCAACCGAGATCTGTACCGATTTTAAATAAAGTTCATTTTTAAAAAAGCGGCTTCGAACACATACGTTGAGCCAAACATAGTACATAGTTTCATTGCCAAAGATTTTAGTTTTGGATAGTTTTTATCACACACATATTTAATTAAAAAATTTGGTCCCAGGCAAGCGTTTCTGAAACTTGAGTATAAACCTCCTTTAAAACGGAATCTTCCTGATACTCGATCATTTCCATCTGAAGGGAAGCTTTGTTACTCTTAAAAATGTCTGCTGCTTCCCTGGTCCATACAACATTAGGCTTGAGTCAAAAACTGTTGCTTAACAGTTATGCAACATTTTTAATTTTGTGGAAATCCAATTCCAAATCAAGTTCATTAATAAAACGTGAGAACTGGGTAACATCAATATCTTGAGGAGGAAAAAGGAGAGGAAAATGCAAAAGTTCTGTCTTAATATCCTCAGAGAAAAATTCAATCTTCTTAGAAAAACTTCTAATATCCGACAGAAGTTCACAAACAAGTTTTCCCTTTCATTGTCGTTTTAAATTCAAGAAGGTCAGATGTTTTAAGATATCAGCTAAAAATGTGATAATTGCAACGTTTTGTGTCCAAAAGAAAGTCCAAATGGTCATTTTCAGCTTCATTATCAGTAGTGGACAGAAATTCTTTTATGTTGTCAAGTATTGCAAAGAATTTTCAAGCACTTAACCTTTGCTCAGCCATCTCACGTTGTTATGAAGAAACAAATCATCCAATTGAGCACTAGTGTCTTCTAGGAATGATTTGAATTGATGATGTCTCAAAGATGACTTTATAAAGTTACGCAAGTTTATGCACGTATAAAGTTCACTTCATGACGGTTTGCAATTTACTGTGAAGATTTGGACTTAAACTGCAACACAACACACTTTGATGAATAATACAATGATACAATATTAGATTTTCATTGCACATAGGATCGCTATTTAATCGCTGAACCAAGCCTTTTCTACACCCAACCATCGCTGCATCGCCGTCCGTAGTGATCGAAATACCTTTTTTAAATCTAAATTATCCTTGAAAAAATAGTCCACCATAGATTTGTGTAAATCCTCTCCTGTAGTAGTTTCTGACATTGGCAAAATAGTCAAAAGTTCCTCAAAAAACCACTGGTTCTTTCCAGGTAGCGCACGAAAATAACAAGCTTTAATGTCGCACGACACATCCAATGTCAAAGCAAAATATTTAGTGACAGGCAAGATTTGTTTTACCATTTAGTATCTGCCAATACCTGTGTATTCCTTGTACTTGAACTAGTAGATATTGGAATACGCTGAATAGTATCGACAACATCCGTTTTATATTCAAATAATGAATATCCTGCTTCCAGAAAACACTCTTTAACGATAGCCGCATCACTAAATGGCATCATATGTTTGGCAAGCGTCAATGTCTAAAGAAGCCTCAGCACATTTTTCTTGATCATTGATCGATTAATAATTTCCGTAGATGTAGGGTAATTTAAAAGTAAACTCTCAAGTTTACTTTTACGGATTAGAGTTTCTATTCTGTATTTTTCGTCAATATTTTACGCTTTGTTTCGTAATGCTGTTTAACATTCGAACTTTTAATTTCTACCCCAGTCTGATGGCAAACCAAACAAACAGGTACTGCTTCAACTCGGTTTGGTAAAGTAATACAATATAAATCTGTCCATTCAGGTTGAAACTGCCTGTTTTCTGATTTAATTTTTATTTTCTTCTTATTCATATTAATATGAACGTAAAATATAAACAACGCTAGAACTATATAGAAAACAACACTTGAAGGTATTAACTAGAAACACGATAAAAAGAATAAAAATGTAAACAACAGTCAGAATGACGATTGATCGAAGACTGCGATGCGACAAGCAAAACTGAGACTGAGACCCGAGATCATCTCTGACTGAGACTAGGAATGCGCTGATCGCGATATTCATGGATGTGATAAACATCGTACTCCTTGGCTTGATGGTCGATGTTTTGCCAATGGTTGATATTTAGGTATTCGATAACGTCGATGCTAAATCGATGTTAAATGAAAATATCCAACATCAACCCCCGTAATCTTTAGTTTTATTAAATACAATAGAATTATTATAAAATTCCACAGAATCGTTACTATGTCAAAAATATGCAAATTAAAATAATGTTATTATAAAATACAAAAGAATTTCAAAATCTGAAATACAAAAGAAATTAATTTTATTATGGTTCTGTTACCTGCAAGTTTGAAAAAAACATTTTAGTTTTATTAAAGACTGGTTACTAGGTACGTCATAAATATGCAAATTAAAATACTTGTAGTGTTCAGACAGCTTCCCTATTGTAGTTTGCTAAAATATTATATTTAGGCAGGTACTTTCTGAAATTTTGGAAAACCGTTTAGTCGAAACATATTGTTTACCTTACGAGTATTTCTATATAGTATTAGTACTGTGCATTTTAAAAATGTAAAGATATTTACATATTTAGATTTGATTATAATTTTACACTATAATTTTATTACTTTATTTTGAATTTACCGGCGCGCGGCGGTCCGCAAAAAAACAAGGTCACGGTCTGGATGTGTACAGCGGTCCGCATTTTGTGACCCCTGGTCTAGATCTAGAAGATTCGAGCTAAATCTGTATCAACTTTGTATCTTTTTATAAAATGATCCATTAACTTCTTTCTCTAATTAACCAAGAAAAATTTATTTCCCTTTTTAATCTGAATACGCAATTATGTAATTTTGACAAATAATATTAAATAGTTCTATTCGACAAATACTTGGTACTGGATAGAATCTTTTTATTTTTTTCTTTAATATTAGTTGCATTCTTACTCTCCTTTATTCACTTTGCATTTGTACTGGTTATTTACTTTATATTATTAAATTTCATTGCTTTGACCTTTTAATATACATAATTCAGTTTGTAAATTTGGTATTTATTTTTTGTATTTGTAATAAAATGTATATAAAAATTATTTAATTATCCATATAGTTTAATTTGCTTTTTATCGGTTTTATCCAAATTGTCAAAATATATTTTCAGTCCTTTTTCAGCCTTTTTCGATGTAATGTAAAAATGTGTAGTTACGATATATGCAAGACCCTGTATAATCTTATAAATTTAATTACTACCTCGCTCTTTTTGCTTACTTGGTTACTTTTCATGATTGTCGAATATAAAAAGTTGGGAACTAAGTAAAAATACGAAGCCAAATTAAAAGATTCTCGAAGAAATCAGAAGTGCTTTTGAAAAGAAATTTGTCCTTTGCGTTGTATTTGGTTCTTTTTTTATTGCAGTCTTTATTTATACCAAGAGGTAGATTTCATTTTTCACATAAAGGAAACGTTCTTGATGAGAATTTCAAGAAAAGGTAAGTTTTCATCCGAATTAGAGTTTTTTTAGTTTTGTTTTATTTCAACAACATGGAACTATTTCAAGGAATAAGATAAATAGTCGCAAGTTGATTCTATTGTACATGCAAATCTGTTATTTATTTAGTTATATTTCTTTTAAAGTTGACTCTTGCATTATAAATGTTTATGACAAAAACATACAATATTCTTATGGTAAATTTTTAAATTGTTGAATTCAAACATATCGTTTTCTTCTTTTAGTGCCGACTCAACGAATGAAGTTTGGCTATTTTCAAAGTATCTGTGTGTTTAACCCGGTCCAGTCGCGAATGTTTTTTAGCCAGGATATTTGTCGCCTACCCCTTTTTGCTTAGATTTTACCCTGTATAATCAGCTGCAATAACTCGTATTTCTCATTTTAAGTATGTGCCCTCAATATGCTGTCTTTTTTAATGGGGGTCATAAGTTTTCTGTTTGTTCCCACTTTGTGCAAAAGTATTTTATTCTTAATTTTATCGGTCCACGGTATTTTCAAAATTCTTCTAAAAATAAGCGACATCCCAAAAGCTTTCAGTTTTCATATCAAGTCAACATTAACAGTCCAACCTTCGGCACCATGAAGAGGAATACAGTGGATATAACATTTTACCATACGGTATTAGATTTGCAGATTGAGACTTTGGTTACTTAGAAATTTTCTCATCTTCAAAAAGGCTGTCCTTGATTGCTCTATTCTTGGTCGAATTTTTAATCTCAAATTTAAGTCTTCAGTAATCCAGACTTCTAAGTACTTCATTTTGTTTACTTGTTCAATATCTTTATTTTTGATCTGGATCCTTGTTATGAGTTTACCTCTCTTACTGATAACCCTGGTTTTTATTTTCTTTGTATTTATTGTTAAAATAAGCTGTTCCCCAGTATCACAAATTGTGTTTGTGCTAGCGTCTTTCTCACTTTCAGTGATAATGACTGTATTGTTGTTATAACGAATGCTGTATCGAATATATTGAAATATATATCGGATATCTTGAAAGCCATTAAACTATATCTTGCTTTTCTACACGACTAACCTGCTTCAGTATGTTACAAAGGATTTACCAACACAAGCGTTAAACTCTTTTTGGCTTCCGAAAGACTTCCCACTAAGACTGAAGATCTACGAAAAATCCTTCTAGAATTTAACGATGCCTATGGAATTGGTTGTGGTAGCGGGTAGATACTCTTGTACGATTCTGGTATGAGATAGATCTACTTCAGGTATGCAACCCTGCCCACGCGAGCCATGGCTCTCCCCCAACCCGTGCCGGGGAAGTCATATCCCCACCCCAAGATCCCTACCAAAAACAAATCAATTCTCTTACATATCCATTCCCAAGGAGAAAACCTCACACGAAAGAAAAATCATTGGTAAAGGCAACGGGAAACCACCCCAATTAACTTTCCCTAGTATAATCACAATGGATCAAGTCAATATAGAAACGGCCCTTAGTCCCGGGAACCCCTTAAGTTGGAAGAGAGGGTGCTAAGATTCCCCCGGTTGCCACAAATATATAGATTTAAGCATGATAAAAAGATTGGTACATGGAATGTACGAAGTTTATTCCAGGCCGGAAAAGTGAATTACGTAATTAAAGAAATGCGAAGTCTCAACATTGACATACTTGGATACAGTGAAGTTAGATGGCCCAATTAAGGCCAGTGCGAAATAGAAAACCACACAATATACTACTGTGGAGATACTACGACAAGAAACAAAAACGGAGTGGCAATAATAGTAAATAAAGAAGTTAACAAATGTGTACTTAGTTTTATAGGAATATCAGATAGAGTTCCAGTAATTAAAATTAATGATAAACCAGTTAACGTGAATATTATTCAAGCATATGCTCCAACTTCGGAAAGCCCAGAGCAGGAAATAGAAATATTCTATAAACAATTGAAAGAATCCCTAAAACATACCAAAAAGCAAGAAGTAAATATTCTGCTAGGAGATTTCAACGCCAAAGTAGGCAAAGGAGGTGTTGGTAATACTGTGGGACACTTTGAACTAGGAACGAGAAATGATAGAGGAGACCGCCTTGTTCAGTTTTGCCAGGAAACGGATAGTGCAATAATCAACACCTTTTTCCAATTACCACCTCGAAGACTCTACACCTGGAAATCTCCAGCTGACTGTTAAAAAAAAATGATTAGAAACCAGATTGACTACATCATCATCAACAAACGATTTCAGAATTCGGTAAAATCCGCAAAAATATATCCGGGAGCAGATGTTTCATCAGACTATAACCTTTTACTAGGACGTTTCAAACTCCACATAAAAAAAGTCCGTAAGAGAAAAGCACAAAAACGTCCGGACATCCAGAAGTTGAAAGATAAAACCACAAGAAAAGAAGTCAAAGAGGAGATCAACAACAAAATAAACAGCATGGTAATCTCAGATATTAATCAAGAAAATATAAGTGTGGATGAAATGTGGAATAAAATCAAAAATATCTGTAATTCAGTGGTAGATAATAAACTTAAACAAGAAAACCATATAAAGAAACAGCCATGGATGAAACCATAAATATTAGCTAATGAAAGAACGAAGAAAACACAGAAATAAGAATGAGGAAAGGTACAAAAAAATAAACAAAATCATTAAGAAAAAGATTAAAGAAGTAAAAGAATCATGGCTACAAGATCAATGCAAATAGAATCCCTAGAACAGAAGCATGACACTTTTAACCTACATAAAAAGATCAAAAACATAACGGAAGGAAACAGATCACAAAGTCATAACTTATACTTAATACATAGAAGAATTATTCAAGGAAGAGCAAGAGACAGAAGTCAGTGTTTCTGAATGTTCAGGACCAGAAATAACGCTCAGTGAAGTAACATATGCAATAAAAAGACTAAAAACCAACAAAGCACCTGGATCTAATAACATACAAGCTGAAATATTGAAACTATTTGAAAACAACCAACTTAAACTCCTAACGAGTCTACTGAACAAAATCCATGAAACTGCAGAATTTCCTACAGATTGACTAGTTTTCACCTTCCTCCCTCTGCCCAAAAAGGCAAATGCCACCAGATGCTCTGATTACAGAATTATAAGCTTAATGAGGCATGCACTCAAAATCCTTCTTTCTGTTATTCACTCTCTCATATATAGAAAACTTAAAGAAAACATTAGCAGTGTTCAGTTTGGGTTTAGAAGCGGACTGGGAACGCGAGAGGCCTCATTTTCCATTCAAGTATTGATACAAAGAGCTCGAGACGTAAATTAAGAAGTCTACGCATGCTTTATAGACTTTATAGACTAAAGCATTTGACAAGGTGCAACATCAAAAATTATTTCAAATAATGAAAGAATCTAGTATTGATGACAAAGATTTACGCCTAATTAAAAACTTATACTTACAGCAACGGGCAACTGTACGAGTAGACAACGAAACCTAACAAGAATTCACGATAAAACGGGGACTACGTCAGGGCTGCATTTTATTACCGAAGTTGTTCAATACTTACCCGGAAATGCTGTTCAGGGAAGCCATTGATGAATGCGGAGGATCTGCTAATATTAATAGACCGTGTAGTAGAATCCTGTGACAGATACGGCATAAAATTAAACTGTAAGAAGACCAAAATTCTTGTAGTAAGTAAAAACGACGTAGTACATCACCAATTCACTAGTAGTACATCAACTAATAATGAACCCGTGAAAATACTCGACAAAATTACATAACTTGGATGCAGCCTAAATAAGGAATGAGACCCCTTACATCAAATAAGATGTCGTATAGAAAAGGCGAGAGCTGTCTTCAATCGCCTCAGGAAGATTTGATGTAATATGCACCTGAACATTGATATAATAACACGAGTCGTGAGATGCTATGTATTTTCTACCCTTCTATATGGAGTCGAAGCATGGATCTTGACGGAAGCGACATTCATGATTAGAAGCCTTTAAAATGTGGTGCTACTGCCGCATGCTCAGAATTTCCTATATCCACCATGTTACAATCAACACCGTGATCCAACGTATGAATAAAGATCAGCAAATTATGCGTATCATGAAAATCAGAAAGATGACATACTTAGGGCATGTGATGCGGAATGTGAAGTATCAACTAATTTAACTAATTTTACAAGGCAAGATAGAAGGCAAAAGATCTCAAGGACGCAGACTGACATCGTGGTTGAAGAACATCAGACATTGGGCACGAATGACTACCATACATCTATTTAGAGCAGCTGTCAACAAAGTTGACCAACGTGATTGCCAACATCCACAGAGGATATGCACCAAAAGAAGAAGAAGATGGAATTGGTAAAATTAAAGTGGAAGCTGATCTTGCTGCTTTTAGGTCCTTTCTCACTTCGGAAAGAATTATTCACCTACAATCAAGGGATAGTCGCCGAAACTACTATTCCGTTGCCTCTCCAAAACGAAATTTTTAAACAATATGACGTGTTCTGTGGCTGTATACAGTTTCTCGTTGAATCCTTTCTTTATACATTCTGTCAATCGTAGTACCTGTAGTTCATAGGAGTGTTCGCTTCTGAACCCAAATTGAGCTTCTGGTATGATGGTTAATGCATGTGATTCTTCGTTGAGCCTTTTTAATATGACTCTTTCCGGTATCTTGCTTATTGATGACAATAAGCTGATAGGTCTGTAATTTTGTGGAAATGTGCCACTTTTCCCAGGTTTAGCGATCATGATTACATGTGATTCCTTCCATCTATCTGGGAAATATCGTAGTTTGAGCATATTGTTTATAATGTTTGGATGTAAACGATAGCTTTTGTTGGTAGGTTTTTTAGCGCCCTGTTTGTGATGTTGTCAGGTCCTGGGGCTTGTCATTTTTATTAATTCTTTTATTTCTTCGAGAGATGTATGTGTTATTCCTATTCTGCCCTTTTTTCTTTTTAGTCTTCTCGCTGTTCTTTCTACTTCTTCTTCAAAGTCTATGTCTTCGTTGGGGTGTTCGTTGTTCCTACACGCCCCTTCTAGTTCGTCCCTCATGACTTCTGCTTTGTCTATTTCCGTGTGAACAATCCCATTTACTCCGTGTAGGGGAGGTATGGGTTTCTTGTCTTTTAGGAGGATTTTTGATAATTTCCAGAAGGCGGATTTATTGGGATTTAGCTCTTGGATATAGGTGTCCCAGGTTTCATTTCTGTGATTTTGTAGTTGTATTTTTACTTCCCTGTCTAGCTCGTTTGCAATCCTTTGGTCTTCCATTTTTCTTGTGCGATATGCTCTTCTTCTTTTCCTGTTTTTCTCTTTGATTAGGTTTTGAAGTTCTATATTTATATCCCTAAATCTTCCTTTTTCTCTGGTGATTGTTTCGGTTTTGGAGGTGGCATCGATAGCATTATTTATTGTTTCTTCTAGTTTTATTACGCTGTCTTCTAGTTCCGTAATATTATTTATTGTTGGGATATTACCGATATTCTCGCTCACAATTCTTCTGAAGCTCGGCCCACTAATCTTCTTTCTGTTGTGGGGCTGCAAATAGTTAATTTCTATTGCTCCCAGGGTCAAGACGATTAGATTGCGAATCGCCTTCATGTACAGAGTGTATCTCATATTGTTGACCCACGTTGTGAAGGATTGAAATATCGAGGTGCGTAGGGAGTTGTCCGTGGAAACATGTCGGGTCTGTTGGTCCGACAACATAGGTGTTTGGTCTGTTTTCAAGATGGTCGAAGAGTTGTCTTCCATTTCGGTTGGTCGTCCTGTCAAACCAATTGGGAGATCTAGCATTAAGGTCTCTAATAATTATTGTTGGCTCTTCTGAGTTCAGTATTAGGCTTCGTTGAATATCGGATCATTTGGTCTGACATATGGTGACACTATTTTTAGTGATTCGTTGTTGGCCTTTAGACGAATGATTGTGGCTTCCATTGTCACCAGTCCGTCTGGTGTTGGGATATGCTCGTGCTCTTTTTGACTAATATCGCTGTTCCTTCTGATATTGCTCTATGATTCGTTCTATAGATATCGTAGCCTGGAAATTTTGTTTTCTTCCTTTCCACTAGTTTTTTTTCTTGAAGGGCTACGATATCGAGCTCTAATCTGTGTATTATTTCATCCAGAAGGTTGATTTTTTTGAATATTTCGCCGGAATTCCATGACCCAATGCGTAGATCTTCGTTTTGGTTTGCTAACGTTTTAGGACGGCTTCTCCAAATGCAGTCATCATTTTCGTGGCTTTATCCATCATGGACATCATCTCCATCATTTTGTTATTATACTCCGTGTGGAAGTTGGCGATGAGTGTGGCCGCGTTTTGTACCGTTTGTTTTGAGACAGAGGCCTCTTGGATGGCTTCTGGGGTTTTCTTTGCTGCTTGAGCGTAGCTGACCCCTGCGTTGACTGGTGCACTGTTGACTGGCCTTCCTGCCGGTTTTATGGGGGCAGTGGTCTTCTTTTTTGGTGCTTTGGAGCATCCACGGTAGTTGGCCGTAGGCGCTTCTTCGCAGTTAGCGCATTTGGGGTCCGTTTCTCTGCTTTTTTGGCAGTCATTACTCGCGTGGTTTTTCCCGCACTTAACACATCTAGAGCTGCAATGGCATGCCTTCGAGCTATGGCAATAGACCTGACAGTTATAGCACTGTAGGGTGTCCTTAGTTATTTTGAATTCTTCTTCTATATATATGCGCATATAGCATATATCTGATATTTTCTTTATTTTTGGTATGTCCCCCTCTTTGAGGGTGACAATAAAGTAAGCCAAGACCTTTTTATCAGCTTTTTTCGATATAATATTTGCTACTCTTATAGCATTTATTCCTTTTTCGTTCAATTCGCTCAGAATTGTCTTTGTGTTCGTGGTCGCTGAAAGCCCTTTTAGGACCACTCTCTTAAGCTTCTCGCTATCTATCGGGTATGCGATAAATTAAACTTTGGGGATATTTTCCTCCAATATTTTTACCATACCCAGGTAATCTTCTCTTGTTTTCGTGTTTATCACGATGGATCTGCCTGATCTGGCAAATTTATTCACATATATTATTCCTTTTTTCGCTGCGTGTTGAAGTATATTTTGATGCTCTGACAGTTTTTAGAATTATCGCAGGAGGCTTTGGCTTTCTTACGTTGGCCCCGCTTATCGGTGGAGAGTCTTTTTCGGCGTTTTCTTTTTCTACTTGGGATTTACCTTTCTTGTTCTCCTCCAAGTTTATTTGGGCTGTTTTCTTTTGCTCACTTCTTTTTTGAGTTTCTTTAGCAGCCTTTGTGAGCTCTTGGTCTTTTCGTTCGTTGATTTTCTGTGTTTGCTTTTCAGCAACACTCATTTTTTTTGTCTCGCTACTGTTACTGGATTTCTCAGTAGCGGCTCCTTTTTTGGTCTGGACTTTTGTCCAGCCTGCAGTTTCGTTTGTTTTTGTTTCCGTTTCCTTTAGCTCTTGGGGCTTGCCCTTGCTTCCGGATGGTTTAGCGGGGGGAATTTCAGTGATTTTTTCCCTGAGGTAAGGTGGATTCATGGTGGCCTTCCAAGGGTCGAGATCCATTTCTTCTTGTTGTCTATTTTTTTTCTGTCAGTACCATTATATGACTGATGAGTTTTTGGATTTCTTTATCCTTCTCTCGGTTTTCTTTCCTCAGCTCAGTCATCTGAGCGAGGATGTCTTGGATTTGATTATTGGCCTTCTCCTCTCGGATACGGCTTTCTTCTTTAAGAGACTTAATTTGCTCTGTCAGTACATTGACTGACTTGAATAGCTCATTAGCCTTCTTTTTTTCAGCCATCTCTCTCGCTCTCTTATTGTCTTCCTCTTCGTCTCACGAGTCTCCTGTGGGTCGTTGCCTCTTTTTCTTCTTCCCTATCTCTTCCTCCGCTTCCTCGGTGGAGATGATGTCCATGACTGGGGGCGTGGTCACGGTTTCCATGGCTGCCGTCTCCGTGGTGGTTGAAATTGTGTCGTCAGTGTTGACTTCACTTTTTTCATCTTCTGATTCCGGAGTATAGGAATCGTCGTCTGAAGCTGGGATATCTTCAATTGCGGGAGGATTAATTGTTGATTTAATAAAATTATTATATAGCTCGATCGAGCTGGCGACTGATTTGAGCTTATCATCATCTTTTTCTTGTGTGTTGTCACCTGCGTGACAACACCTTGTGGGGGAGGGGAGTATCACTCATGGTGCCGTAGGAAATTATACATAGTAGACTCGCTACCAGTACGCTACCAGTACGGTTTACTGGGTGCCGTCCCAGAAACCTGCGCGGTTGTTCTCTCCCTGTGTTCACAAGGGAGGGATCCTCTTAAAGTTTCTCTCACCTCAGGAGCAGGGGCCGTTTCTGTCCGACTTTGTCAAATGTCAAAGCCTTAGTGTCATCCCTGACGACACACTGAGGTGAACCCGTTAGTCTTCGCAAACGCGAAGCTATTATAGCCTCCGCAAGGAGCCTATAAAATCAGCTCCTCGACGGTTTAACTAAAAACAGCCTCGCATCCGCTCTTCTCTCTGATAAAAAACAAGTGCCTGCGCCACGCACGGTGTCTTACGCACCAGGAGCTGCTAAGCTTCGTTGACAGCAGGTCAGTTGCTCCCAACAAAACACGCCCGCACTGTTCGACCGCTCGAGTCGAACTTACTGATTGACGACGGGTCTTACCCTGTGCAGATGCTTTTATACTCTCAGTATGCACTGGAACGGTATACGCAGAGACGGTTTAAGCGGGGTGGTTGTCGGCAGTCGTTTAGCGTTATTGCACATGTTTAAGCTGTTAGGCCATTTTTTAATTTTGATTGCTTCACGAATAATTCTCGATTTTAAGGAGCGGATGGGAGCGATGGTTTTTGCTTTTTCGAAATCTATTTTGTGGCCTGTCTGAATATGATGTTTGTCTAGGGCTGAAGTAGTATCAGAATGTTTGACATATATAGAATGTTCATAAATACGTTTATGGATTCGTCGGTTTGTCTGTCCTATGTATGCAGATCTGACGAGATCGGACAACGTGGAATGAGTAGTGAAGATGGTTTTGATATTTATAGGGTTAGGAGTTCTACTGATCTTGTCAGTGACACTTTTAATAAAAGGTAGAAAGATTTTGGGATGATCCCAAATTTGTTTTTGGATGCAATGGGGTTGATGTTTTTGAATGCTCCCATTGATTTGCGTTTTGTGGTAGCGTTTGTAAGAATGTTTGCCTTATTGAATTTATTTTGAATATTGCGTTGGGTGGGGTGATGATGTGACTGAGCATTGAGATAACGGTTTGCCTGATTGGGTTTCACGGAATAGAAAAAACTGCGAGATGGGTTTTTCTAAATAATAACATCAAGGAATAACAAAGACGCTTCAGACTCAACTTCTATTGTGAATTGAATACTGGGATGTATTCCATTCAGGTGGGAGAGGAAGAGATCTTATGTATCTTTACCATGGGACCAAATGACAAAGGTGTCATCACCGTATCGTAACCAGCAGGTGGGTTTGAGATTTTATAAAATATTATTTTATAAATACTTAACTCTACAGCAAAATTTATATTTTATTATATACCTTGTATATGATTAATAAAATTTGATATCTGATGGCCGTATCTTAGGCTTTACATCACGCAGATTTTTTTACGAAGTATAACTTTTTTTCGTAAAATTAATAATAAAAAAGTTTTCCCATATGTGGCTAAACTTAAGTTTATATATATATATATATATATATATATATATATATATATATATATATATATATATATATATATATATATATATATATATATATATATATATAAATTATTCTTGTACAGGAATTGGGAGCTGTAGAATATTTGTGTCCATTATCTTATGACTAAATATATTATTAAAAATATCAAATGCTTAAAAATACGTAATTAAAAACCTTCTAAATAAAGCAGTTAAGAACGTTTGAGCCAAGATGCAGGTATACATTTTAACGAGTCATTTTATTGAACTGCTCTAGTTTAATTGTAAAATGCATCTTGAATTCGTAATAGAATTAAATAACATTCTTCGAAATTTCTTTCTCGAAATGTTAACGACTGTTAAGGCTCTAAGCGAATGCAAATGAGGATGTTACTGTAGTGTTTTTTCGTTTCTTTATTTCGCTGATTATTATTCACGATCGAAATCCGCATACTTAGTGACAACTATAGAAAAGAAAATAGTTGTTACTGTTAGTGGTTCCTTGTAGTATTAGCATAAATCTGCACATTTGTTAGATAAACATTTAAAACAATCTGAAAAAAATCGAAGGTGTCAAAAGAAGGAGTACATTAGATAACTAAACCCTTCACACTGGCAATTATACCATGTTTCTTTTTAAAATAACTTAATAAGATAATTAATAATAAAATAATTTAACTATTAAATTTTAATAAATTGTAAGTTCACATACTATTAAGAGAAAGGAAAGTTATATTAAATTTATAAAGATAAGTTATTTTTAAAACCCTAACATATTTATCTTCTTTTTCTGTCTTTAAATAAGCAATTGTGTTTGCGGTCAGCCGATACATATTGCTTCTACCACTTAGTGATTGGTCCCTTCAACTGGCTACTGATGTGACGGTTCCATATATGTATATTAATGTGATATTAAAAGTCTGAGGTGCGCCAAGCAATTAATTAGCTAATTAATTAATTAATTAAACTTATTTAAATGATGCAATTATGATTCTATCACACTATTTAATTTTCTTATCTCAGGGTTATACTCATGCTTTAATATCTATGATTTACATATAATAGGTAAGGTCCAAAGAATACCAGAATAATAAAAAAAATTATATATTGAAATAAAATTCACTCTCAAATATCTTCAATAAAAAATATCTTATATAATAATTATCAAAATTTTCTTTTACGTACGTGAACCTTGAAAAATTAATGGTATATACAATATAAATTAAAATTTCAAATCAAAATTGTTGTTCTAAATCTCCTAATCAAAATATTCCTATCTTTTCTAAAGAAATTGTTAAAAAATGTGTTGTTAATAAAGAAAAAACTGACGAATGGTAAAACTATCTCTCTGATGATAAGTTGTCCAAATCCTTGTTCCTTGTAGCCTACACTATCTATTATTATCAGTCCCCTAGGTAATCAGCAATCTTACAACAAATTATTGCGAGCCTATCGTCTTTAATGGTCTCCTTCAAATGTACTTATCGTTCAAATGATGTTAGCCTCTTCTCTTCTCGATAAACAGTGACTCTTGGAATATAAGTAGAAAAATATAACTTACAATATTTTACTGGATCAGCTTCCGTCAGATACACTTACTCCGAGAAAACTCACAAACATTCACTTCTACTTCTTACTACCTCTGGAGAACTACCAGAGAACAACGACTGTTCGCCTTGAACCCTTGAAAAAACAACTGATTATCCTTTTTTTTCAAAAATCTAGCTAAACTCTCATTCCTACATACCTATCCCACTTTTTTCAATCTCCTCCAATCAGAGTTCATCACACTTATCCCCATCTACCATTTAGATAACAAACCACAGTCTTACCTACAATTATAAATTTCCTAAAAACTATTAACATGCTAATCGGTTTCTACAAATTCTTAAGAACTAACGGATTATTATATTATATAAGAATTATATTTCCTAAATATTTCTATTCTATTGTCGTATTCACTATATATCGACGTACAAGTCTATTTGGAAAACCCGCTCGCATTGTTCACGATTTCACTAAGCTCACTCACGTCACTCGAATATATTTTACAAAGAAAATAATTTATGCATATCTTTAAATTTTGTTTACTACAGGTAATCCAGGATAATGGACTTTCATTTCTTCGAAATATCTTTTTTTTTGTACTTTGAAATATATTAAAAGCAAACCAATATTATTTTCAATTTTACATAGCTTAACAGCATAGGTATATATATATATATATATATATATATATATATATATATATAAATATATATAAATATATATATATATATATGTATATATATATATATATATATATATATATATATATATATATATATATATATATATATATATATATTTTCCTGAAAGTGAATTTTTAAATAGAAACTTTCTTAATTTCTGGATTTGTCGGTCTGTTATAAAATTATTGTTAAACGGTTCATCTGTTTGCCATTTTCAATAAGCACTTTATTTTATAAAAATTACATTATACAATTATAATTTATGCTCACACTCTTTAAAAGTTTAACATGGATTGAAAAATTTTTAGACAGATGACAGATGACATCTGGTAGGTACTTTAAAACAACACGAGTGGTTCAGGGTCGTAGCTTAAATACCTGCCCATGGTGCATTTAAAAAACAACTCAATTTATTAAGTTATGATACGTATTGGAAAGATCTTAAATGTCAATCTTATCATTGATAGAATTAAGATCTGTTTTTATGAGAATCATCTCCAATATGCATCTTTAGTTGTAGTTTTTTCTTTTTCCAAAATCTGTATAAATATTTTCAATATTAAAAGAAGTTTCTCTTCTCCATGCGTCCAGATAATAAATGTGTCGATATGTTGACGACACATTTATTATCTAGACGCATGGAGAAGAGAAACTTAATGAATTCCTACAGCACATTAATAATATCCATCCAAAAATACAGTTTACCATGGAACGGGAGAATAACCAACAACTTCCATTCCTAGATGTGCTAGTTATTAAGAAAGAAGACGGAAGCATTGGACATACACTATACCGAAAACCAACCCATACTGACAGGTACTTACACGCAGACTCACACCATCATCCTGCACAATTAAATTCGGTAATAAAAACCTTAATAACAAGATCGAAAAAACTGGCAGATGAGGACTATAAAAACGAAGAAATGTACAAAGTCAAAACAGCTCTAAGAAAAAATGGCTTCTCCATGTCTACGATTGAAAAGGCACAGAAATCTCAAAATAAAAGCAAAGATCCAGAAAAAGAGGAAAAGCCAGTCCGAAAAACTATCCTGCCCTATATAAAGGGTACGACAGACAATATCAGCATAGTGCTAAAAAAAAAATCAAATAGAGACTATTTTTAACACCGACAGAAATATCGCAACCATAATACCATCGGCAAAAACAAAAGTTGCATTGGAAAATCAAGGTGTATACAGAATTCCGTGTGAGGACTGCGATAAATCATACATCGGACAGACAAATCGAAGGATACAAGTTAGACGCAAAGAACATCAAAACGCCATCGAAAGAAAAGAGAACACTTCATCCCTAGCACAACATGCCATAATATATTATTTATATATATATATATATATATATACATATATATATATATATATATATATATATATAAATATATATATATATATATATATATATGTATATATATATAAATAATATATATATATATACATATATATGTATATATATAAATATATATATATATATATATATATATATATATATAAATATATATATATATATATATATATATATATATATATATATATATATATATATATATATATACAAGAATAAGAAAAAAGAAGTACTTGTGACTCGTTTGGAATAAATATATAACTGTTTTGTATGAGTTAGAGTCAATAAAAGGGCTATTGGTTAACTATTTTTTTAATCTCGAGCTTTCAATTGTGTTTACAATTATTATCAAGAGCTAAAAAAGACAAAATATCTTACAAGGTTGAACTAAAAAAAAAAACAATTTTTGTTAACTTACCAAATACAAATTAGTTTAGTAAGTAAAAAATATTGCTAATACATCTTCAAAATATTTAATATAAAAATGTTTTAATCCAATAAATGTTTCTCCGAAAATTTTTATAATTTTGAAAACATTTTTTTAATACAAAAATAATTAAATTTATAGATAAGTTAAAATAGCAACCAATTACAAATAAGCCTCAATGTCATAAATGTTAACTAATTTCTTTAGTAGGGTAAAAAAGAAACAAGCCAGAGTTGCAATTTATGTAAAAGAAAATCTTATGTATTCTTTTTTTAATCTAAATGAATATAATGTAGAGAAAATTTCAAAGTTTTGTGCAATTTATGTACCTTCAATAAAAACCAATATTTTAACTGTATACAGATCGGGTAAGGGTGACTTTGACTTATTTTCGGTGAATTTTGAAAATGTCATAACATCCTTGCTTAGTAAAGCAGACAAACTTATCATACTTTGTGATTTTAATATAAATTTTAAACTTGCATCTGACCCTTTTTTTGATATTCAAAATCTATTAACATCTTTTGGTTTAAAAACAACTATAAACGATTATACTAGAATCACATCCCAGTCCAGTAGTTGCATCGACAACATTATGACAAATTTTTCTGAAACTATCTACAGAGTGGGTGTATTTGAACCTTGTTTTTCTGACCATTGAGCTCAATTTTTATTTATTGACTCTGAACAGAAAGTTGTTGACGCTTATCAAACATTTCAACGTTTTATTACTTCTTCTGGTTTACAGAAGCTTAAACGTGTGCTAGCTAGTACAAATATGGACTTTTTCTACGATATTAATAATGATCCTGATTTTTTAACGGTCTTTCTTAACGAAACTTGTAATATTAGATCATTTTCCACTAAAAAAAGTACGATAAATGGCTGAAAAAACAATGGTTTAATAATAAATTAAGGATCCCGATTTGTTCAAAGTATATAAACAACAAAAAGTTAAATATAATCGGCAATTAAAAATTGCTAAAAGGTCAGTTTACTGTAATTTTATTACTAATAAACCTAGAGACTGCTGGAAAATAGTAAATTTCTAAAGAAACTTTACAAGATCCAATTCGGTACAACCTGATCTACCTCCAGACGAAATGAATCAATTTTTTACTACAATTGCAGAGAATATAATTACATATCTTCCCAATATTAACGTCGATGTCCTCGTCAATTATAGAAATTATCCTTCTCCGAGCAAGTCTTTTTTTTTTTCGTCCCGTTCTGGAAGAAGAGGTCTCTCAAATAATAAAGTCTCTTAGTAATTCTAATTCGCGAAATTACTAGCAAAATTTTAAAAGAAACTTACCAAATAGTTTTAACACATTTCACTCATCTTATTAATTTAATTCTATCAACTGGAGTTTTTCCAGAAGTACTAAAATACTCAAAAGTACTACCAATCTACAAAAAAGGTGATTACTCAAAAACTGACAATTACAGTCCCATAAGCATTGTTTCTACTTTTGGGAAAGTGACTGAAAAGGTTATCAAACAACAATTTTATTTCTATTTTGAGTCAAATAATTACTTTAGCAACTCACAATATGGATTTAGAAATGCTCGTTCTACTACGAACGCGGTATTTAATGTTGTGAGCGAGGTGATTGAGGGGCTTGAATGCGGCAATCGCATAGCAATTTCTCTTTGCGACTTGTCGAAGGCTTTTGATTGCGTTTCACACGACATTTTGCTTCACAAATTAAATTACTATGGAATCAGAGGTATCCCTCTGAAGCTTATAACTTCTTATCTATGTGGCAGACACCAGGCGGTCGTGTCTAAAGGTCATCTCTCCGATTTTCTATCCGTAAAACATGGAGTCCCACAAGGTTCGGTCTTAGGACCTCTTTCGTTTATTATTTATGTCAACGATCTGCCTAAATTCATATCTCCGTACAAAACCATACAATTCGCAGATGATACGACATACGTTATATCAGGAAAAAGTAATGATGATTTAAAAATGTCTCATGAGGAAGTTTCTACTAAATCTAGCTCATGGTTTGCTGCAAACAAACTAAAACTTAACTCTGATAAAACGCAAAATTTGGTTATATCTGCAAGTAATTTACACAATGATCTAGTTAACAAAGAGACTGTTAAACTGTTGGGAATAACCATAGATAATCGACTCAACTGGTCGGCTCATATCTCACAATTTAAGAAAAAGCTATCAAGTTCATTATTTGTTATTATATATGGGTCAATTCAACAAATGCACTTCAAATTTTTAGAATGCAAAAGAAAGCTGTCAGGATTTTAGCAGGGGCTAGTTATCTAGAACACTGCCGATCTTTCTTTATCAAATTCAAAATTATGCCGCTAACTACTCTGTTGATATTTCAAGTTCTAACTAAAATTCACAGAAAACGTACCCATTTAAAAAAGCAGTCTGATGTCCATGTTCAAAATACGCGAAACTGTCACTACCTACGAACAAATCGCTATAGATTAAGTCTTTCAGAACAAAATAGGCTTAATGATTTATATCTATTACAATATTTTACCAAAAAGTATAAAACAGCTAAGCTGTAATAGTTTCGATAAAGTTATAAAAAAATATCTTCTAAAACATTGTTTTTACTGCTCCGAAGAATATATGACTCATTGCAGAACATCCACTGAACTGCTTACCGTAACTTTGCCATAAATGTTTTTCTGTTTAATATGTGTTCTTGTTTGTATATATTTAAGTTACGTTTTATATTCCTTTTTTAATACTATGTATGTTTATTTTGACTTGCTACAAACAATATTTGTATGTTATGTAGTTAAAAAATACTCTACTCTACACATAGTGTTAGTGTTTGTTTGATTTAGTGGTATTACTATTATTGTTGCAAGCAATAAGCAAACTTTTTTCAGATTTTCGGAATGGTATTGTGGGCTAGATAGCTTAATTGCTCTGTCAGTAAGACTGAACACAACACTTCTTTTATAAATTATAGGTGCGTTGGTATTAAACTTTAGATATCTTCCGGACAAAATATCTTTTGTAAACCAGCTAGTTTTTATGATTCAGTAAATGTTGTTCGCAGAATATGTTCAAGGAAGAAACGAAGTAACCGCAAGAATAAAATCAATCATAAGAGAACATTGGGCTAAATTCACCAGGAACATGGACTACGACCTATATGGTGCCCAAAACAAATTATGGAAAATGATTTGGAACAGAAAAAAACCAGTTAACGAGTTCGTGCAGACCAAGGGAGTACCTATAGAGATATGACAACATCATTTTAAGGAGCTATATGATGCTGAAGAAACGCTGAATATAAACGAATACGAAGCAGATATAAGTGCTACAATCAATGACGAACAGGTAGAAGCAAAGAT
Organism: Diabrotica undecimpunctata; assembly: GCF_040954645.1. NCBI lineage: Eukaryota > Metazoa > Arthropoda > Insecta > Coleoptera > Chrysomelidae > Diabrotica > Diabrotica undecimpunctata. Next base: position 78,520,665 of record NC_092804.1, on the reverse strand, counting down.
CAGGAAGCTAAAAAACAAAAAATCACCTGGTACAGATGGTACACCCAATGAACTCTTAAAATATGGAGGCCCTGAACTTGCAAGTAAACTGTCACAACTATTTAACAAAATCTTAAACTACACAGAAACACCAGAGGAATGGCAGAAGAGCAACACAATCCCCATATTTAAAAAAGGACAAAAACTTGCCCACAAAACTACAGAGGAATAACCCTCTTAAATACAACGATGAAACTTTTCACAAGTATTCTTAAGGACAAATTGGAAAGGCAAATCACTAATGCTGAAGGACAACAAGGTTTTACAAGAAGGCGGTCTATAACAGATGCAGTATTCATAATAAAACAAATAAAAGAAAAAGCTATAGAGTTCGGCATGTCAGCGTATATTTGCTTCATTGATTTGACGAAGGCGTTTGACAGGGTTCGCCTGGGAGACATTCTAAATATATTAATAGAAAATAAAACGCCGAACAACGTAACAAAGATAGTCCATAACCTAAATAACAATGTAACCAAAGTTAGAGCAGGAGACCAATTCACTGAAAATATTTTAACACCGGGAGGAATTAGACAAGGCGATAGTTTAAGCCCCTTCTTGTTTAACCTACTCATGGGCAAAATTATAAACAAAGTAACATTTCTCAATCTCGGATACAGAATGGGCAACAAAAGAATTGGTATGGTGTGTTACGCAGATGATGCAGCAATTATTGCCGAATCAGAAGATGATCTTCAGAGACAGCTCTTTCAGTTCTTTCAAATAAGCCGCCAACTAAATATGACCATTTCTACCAACAAAACTAAATGTATGACAATAGCAAAAGATCCGCTCAGATGTAAGTTAGTGGTTGAGAACAACCCCATAGAACAGGTGATGCAATTCAGATATCTGGGCATAGATATATCAAGCAGACACGACCCAGTATAGGATCTAAGGAGTCAGATCAACAAAGCATCCGCATTGTCGGGATGTCTGCGGGAGATAGTCTGGTCAAATCCGTATATGCGTACAGATCGGAAAATTAGAATCTACAAGACTTGCATACGACCGATCATGACATATAGCATAAAAGTGCGCGAAGATACCAACAAAACGAAACAGATGCTAAGGGTTGCCGAGATGAAAACCCTAAGAACAATAGTGGGCAAAACAAGAAGAGACAGGGTAAGAAATACAAACGTTAGAGAGCAGTGCAAAATTCAAGATATTGTAAGATGCGCAAGGCAGCGTAAAAGGATGTGGTACAGTCATGTAAGACAAATGGATGAGAATAGACCCCCAAAAATTGCCCTAGAAAACAACCCGCCCGGTTCAAGACCTCCCGGAAGACCACCTAAAAGATGGAGGGATAGTTGGCAATCTACCTACCAGGAAATTAACCAGAGGCAGCTTCAGAGTTAAACAGTTCGAAAGATCTTCAAGGAGTAGAAGAAGAAGTTAATGTTGTTATACTCTAAACTTAACTCAAGAAAAGTAATTTTATTGTTTTTTTCTAGTTCATAAGTAAATTGAAGGTTATTATGAAAATTATTAAACATTTAAATAGTATAATCGATTTCATGATCCGGAAGGCAAAGTAAGCAGTCATAAATATATCGTTTTTAGAAATGTATGTTGAATTTAGAGATTACTGTCGTTTCTAATATTTCCAGTTATATATTAAATATTTATTATAATTATAACTTCTTTATTATAATGAACTAATTTATAATTATTATAATTGAGTATCTTATATTCAAACAAACATCAAAAATAAAGATAAATAATCTAAGAGTGATAAAATGAACAACAAATAACTCAGATCATTATTTAGTAAAAGCAAAATATTCGTTCCATATGTTAACAAAAATGGCCAGATATCTTTAGATGAATAAGAATATAAACGAATAGAAACGCAAACTATAACTTAGATAGTCTTATGTAAGACAGTGTTCGCTTTCTTTCCCTAAAAGCTTGTTACGCCAAAAATGAACGTGAAATACGGCGATACCTTGTAATTTTCTGTGTCACCACCGAATTACATAAAAATTTGGATTTTAAGTTAAAGAAATCCTGGGCTTGAGTCCAAAAGTGAAGAAGAGAGTAAGAGGAACCTAAATTCATAGGCTATAGCAAGATAAGATGTTAAACTATGCACTCAGTTGAATTTTTATTTGGGGTTAGGCACTTAAAAGTACATTACATACAAAGTATATTAGAAACTCCTTTAAACAAATGTTTAACTCCCTAGGTCGCCCATGGTGTGCCTTACCGCAAAAAATGTGTTTAAAAAAAAACTTCCAAGAGTTCTTTTGCCTTAAAGAATTTAAAAAAATTGACAAACATACATTTTAATGCTCAAAACCCTTCTGTTTTTTTTTAGATTTTTTGGGTCAAAATTCATCTCAGAAAAAATATTTTAATTTTTTAAAGATTTTCAGGTTACGTCGGAAAGTTTTGGCAAACTTTTAAAATAAATATTTTTCGTTTGTTTTTTTTTCATTTTTTTTTTAATGGCGGACTTAGATTTTCCATTTTCGCTTCGGAAAATCCTCGATAATCGAAAAACTCTTTTCCGTGTTTTATCATAGTTTTAGCACATAATCTCAACTGTATGTCAATAAATAACGATTTTTGATATAATTTGTTGTTATTTATAATAGATCGGTTTTGCTATTTTCAGACCAGAACATGTTTAAAATATGATAACCCAATTTTTTTAATATTCCTTCCCATGTTTTAAGCATATAAGCTTATTTAAAAGTGACAAATTACGATTTTTGTTTCTCTTATTACTTTATTCGAGTGATCTTTTAAATATTTTTGTCTCCATAAAAACTCGATTTTTTTTCTGATTTTTTTGGATCTAAATTGAGCTCAGGAAAAATATTTGAATTTTACAAATAATTTTTAGGTTTTGTAGGTAATTTTTAGCAAACTTCTAAACAATTATTCATCGTGTATTTTTCCGATATTTTAAATTGAGGTGTTCGATTTGCCATTTTCTTTCCGTAACATCATTAAAATTCAAATAAACCTTTTTTTTGGTATTTTCCCATATGTTTTTACCACATAAACTCACAGCATGTTAATAAATAACGTTTTTCATATTTCATATTTCATATTTCTAATAGCGAGATTAGGTTTGCCATTTTTCAGACCAGCTTCAGACATGCTTAAAATACGACGAACCTTCTTATGTTAATATTTTTTCCCATGTTTTTAGCACACGACCTTAACTACATATGGCTACATAAGTTTTTCATAAGATATTTCTTCTTCTTGCTTGTGTCTTCCGATTTCTTAGTCGGTATTATCATTTTTATATTACTTTTTTCTTATTTATAAATTTGGTTGAGGTTATTGAAATATAAGTACCAAAATGAAACACATTCAGAAGAAAACATAGGCAGACTACTCCATATTTGTTTGATCCCTATTTGTTAAAGGTGATGATAATGAACCAGTAATAACCAAAGGTACGACAAATGAAGAAATAAACATTAAGAAGGAAGAGATAAAGAAAGTACATTAAGAAAATTAAAAAATAGAAAATCACCAGAAGAGGAGAGAATACTGACTGGACTCCTAAAGTACTGAGGAACAGATTTGACCAAACTACTATTAAAGCTTATCCACAAAATAATGGAAAAAAACAGAATACCACAAGGATAGAGATCAAGCATCCTAATACATCTTTTCAAAAAGTGAGACAAATCCAAGCCGAAAAATTACAGAGGAATTAATTTAATACATACAACACTAAAATTAACAACCCAAGTAACAACAAATAAACAGAATGAAATTGTAATACTAGCAGAAAAACACAAGGTTTTTAGGTCGGAAAGATCATGCACCCACGTTATATTTATTATAAGGCAAGGCAACAAACCTGTATATTTATGTTTCGTAAACCTTAAAAGACATTCGTCAGGGTCAAATTAAATGACGTTATCCACTTATTGTACGTAAGAGAAATAACTCTATGAATAATCAAAACGATCGAGAATATCTACCAGAACAACACAATAAAAGTAAAAGTAGAAGAACTAACTGACCCGATTAAAGCTGGAAATGGGATAAGACGGGGGATCCCTGAGCCGTCTATTGTAAAAACTAAAAAAGGATATTAAATTTGAGAAAAACAACTTAATTGACGCAATACTAATCTCTCAAAATAAAGATGATTTACAACGTTTGCTGCACGAATTTCATAACCGCTAGAAAATTTAATATGCTAATTTCAATAAAAAAAAAAAAACAAAATGCATGGTTATAACAGCAAATCTACTAAGATGTAAATTAGACCTGCAAGATAAGGTAATAGAACAAGTGATGGAGTGTAAATATCTAGGTGTTATATTATCTAGCTACGTAACGCTCGAAACGGACCTCATCGGACCAATATTGACATAAGCAGCAGAAACACGACCTGACAAAGAGAGGACAAAAACAATGCTAAAAATAGCAGAGACGAGGATCTTTCGAAAAATCGATGGTAAGATACTATGAAACAGAGCTGGAAGTACAGATATACGACTGAAATGCAAAGTGGAGAATATCTAGGAATATCTAGAATAATTAAGGAACAAAAGAGTAAAAAAGACTGATCTTATAAGCCGACTGACAACAAATAGAGTAGTGAAGGCGAGAGATGGTTCCCAATAGGAAGACGATCAGTGTGAAGACCACGAAAACGATGGATCAATAATATACTGGAGGCACATTATTAAACAGACAGAGTCATGTTTACACAAAAAGAAGAAGATGAAGAAGAAGAATATAACAAAAAAGAAAAAGTTTTATTTCTATGAGACTCCGGTAAAAAGACTGTTATTAAACGGATAAGAAATGTGGCGATTAACACAGGGAAACCAAAGAAAGATAGAAGTCACGGAAATGGACGTAATAAGGCGAATGCTAAGGATTTCGAGAAATTAGAGAATAAAAATGAAGAAATTAAGGAGTTAATGTTAAACGGAGTACGTTTAAGTCCATGAAATTAATTATTTGTTAAAATTTTATAATTCAAGTACTCAAAATATATACAAAAACATTTTAAATTTGCTTTCTGTTTCCGAATATTTTTTAGACCAACTATATAATCTCACATTTATGTATTAAAATAAGGTTTTAATAACGCTTTTTAGGTAAGCAAAAGAGTTCTAAAAAGGCAATATCCATTAAAGAATCTACCCAAGATAATTTAAAAATACTTTGCTGAACATTTTCAATGTTCCAAACAATTTTCATATATTACAACGTACGTTGGTTATATAAATATTCAGGATACTTACTCCGAAAGCATTCTGTTGCTATTATATATTATATCCTTTTATCCTTGAAACAATAAACAAAATTTAAATAACTCGAAGACATAAGAAAAGCGTTTCATAAACTTGTTGGCGATGCAAATGTAATTTTCCCTCATAATGGCTGAGAAAATTCTTTGGCTCAGACTTAATGGCTTCAAGATTTTCTCTGGTTACCTGGGATAAAATAACTAATTTGCTATTAATATTAAGCCAACGTGGTTAAGAAACCGTTCTTTATATCAAGTAAGCTAACAGTGGCAGAGAAGAAGGCAATAATTTATTAAAACAATATTAAGTAAAATTACTTTAAATGTAGTTTTAAATAAAAAATCATAAAAAAATCTTTTTTTACTTGTACCCTATAATAAATGTTCATTACTGTAGAGTACAGGTGGAACCAAAATAAAGCGTTATAGATAATAATTATTTAACAAAATATTTTTTTTGTGCTACCGGGTGGTTCATTAATTTTTTACTCATTCGGCAAATTTAATTGAAATTTTGTACTGTGTTATTATTTAGAATTCAAGATAAGAAAATGTTACCAGATTTACCAGTGATTATAGGTGGCGTAGTTAACTACAAACACAGTGGTTCATTAATTTAACTGCATTTTTTATATGTTATGTATACACTTTCCAGGGCAAAAATCTTAAATTTAATTTTACACAAACAAGGTAATTCTATATTAGGTAAAAATTTACATTGTTTCAAAGTAAACACATCTTTGCAACGTAATGCACGTTTGTATTTAATTTTTAAAATATTGCTTTCAATTTAATGTTCACAACAATAAAAGGCCGTAAACTTCTGATGGTAATCACCGACAACAACTATGATTGCTACACCGACGCAATCCCTACATACTGGTCGGGCGAAACCAGAAAACTTTTAAATCTACTGCACTACTACATAAGCAAAGGAGTGCCCAGAAACAACTGTCTAATAGAATCCAGCTATGATCTCTCATCTGATCATACACTGGTTATTATGAGCCTGAGTATGATAGTTATAAACAACCCACCCCCTCCCCGACTAACGTCAAAAAACATAACCGGGCAGATTTTCAATGCTACCTAGAAAAACACTAATATTAATCTGTTGATAAATCTACACATGACATAGATACAGCAGCTCAATATTTTACCACACTTGTGCAAAAAACGGCATGGCAATCAACACCACGAACTGAACGCAAACCAACACATATCATAAATGTTTCCTTGCATATTCGCCAACTCATTGCTGAAAAACGTCGTGCGAGGAGAACCTGGTAAGTATATAGAAACAACATAGATCTACATATATTCAATCGACTACGTAGGCAACTTGGAGTAGCCATCAAAGCCGCAAATAACGAAACCTTCGAACATTACTTTATAAACCTTACAGCAAATGACCAGACGTGATGGAAGGAGACTGAAAAGCTAAAGAAACCATACAAAACTATCCGTCCTATCTGTAAACCAAATGGTAAATGGGCCTGTTTCAACAAAGAAACAGCGAACGTCTTTACTGAATATCTTACAAACTTATTTCAAACAGAGCAAGTAGACACTGATGAGGAGTGAAAGAACTAATTAGTGCAGCATGTCAAATATCCCACCCAATTAAAAGCTTTACTCCTATAGAAGTCAAGAAAGAAAGAAACAAATTTAACTCACGAAAGATCCCAGGTTATGATTTAATCTTGACACAAGTACTAAATCAAATTCCTCGCAAGACCTTCCAAACATATGTAAATTTGCTGAAATCATTATGATCCTTAAGCCAGGAAAAGAACCCAATGAAGTAACGCCTTATCGACCCATCAGCCTACTCTGAACCGTAAGCAAAGTTTTTGAAAGATTGCTGCTACAAAGGATATACGCAGATCATGAATTCCTAATATTACTACCAAAAACATCTCAACTACTACCAACAATCCATCGAGTCACTGAGTCACAAAATGAAAGTACCATTTACTATAAAAATGATTTAGGAAGGAAATTATTCAACAATGGTCCAGCCATAAGAAGACTAGGCAGAATCTGGCCTTAAGACCAACTTTAAAACTAAAGCAAAATATAATAAGTTGAGACATCATTGGATGTCTCTGTTTCATGCCCAAAACCAGTAACACATTTACTTAATTCTCTTGATCTTCATCGTAGTTTTGTGACATGTCTTGTTTTATTACCTACATCTCGTAACTATATAATGAGTGTTGGTACGGCCATTGTCTTATAAAGCTTTAATTGGGTCTTTTTTTGCATTTATGACCTAACGTTGTTCTTATTATGCCTCATATTTTATTAAACGTTGCTAGCTTATTTTCTATGTCACTTTAAAATCCATATGATATGTCATATATTAAGTATTGATTTGTTCCAGGCCGGTATTATAAATAAAGATTTTAGATCTGACAGTTTCCTTACCGTGGAAAGCCATAACTTTTTGGTATTGATAACAACAATTTTCAAGGGCTTTGTAGTCACTCCCTTTTCCATCTCAATTAGCATTATATGTTAATGTGTGTAATTTGGTTTAATAACTTGCTTAAATTTATCTTATAACCAACTTCGCCTTTTACCACAACAGCAGCTTTGTCTTTCTTTTTCTTTAAAATCATTCGTTTGGAGAGGTTGAACCTAAAGTGCCAATTCACTGGTTTCTTTTATACTGTTTTAAATTTACTTTTAAAATTATAGACTGGTACTGTCACTCCTATTTTGTGAACAGTGCCATATTTTGATAGAATCTCATCATTCTCTTATGGTTTCAAAATGGTATCCTTTTTTCTTAAATTTTTTTCAATTAACCCGAACACCCTATCAATATAAGAAGTCAATTCATGAAAGGTTCCTACCTAGATAAATCGACATGTCGTGGAATGCAATTTTTAGATTCCCCATGTCGATCAATTTCATCGTCTGTTTGCCTTGAAAATCGTTGAAAGCGCAGATTTAGGTACTAATCTGAATTTGATTTTGAACATCTAGAAATCTTCGGTTTTCTAAGTTTTTGGTTTTATTCTAAGACGGTGGCTGTAGCGTCTGTATAAAGTTATATTATTATTACCTTCTATGGCGGAAAATATTTAATCACGTTCAAGACTTCTACACCAGTCGTTCTGATGAATCTTGTTAAGACTCATCAGAGGGACGAGCTTAAGACGTATAAGCAAATTGTAGAGGCACTATACGTGAAATCAAATGTTAACTGTCTTTTCTATATCTTTATATACTCGTTTATTTTGAGTACATAATATACGGAACTAACTAACGAAATCCAATGTCAAATGTCATTGGATGATGTAGCAGTCACAACTGCTAACATATAATTAATTAATATAATCTATTATTGAAATCCTAAAACCCCTCAGAATCCCGTTTATGAAACGTTTATGGGCAATAGACGAGACGATGCGCGAACTACAGGTCAAGTATTAAGCGCTCGCTAAAGTCAGTTTTGGCCAACAACTCACGCAGAGAGGTGTATTTCTCCAAGCCTTAACCGGCATTTTTTTGTCTTTAAATCGGGTAGAAAATCTGGGATTGGATTTAATATTTTCCCCGAACATCAAGGGAGAAATTAGAACAGATGATAAAGAATCTTTATTGAAAAACCGACTTCCAAATCTATAGAAATGAATATTTGAAAAACCGACTTCCAAATCTATAGAAATGAATATTTAAGACCCGGCTTCCAAATCTACTGAAATAATTATTTAAAACCCAGGTGAGCAATTAAATCATTTAGTTTTATAGGCCTATCATTTTATTGATATTTTCATTGTCTTTTGAAATATTAAAAGTGTAAAATCCGAGTTTTCTCATATGTATCATGTGGCCTTGAGCCTAGATCGTTAATTTATCGGACACCTAATTAGTTTTTCTGTTTTTTTTGTATACCTACTCAGTATAAAAAGTTTCATGCCTGATTTACTAGATATTCTTTAAATGCGCAGACGCAATAAATAGACAGGATGACAGTCAGCTGATAAAATAAAATGTTTGTTTGTTGTGGTAATTCGATGTAAGAGTATGTGTTGACAGTCATCTTTGGGTGCCTTGATGTTTCTCTAAATGTTATTTTTTGTAGATTTCACCCGATTAGGATAACGTTTAATACTAGAATTAGTTTAACCAAACACCTAATTCAACCCATTGGAAACCAGGAACCGATTGTCTCCAGAACCACAGCGTTCCTCTTCGTTCGTTTTTTTTTCGGAGCCTCAAGGATCGTCAGAGTCTTAAGGGGACTTATCCAGGACCGCTGTAGTGTTGTGACAGACAGTAACAACTAGTTTCTCAGGGTTAAGGTTTTTCTTGTAATTTACAACTTTGTATATGCATATACCAAGGTTAGTACTTATTACAGTTTTTGTAACATCTATAAAAGTTAGGTAAATAGCTATTAATTAATTAAATTAGATTCATTGTTAGGGAAGGGGTTCATGATTTTTGTATAGCGGTTTTTAAAAGGGAAGGGAAGAAATTTATGTATCAGGGTTTTTAAAAATTATATATATATCTTTCCGAGTCTGTTGGCCATACTCATCACACTTGATCACTTTAGATATCTCCCAGCATCTGTGTGTAAGCATAACACTTACACATAGATCTGGTGTTTAGCTGCTTCGACACATATTAGTTGTATATTTGTTAGGTAAGGTAGTTTCTTTTGTATAACCGTCACGGTTTTTTTTTAGTATTTATATTCCCTACCTTACCTATCTAGGATTTAACTTTCGTAACTAACCTTAGTGTTAAGATCTCGCTTCTCCCAAGGACTTAGATTATAGATTTACTAATACCGTAGCCCCACTACTGTAATTATATTTTCTATATATATATATATATATATATATATATATATATATATATATATTATATATATATATATAGGTGAGTTTTTGTTAGTTGTTAATATTATAAATATATTTGTTACAAGTAGTTTTGCTTTTATTTCAGTTCCTGCTTACAGTTATAATATAGCAGAACAAGGTCAATAGTGTCTTTTCGGTTTTTAAACATTACTACAGGGTATTAAATCAATAGTACTTTATTCCTTGTTGTTCATAACTTCATTTATTTTTTTTGTTAATTTCCTTCAGAAATTAGCTGGCGCCCATTTTAGTATTTTCCTAGGCATCTCCGTATATTCTCTTATCTTACCCTTTTTATAGTTCCAGATTTTCCGGTGCATTACTATATTGTATTCTTTTGGTTAAAAGATCTCTTTTCCCCTTATCTCAAAGCCAAATTCTAGTGTAGTGAGGCTAGCCCAAATTCGTGCTTGAGGTTTTGTGTCTCTGTGTTCTTTTGAGCTAAGCCATTCTTTTTATTATAACTTCTTTGCTAGTTCTTCTCTAATTGATCATCTCCTTCTCCATATACCACCCCTAAATTTTATTTAGGTTTCAATTGGCGCTTTTGCGTTTGCAACTTGAGTTGTTTCAATTGGCGCCTTTGCGTTTGCAACTTGAGTCGTTTCAATTGGCGCCCAACGTGGGGCGCCAAATAGATAAACCGATCTTAAACAACCAAACTGGTACAGCATTGATAAGGGACCAGTTAATCTTCATCTGAAGATGAAGAATCCAAATTGTCTGACAAGTTATGTGGACCTACTGTCTTGTCCTCTAGTAAGTCTTTGACATGAAACCTTCCTAGTTTCCTGCCAGTGGAAGTTTCCTTCAACTCATAAATTAAAGGAGAAATGACCTTAATAACTGTGCAAGGTATGTACTTCTGACATAACTTGGCCGATTGAAAGTTCACTTTATCAGATTTGACAAAGTTTCTTTTCAACACAGAATCTCCAATTCTGAAGGATAACTCTCGCTTTCTCAAGTCATAATGGCATTTATTTCTAGCATAAGATGCTTTCAAACGTTTGCGAACATCCACATAAATATCAGGAAGATGCTGGATATCTTCTAAACGGTGTAATTTATCTGATATAGTGGGAAAGTTATTGGCATTTTCTGAAATTGTACCAAAATAATCACCAGAAAGAGGAACATGACGACCAAACATCAAATAAGATGGAGGACATTGGTTATTTCGTGAGAAGAAGTCCTGATAGCCTGTACTATCTTAAAGACTAGACCTTAAAGCAGTCACGATTGATTTATTAACTCTTTCGGTATGATTGACTTGTGGATGATAGTTCGCATTGTACCAGATCTTTTGGACATTATATTTAGACATGAGGTCGCGAAAAGCCTTAGCTGTGAACTGTGGTCCATTATCGCAAGACACGATCTGTGGAACACCATAAATTAAGAAAACCTCATTCTCAAGATACTTGATAATGGATGAAGTAGTTGCCTTAGACATAGTATGAACCAAAGGAAATTTTGTAAAATAATCAACAACTACCAAGGCATACTGAGAACCTTTATAAGACCTAGGATAAGGACCAATGAGATCTAAAGATATAAGTTGAAATGGAAAATCAATCCGTCGATAACTACCCATTAAACCTGGTTGGGGAAGATTTGTCGGTTTGCATGTAGCACAGATTTTGCATTTAGCGATATAGCTACGTACAGTTTGACGCATCTTCGGCCAGTAATAGAGTTCCGATATACGACGGAAAGTTTTGTAAAAACCAAAATGAGCTGCAGTAGGATGGTCATGAAAAGTGGCCAAAACCTCTGCTCTATTAGGAGTTGGAACGACTATCTTCCAATCCGACATTCCAGTAAGGGCATCCATGGAACTTAAGACATGTTTATACAAAACACTATGTTCAACTTTAAAATCAGGAAATTTACCTGGTACGTTCTGTACATCATACAACATTTTTCGATACCAGTCATCTGGTTGCAAGGAAGATAAATCTAACAAATTAATATCGAACGTTCTAGAGAGTGCATCAGCGACTACTACACCTGCAGCTTTACGATGAATAATTTTATAATCATATTGTGCCAATTTTAAAATCCACCTAGCCAAACGAGGAGATGGGTTCTTCATATTCTGTAACCACACCAAACTACTATGGTCAGTTATGACCGTGAAAGAACGACCCTCAAGAAAATATCTGAAATGTTTAATACCAGTAATTATAGCTAGCAACTCTTTTTCAGTTGTAGTATAATTTTTCTGGGCTTTATTTAATTTCTTGCTTGTATAAGCTATAGGGTGTTCTTCTCCATCTACCATTTGATAGAGTACACCTCCAGATGCAGTGTTAGAACAATCTGTCATCAGATAAAAAGGCTTAGTAAAATCTGGGGCTACCATAACAGGAGAATTTGTGAGAGCCTCCTTGATTTTAATGAAAGCTTCATTAGCCTCAGGAGTCCACACAATATTTTGTCCCTTTTTCCGATTTTGAAGTAAATCTGTGATAGGAGACAACAAGGTCGAATAAGACTTAACAAACTTCTTATAATAACCAACCATTCCTAACAATCGACGGACCTGAGTGGTATTTTTAGGCACAGGAAAATTCCGAATCGCTGACATCTTATCAGGATCAGTACGAAGACCCTGAGAATCTACAACATATCCTAAAAACTTAATAGAGTCACGACAAAAGCTGCTTTTATCCAAATTAATAGTCAAATTTGCGTCTTTTAAACGCTGAAACAACTGCTGCAATACAGAGATATGAGTTTCGAAATCAGGAGTAATGACAAGAATGTCATCAAGATAGTATTGACAAAATGGGTCTAAAGCAGGACCTATTACCAAATCCATTAATCGACACATAGTCTGAGGAGCAGACACAAGACCAAAAGGCATTGTAGTGAACTGATACAATCCTTTGCCATTTACTGCAAAGGCAGTAAGCTTTTTACTCTCCTCGCTGAGAGGAATCTGTAAAAACGCCTTCTTTAAGTCGATAGATGAAATAAATTTTGCATTCTGTAATTTACTTAGGATGATATCTATACGAGGTATAGGATAAGCATCTCTGTTCATAGTTATACCGTTAAGTTTACGTCCGTCAAAACAGACACGAAAAGTCCCATCTTTCTTTTTTGTCAGCCACAGAGGGCTACAAAAAGAAGAAGTACTGGGCTCAATAATACCTAACTTAAGCATTTCATCTACCTCCTTTACTAAACTTTCATGCCAGGCTTGAGGCAAGGGATATTGATATTGCCTGAAGGGCTTAGACGAACCAACATCAATGTGATGTTCGATGAGATGAGTTCGACCTAACTGATTTTTCGATGAGATAGAAGAGAATGATGTGATGACACTATCGATGAAATTTATTTCATCTATCGACTTAAAGAAGGCGTTTTTACAGATTCCTCTCAGCGAGGAGAGTAAAAAGCTTACTGCCTTTGCAGTAAATGGCAAAGGATTGTATCAGTTCACTACAATGCCTTTTGGTCTTGTGTCTGCTCCTCAGACTATGTGTCGATTAATGGATTTGGTAATAGGTCCTGCTTTAGACCCATTTTGTCAATACTATCTTGATGACATTCTTGTCATTACTCCTGATTTCGAAACTCATATCTCTGTATTGCAGCAGTTGTTTCAGCGTTTAAAAGACGCAAATTTGACTATTAATTTGGATAAAAGCAGCTTTTGTCGTGACTCTATTAAGTTTTTAGGATATGTTGTAAATTCTCAGGGTCTTCGTACTGATCCTGATAAGATGTCAGCGATTCGGGATTTTCCTGTGCCTAAAAATACCACTCAGGTCCGTCGATTGTTAGGAATGGTTGGTTATTATAAGAAGTTTGTTAAGTCTTATTCGACCTTGTTGTCTCCTATCACAGATTTACTTCAAAATCGGAAAAAGGGACAAAATATTGTGTGGACTCCTGAGGCTAATGAAGCTTTCATTAAAATCAAGGAGGCTCTCACAAATTCTCCTGTTATGGTAGCCCCAGATTTTACTAAGCCTTTTTATCTGATGACAGATTGTTCTAACACTGCATCTGGAGGTGTACTCTATCAAATGGTAGATGGAGAAGAACACCCTATAGCTTATACAAGCAAGAAATTAAATAAAGCCCAGAAAAATTATACTACAACTGAAAAAGAGTTGCTAGCTATAATTACTGGTATTGAACATTTCAGATATTTTCTTGAGGGTCGTTCTTTCACGGTCATAACTGACCATAGTAGTTTGGTGTGGTTACAGAATATGAAGAACCCATCTCCTCGTTTGGCTAGGTGGATTTTAAAATTGGCACAATATGATTATAAGATTATTCATCGTAAAGCTGCAGGTGTAGTAGTCGCTGATGCACTCTCTAGAACGTTCGATATTAATTTGTTAGATTTATCTTCCTTGCAACCAGATGACTGGTATCGAAAAATGTTGTATGATGTACAGAATGTACCAGGTAAATTTCCTGATTTTAAAGTTGAACATGGTGTTTTGTATAAACATGTCTTAAGTTCCATGGATGCCCTTACTGGAATGTCGGATTGGAAGATAGTCGTTCCAACTCCTAATAGAGCAGAGGTTTTGGCCACTTTTCATGACCATCCTACTGCAGCTCATTTTGGTTTTTACAAAACTTTCCGTCGTATATCGGAACTCTATTACTGGCCGAAGATGCGTCAAACTGTACGTAGCTATATCGCTAAATGCAAAATCTGTGCTACATGCAAACCGACAAATCTTCCCCAACCAGGTTTAATGGGTAGTTATCGACGGATTGATTTTCCATTTCAACTTATATCTTTAGATCTCATTGGTCCTTATCCTAGGTCTTATAAAGGTTCTCAGTATGCCTTGGTAGTTGTTGATTATTTTACAAAATTTCCTTTGGTTCATACTATGTCTAAGGCAACTACTTCATCCATTATCAAGTATCTTGAGAATGAGGTTTTCTTAATTTATGGTGTTCCACAGATCGTGTCTTGCGATAATGGACCACAGTTCACAGCTAAGGCTTTTCGCGACCTCATGTCTAAATATAATGTCCAAAAGATCTGGTACAATGCGAACTATCATCCACAAGTCAATCATACCGAAAGAGTTAATAAATCAATCGTGACTGCTTTAAGGTCTAGTCTTTAAGATAGTACAGGCTATCAGGACTTCTTCTCACGAAATAACCAAATGTCCTCCATCTTATTTGATGTTTGGTCGTCATGTTCCTCTTTCTGGTGATTATTTTGGTACAATTTCAGAAAATGCCAATAACTTTCCCACTATATCAGATAAATTACACCGTTTAGAAGATATCCAGCATCTTCCTGATATTTATGTGGATGTTCGCAAACGTTTGAAAGCATCTTATGCTAGAAATAAATGCCATTATGACTTGAGAAAGCGAGAGTTATCCTTCAGAATTGGAGATTCTGTGTTGAAAAGAAACTTTGTCAAATCTGATAAAGTGAACTTTCAATCGGCCAAGTTATGTCAGAAGTACATACCTTGCACAGTTATTAAGGTCATTTCTCCTTTAATTTATGAGTTGAAGGAAACTTCCACTGGCAGGAAACTAGGAAGGTTTCATGTCAAAGACTTACTAGAGGACAAGACAGTAGGTCCACATAACTTGTCAGACAATTTGGATTCTTCATCTTCAGATGAAGATTAACTGGTCCCTTATCAATGCTGTACCAGTTTGGTTGTTTAAGATCGGTTTATCTATTTTTGTTTACCTGGCAAAACAATAAGAGTTGTGCTATTTTGCCTTCTATTTTTTTTATCTTATCTTAATGTTGGTTATTATCTTAGTTTATGGACTTGTTAATTTTGTTGTTTGTTTTCTCTAAAAAGTCCAACTGCATATCATAGGAGTACAGGATGGATATATGGGAATTTCCCCATCTTGAGTTCTGAGTTGAATAGATATCTACAGGGATAATGCGGAAAACATTCCAAATATTTTCTTTAATAGTGTCGTATAGTTTTGTGGACTATGGCCATAAAGCTTATGCATTCATATTCACTTACTGTGTCGGTGTTTTAGCGTGGGTTCAGGATTGATCACCCTGGATGTGTGCCCTCACTTGGCTCAGAAATATATCTATACATATTAGTTGTTTCTTGAATGTCTCTTAGGTTGAAATTAGAATGTGTCATTTAGAATTGGATCGTTCTGATATTCAGCAATAAGTAAGTCTGTTTAACTTGGTTTGTTATCTCCTATGTTGTTATCTTCTCAAGAATTTGAGTTTAACATTAGTATCTTGAGTTTGTACCTGTCTACCTACCATTCGTACGGATTGGTAGATGTGAGTTTATCTTTACCTTGAGTGTACCTTTATCTTTACCTTAATTGAGTTTATCTCGTACCTTTACCTTAATTGGTTTATTTCATACCTTTACCTTAAATTAGTTATCTTTACCTTTACCTGGATAAGTTTATTTCTTATCTATATCTTATGAATACATATATATATATATATATATATATATATATATATATATCTTATCTTTATCTTGATTATGGAGTCCTAAAAATCTGTCCTTTACTGTTCTTGTCGTGAGTAAAGAATTGGACCACGTCAATAGTACAGTTTTGGGTATTACAGTTAGGATCTCTTTTATCTTTCCTTCTACCAAGTGTATAGCTGGTAGAAGTGAGTTTTGTGCATACCCTCTACCATGAGTAGATCTGGACTTGCAATTATCTTTTACCTTTTGTGCATATTCTTTACTACGAGTTGGGATTGCAGTTAACTTACTTATTTTTTTTTAGCATACCCTATACCATGAGTATAGTGGGCTTGCTAGTATCTAGGCTTGCTAGTGCCTTTACCGATTGTGTGTTTTTCCTACCGCTGCTAAAGCAAGTAGATGTATGGAATTATCTTTTACCTTGAATTTTCGAATATGTTGCTGATATCCAGAACCATATCATATAGATGTTTAGGTTTGTAGTAATATAGTTTCAACTAGTCCTAATAAATTAAGCCCTCATTGAACTCTTGGGTGATTGATAGAATCTGTTCGCTCTAGTGTCAACGTTGGGTAAACTTGATAGGACTTTGTTTGAGTTTGTGTTGTGAATGGTTCTTGGTCCTATCTTTTAGAGTTGTTAACACACCTCAGTAGTGTAGTTTATTAATAGTTTTACTAATACTTGGAAATATAGAATTTAAGTATTGTCGAAGGTTAATTTACTCTATATAAGGTTGAATTGAATTATATTGAATATATTGGTATTGAGATTGATATTGCTATAAAGTTATTGAATTATATTTAGAAAGTACCTAAGTGATTGGGTTATATGTTTTTTTTTTACTTTTCTTAATACTTTGTCTAAATAAATTAAATTATTTTAATTTTTTTTTGGTAAATTACACATTATCAAATAGATCACATGCTGTCTGTCTACTGTACGTCTGTCAGTGTCATTACTTTTATCCCATCTAATGAGTAAACAGTGTGGCTGATAAGCTCAAAATCCTTGTGGTTGACACCACAACGTTTCGGCTTCATCATATTCATCGTCTGGTTTGTCTTTAAGGCTAGATTGTCCTAGACAATAAAAAAAAAAAGGAAACTTCTGGTAAGTGGAAAGTTTTCCTTTTTTTCTGGAGTTGAGGGAGGATGTAGCAGTCACAACTGCTAACATATAATTAATTAATATAATCTATTATTGAAATCCTAAAACCCCTCAGAATCCCGTTTATGAAACGTTTATGGGCAATAGACGAGACGATGCGCGAACTACAGGTCAAGTATTAAGCGCTCGCTAAAGTCAGTTTTGGCCAACAACTCACGCAGAGAGGTGTATTTCTCCAAGCCTTAACCGGCATTTTTTTGTCTTTAAATCGGGTAGAAAATCTGGGATTGGATTTAATATTTTCCCCGAACATCAAGGGAGAAATTAGAACAGATGATAAAGAATCTTTATTGAAAAACCGACTTCCAAATCTATAGAAATGAATATTTGAAAAACCGACTTCCAAATCTATAGAAATGAATATTTAAGACCCGGCTTCCAAATCTACTGAAATAATTATTTAAAACCCAGGTGAGCAATTAAATCATTTAGTTTTATAGGCCTATCATTTTATTGATATTTTCATTGTCTTTTGAAATATTAAAAGTGTAAAATCCGAGTTTTCTCATATGTATCATGTGGCCTTGAGCCTAGATCGTTAATTTATCGGACACCTAATTAGTTTTTCTGTTTTTTTTGTATACCTACTCAGTATAAAAAGTTTCATGCCTGATTTACTAGATATTCTTTAAATGCGCAGACGCAATAAATAGACAGGATGACAGTCAGCTGATAAAATAAAATGTTTGTTTGTTGTGGTAATTCGATGTAAGAGTATGTGTTGACAGTCATCTTTGGGTGCCTTGATGTTTCTCTAAATGTTATTTTTTGTAGATTTCACCCGATTAGGATAACGTTTAATACTAGAATTAGTTTAACCAAACACCTAATTCAACCCATTGGAAACCAGGAACCGATTGTCTCCAGAACCACAGCGTTCCTCTTCGTTCGTTTTTTTTTTCGGAGCCTCAAGGATCGTCAGAGTCTTAAGGGGACTTATCCAGGACCGCTGTAGTGTTGTGACAGACAGTAACAACTAGTTTCTCAGGGTTAAGGTTTTTCTTGTAATTTACAACTTTGTATATGCATATACCAAGGTTAGTACTTATTACAGTTTTTGTAACATCTATAAAAGTTAGGTAAATAGCTATTAATTAATTAAATTAGATTCATTGTTAGGGAAGGGGTTCATGATTTTTGTATAGCGGTTTTTAAAAGGGAAGGGAAGAAATTTATGTATCAGGGTTTTTAAAAATTATATATATATCTTTCCGAGTCTGTTGGCCATACTCATCACACTTGATCACTTTAGATATCTCCCAGCATCTGTGTGTAAGCATAACACTTACACATAGATCTGGTGTTTAGCTGCTTCGACACATATTAGTTGTATATTTGTTAGGTAAGGTAGTTTCTTTTGTATAACCGTCACGGTTTTTTTTTAGTATTTATATTCCCTACCTTACCTATCTAGGATTTAACTTTCGTAACTAACCTTAGTGTTAAGATCTCGCTTCTCCCAAGGACTTAGATTATAGATTTACTAATACACCTTTTCGTTTGGCCCAGTAGTGGGGATATCTAATTTTGTCGTGGCTTTTTGGTCCTCGCATACCGTAGCCCCACTACTGTAATTATATTTTCTATATATATATATATATATATATATATATATATATATATATATATATATATATATATATATATAGGTGAGTTTTTGTTAGTTGTTAATATTATAAATATATTTGTTACAAGTAGTTTTGCTTTTATTTCAGTTCCTGCTTACAGTTATAATATAGCAGAACAAGGTCAATAGTGTCTTTTCGGTTTTTAAACATTACTACAGGGTATTAAATCAATAGTACTTTATTCCTTGTTGTTCATAACTTCATTTACTTTTTTGTTAATTTCCTTCAGAAATTAGCTGGCGCCCATTTTAGTATTTTCCTAGGCATCTCCGTATATTCTCTTATCTTACCCTTTTTATAGTTCCAGATTTTCCGGTGCATTACTATATTGTATTCTTTTGGTTAAAAGATCTCTTTTCCCCTTATCTCAAAGCCAAATTCTAGTGTAGTGAGGCTAGCCCGAATTCGTGCTTGAGGTTTTGTGTCTCTGTGTTCTTTTGAGCTAAGCCATTCTTTTTATTATAACTTCTTTGCTAGTTCTTCTCTAATTGATCATCTCCTTCTCCATATACCACCCCTAAATTTTATTTAGGTTTCAATTGGCGCTTTTGCGTTTGCAACTTGAGTTGTTTCAATTGGCGCCTTTGCGTTTGCAACTTGAGTCGTTTCAATGAACGAGATGTCAATCCAATTCACCGTATGTTTGCCTTGAAAATCGTAAAATGCACAGATTTATGTATTAATCTGAATTTGTTTTCGAACACTTAGAAATCTTCGGTTTTCTAAGTTTTTGGTTTTATTATTAGATGGCGCCTGTAGCGTCTGTATGAAGTTATGTTATTATTACTTCCTATGGCGGAAAATATTCAATTTCACGTTCAGAGCTTCTCTAACAGTCGCTCTGATGAGTCCTGTTAGGATGAAATACTTATAAGCGAATAGTAGAGGCAGTATACATGAAATTAAATCTTTACTGTCTTTTCTATAAGATTCTTTTACTTTAAATTCCAGGTAAACAGAATAATAATTCTTGAAAATTGCAAACAATATCTTAATATAAATATTATATATCTTAATATAAATAAATACAATATTAATTATTTATATGTTAATTTTAAATATTTATATAATCCATCTTTGTTTCCTGCATGGACTAAAACAAATCTTGATCCTTTTCCGCTCGGACTTTTTAAATCTGTGATGAGTCCATTTACGAAAGCCGGTCGTCTATCTTTTATTGTCGTATCTTGCCATGCATGTCCATTGGTAGTTCCAATATTAACCCTAGATTCGTCCATAAAAAATAATTTGGCTCCATGATTCCTTAGTTTCTTTATTTCCTTGAGAAAGCGGTGCAGGCAAGCGACTATTTCTTGTTTTTCTAATAATATTGAATTTGTACGCTGCTTGTCTAGACCCATGTTATGAAATGGTCTTTTCAATGTAGATGTTCCGTTTCGTTAATTTTTTCTAGTACTACGTCAAGGGTTAGATGAATGTTGTCCATAAAAAAAACTGTGCACTACTTGTCTTATTCTAGAGCGAGTTACTCCCTCTTATTTATTCTCACGGCTATTCGAATAACCGGTTCTTTTTTTCTTATGGGAGTTACGAGTGGCCCATTTTAACTTTCACTTTTCAACGGTCATAGCAGAAAATTCCCGCACTATTGTTGACACACTTTTGTATACCGTTACTGTTTGAAAATAGTTAAAAACATTTAACACTATTTTTTGCATTTGCTATTTAACAAATTACTGTTTTTAATTTCATTACGATTGACACTGACACGATACAAACGTCTGACATCAACTGAATATACTTTTAATGACAGCCAGCATTTTATCTACCTAAATTTACAATTGTAGACCTTAAAGAGTAATTTTGAATTTATAATTATATTTTCTTAATTTTACATTATTTTTTAATGTCTGTAATTGTAAATTCAGGTAGAGAAAGTTTGGTGTTATTAAAAGGATATTAATATCAAACAGAAATTATATAAATAATTATTTCATTTCCACAAATTGCAAACAATTTTTTTGAAGAGAAGATATAAAACCGAAAAGGCCAGATTCCCGAAATATAACTTTCTGTTTTTAAAATACCAACAAAAAATTATATCATTAAAAAAACATTTCACAAATTTTTTTCCTTAGGTTCTAATACATTATAGTACTACTAGCTAACTTGTACACTTTAGCCGCACTTTGCTCTTTTTTTTCACTTACACTCACTTATAGCACTAACTCAAACGGTCTCCTTCTCTTAAGTCTTCTTATCTGGTTATCGTTGTCTAGAAGTTTGATGGCCTTGACATTCACGTGGTTGGATAGCCTTTGTTCACGACTCTCGGCAAACTTACTTATTATCTGGGTTACCGTATCCATCTGGAGGTCTCGATGAAGATCACAGTTTCTGAAGTACCGTGAAGCGTTAATGATGTTCCTTAATAATTTATTCTGATATCGTTGTATAATTTTGATGTTACTTTCTTTTGTACAGCCCCATAGCTCTAATCCATATGTCCATGTTGGTTTAAGGACTTGCTTATACAATAACAATTTGTTATAAGCAGACAGAGTGGATTTTTTCCCATCAACCAGTACATCTTTCTGAACGTAATTTCTAATTCCTCCTTTTTTTTTTCTTAATAAGTGCTTTCCAACGTAGCTTGGAATCTAATGTCATACCCAAATATTTTACCGTATTTGCATAAGGTATTTGGTTTCTATTTATACTAACTGGGATATGATGTTCTCTTTTGTTAGTAAAATTGACATGAACAGATTTTGTTTCATTCAATTTGATACGCCATCACCTGGTCCAGATGTTAATTTGTTCAACAGAGTTCTGTAGCATGGTTGTTGCATCATCGTGGTTTTGTCCGACTGCTAGAATGCATGCGTCTTCTGCAAATTTCGCAATTGTGTTAGGTTCTAATAATGGAATATCGCTGGTATAGAGCAGGTATAGCACTGGCCCCAGGACACTTCCTTGTGGAACTCCAGCTTTAGCTTCTCTTAATTCTGAATATGCTTTCTCATATTTAACTAGAAAGTATCTGTCGGATATATATGATTGTAGTAGTTCAGAATATTGTTTTGGTAAGTAGCATCTCATTTTATGATATAATCCGTCAGGCCACACTTTGTCAAAAGCCTGCGCTACATCGAGGAAAATTACGGAACAGAGTTTTCCTTCTTCTAGAGCTTTTTCTACTATATCTGTTATTATATGCACCTGATCTATCGTTGAGTGGCTTGCTCTAAACCCAAACTGATGATTAGGAATTAGATTTTTTTCCTCTATAATCGGTTTTAGTCTCTTCAAGAGTAATTTTTCGTATAATTTAGACATGACAGGTAACAGTTAAATACTGTATCTTCTTTTGGAGATACAGGGCTAATCTCCATTTCATCTTGATCAGGGAGCTCCCAGTTAATTATTTCTTGTTCTTCATTTGGTTGATAAGTATTTTCTAGGTGGTCAGCAAACCTGTTGGCCTTTTGTATATTGCTTCTTCCCCAGCTACCATTAGTATTTCTAATTGGTGGATTCTGTGAGATTGACCTTTTTAATTGTTTGGTAGCCTTTCACAATGAGTAATCAGTAGCGCTATCATTTGATAGTTCACTTAGGTAGATACTAACCGATTCGTTTTTAATTTTTTGAATTTCTCTTTTTAATTTTTGTGTGGCATTATTTAATTAATGTTTGTATTTTGAGAACGATTTCCGAAGTGGAAATTGAAACGTCAATAAACGTATTTTAACCTTTAATGTGGCTTATTCCCATTTAAATATAAATTAATTTAAAATGCCACAAGAAAATAGCTTCAGAACAATATTTAATCTAGTTTTATCAACTGGTGCTTTAGACTGATGCCACTTGCGTCTCAGTTTTCTTTTTTTGGTTATTATTTCTCTGATTTCTTTCGGGTAGTTACTTCCTTTTATTCTTTCGACACTGTTCGTGCTGTTGTTCCAAGCAGCTTGTTGTACATTTTTATTGAGTAATTCTACTTCTGCCTCTTGTTGATCAACGGTTCTTAATGGAACTGAGAGGTTAATCTTCTCATCAAGGTCTATATGGAAACTTTTCCAGTTAGTATTTTTGTTAATAAGTCTCAAGGGTTTTCTTTTTTGATAACAGTGTCACTGAATGTGAGGATAATTGGAGAATGGTCCGAGTTCACATTCAATGCCTCTTCTATCTCTATGTAATTTGTTGAAATATTTCTGACTACAAAGAAGTCGATAAGGTCTGGGATTTTATTTGTGTCAGTAGGCCAGTATGTTGATTTTCCGTTGATATTGCGTCGCATTTTATATATTTCATTGCTTCTAAAAATTCTTTCCCTTTTGTGGTAGTCAGTCGTGACCCCAAATGCGTATGTTTTGCATTGAAGTCTCCCCCAAGGATAAATCTATGTCCTTGACTGGTCAGGAAATCTCCATATTGATTTTTCTTGATGGCATGTCGTGGCTGTAAACCGCTGTGACTTAAAGGTTGCGACTTAGATTTCTGACCCCTCTCCCAGCCAAAATATACGGCGTTGCAAAAAAATTAAACTATATACCGATTCGAAACTTTGTGGATAAATGCCGTACTGTGTTAAATTATCGAAAATTGGGACACATTTTTCGAATATAAAAAGTTTTCCCTGCTCCTGGACAAAGAACTTACGGCATAGTTTCTAAAGTTGCTATTACATATTGTAGTATTGTTTTATATGTGAATTATGCTGGGTTAAATGACCCATTAAAAATATCCTATGGCTTGTAGAATATTATCATTTAATATGTTATAAAAGTGATAAAATTTTAATGGTGTCTACTCTTTTCTTTAAATGAGAAAGTACTTTTATATGAATGACAGAATATTTTCCAACCTGTTGTGGTGCAAAGGGTTTTTAATGATGCTGGTACTAATCATAAATTCTAATTCTGCACTTCTATTAATATATTAGGTATAGCAAACAGTCGAGCTGTAACAATGTCAGTATTTACGTGTCACGGTTTAAGTTCAACTTAGGTTATTGATATTTGATTATTAAGAGTTTGTATTATATTAAAAATTATTTATATTTTTGTAAGACTTTTTTGTTTAATAATTAAGAGTGAATTACTTTAATACACCTTTCCTCTTTTGGAAGAAAATATTTTATTGTATTTAGACATTGAGTAGCATCTCCTTTACCTTTATATAAAAAAATCATCTTTACTCTTTTGTCTCTGCCGTTTCCTTTCGTTTATCATACACATATACACAGTGTGTTTAAATGAAAATTTAACCACCCAGAAACTCAGAAACCAAGAGTTTCTTCAAAATTAAAAAAACACGTACCTTGAACATTCGTAGGATCTGAAATTCGGTGTGTTTCATTCGGTGATGATTGAGTTGTCCGGGATTCGTTCAACGTCCAGTGTCTATTTTTTGTCTCCATTTAAAATTTTGTGCCTGACGTTTTTTATTTTCTTTTTTTCTTCGTATTAGAAGATTCCTTTTGATTAAAGGGTCGCCCTTTAAGTAGTGGTGGAAAGGGCTCTTAATAACGCTAGTAATCATTGTATCTTAAAAATTCATTTTATTTTACTATATGGTTATAACTAACACATAACTTTATTTTTTAATTACGAATGGTAAGCTAACATAACTAAAGGTCAATAATTACAACGTGGGCAATATATTTTCTTTTTTGTTTAATAATTAAGGGTGAATTACCTTAATACAAGCCAATGTTAATGTTATTGTATTAAGTTTATTAACAAACATTGCTGTAAAATTTTCAAAAAATAGTTTGTTTTATTCTTAAGCCTTTCTGTACATCTTTCTGAATTAATCCAATTATAAAATGGTCACCTAATTGATTACAAGAAATTTGCTTTAAGCTCTAAATTTTATCGTACTTTGTTAAATGCATACCATACTTTATAAAAAGAGCTTTTGTAAAAAAAATCGTAAAACTAGAAAGATATATAAAAATGATTAAATTACGGTGAACCGGTATAGGTATTATTAAAACTCGAAATCGCAGCAATCTAATTCGCCCGATAAATTAACAAAGCTAATCTCTCGGCATTAATAGAAAAGCATTGAGAGCGCTGTCGGTGCCCGACTAAATCAATGGTAGTCGATTTATTTTACAAAATCTCTAATTAAATCGGATAGTTATCAATTACACGTAAAAACAACATTTTAAAATAAAAGAATTGGATTTGGGAATAAAATGATCTATTTTTTAACACAGCATGAAAATGAAAAATAAAATTGAAAATTTAAGTAAAACATTTCTTACATTGATCAAACTAGTATTTTTTATTTTATTATATTTGTTGAATAATATTCTTATATTTCATTAATCCATCTCTTACGAGACCATTGACTAGTTCTTCTTTTTTGGGACTTCGATCTGTATTTTATTTAAACGATTAATTTTTTTTAACTGACCAAGACAGTTTAGCTTTTAATACTTCAAAAATCTGAAGAAATTTGCGTTCTGCATTAGTTTTGTTGAGCTTATATTTCATATTAATTATTATGTACCATCATAAAAAAGGGCTAGATCAAATATCTCTCTAAATATTGTGCGCCCAAAAGATTCTTATATTGTAGCATTTGCAAATTCTTTATAATATATATTGAAATATATTGAAATCCCCTCGTACGTATTAAAAGATGAAGTAATTTTTTTAATTCCTCTTAGCGTCACCGAGTAAAATATACCATTTTTAGAGTTGTTTATATTTCCTCAGTATTCTTTGATAACAAAACCGCTCGATAGATGCGGTTCAAATAAACGTCCATTTAGATCGCTGAAAAGTTTTTGCCGGAAAGATAACTCTCACTGAGGCGTTGTCAGGGACAACTGCTTTCAACGTTATGTCCAAAATTTTGGTCAAATTTGAAATGTTTCTTTGTTTTTCGTCTTATGTTATGGAAGATTAGTAGCTTTGCAGTTAATTGTGCAGTACGTGTTACGTTACGTGCAGTGGTTACAATTTCAAGTTATGAGGTTTTGAAAAATAACCATATGTTGCCATTGTATTCAGTGCCGTCCGTTTTAACCTCTCTTATTTGTCCCTGGTTGTCTTTCCAGACCATTGAAGCAGTTTTTTTCTTCGTGTTCTGAGATTTCCCATCTAGTTCGACCCCCAGAAATTTTAATAGATCCAGTTCCCGACCCAGACTTTAGTGAAACTTTAGTGAAATTTAGTGAAATTCAAGGTAACTTTTTGTGTTTAATTTCAAAGTAAAGACAGACATTTTTTTAATAATAATAATTGCTTTCATTACTTAAAACGATAATTTTTTATTTGCCACAGTTTATAACTCAGTAACATTTGTAAGTTTTCTAGCAACAGAGTTTGTAAATGAATAGGATATATGTAAGTTTTTCTTCTTTATTATTTTGGTATAAATCTCTGTAACTACTAATATAGTATTTTTTGTGCCATCTGTACTTGTAACTGTTTGTGGCGACACAACAATAAATGTTTGATTTATTTCTCTAAACCATTTTTTATTTATTTAAAAAAAGTTTATAACCCCTTTTTTTGAGTTTACTTTAGAAGATATATTTTTCATTTCTAATAATTATTTCAATAGTTGTAACTAGTTGTTGTAATCGTTATAATTTGGCACCTCGAAGCGGCGTCCATTTTAAATTGCTAGAGGTCCTTCCTGTTGTTTGTTTTGTTTGTTCATTTGTTCCAATAGACTTATTTAAGTACTCTTTTGTTTCATTTTTTTAGTTTTTTTAATCCAACCCCCTTGCCATTCAACTTATCCACGACACAGAACTCCAAACAAACCCTGAGTGCCGTTCGCTTACGTATTGTTTATTTTGCTTGCCCTATCTTCACCCTCAATAATTTCTGTCAACAATTTTCAACCCCTCATAGTAATACCCTATGTAGTAGGCAAAATATTACGTTACAATATTTTGTAAGGACTGATGAAAAATTGGTTTTCATCAGTCCTTATAAAATACTTGTTTCGCTTCCATGTGCTAACTTGACTAATAATTAATTAAATTGATATAAGGTTAAATGCTCGAATAAATGAACTTTGATAGAATAAAAGCCAGATATCGAGCACAGTTTTATAAATTAAATCTTGCCCAAGTACTTTCGCTTCCTAGAGAATCTTCAATTTCGTCAATTTTGGGCTATGAAACAATCGCAGAATGTCATAAACATAAAATCAAACATAAAGTTGTACATAACGCTACCAATTGTAGTGTTATGTACAATTTTATATCTGCTTTTATGTTTATGTTCTCCAATACCCGTTCGTAAACTTTGGAAGGGATACTCAGGAGGGTTATACCTCTGTAGTTGCTGCAGTCTCGTCTGTCAACTTTTTTTTAAAATGGGTTAAATAACGTCCACTTCCCAGTCTTTTGGGATCTTGCTCTCATTCCATGCTTTATTGCAAACTTTTCTAAGCATTTCATTTCCATTTTCACCCATATTTTTCAGCATTTCCGCAGTTATCTTATCATAGCCAGATACCTTTCCTCTTTTGAGCCTGAGTATTATTTCTCTTATTTCCTCCGTTATTACATACGGCTACAATCAATACAGGAATATTGATTCTATTTTTAAAAATTTTGGCATAAAGGTTACTGGTGCCCTAAAGGTATTAATTAATTAACGTCATCCCCATCGGCACTATCATCCGAGTTATCACTAGTAGATTGTATGTCGTCTAAAAAAAAAAGGAAAAATTTATTGCTGTGCACACTGCATTGAATACGCATTTATCATTTTTTTTACACACTTGCATCGAAAATATTTTTTTTATTAATATAGTGTCATTTATTTTCTGAACGAATACATCTCCCGCATGTTCAGGGATTTCATCGCCTTCATACCATCTTAACACATACGAGCCCTCAACCAGTACTCATCCATAATTATTGTTGGCGTTTAAGTCGCAGGGCACATCCAAGTAAGCATTACTCCATATGTTACCTAAATAGGACGTTATTAAGTAATGTAGCTCTCGCTGGCAAGTTGGCAACATCCAACCATCAAAATTAATTTTTTTTTGAATTCGTCTGTAATTTCAACCGCCCCATAATTAATATTGATAAACAATTGTGGGTGCGATTCATTTAAACACTTTATTTACGTCAAACCATTTCTTTTTGTTGCATACGTTTTACAAACGAATTATTCCAGGGTACTAAATGCTGCTCTGTAATACAAGTATATTTTAATGTTTACTGAAATTCAGCAATATTAGCAATATCATTTTAAAGTAGTCTACTTTAAAAAGTATAATATATGTCTGAATTTTGAATATAAATAAGTTAGATACAAGAATATTTTACATAACATTTATTGGGGCAACCCTCGATTATAGGGTTAATATAGAATTAAAATAGTAGCGTCTGATCCAGAATGGACTGCTATGAACAGCGTCTGACCCAGAGTGGGCGGCTGATATAAAACTCACCAACCCGTCTAGCCAGCTTGGTGTTTTAAGGCTACTCATTCTTCCAACTATATAGACATGATGGATACTAAAACAAACGGTAACAGTCCCCAGGTGGGTGAAGTATGTTATGCCAAATCCCACTCCCAGAAAAGGGTCCTCGTGGAATCTGGGGGTGGCAAGAATTCGCTTAGTACACACAAAATGCACATCAGAACAACATATAACATTAGAACAATGATGACAGACGATAATCTAGAAGAGTTGCAAGAAGAACTTAAGATCATAAAATAGGACATAGTAGGTTTATGCGAGACAAGGCTTAAAGGCGAAGAAACGACTCTACTAAAATCAGGGCACACTTTCTACCAATACAATTCAGGAAATAACCAAGGTATAGAAGGTGTAGGCTTTTTGGTACATAAGAGAATTGAAAACTTCTACTGGTTACTAAGTTCTAAGTGATTTCTAATATAGAGTTATCTATCTTGTAATAAAACTAAATCGTAGATACAGCATTCAAATAATTCACTGTTATGGTTCAACTTCTTCTGCAGATGATGAAGAGGTAGAACAACTTCATGAAGACATTACAAGAGCCAAAAACTTATAGAGAAAACATATTACGTAATAATTACGGGAGATTTCAACGCTAAAATAGGAAAGAACGAAAATAACAACGACAACGTATATATTGGAAATGTTGGACTGGGAAGGAGAAATCACAGGGGAGATATGCTTGCAAATTTCCTCTACAAGGAAAACTATTCTGCTTAAACACATTCTACAAGAAAAAGATGCAGAGAAAATGGACGTGGCACAGCCCAGACGGCAAAGTAAAAAATGAAATTGACTTTATACTGTCTAATTTCAAAAACATTGCTAAAGATGTTACTATATTAAATTCTGTCAACACTGGTAGTGATCATCGATTAGTTAGGGTGCGAATAGAAGTAAATACGAAATTCGATAGAAGGATATTATTAACATAGGATAAATTACCAAACATAGAAGCACTCGAAATGAATCAAGAGGAATATCAAAGTGAACTTAAAAAGAGACTAGGACCTCTACCAGTATTCAACACGAAAGATATAAATGAAATAACACAAAAATTAACGAATGACATAACATCAACTGCAAAAAAGATCTGCGGTAAAGAAAAAAATCCGAGAAAAACGAAATTAAAACAAACAACACTGGATTTAAAGGAAGTACGAAGAAGAACATCGAGAGAATCACCAGAGTATAAGGCTATCAACAACAGCAATAAAGTTAAAAAGAGCATAAGGTCAGACTTGCCAGCCTATTAAACAAAACAAATATTGCAAACCATCGAAAACAATCAAAACATGAGAGTATTAAAATCAAATTTAACTAAAGGATCAAAGAAAACTAAAATCAAAAACAAACAGAGGAATACAGTGACGGAAAAAACTCAAATAATCAAGAAATACAAACATTCTATGAGAATCTGTATACATCTACTATACAGAACCCTGGAACAGACCATAGAACAATTCTAAACGTCGGCTAGGAAATTCTCCCAAAAATAACTTCTTCGGAAATTAGACATGCCTTACAGCAAATGAAAAATAAAAAAGCTCCTGGTGAGGATCACATAACGTCTGAAATGGAAAAAATGGGCGGCAACATCGTTGTAGAGGTTGTTGAAGTTTTGTTGAATAAGTGTCAACAGAAAAAATAATAGCCAGTCTGTGGGAAAACGCCGAAATAATACTTTTACACAAGAAAGTAGACACTACTAATATTGAAAACTACAGACCTATAAGTTTGTTTTCACACTTATACAAATTGCTAACAAGAATAATAACCAATATTACTCATATTTGGAATAAATTTTATAATTTCTGCTGTTCTAGAGTACCTCTTTTAAGTAACGATAATAAGATGTTTCGGGTAATTTGATCCTAATGTGGTGCTTCAACATTCGAAGAAAATGTTGTCGAAACAAACAAGATAATTGTTAAGATCGGTTTTATATCTTTAACTCTTTTCAGGAGAAACATAGACAATAAAAGGCAGAAATGAAAACCAAAATAAAATAAAACAAATTATTTTAATAAATATAATAATCAATAAGTCATTTTAGGCATTTCAAATGTGACGCTTATAGCTACGATTTTGAATAAAAATTAAATAAAGTCAGTTCATAGTACATCCTTAATTATTAACGAAGGAATAATACCAGAAGAGGCACACAGATACTAGCAAAACATAATATAAATCATTTGTTGTGCAAACCATGACATACAAAAAAGACTGATTAACAGGTACAGCAGAGAAAAAAAGAGGAATAAATAGAAGATTTAATCTACCGAAAGTTATTCATGTATATGTTTGTGTCCAGTTTTTATATCTTCTTTTTATATTTGGTTCATTATTTTCTACTTTTTTTTTCCAGATTCCAGTAAAAGCCTAAGAAGGTATCCATTGAATTCTGACAGGCAACGGTGGGGGAAATCTTTTTTGGACATTTACGTCATGGAACAAGACACCCTGGCATCTTTCGGCCGAGTAGTAAGCCAGAAGACCTCAGGGTAGTGCCGGAAAAACCGCGTTCCGGCTAAAACCTTAACCACCGTTCCAGAGAGGTGGTCTTTCCACTCAATGAACAACTAAGATAAAAAACTAAAAATTTATAAATAACCATACCTATTACCGTAAATCAGAAAATATTTCAGACGTTAGGCTACAAACTAATTTAACCATTAATTTCAGATCCCTAGCTCAATTCCCTCTTCTGTCCTCCTGCTCCTTTTTCTTTATTACCCCAGAAATCAGACAGTGTACTTCTACTACTACTACTAATCATTCTTTCTCTCTTCTCAACATTATGTTTACAATGTTTTTTTCATCCAGCCCGAAACCCATTCGCCTCTCGAAATCTTCCCTCTCATTTGCCCATCTCTGGCAGTTAAAAATGTAGAGGGGAGCGTCCGGTACCCCACAAACAGTACAGTCTGCCGAATCAGAGTTGCCTATTCTATTTGTGAAGGTGCCAAAACTACCATGTTCTGTCAGAAACTGCGTCAGTTTCTGAACGAACATGGTATTCCTTCGTCCAACTTGCCTTTCCGCTATCATTCGCTCATTCTCTCTGCCACTTTACTATCGTTCTTTCTCTTTCATTCTCTCATCTATATTTACATCCATCCTCCTCGCATACACTCTCGCTCGCTCTTTGTACAACAAAACGATCGGTATCACCGCTCTAATGATATATAGAGCCTCATTTTACTATACGTAACTGTCCTATATGCGCTAGATATTCTGAGGAGCATTCGCCTTTGCGAAGTCTCCATCAACTTAGTGAATTTCGCAGTGTTTAGTACGCTACACCACACGGGAGACGCGTAGGTTACCACCGACTAAAAAACTCTATTTAGCACCTTTCTTTTGGTTTTACCTGGGTCTCCAATGTTTGGCATCAGCCGTATTAACGCTTTCAGATTTCGGTTCACCTTCTCTACCGTCTTTTGGATGTGTACTCCGAACCTTAGTCCTTCCGACAACCAGACTCCCAGATACTTAATCGATTTAACCGGTGCAACCTCCACACCGTCCACTAAAGCGAAGAGAGGATTTTTCCCGGCTCACTTTGAGAACTAACACCTCAGTTTTCTGAAGCGCTAGCTGTAGATCGTTCTCTCTGATCAACCTACTAATGCGACGCAGGGCTGTGTTAGCCGCATTAGCCATGTCCGTTTTCTGACTCGCCTTCGCAACCAGTGCGAGATCATCGGCAAAAGCTACAAGAGTGCATCCCCTTGGCATCTGTAGTCTCAACACCCCTTTGTACAGGACATTCCACAGGATGGAACCTAGTACTAAACCCTTTGGAACACCCTGCGACAAACTGACGCTGATATTTTTTTTCTCTTATGGACCTGTCAGTAAAGTATCTGTCAAATACGTTGACCAGGTACTCACTAACGCCCAATTCTTTCAGCATGGACATGATTTTTTCCCATGATGTCGTATTAAAGGCATTCTTGACGTCAAGAAGAATGAGAGCCACCCATCTCTTTGTATCCTTCGTAACTAAAGAGGTTACTTCTCTGACCACATCTTTGGTAGATCTTTTGGCCCTAGAACTGTATTGGATGTCGCTCAGCCCATGCTTTTCTTCTAGCTCTCGCTCAAGGCGGCCTTTTAAAAGCTGTTCGTACAATTTAACTATCGAACTAAGAAGGCAAATTGAAAAATAAAATAAAAATAAAAAAGACAAAATAAAAAGACAAACTAAAAAAAAATATCATTATTTTCTACTTAACTAAAGTATTTATTTTGATACTGTTTTAGCAAATTTCTTTTTTCGGATTTAAATTATAAAATATTCTCAGTGTAAGATTTTTAACAATATATGCAATTTTCTTTGCAAAATTATTTATTTCAAGAACATTTAATTTTGACACGTTTCGATTTAAACATAACATATTACCAAAATAAATAAAACGAAAATAATATTGAATGTCTATGCCTTAAAAATATTATATAGACTTAACTTCGACCAGTTTCTTTGTAAAGATACGAACAATATTCCTCTTTGTCGCGAAGCTTTAATTGAATCTTGATAGAAATCGACTTTTCAAAACCGATTAAGTTTTCCATAAAGCGAACAAAATAATTTTAAACAAGAAAACTTAGTTTCAGTTCTCTTCAATATTTATTTAAAGTTGAGCTTTTTAGACATTATCAAAATAAGTTCTCCAAAACTGAAATTCTCCCTCCTATTGAACTACAAATTAATTTCTGAAACTTCTTTAAATAAACATTTTGAACTTAGTCTGGCAACGAAACGAATTTCTACTAAAGACAACTTTTCCGTCACTCCCCACAGCTAGATTATGGATAAAATTTACACTAGAGTTTTGTTAATGAAAGGGTGAAAGTCAAAGTATATCGTGTACATATACACGCACATACAAACATACATATATATATATATATATATATATATATATATATATATATATATATATATATATATGTATGCTGCTCTAGAAGATATACGCAGATACTGTAGTACTAATAGCCGATATGTGGAATGCACTGAATATGATGATTGAGGAGCTACACATAGAATCCCTAAAAAAAGACTGAAAATAAATTTCACCAAAACTAAACTAGTGCCAAACAAAGATGACAAACGTATGATAAACGTTAAAGGGACAGAGATAGAACACGTAGATGAATACACATATCTGGGTCAAAATGTCAAGGTAATCAAAGAAAATCAGACTACCGAAATAAACAGACGTGTAAAAATGGGATGGGCAGCATTCGGAAGACTCTCATACGTACTTAAAAATAAAAATATACCTCAAAGACTGCAAAGCATAGTGTTTAATTCGTGTATCCTACCTGTACTTACATAATATGGAGCTCAAACCTGGACACTCACTAAAATAAACATGGAGAAGATCAGAAAAACTCAAAGAGCTATGGAACGACAGATGTTGGGTATCTCCCTCAAAGACCATAAAATTAATAAAGACATTCGTAATAGAACAAAAGTAAAAGATGCTGTCAAACAGGCAGCTAAACTGAAATGGAAATGGACTGCACATAACTAAATAACGAGCTTTGCTAAGGCGTACTAGTTATTCTGAATCCAAGCTTTCGGTGGTTTTTTGCCACCTTTATCAAGGTCTACAAAGAAAATTACTATGTTGTAACAGTTTAAATGGTGCCAAAAAAAGGCTATAAAAAACTATAAAAAACTTACCCGAATGTAAGATTCGTGGCAGAAACAACAACGTTAAATAACATGATATACTGAAGTTGCAATTACACTTTAAAAATTACTGTTAAAAAAACACTTTAAAATTACTAAATACGTTAGAAGTTAAAAACAAAATGAAGGACGACATGTTAAAACAGTCGTCGCTGCAGGCTTGATTTCAGTCACATTTC
Source organism: Diabrotica undecimpunctata (assembly GCF_040954645.1). Classification (NCBI taxonomy): domain Eukaryota; kingdom Metazoa; phylum Arthropoda; class Insecta; order Coleoptera; family Chrysomelidae; genus Diabrotica; species Diabrotica undecimpunctata. Next base: position 78,485,920 of record NC_092804.1, on the reverse strand, counting down.
ACGAGCAGAAAGAGAACGTGGGTGGACAATTATTGTTTAAATAGTTAGGAGAAAATACAAAAAACAACTTTGAAAATAACGTCTCACAAAATACTGTTTATGAATTTTGAGTACTACCAACTGTATTACCAACTTAAAAATAAGCGGGAAGTTAAAAATGTTATTTATGACATAAGCAAACGAAAGAAAATAGTATTTAGTAAATAGGTTTAGAAAAAATAATAACTCAAACAAAACAAAACTAAATTAGTAACTGAAGTTTGATCACAAGTATTCAATTAATACTGAAATTTTTAACAAAAGAAAAGAACAAAGAAAACTCTGAGATGCAAAATAGCTCAGTCAAAAGTCAATATAAAATTGTAAATTTTGCTATAAAATTGTAAATCTTCATAAGAGATCTGAGATCCAGAATCTTAGCGAAATTTACAATTTTATATTGACTTTTGACTGAGCTATTTGGCATCTCAGAGTTTTCTTTGTTCTTTTCTTTTGTTAAAAATTTCAGTATTAATTGAATACTTGTGATCAAACTTCAGTTACTAATTTAGTTTTGCTTTGTTTGAGTTATTATTTTTTCTAAACCTATTTACTAAATACTATTTTCTTTCGTTTGCTTATGTCATAAATAACATTTTTAACTTCCCGCTTATTTTTAAGTTGGTAATACAGTTGGTAGTACTCAAAATTCATAAACAGTATTTTGTGAGACGTTATTTTCAAAGTTGTTTTTTGTATTTTCTCCTAACTATTTAAACAATAATTGTCCACCCACGTTCTCTTTCTGCTCGTGAAATGTGACTGAAATCAAGCCTGCAGCGACGACTGTTTTAACATGTCGTCCTTCATTTTGTTTTTAACTTCTAACGTATTTAGTAATTTTAAAGTGTTTTTTTTAACAGTAATTTTTAAAGTGTAATTGTAACTTCAGTATATCATGTTATTTAACGTTGTTGTTTCTGCCACGAATCTTACATTCGGGTAAGTTTTTTATAGTTTTTTATAGCCTTTTTTTGGCACCATTCAAACTGTTACAACATAGTAATTTTCTTTGTAGACCTTGATAAAGGTGGCAAAAAACCACCGAAAGCTTGGATTCAGAATAACTAGTACGCCTTAGCAAAGCTCTGTTTTTATTGACTACCACACCCAAAAAGAAAAAAGTATTTACATATATATATATATATATATATATATATATATATATATATATATATATAGTTTGAGTTTAGTTCTTGAACCTTAATATATATTTTTTTAGTGGATTTTCTTGGGCTTAGGTTCATAAAAAAATTTGATTTGGTACTAAGGCATTTTCATATATTTATTCGACGTTTCGGCAGGAAATCCATGCCTTTTTCAAGAAGTAATATTGACTAAAAAAACATTTTATGACAGACATAATACGATTTAAAAGTTAAACTTTTGACTTACCAAGCATGTAAAAATTTGTTACTAAAAAGTAGACGTCATTATAATGATAAAAAAGATGTCAAAAATTTGAACAAAATATATTTTAACTTAATTTAAAAACACATAATAAGACAATCTCAGAACGCCTATGATGTTAAAATAACTGGTTGTTTAAACGATAAACTAACTTCAATAAACAACACATTAGATCTAAAATATATTTTACATGTAGTGACTTAGTGGGTATGTCCTATGTTTTTAATATTATTTTATTTGTGACGTCTACTTTTTAGTAACAAATTTTTACATGCTTGGTAAGTCAAAAGTTTAACTTTTAAATCGTATTATGTCTGTCATAAAATGTTTTTTTAGTCAATATTACTTCTTGAAAAAGGCATGGATTTCCTGCCGAAACGTCGAATAAATATATGAAAATGCCTTAGTACCAAATCAAATTTTTTTATGAACCTAAGCCCAAGAAAATCCACTAAAAATATATATATATATATATATATATATATATGAGAATTTATAACTCGACGTTTCGGCATCCATTATTAAGAGGGATATGGTTTCGTTCGAGTTCGAGGTCTCAATCTACCTAGTCCAATCACTAGTGACGTAACAGTATCTTGTTCGGTATAAATACAAGAACCGTCAAATGGCACTGAGGTCTCAATCCACCTACTCCTCAGTGTCGAGTGACGACCGGTCTTCGATCATTGTCTCGTTGTTCTTTGCTATTTGTTGATTCTCTTAGTTGATGATTTTGTTGTCCTGATATAGTGAAGATGGTTTTGATGTTTAGAGGGTTAAGAGTTCTACTAATCTTGTTAGTGACATCTTTTCGGAAAAATATCAAAAAATGGGTGTTTTCGAATTTTAAGGATTTTTCGAAGCTGTTACGGCACTGTGCCTTCGGCCGTCGTCGATTGCGCCGCGCTCGACGCATTTGACAAAAAGAGATCACTGTCAGCCATAGAACGAACGGCATATTGGAGTGAATTGTTTACATTTAAATTAATATAAACTGAGTTTAATCGAGGAGTTTTAGTTAGAATAGTCAACACAGGCCAAACTAATAAAAAACGTTGTATTCACACAACACAAAATGGGATATTACCTTCTCTCGGGATATTACCAGTAAGTAAACAATTTACTGCAAGCACCGGCATTTTCAACTTAAAGGCAAAATACATCAAATGGCTGGCATTGCTTAGCCTCCTACAAGTGACTTCACAGCGACAACATTTGGAATATAATTTGGAACATAATTAACACGACACTTCTGCACCACCACAGAGGCTAGCAATCGGTATTTATTACAAAAATCTAACAGCAGTGAATTCATGGTTTATTTTGGTTTGAAAACAGCTGATGACTTTGGAACAAATTAAAGTATTTCTGGGTGATTCCAAATTCGAGGTATGTTACTATTATATAAGGCAAATACAGGGTGAGTGTTCATTTCATTATAAAATTCCTATTTCTACCTATTGTTGGATTTACCTTTGAGCAATCACATTGGTTGGATTTGAATTTATTTTTATTTCTGTTTTTTATTATTACTGTTAATCATAATGGATGCTTTAATTAAAAGGCAAGGTATTTTAAAAGGTCAATTAACGATTTTCGAGTGTTTTATAAACAATTTAACGGAAAGTACATTATCTTAATTACCTACTAGAGTTTCAAAATGCAAAGATTTATGGAATCAATTTGACAATATTCAAACTGAAATTGAGGATACAGATGACATATCACAGCACTCCAAAGAAAAGTAAAATTTTGAGGAACGGTATTATATAGCTATGGGGAAGGTTGAAGAGTTACAAAATGCTTCAGTAAGCGGTAGTCATATTAATCAAAATCAAAGCATTTCTAGATCGGACAAAAAATGTTAAACTACCTCCTTTAGAAATACCATACTTGCACGGAAATTATGAGTCTTGGACAGAATTTTACGATATTTTCACATCGGTCATTCACAATAATAATACATTAAATAATGCAGAAAAGTTTCATTATTTAAAAAGCGCTTTAAAACATGAAGCAGTGGATACTATACAAAGTTTAAAGGCAACCGACAGTAATTATTTGCTAGCATTGGATCTTCTGAAAGATAGGTTTGAAAATCCAAAATTAATTATTAAAGGTCATATAGATTCGATCATAAAACTTCCAAAATTAGTAAAAGAGTCGGGTACTCAATGACGAACATTTTTAGATTAAATCAGAAAGAATATTAGGGCATTAAGTTCTTTAGGTCAACCAATAGAATCATGGGACGTAATTTTATTGGTAATCTTGGAAAGTAAATTAGACATCACAACAAAACGGGATTGGCAGAAACATGGACCAAAGGCTAGTTTCTCAACACTTGCTAATTTTTTAGACTTTATCGAAGAAAAATGTCAATATCTGGAGGAAGGCATTGAGGTTAACAAGGCCACTATTCACAAATCATGGGAAACAAAAGGACGATCGGATAGGCAGCCTACAACTAGTAGGACATTCATAGAAACAAATGGAAAGGCATGTCATATCTGCGACAGTTATCATTCTATATATCAATGTCAGAAATTTAAGGAGATTTAAGGAGATGAAGTAAGAAAAGCTAATGTGTGTTGGAATTGTCTAAGGATTGGACATAGGGTACGAAATTGCACATCGGGGGGATGCAGATCTTGCGGAAAGAGGCATCACACTTTACTTTACTCGGATATTAATAATAAAGTGGAAAATACTCAGATACACAATCAGACAGGTCAAAATACACGCATCATTCAAGGTACTAGCACACACAGGTTAAACATGGGAGGTTATGGCATACAAAACAATACAGGCACACAAAACCAGAAGGCATTTACTTTACAAGCAGTACGGGCAGAAGAGGTACAAGAACAGGTTTTACTTTCAACAGCCATTATTGACATGGTTAATAACATTGGAAACATGCATAAATGTAGTGCATTGCTAGACTCGGGGTCTCAATCTAACTTCATTACATGCAGCCTAGCAGAGAAGCTGCAACTAACAGGCCAAAAAATAAATATACCAGTTGTTGAGATAGGTCAAGGTATTACAAATGTTAAAAGATCAGTGAAGGTTACAATACATTCAAGATTTGAAGGTGGGTATAAATGCTACACGAGTTTTTTGGTTATTGACAAGATTTCGAATTACATTCCACATTCTAGAATTTCAATAAATCAGTTTAATTTTCCTCACAATATAAACTTAGCCGATGTAGGTTTCAATACACCAGAACAAGTTGGCGTTCTATTAGGCGCAGGTATTTTTTGGAATTTACTATGTGTAGGACAATTAGTACTTGGCGAGCCACTTATGCAAAAAACTAAACTCGGCTGGATCATATCCGGTACAATATTTCCAGACAAAAAACAATACAATAAGCAAGATTTTCTAGTTGATTGTCATTTCACTTTTGAGGTTACATTGGAAAATAAAATTGAAAAATTTTGATATATAGAGGAGACTCCACAGAAGAGGTTTTTCTCCAAGGAAGATAAGTTCTGAAAAGAAACTTTTCAAAACACAACTTTTAGGAATAAGAATGGATCATTTACAGTCACCTTACCTGAAAGGTCGACAGTCATGCCATTAAGTAAATCATTCAGCATGGAACTTAGATGATTTCATACATTGGAACGAAAATTAGCAAGATATAGTAAATTATGGAGACAATATAAAGTCTTTATGAAAGAATATATTCAACAAAGGCGTATGTCTCAAATTGGGAGCATTGATAACATGCATACTTTACATAATTTAGACAAGGTATATTACCTACCTCATTATGCGTTGGTAAAACAAGGTTCAGCAACAACAAAATGCAGGGTGGTTTTTGATGGTAGTGCAACTACAGACACGGGCATTTCTCTTAACGAATCACTAATGGTGGGTCCAAAGTTGCAAGACAATTTGCTTAACATAATACTTCGATTCAGAAGGCATAATATAGTAATAGGGGCTGATATAGCCAAAATGTATAGATGTATTTGGGTTAACGAGGAGTAGAGAGATTTACAACGGATACTTTGGAGGTTAAACGTAGAAGAAGAGATTAAGGTTTATAAATTTAACACACTTACATATGGAATAGCACCTGCTACTTACTTAGCAATCAGATGTTTACAGCAGCTGGCACATGATAACAAAGACAGTTTCCCCAAGGGCAGCGCAAGTTATACTTTCAGACTTCTATGTTGATGACTTGCTAATGGGAGTAGATACTGTAGAGGAGGCAAGAATAATAAAGGAACATATTAGCAATATTCTAGAAGGAAATGGATCTCTAACCGGGGAGAGGTTTTGGAAATGGATGATTCAGTTAAAAGAGGAATTGAGCACTAGTTGTTAGAAGGCAATAACAATAAGACATTGGTAATTTACTGGGATGCACAGGAAGACAAACTTCACTATTCAATAAACACTACAATACATGCTGCTAAAATAACTAAGCGGTCGGTGTTATGTATGATAGCGCAAGTTTTTGATCCTCTAGGTCTTATGGGACTAGTTGTACTAAAGTCTAAACTCATTATGCAATCTTTATAGAAGCTCAAAATACATTGGGATGAGTCACTACCACTAGATTTACATACAGCATGGGTAAATTATAAAAGAAATTTCGATATCATTCAAAACATTCAACAGTGGCTCCTCTTAAGGTACTTTCATTGCCACGACTTGAACTGTGTGGTGCTTTGTCAGGCACCAGATTAGTAGGTGAAGTTATATCAGCATTGGGTATTGAATTTGATAGGATATACATGTGGACTGATTCAACTATAGTCGTATCGTGGATAGTTCAGGACTCCTTTTGTATTAAATCGTATACCAGAAATACAAGAGGCTTCTAAAACCTGGACATGGCAGCACTTTGAAACTAAGAGCAATCCAGCGGATATTACCTCAATAGGCGTAAATGCACATCAACTCATTTCTTATGAGCCTTGGTGGATCGGACATCGTAGCTAAAAATGGAAGAGGAAACTTGGCCCAAAGCGGTCAAACTTGAAGATGTTGGCTTACCAGAGAGAAAGGTCAAGCGTCAAATATTCGTGGCTAACAAAGACGTGGACATCTTTGACAGGTGTTCTAACTTACATAAATTGCAACGGGTAGTAGCATATTGTATGAGATTTGTTTCAAACTGTAGAATATCTAAGGAAAATAGGGTGGCTGGTTGTTTAATGGCTGCATAGCAGAAAGAGAAGTGGCACTTGTTTGGCTGATAAAGGAAATGCAAGCGCAGTCTTTTCCGTCTGACATTGAGGTATTGAAGTCAGGTCAGGATTTGCCAAAGCGTAGTGAGCTTTTAAGTTAAGCACCTTTTATTGATGACAAGGGATTATTGAGACTTTCAGGTAGGCTGAAACATTCAAACTTAAGTTTTAATTAAAAATATCCTATTATACTTCCTAGGACTTACAAACTTACTAAATGGATCATTATACAAGAGCATATAAGGAATCTACACGCTAGCACACAACTATTGTTGGATACTCTTCGATTAACTTACCGGCCCATCGCCGGAAGACGCTCGTTAAGAAAATTTTTACATAGTTGCGTTATTTGTTTTAAGGTTAAACCTACAGCACAAAAATACATCATGGATCAACTCCCGAACCATAGGGTAACACCTAGCCGTTCAATTCTTAATTGTGGTGTGGATTATGCAGGACCTTTTGAAACCAAGACCAGTAATCTTCGGGGAAGTGGGGTTCAAAAATCATATCTATGTGTATTTATATGTCTTGCTACCAAAGCTGTTCATCTTGAAATTGTTAGTAATTTGAGCACTGAAGCATTTTTAAACAGTTTCAAAAGATTTGTGTCACTCAGAGCTCAGGAAGTTATTTAGTCTAATTCACAATCTTAGCTGCTCAACAGCATATTTGGAATATTTTTTGCAAAATCAAATTAATTGGCACTTTATACCGCCAGTATCACCACATTTCGGGGGTTATGGGAAGCTGCAGATAAAACTGCTAAGTATCATGTAAGGCGTGTTTTGATGAACAATCGTTTCACTTTAGAGGAGTTTTCAACAGTAATCTCTCAAATTGAATTCTGCATGAATTCCCGTCCTCTAGCACCCTTAACTAATGACCCCAATGACCTTGACATACTCACTCCTGGCCATTTTTGATTGGAGGTCCTCTAAACGCTATACCTCCAACTCATTTTGGTGATATCAATGAAAACAGACTCAGCAGATTTCAACATCTTACCAGGATCACTCAGCATTTCTGGACCAGGTGATCCAAGTAACACATTGGCAATCAACAGAGTAGAATCAAATGACAGACTCCTACTAGCGGTTTGAAATCGGGTATAATGGTTATCATCAAAGGAGATTCTACTTCTCCAATAAAATGGGATGTGGCAAGAGTGGCTGAAGTTCATCTTGGACTGGACGGTGTAGTTCCGTGTAGTTACTGTAAAAACTGCTCGCGGCATTTTTAAACGACCTGTGTCTAAACTATGCGTACTACCGATAGAAAATGAATAGCCATTCTATTTGTTTAGTTTTTTTTTAATAGTTAACATTATACTAAATAGTAACATTGTACTTTATTAATTCGTATGTAATCTTTACTTAATTATTATTTTATTTTATTCTTTATTTTACTATGTTCTATTATAAATATTGTATATCATTTGTCAAAAAGAGATCACTGTCAACCATAGAACGACCGGCATATCAGAGTGAATTGTTTACATTTAAATTAATATAAACTGAGTTTAATCGAGGAGTTTTAGTTAGAATAGTCAACCTAGTTCAAACTAATAAAAAACGTTGGATTCACATGACAGAAGCGAAAATGAAAAATTTAACCACGTCATTTAAAAGTCCAAAAAAATACACAAATATATTGATTTAGACGATTGCCAAAAATTTCCTACGTAACCTAAACATTCTTTGAACAATTGAAATATTTTTCCGGATCTCAATTTTGATCTAAATAATCTGAATAAAAAATCAGACTATTTTGGTCAAGAAAATATTTAATTGGTAATCACCACTCGAATAAAATGAGAGAGAAACAAAAATCAATAGTTGTCACATTTAAATGAGGTCACGTGCTTAAAACATGGGAAAAAATATCAAAAATGTTTTTTTTTGAATTTTGAGGATTTTTCGAAGCAAAAATGAAAAAACTTAACCCCGTCATTTAAAAGACAAAAAAAATATGAAAAATAATTATTTAGACGTTTGCCAAAACTTACCCACATTACCTAAAATTTTTTTAAATAATTCAAATATTTTTCCTGAGCTCAATTTTAATCCAAAAAATCTGAAAAAAATCAGAAAATTTTTAGGTATTAAAATGTATATTCGTGAATTTTACAGATTTTTAATGTAAAGAATCGCTCAGAATTTTTTTTTTGAAAAAACACTTTTTTTACGACAGTGCTCACCTAGAAAGCTAAAAATTGGCTAAAGAGGTTTCTAAATAAAATATGTACTTTTAAATATATTTTCTATATTTTACTTAAAAATATATTTTTTAAAAAATTCTAATATTTTTCATGAGCTCAATTTTATTCCAAAAAATCTGAAAAACATCAGACAATTTTTAGGTATTAAAATGTATATTTGGAAATTTTTCATATTTTTAATGTAATGAATCGCTCAGAATTTTTTTTTTTTTAAAACACATTTTTTGCCAAGTCCTTACTTAGAAAGCTAAAAATTGGCTAAAAGGGTTTCTAAATATGTATTTTCAAGTGCCCAACCGCAAATTAATATCGAGGCGGGTGCAGATTTAACCATCTTATCCTGCAACATACAACCTTTGCCGGTGAATGGGCACCGACACCGAAAAAGCCTAAATATTTGCAGATCATATCATTGAAATATTTAAATTTCACGAGTCGAAAACACCTTAATAAAAGATGTCTGATTACATTCAAGTACCTTATCAATTAGATTTACTACTTAGAAGTGTTAGTATTACAGAAATTTATTCTCTAATAAAAGAAATAGACCATAAAAAAAGCCCTGGTTGTGATCTTATAACGAGTAAAACTTCACAAGAACTACCTGTTATAGTCATATAAGCACTGCAGCTAATAATCAGCTTTAAGATTAAATTACTTCCACAATCTATGGAAAATTGATCAAATAATAATATTAGTGAAGCCTGAGAAAAAACCAGAACAACTAAAATCGTATAGTCCAATAAGTATGTTGCCAATTCTGTCAAAACACCTAAAGAAAGTTATACTCAAGCAACTTATGGAGAGAATTTATGAAAAAAAACTTATACCTGACCATCAATTTGGTTTTCGAAACAAACATGGCACCGTCGAACAAATTCATGATGTGGTAGAAAAAATCAGCATTAATCTAGAAGGCAAAATATACTGTCGTGCAGCCTTTCTAGGCATAAGCAAGGCATTTAATAAACTATGGCATGAAGCCTTACGTTACAAAATAAAACCAAAATTTTCATACCCCTTCTATGAAATGATCAAATCTTAGCTAGATACGCGAAACTTCCAAGTCAAAATAAACGCAACCCTTTCCGAAATTTTTGCCATCTCTGCAGGAGCACTACAAGGAAGCATACTGAAGCCAACGCTGTACTTGCTAGTTAATACCAATCTACCTGCAACCAAATCATGGCTAGCTGCAATCTATACTGATAACACTATTATTGTGTCATCACATACTAAGTGTGAAGCTGCCTCTAAGGGCTGACAAATTGCTCTCGATAACTTACAAAAACTGGTTACACATTTGACAGATAAAAGCAAATGTTTGTAAATTTGATCATGAAACAGTGGTCTGTGACGTTTACTAGGAAATGAGGTAACTGGTGCGAGATTAGGGCCGCAAATTAACATGGTAACGTCTGAGACACATTATCTACAATTATACATAATATAAATACAACACACAATATAGAAACATATAATTCATAAACTCATAATGTACAAATGCATAATACACAAACAAATAATACACGAACCCACAAAATAATGAAAATTTGTTATCATCCTGAGTGTAAAAACACCAACCCCAGAATTTTCAACTAAATGCATGACTACTTGCCTACAAGATTGAAACCAAAGTAAGTCACTTGTCAAGTTGGAAAAATACAAATGCTAAACAACTTTCGGTTATAACAATAATCTTTTTGAAAACGATTTCCGGAGCACAATTCAAAACAGTGGTTAAAAATGTAATTTTCATTATAATCAATTGTGACCCAAACCATACCTTTTTAATGGTAAGCAAAAATTCGAAAAAATAGTATTCTCGCACGAAAATATTAATAATTAAAAAACACGCCAATATTTCTGCAGGAAACATATAGGTTTGCTTACTATAGGTATATATACCGAGAAAGTCGTCAAATACCTGCCTATTGAGATGTATTGAACCCCCTTGAATTTTGCTTATTATCCTGGAGTAATGATAATAACAAAGGAATGTGACTATGCTGTGACGCGTCTTGGTATTTCTCTAATTCAATTTATTTTGAAAGGGTGTAATGAAAAGGAATGATTTCAAGATTTTATCAAGTTTTTGTTACGATTGTTTCTTAGATATGTTTCGTTTACCAGTGCTCAAATCGTTAGTAGTCTTGTCTTTGATTCTGTGATAGTAGTGTAATAATTTGCATAATTTTGCAACAAAAGTCAAAGGCACGTTTATTAAACTAATGAACTCTGAGAATAAGGAGTCACTGGTACAACAATAAATTACTACATATTTACATTAATAAATAAAAGATAAGAAGTATATACTTTTAATTTTAATTTAGTTTTTATTTATTAGATATGTTTATATATCTATCAAATTAAATAATATCTATCAAATTAAATTCTTAAAATTCTAATATGTGAAATAAATGTCTACAATTATGTTTTAAATACAAGGTTTTATCAGGAAATAAATATAATAAAAAATAAGACTAATTTTTAAAAGAAAAAATCTGTATTTTATTTATAAAAGAAATACCTGGACAAAATTAACAAATATGCATTAAAAATGAATTTACATGGTTTTCATTGAAACAATGTAAACAGTATCCTGGCTGACCTGTACAATCAGCGCAATAGCTGATTACTTTTCTAACTTTCTTATCCGCTTCTCGACTTGAAAGTGATTTCACACTTTTTTCTTGGTTTGCGTCCTTTACCCTCCGGTTTTACAAATGTATGGATTTTTCGTTTTGGTGTTTTATTTATCTTATCTCTAGTATCCGTAGTAACTAATGACCGAGCTCATTGCCTTCTAAATTGCATCGTAGACAACTTTTTTCCTGTAGCTAACTAAAAAACAACACACGTTCCAAAAAGCAACTGGAAACAAAGCTTTCGATACCATTTTATTAATTCCCTCAAAACCGTAAAATAGGCGGATATTTGATCACTTATATCCACACTTTTTTTAGCTTTATTGTAATCAATAATACATTTTGGTTTTTTTATTTCATTACCTTTTCTATCTTTTTTACCAGTTTCTACAAGGATTGCTTCATGTGTGACATAAGATGTGATCATCAAAACTGGTTTCTTATCTATCCACTTTATTATTCTTAAATTCCCACTTTCTTCTCCATACAACTCAGATTTCTTCATCTTTCTTTCAAAAGATTTTGGAATCCCTTTTCTATTAGATCGAAGTGTTCCGCAATATTTGATATTTATTTGATACAATTCCTTCACTAAAGAAATGCTGGAATAAAAATTATCAGCGTATAAGGTTCTGCCCTCCTTCTGGTCTAAACTTAAAATTAATTCTAATACAATGTCTTCTGAATGACTCTTACTGCTAATATTAACCGTATCATAGTTTTTACCTGCATAAAATATTATATTGTGCGTATAACCATCTATTGTACATAATTTGTATAGTTTGATGCCAAATTTATGTGTTTTATTCGGAATGTACTGTTTGAATAACAAACTGCCTCTCCAAGGAATCATGCTTTCATCTATTATAATCTCCGGGCCAGGTGTCAAGACAGACTTAAAGTTTTCCAGCAGTATATCAAGCTATGGTTTTACTTTGTAGAGCCTAGTTTCACTAGCAACGGTGTTATTGGAAAAATGTAGATATTTGATCAATGTTAAAAATCTATCACGAAGCATGATGGAACTTACAAATGCATTATGAAACATTTCGTCTTTACTCCAATAAGCACTAAGTGTTGGCAAAGGAACTGAGCCCATTGTTAAAATTATTGCAAAAAATGATAAAATTTCATTTTTATCGCTATTAGTCCATTCAACTCCTTTCTTACTTTTTTTGGAAGTATCTAATTTTTGAATTGCGTAAGGACATATTAGTTTCTCTTATATTCAGTTCCAAAACATCGTCGGTTAAAAAAAGCATGTAAGCGTCTAGCGGTTCTTTGATATTTTCCATATTAACATTTAACTTTTCTGTACAATTTGTTACAAACGGGTCGAGTTTCGGAAAAATAGCCCCCATAGGTTACATTGTTGACTTCGAAGAATGTTAGTGACATTTTGGTCAGAGTATTGATTATCTTGATCCCCTGTATCGGAACCAGAAAATAAATCTGATTCTGCTTCAGAAATTGACTCTTCTTCAGAAGACGGCATGTAGTTTCTATCTATTATAGAATCGTCACTAGAAAATGGCTCATCATCATTGTCACTTGATACTTCGGTATTAGTTCTTTCACACATAGTAGTATTCTCAGAGGGGTCATATTCAATTTATTCTTCCAATACATCTTCCCTAATATAATTGTCTTGATTTACTGTTTCTTCATGAGTAACTCTTGCAACCATTCCAAAATAATTTCCATTTTGCTCTTGTAATGAATTATTACCAGATTCTTCCGAAAAAAACCAAACATGCAGGTGACTCGTCATAATCTACTAGTTTCTGTACAATGACTTTTGATTGAGAATATTGGTTTTCTTTTTCAGTTTCAAGAGCTAGTTTTAATATTTTGGTCGCTTTTCTGTCCATTTTTGAAATACTGAAACAAGTATCATATTTGTATAAAAGGCACAGTGCAATGAAATAAACAATTAAAAGTTTATTTTATAATGCAACTCATCTTCACATACATACATCTATATTTTATATAGATTCTACCTTGTGTCTTACGAATATAATCATGTAGTATTCAATTATGAAACAATGGAAAAATATCTGTGTCTAAAATGGTTTAGATTGCAAAATAAACCAACACTTTATAGTAATTTTAATGTGTTTTTGTTAAAATATTAGTGTAGTTTTGTGTAAAAACTATAAATAAATCTATAGGTAATAATAGCTTACCTTCAAAGATTAATACAATACTGCAATTTTGACACAAAACTTAAGAAGATCGGAAGACCTCCGCGATACGTACCGTGTTACGATCAAAATTATTATTATATTATGGATAGGGTCGCCCGGGTCACGAACTTCCTTTCGGTTACTATGAGATTTGCTGCGAAATTCTACACAAGGCGCTCTTTGAACTATCGACATCGGTTGACTAAAAGTGAAAATACGCATTTCGAATATTGGGAAAGTCAAGAAAGATTTCTACAAAAATTTTAGATCATTACATGTACAGGACCTCGGGGTCCCGAACCGTCGTGAAGGTGTTAATATTTTTTTATTTAAATTACCGTGTCTCAGCTGCTAAAGTCATTGTCATTGTCAAATCTAATACGATTATAAATAAAGGATTACACATTTTACACATTACTTGTTACATTTAAGTAGTTTTTAAAGTTTATAAAATATGCAAATTCCTATTAGATATTTGAACAGACATTTATTTAACATTTCTTGACTGTTTCTCAGACTTTGTTTTCTTTTGTAAAATAACGGTGCAACACTGGTGCCCTAAGGGTGTTAATTATGACCTAAACATGTCCTGTTAATAGGTCAATGATGAATAAAACAACCCGACGGTCGACTAGTAAAAAGTTTATTGAATAATAAGCCTGAGAATATTAACAGAACATAAAATATGATTACATCTAACAGTTCTTCTTTCGACAGTGAAATTATTTTATATTGAATGAAGACTATGTTGAAACTTCTTCTTGGGCCAAACAGTTAGTATAGGAAAGACAATACAACACAGGATAAAACATTTCTCGCTTGGTGGTAGCAACCAAGCTGAACACATACCAGAAATGCTACCAACGGATGATAGTCAGAGAACCCAGGCCTAAAAAAGAGAGGAATTTGTAAGGTTATGTTATAGTAGAATATAAGAAGGGAATATATATATATATATATATATATATATATATATATATATATATATATATATATATATATATATTGTTATGATGTATTGTTTGTTTAAATGATGAGCAATGAGTATTTTTTAATAATATAGGGTTTTTATCGCGGTTCTCAAAGAATTAGTTTGTAAGTACTTTTTTAAATTATCTTTATTATATCTAGTATGAAACACACATATATATCTAACCTAGCCAATGTAAACTTAAAATAAACTATCTTTAAATTGAAATTCTTATGAAACTAATTAAATTCTATAGACAATGTAAAATTTAAACAAAATATCTTCAAAATTGAAATTGTTATGACACTAACTAAATTATATTAACAAAATTTTGTACCTTTCTGTCACTGAATGCCTAAATGAACTGTTTTCCACTATATAGATTCTAATCACCACTGAATGTCTTCGTACTTCGGTTATCCTTGTTTTTGTGAAATTACTTTTTTCAATTATCAGCTTCTACCAATTTAAGATATATTTTTCTTCACCAGCATTTATAAACAACCAAGCAAACCAGCAAACAGCATTTATATTTATTCTTCTTTTCAATATACCAATATCCAATTATTATAAGTTGATTTATACTAATCTCCAATCATAATATAATTTTAATTTCTTCCAATATCCATCCAATATTCTTCTAATATACTTTTTTAATCTTCAATAATTATTTGTGTATAATTATAAATGTGCATTAAAATATATGCATAATTTTTATTCTTCATTTAACTCACTATATTAAACAATTGGACTATTTGTAACTGATTGACTGACTCCAACTAACTTTCATATTTCTTACTAAACTTTCTGACTTTCTTACTAAAAAACTGCCTGACTATAACTTTCTGACTGACTGACTAACTTTCTGACTGCTTGACTTAAACTTTCTGACTGCTTGACTTAAACTTTCTGACTGTTTTGAATTCAAATCACCGGGTATTTATATCTTTTTGGATGTTCCAGAACCATCTGGTAAGAAATCATGTTCCATTTGTTCTATTAAATACATGTCTGAATTTTCTGGAACAAACCATTTCGCAAACAAAGCCATCTCCGATGATCTAGAGAATTCCTTACTTATCTATCGAGAATTTTGTTGGCATTTAGGCTTTTCAGATCAGAGTATACATTTAAATCAGTAACTTATATAAATTAAACATTTTAATTTAATAAATTACACTTTTTAAACAACATATTATCATTATAACCCCACTTTATATTCGTAATTATTCTTAAACGTCACTTCAGAGTATGTATATCTGGTTGCCTAGTCACATGGCTCACTTAAATATATCTACAACATCATAATTACTAAAAAAATACTTTTTATATGCTAATTTCTTAAAAATGCCCTCACATAAATATATTTTTATTAAATTCTCTGGTATATAACTTCTTAAAATAACCAAATACTTGTTATATCTAAAATTATCTAGTATATAACTTATAAATTATTTTCTTTAAACACCAATCATATCAATACCCCAAAATAATATTTAAAATAAATAATTTACTTATTATTTTTTTAAATATTAATTTTCTTATCTACATACCTTAGTAAATTAATAATTCAATTTTTTTTTAAATATGTTCTATTAGATGGGGATGTACCCTGTTCACTGTCTATGTCAAACTGTCATGTCAAATGGAAGTTTTTGTGTTTATATTTTTGTGTTTACTACATTTTACCATGGATGTTAGGATACAAATCTAGGAATTATTTCCATTCAAAAGGCTTTCATCCATATAAATTGGTAAGTTTTACACTTTATTATATTAGAAAGACATTTATAAAATCAATTTTGTATCTAACCCCAAATTATGATTTTTAGGGTACAAAATAATTTCCATATGTACAAGACTACAAGTATGATGTCAAATTGATTCACAATAATGAAATCTACCATTTATTTAACAAATCAAGTCTATTGAATAACATGGATATATCAGTAACAGTTGTTATTATTAATGTTAAAAGTATAGAAAACATTATTCATTCTCTTCATAATACTTAAAAATGTCGTTGATATGGAACATGCCTCGTAGTCTGTTCTCTGCATCTATTAACACATAACTATTTAGTCCATTCTGATTTTTAATTCTGTATGGACCTTCAAACATTGGTTGTAATTTCTTACAACGATTTTCTTTAACATTACTTTTTCTTTCTAGAGGTATTAAACAAAAGCTATGCTGTAAATCAATTTTAGTGAAAAATGACATTCCTGTAATTCTTCCTAGTATTCCATCTATACTCATTGGTGCTTCAAATTGCTTTTCAGTGATCTTAGCCATAGCCCATAGCAATGGCCTAACTTGTAATTCAGAAAGTTTACTGAACAAAATTTTGATTATTAGAATTGTCAGATTGTATCTGACCACTTGGATCTGATGTCCTATGTCTTTCCCTACTATGACTTCTACTCACATTTTCCTGCCTTGTACTACTTCGTTCCCTGTCTTCGCAGCTTCTATTCCTTCGAACACAATTTACCTGTCTGTTATAGTTAGGTCGCTCTGTATTTCTTCTATTGTTAAAATCTTGTCTATTATTATTAGTACTGTTATTAAAATGTTGTCTATTATAATTAGTATTATTATTAAAATTTTGTCTATTATAACTAGTATTGTTATTAAAGTTCTGTCTATTTTGATTACTGTTATTATTATTAAAATTTTGTAAACTCTCACCATACCTAGTATTATTGTTATATGATTGTCTATATTGTTGATTATCATTTTTATTATATTGAAAGTTATTATTGTTTTTTTTGTTGTTATTATTATTACTTGTCATATTACCTCTTTGTATTCTTTGAATAAAATTAATAAAACTCTCTATTGTTTGAATATTTTGTACAGTTACTGTTTGCACAACATCAGCATCAAAATGTCTAGATACATTTAAGACCGTTTCATCCTCTCTAAGCGGTGGTTCTAAATATTTTTCAACTGTTATCAGGTTCAATGCATAATCTACCATATTTGATTTTAAATTTTGATTATACTTTCCAAAATATAGAATTTCTCTAAACTTAGCTTGCTCTAGTTCACCCCAATAATAATTTAAAAATTTATTTTCAAATGTTTGAAAATTATCTAAATCATTTTCAATACTAGCAAACCAAGTTGCTGCATTGTCATTTAATGTCATTCTAATATAATCTTTAATATCATTAATATTATTCACAAATCTTAATTTATGTTTTAAACTATTTATGTATACTCTAGGATGCAAATTTTTTATATTACCAGAGAATTTAATCCCAGTCTCATTTGTTAAATTTAAGTAAGGTCTCCCTATGTCTCTCATTTGTGAAATATCATTTATTCTCTGTTCCACATTTCTTATTTGATTACTATTTATTTGGATATTTTGTTGTATATCCTCTAATTTTTCTTCTGCGTTTCTCCTGTCTTCGTTAATTTTTACTTCTAAGTTACATTTCTGCAACTCTATTTTCTGTTCTATATCTATCTTATTATCTTGAATAATCCTCTTTACTTCTGTCCTCTCATTGTCTATCCTTTTCTTGTAGTCATTCCGTATACTTTTTATTTTATTTCCTCGTTTTTTTTTGCAGCTTCAAGTTTTTTATCCATTTGTTTTTCCATTTGTTTTACAATTTTATTATTATTATCTTCTATTTTCTTTTCTAATTTTCTATAAATTTCTTGCAATTTCTGTTCCATTTTTTTCATGTCTTCTTTGACTTCTTTTGAATTCTGCTCCATTTTTTGTTCTATTTTTCTCATGTCTTCTTTGATTTCTTTTGAATTCTCTTCCATTGTCTTGTTCATCTGCATCATTAATGACATCAAAGCTGCCATATTGACATTTCCCTCTCTTTCTGGAATTATTTCTGCAGTATCTTGTGGAACTTGAACTAAACTCTCCTCTTGTATAGGTTGTGTTTCTACTTCCACATCTTCTTCATTCTTTTTGCTTCTTGTACCTTTCTTTCCTTGAGACATTTTGAGACTTTACTTGTTCAAATATAATTAAAAATAAAATCTATAATTTTTTCTTTCTACTGATAATTAATTTAATTATATGAGAGCACTTATCTTCCCAAACTAATTCTTTTAAATAGAGAGCCCCGCGGTGGGCGCCAAATTGTTATGATGTGTTGTTTGTTTATGATGAGCAATGAGTATTTTTAATAATATAGGGTTTTTATCGCGGTTCTCAAAGAATTAGTTTGTAAGTACTTTTTTAAATTATCTTTATTATATCTAGTATGAAACACACATATATATCTAACCTAGCCAATGTAAATTTAAAATAAACTATCTTTAAATTGAAATTCTTATGAAACTAATTAAATTCTATAGACAATGTAAAATTTAAACAAAATATCTTCAAAATTGAAATTGTTATGACACTAACTAAATTATATTAACAAAATTTTGTACCTTTCTGTCACTGAATGCCTAAATGAACTGTTTTCCACTATATAGATTCTAATCACCACTGAATATCTTCGTACTTCGGTTATCCTTGTTTTTGTGAAATTACTTTTTTCAATTATCAGCTTCTACCAATTTAAGATATATTTTTCTTCACCAGCATTTATAAACAACCAAGCAAACCAGCAAACAGCATTTATATTTATTCTTCTTTTCAATATACCAATATCCAATTATTATAAGTTGATGTATACTAATCTCCAATCATAATATAATTTTAATTTCTTCCAATATCCATCCAATATTCTTCTAATATACTTTTTTAATCTTCAATAATTATTTGTGTATAATTATAAATATGCATTAAAATATATGCATAATTTTTAATCTTCATTTTACTCACTATATTAAACAATTGGACTATTTGTAACTGATTGACTGACTCCAACTAACTTTCATATTTCTTACTAAACTTTCTGACTTTCTTACTAAAAAACTGCCTGACTATAACTTTCTGACTGACTGACTAACTTTCTGACTGCTTGACTTAAACTTTCTGACTGCTTGACTTAAACTTTCTGACTGCTTTGAATCCAAATCACCGGGTATTTATATCTTTTTGGATGTTCCAGAACCATCTGGTAAGAAATCATGTTCCATTTGTTCTATTAAATACATGTCTGAATTTTCTGGAACAAACCATTTCGCAAACAAAGCCATCTCCGGTGATCTAGAGAATTCCTTACTTATCTATCGAGAATTTTGTTGGCATTTAGGCTTTTAAGATCAGAGTATACATTTAAATCAGTAACTTATATAAATTAAACATTTTAATTTAATAAATTACACTTTTTAAACAACATATTATCATTATAACCCCACTTTATATTCGTACTAATTCTTAAACGTCACTTCAGAATATGTATATCTGGTTGCCTAGTCACATGGCTCACTTAAATATATCTACGTCATAATTACTAAAAAAATTCTTTTTATATGCTAATTTCTTAAAAATGCCCTCACATAAATATATTTTTATTAAATTCTCTAGTATATAACTTCTTAAAATAACCAAATACATGTCTGAATTTTCTGGAACAAACCATTTCGCAAACAAAGTCATCTCCGGTGATCTAGAGAATTCCTTACTTATCTATCGAGAATTTTGTTGGCATTTAGGCTTTTCAGATCAGAGTATACATTTAAATCAGTAACTTATATAAATTAAACATTTTAATTTATTAAATTACACTTTTTAAACAACATATTATCATTATAACCCCACTTTATATTCGTAATTATTCTTAAACGTCACTTCAGAGTATGTATATCTGGTTGCCTAGTCACATGGCTCACTTAAATATATCTACAACATTATAATTACTAAAAAAATTCTTTTTATATGCTAATTTCTTAAAAATGCCCTCACATAAATATATTTTTATTAAATTCTCTAGTATATAACTTCTTAAAATAACCAAATACTTGTTATATCTAAAATTATTTAGTATATAACTTATAAATTATTTTCTTTAAACACCAATCATATCAATATATATATATATATATATTATATATATATGAATATATAATATATATATATATATATATATATATATATATATATATATATATATATATATATATATATATATATATATATATTTATATATATTATTGTGATATTTAAAGTCTTGGTGCGCCAAGCAATAATTAGCTAATTAATTTTTTGATTAATTAAAATTATTTAAATGATATGATTATGACTCTATCACAATTTTTAATTCTTTTATCTCAGGGTTAAATTCGTGCTTCAATATCTATGCTATTACATGTGAAAGGTAAGGTCCAAAGAATACCGGAATAATAAAAAACATATATGATCTAACACTATATATTGAAATAAAAATAATGAAATAATTCACACTCAACAGTTTTCAATAAACAAATCTCATATAATGATTCTCAAAATTTTGTTCTACGTACGTGAACAATCAAAATTAATGGTACAAACAATATTAATTGAAATCTTAAAATCCCAAACTATTCTAACTCTCCTAATCAAATTATTTATATCCTTTCTAAATTAAGTGTAAAAATTGTGTTATCAATAAAAGAAAAAAACTGCAGAAAACAAAAATATCTCTCTCTGAAGATGAGTGGTCCAAATCCTTGTTCCTTGTAGACTATATTTTCTCCTCTCAACCGCTCCCTATTTAATCAGCAATCTTACAACAGATTGTTGCAAGTATATCGTCCTTAATGATCTCCTTCAAAAGCACAAATCATTCAAATTATGATAGCCTTTCTTCTCTCGATAAACTGAATCTCTCGTTGGCCCGAGTGAAAAATGACTCTTGGAATATCTTCTCTTTACGATAAACTGAATCTCTCGTTGGCCTGAACAGTGACTCTTGGAATATAAGTAGAGAAATATGACTTACAATATTTTGCTGCTTCAGCTTCTGTCAGATACACTAACTCCACAAAAACTCGCTAACATTTAACACTACTGCTTGCTACATTTCGGGAACCGCCAGAGAACAATCACTGTTCGTCTTACAGACTTGGAAAACCCACTGATTATCTTTTCTCTCTCCTAAATCTAGCTAAACTTTCATTCCTACATACCTATCCCACCTTTTTCAATCTCCGCCAATCAAACTCGTCACCATTCCCCCATTTTTTCATTTCGATAACAAACAAATTTTTACCTATAATTATAAAATTTCCTAAAACTTATTTACAAATAATATTTTTCTATAATTCTTAAAAACTAACAAAAACCTCTTTCTAAAATCTCTTCTATTGTCTCTACTCACTGCATTAATGTATTTGGAAAACCCGGTTCAATTGTCTTTGGATTTCACTTAAAATTATGCGGGTCACTCAAGTATAACAAAGAAATAATTTATGCATAGCTTAGATTTTGTTTAGTACAGGTAATCCAAGAATTTAATAACTTTCCTTCTTCGAAATGTTTGTTGGTTATTATCCTACTTATCTGAATTATTTTAATGTTTTTGAACTTTGAAATATTTTAATCAACCCAATATTTTTCTCGATTTTACATATCATAACAAATCCCCGCCATTTGATCTGCCGAAAACTCTTTGTTAAATTTTAAAATGACAAAAGTTTTCTAGGATCAAATTATTTCACTATGTTATTAAAATCTACTTATGATACTGATAAATGTCGTGAATGTTAAAATACCCCGTATATTGCCTGTCTTTATACGGGATTGGATATATTTTCGTTTTAAATTTTTCCAAGTATTTTCCCTTAAAAGAAAGTTCATAATTTTTAGCCACTCGGTTTACTTCATTAACAAGATCTCCATGGTTTCCTAAAATCTTCTCTGGTTTTCTTTCCCATGTTTTCTTCACAATTTATTTTTCTTTCATCCTCCTTTTGTTCACATGTGTTCACTGTCCATAATACTTCTTCACAAAATTCTGGATTCTCGTCCATCAGTGCCATTTTTTCTTCTGTTTTCTTTTTATCCTCTAATTCCCTTTGGTATTCCGAGCACCATGTTTCTATTCCTTTCATTTCTCTGATAATACCTTCTTTTTCTTCCTGCTTCCATTCTGTTTTATCGTCGGTTGCCAACAATTCTTCTGTACCTTCTATTTCCTGTTTTTCTCTGGTCTCCATCTTATTTTCCTGCTTTCTTTTCGAACTCTTCTTCTTTTTCTTCCTTCTCTTTTTCTCTTCTGTTAGATCTTGTTCTTGTACTTTCGGTTTATCCTCTACAGTCATATCGATTTCTTTGCGTTTTTCCTGTGCATTGATCCTTCCAGAATTTGTTTTCCTATCTGTTTGCTTTTCTTCTCCTGTGTTGTCTGGTTCTGCTCTGATTTCCAGTTTATTTTCCGAAAAATTTATGGTGATATCTTTTTTCCTCAATTCATCAATTCCCGCTATAATATCATGATTTAAATCTTCAATCACCACACATTTCATAATATGGAATTTGTTTTCCACTCTTATCTGTACTCCCAAACCTTCGTTTACTGTCGTCAAATTTTTATTGTTTGCACCCACTAAATCAACCCTAGGAATCTTATACACAAATCTGTCCAAATTTAATTCTTTTACTAGTTTTTTATTGATTAGCGATATCTCCGAGCCAGAATCAATCACAATTTTAATCGCTTTATGTTTTATAAATGCATCTAAAAATATTAGATTAGAATTAGAAATTTGTCTTTCGTTTCCTATTGCTACATGATTCATCTCCCTTCTATTTTGTTGTTGGAAGCTCTGGTTATTTCTATCGTCCCTTTGTTCGTTAGTATTCCTATTCGGAGGATTTTGTGCATCTCTATTCCTGTTGTGATTTTCATTTGTTCTATTTTGTGTATCATTCCGGTTATCGTAATTTTGTTGTCTATTGTAATTATTGTAATTTCTCGGCCTATATTCGTTTGTTGATCTGGGATGTCGGTTCCTCTGGTCATAATTTGATGAATACCTTCTTTCCGGTCCATTATATTGGTCATGTTGTCTTCTATTTCTCATTTCTTTTCTTTTCGCTTCTTTTAATTGAAGGAATTGGCACAAACTATCAATATCTTGATAGTTTCTCAAAATCACGTGATCTTCCAACGTTTCCTCAAAATGTCTGCTGATCATTTCTACCAGCTGTTCGGTAGAATATTTGTATTCTAGATATTTTGAATTGTTATATATCTGCAAAGCATATCTTTCTTCAGATATTCCCATTTTTTCGTGATATTTTCCATTCTGTAGCTCTTGGTTGATTTCTCTCTGTTTATTTTTCCCCCAGAAATAGTTGAGAAATTTATTTTCAAAATCTGTCCAATTTTCAAACTCATCTTCCTTGCTTTCATACCATAACGCTGCTCCTTCTTTCAAATGGTTTCTAATTGTTTCTTTGCAATCGTCAAAATATCTAATATGTTGTAATTTGGTTTTCAAATTTTTAACAAACGGTACTGGGTGTGTTTTCCGAATATCCCCGCCAAATTGTATTTTCGCCTCGCTTGTTCCATGGATGACCATTTCCCTTCTTTCCCCGGAATTTTGTTCCTTTTTGATTTCCTCCATTTTTATTTCTATTTCTCGCATGTCTTCTTGTAAAACGTTTTCAAATGTTGTTTCTAATTTTTCTAATTCCTTTTTCTGGACAGTCTTAATATCCTTCATTTTAGTTTCTATTTCTTCTCTCTGCATCTCTAGTTCCTTTCTCTGGCAATTTTGCATCTCCTTCATTGTATTTTGGATATCTTTAATCTCTGTCTCTTGTTTTGCATTCTTTAGGGTTATTTCTTCTATCTGTTGTATCAGTTCTTTCTTTATCCCCTCAACACATCCTTTAATTTCTTGTTCATAGTTTTCCAAACGCTGCTCTATATTCCTGTTATTTAGTTCTATTGCTTGTCTTGTTTCCCGTTGGTTTTCTTCCATTCTCTTTGCTGTTTCATTCATTGTTTGTTGTGTTTCCCTTTGATTCTCTTGTATTTTCTTTGATGTTTCAATTTGGTTTTTCTCTATTGTTTGTGTCTGTATTTGCATCACTGCTAATAATTTTTCCAGCATCCCTGTTTCTTTTCTTTCCTCCATTATTGTAGCATTTCCTTCATTATCCGATCCTTCATCAATAATTGTTTCCTCTTCTCTGTTATCCTCCTTCGTTTCTTGCATTTTGCTTTGACTCCTTGTGGTCGACATGTTGTTTCTTTTCGTTACTGTTTTTGTCCCCGCCAAATGTGAAATTTTACAACACTCTATATGTTTTAGAACACGACAATATTTCTCCCCAATATTAAATTTTCACGACAAATATCAAATATGCAATCAGTAAAATTCAAATAATTCAAAATAAATATCAAATGTACGATTGGTAAAGAAAATAAAATCAAATAATTCAATAGCAGTAAATATCCACTAACTACGATCAATCAATAAATCAAATTTATATTCCCTGGAAAAATTGTCAAAACACTTTCAAATTCAAATTCCCTCAATGTTATATGTTTTTATCTCTGGATCACCTGTACTTATTCCAGATCTCTTTCCCTTCCTTCAAATGTAAAGCTGCGATATTTTCAAGCCCCACGTTTTGGAAGCCAGTTATTGTGATATTTAAAGTCTTGGTGCGCCAAGCAATAATAAGCTAATTAATTTTTTGATTAATTAAAATTATTTAAATGATATGATTATGACTCTATCACAATTTTTAATTCTTTTATCTCAGGGTTAAATTCGTGCTTCAATATCTATGCTATTACATGTGAAAGGTAAGGTCCAAAGAATACCGGAATAATAAAAAACATATATGATCTAACACTATATATTGAAATAAAAATAATGAAATAATTCACACTCAACAGTTTTCAATAAACAAATCTCATATAATGATTCTCAAAATTTTGTTCTACGTACGTGAACAATCAAAATTAATGGTACAAACAATATTAATTGAAATCTCAAAATCCCAAACTATTCTAACTCTCCTAATCAAATTATTTATATCCTTTCTAAATTAAGTGTAAAAATTGTGTTATCAATAAAAGAAAAAAACTGCAGAAAACAAAAATATCTCTCTCTGAAGATGAGTGGTCCAAATCCTTGTTCCTTGTAGACTATATTTTCTCCTCTCAACCGCTCCCTATTTAATCAGCAATCTTACAACAGATTGTTGCAAGTATATCGTCCTTAATGATCTCCTTCAAAAGCACAAATCATTCAAATTATGATAGCCTTTCTCCTCTCGATAAACTGAATCTCTCGTTGGCCCGAGTGAAAAATGACTCTTGGAATATCTTCTCTTTACGATAAACTGAATCTCTCGTTGGCCTGAACAGTGACTCTTGGAATATAAGTAGAGAAATATGACTTACAATATTTTGCTGCTTCAGCTTCTGTCAGATACACTAACTCCACAAAAACTCACTAACATTCAACACTACTGCTTGCTACATTTCGGGAACCGCCAGAGAACAATCACTGTTCGTCTTACAGACTTGGAAAACCAACTGATTATCTTTTCTCTCTCCTAAATCTAGCTAAACTTTCATTCCTACATACCTATCCCACCTTTTTTAATCTCCGCCAATCAAACTCGTCACCATTCCCCCATTTTTTCATTTCGATAACAAACAAATTTTTACCTATAATTATAAAATTTCCTAAAACTTATTTACAAATAATATTTTTCTATAATTCTTAAAAACTAACAAAAACCTCTTTCTAAAATCTCTTCTATTGTCTCTACTCACTGCATTAATGTATTTGGAAAACCCGGTTCAATTGTCTTTGGATTTCACTTAAAATTATGCGGGTCACTCAAGTATAACAAAGAAATAATTTATGCATAGCTTACATTTTGTTTAGTACAGGTAATCCAAGAATTTAATAACTTTCCTTCTTCGAAATGTTTGTTGGTTATTATCCTACTTATCTGAATTATTTTAATGTTTTTGAACTTTGAAATATTTTAATCAACCCAATATTTTTCTCGATTTTACATATCATAACAATATATATATATATATATATATATATATATATATATATATATATATATATATATTATAGGTTGATTTTGGCTAGATTAAGAAAAGTAATGAACAAATGCAGTCTTTGAGGATTAAGGTTGGATAGGAGAGAGCAAATCTCTACAGGAGTTTATAGTTTTGTTTTAACCAATTCTTTGTAGAGGTCAAAATTTGGAGAAACGTTTATTGGTCACTCTAGCATAATATGATTCAGAGATCCAATTTGACCACATTCACAGTATGGGTTGTCCCGAATACCTATGCGGAATAAATGAACTGAAGTGGAACAATGTCCTGTTCTCATCCTTATTACTGTGGTGATATGCCTTTTGTCTTTATAAGGAAATTGATTGAACCATGGTAATTTGTTCCATTTATTGACTATTTTACTATAAAACGACCCTTTTAATCTGTTTGAATTCCATTCTTGTACCCATCGAGTCCAAATTAGCTTTTTTATATAAAATAAGTAGTTTGAATAATGCAATTTAACTTTGGCTGGCACTTTTAGTGATCTTCATATGTTTGCCAATGTGTCTGCAACACAATTGCCTTTAATATCCGAATGCCCTGTAACCTATGCCAGAATAATACTGATGTTCTGTTGATTGGCTTTTATTATGCCCCTTTTGGTCATGATAGAGGTATATTCAGTTTCCATTGAGTAAGATGTTTTCCCTATCTTTTGGATAGCATTCTTAAAATCAGACAAGATTAAGACCGTTTGATATCCTACTTCAAGACAAATTGAACCGCATGATTAATTGCAATAATTTCTGCAGTACAAACTTGAGTCTGCGAGGGAGCTTACTAGAGTTTGAGTATTCAAAGTCAGGACAAAAAACACCAAATCCTGCTGAGCCCTTACTATCAACTGACCCGTCTGTAAAGATTATAGTGTGAAGTGGATTGTCAAGTGAGATTCTTTGAAATTAAATTAATGCATGCTCATCACCTTTATTATATTGCATATTCCTAATAGGGATAGAAGTTAATTGATATTCTAATTCAAAATTGTGACACGGAAATAGGTCACTAGAAAATAAATTTGGGGTATGTTGGAATTTATTCATGATGGAAACTAAGAGGGGAATACTTTTTTCATTCCAGTAATTATGATTTGATTGGATTGATATCTGTAATTGATTCAAGGCAAGAAATTATTGGTTTATTAATTAGCATAAGATTTTTTAGGAGAAATTTAGAATTAAGCCATTTTCATCTGTACTTGGGAGGAATTTGACCACTTTCACCTAACAATGCATAAATAGGGGTAGATCTCATACATCCTGTTATGATACGAATACTCTTATATTGTAATTTATATTACTTATTTAATTTTATTTAACTTATTGATAATATTTGACATCCATAATCTAAATGACTCTGTATCAGACGATTATCAACTATCTGGGGAGTTTTAGAATCACTACCCCAATATGTTCCAGATAGAGCTCTCATTACATTCAAGCTACGACTTACTTTTAATTATATTAAATCTACATATGATTTACGCTTTAGGTTTTATTGAATAACTACCCCTAAATAAACAGAGATCCATCCTTTCCATTAATAAGTTCAAAGAATTAATTAATTTAAGTAGATCAGCCCCACTAACCAAAATAACCAAATCATTTGTTGGAATAATCTCATATAAAGATAGGAAATACAGATTAAATAACATTGGACTTAGAGGAAAGCCCTGAGGTAAGCTATAATTAGTTTTTCTTGGACCATGAATTTGACCAGTTTTGTCCTTTACATAAATACTACGATCATTAAATATGAAATAAATGACATTTACTAGTTGAATAGGAATGTTATATTTAATTAATTTCGAGTATAAAAGAGAGATGTTGACACTATCATCAGCAGCTGAATTATCTAGGAAAAGTCCTAGGGTAAATTCATTCAATGAAAATTCTTGTAGTATTTTAGAATTTAGTAATGAAATGCGTTCCATGCAACCTTTACCTCTTCTAAAACCATGTTGCAATGGATTTAAAATATAATTGTGTTCTAAGATCCACTAAATTCTGTTTTTGAATTAATGTTTCCAGCATTTTGTCAACGCACGATGAAAGAGCAATTATCCTATAATTAAGTGGGTCAGTTTTATCCTTTCCATGTTTAACAATGTGTAATATGACCGTTTGTTTCCACGAGATAGGAACCTATCCCTTCCAGATACATTCATTAAAGAATTGAATTAAGATTAACGATCCAGACTGCGGTAAATTTTTAACATAGAGTATAAAACCTGATCAGGACCCACAGCAGAATCAGTTTTAGAAAGAAGAGTATTTTGATATTCATCAAGTGATATGGGATTCTCAGAATACTGCAGAGGACTAAAAGTTGAGTATTTCTATTTAGTTTGCTACAATAGGACCTAAAGGGTTTTTTTTTCGTTTTAATTTTGGAAATTTTCTAGCTCTCCTACGAATTTTTTACCCTCTATATCATAGTTTTCAACACTAGGAGAATTTTTAAATGTATTAATAGCTGAAACTCTCTTATGTATTATATGAGCACATGAATCATCCCACCATGGAATGTGATATTTGTTGTTATGAGAGGAGGTCCAAGGAATTGATGTGTCTGCCACTGATGATATATATTTGATAAAATTTTCATACTCCTCAATTGGAAACGATGAGAAAATAGACTCTAGTTTTTCATGGAAAGAAAACCAATCAGCATTTTTGAAATTTCTTTTTTTAGAAACCTGATTAGAGTCCTGTGTTGGAATACCGACATGGCATAGAATGGGAAAATGATCACTAGATCCTGTATCTGGAATGGTAGTCCATCCACTAATTTTAGGTGCCACATTTATCGTAGCCAATGATAAGTCAACTACTGATTTGCTGCCACCAGGACGAACCAATTTTGTTGGAGAACCATCATTAAGAAAAATTAACTAAAGATCTTCTGCAGTTTGCAAAATATTTATGCGATTAACACTATCTCTTGAGCTTTTCCATGCTCTATGATTACAATTTAAATCACCCATAATAAGTAGAGGTTTGTTGATCGAGATGACCAAAGAAGACCAGCATATTTTGGAAATAAGATTGTCTAAGGAATAATACATATTAAACATCTGAATTAAAACCAGAATTGTTAATATGAATATCCCAAAAATCTATATTGTATTTGACAAATGTAATTAAGCCCCCATATCCATCACCTCGATCCTTTCTGATAATGTGATACCCTCTGCATCTAATTATGTATTGGTTAGGTAGCCAAGACTCACTAATGAGGACAATATCAGGGTTATAGTCTTTAATAAGGACTTTTAAGTTATTAACATTGGTATTATAAGATCTTATATTCCATTGTATAATAGTTAGTGGGGCCCGATGACTAAAAATATAAAATGTTAAAAACATGTGTGTACGAGGTCAAGGCGAGAGGGGAATCAGTATTCTCAGATCCAGATACCTCCATCCCTTCTCGCTCCTGACTAGTACTTATATCATCATGTGATACACTTTTGTTTTTATGATTACCAATCTCTACATTTAATGCAACATGATCCTTAGGAGAACTATAATTTTTATTAATAAATTCACCAATAAATGTTATTTTGTTTCCAATAAATGCTTCCTAAGGATAAACGACTTGGCAGATTGTCTGTCCTAGAATACTACCCCAACTCAATTTTTCCCTTTCTATCAATCTTGACAATCTCTTTCAGTTTTAAATTAAAGATACTCTTAGCAATACTTGGGATATGATAGTTACCCACATTACTATTTTTACCCTGAACAAAGACCTCAAAGGGCGCCAAATCTAATTCAGAATATAAATTTTTTTCTTGAATGTTTACTTTTTCTATTGCATTATTTTGAGATAAATTTTGACTTATATTAGGGTCCGAATCTGGTGGCTGGTTAGGAGGAATTTCGTCCTCCATAATGGCGAACGTTAACTAAGTTTAAATCTACCAAAACGTTTAGATGTGGTTTGACTATATAGAAGATTAGGAAATATGTAAAGGAATAGGATCACAAAGAAAATGTTAGTAAGGCCCTTACTTATATTTTGTAGGATAAATACAGCAATCTCTTCGAACATGTGGCAACTATTCACCATCAAAATTCGCATCTAACAGTTTGTTTGACAAGAAATGACAACCTAAAAATCATAATTCTTCTCTTTTCAAATCTTTAATATTACATTAGTTCAGGAGCTTACTCTCACTCCCACTCCCACTTATTGAAGATTTGACAACAAATATAAAAACAAAGACCTGACATAAATTAACAAATATATAGGTAAATGGACAAATTATGCACCTTCCAGGTAATAGGGCCATTGTCTAGCATAAATATATATCCACTAGTAATTTTCATGTATCTAAACAGCCAGCACAGTCTGCATCAGTGTAGCCTATTATTTTGAATTGTGTAGTTTTTCTGTACATAATTTTATAATGAGCAGTATATTTTAGATATCTAAAAATTCGCTTTTCAAGCATTAAAGATGTTCGTCATTCCAAGCATTAAAGAATTTGAGTACTTAATTAACTTCTAACAAAGAAAAGAGATAAACGAACTAATAAAAACGAAACACATTCAGAAGGAAACGTGGGTAGACTACTTTCGATTCCTGTTTGCTAAAGGTGACGATGATGAACAACCAACACCAGAGGTGACGACAAACGAAGAAATAAATATTGAGGAGGAAGAGGTAAAGGAAGCATTAAGGAAATTAAAAAACAGAAAATCACCAGGAGAGGACAGAATACCAAACGAACTCCTAAAGTATGGAGGACCAGATCTGACCAAATAACTACTAAAACTAATTCAAAAAATAATGGAACAAAACAGAATTCCTCAAGAATGGAGATCAAGCATCCTAATACCTCTCTTCAAAAAGGGAGACAAATCGGACCCGGAAAATTACAGAGGAATTAATTTATTAAACACAACACTCAAATTAACAACCAAAGTGATAACAAATAAATTGAATGAAAATATAACACTAGCAGAAGAACAACAAGGTTTTAGGTCGGGAAGATCATGCACCGACGCTATATTTATAATGAGGCAAGTGCAAGAGAAGTCATTAGAATACAACAAACCGGCATATCTATGTTTCGTGGACCTTAAAAAGGCATTTGACCAGGTCAAATTAAGTGACGTTATCCACTTACTGAATGCAAGAGACATACCTCTAGGAATAATCAAAACGATTGAAACTATCTACCAAAACAACACAATAAAAGTAAAAGTAGAAGAAGAACTAACCGACCCTATTGAAGCTGGCAATAGGATAAGACAGGGAGATTCCCTGAGTCCTCTATTGTTCAACCTGATTATGGACGAAATAATAAAAAAAGTAAGAACTAAAAAAGGATACCAAATGGGAGAAAAACAACTTAAAATAATCTGCTATGCAGATGACGCAATACTACTTTTTCAAAGTGAAGATGATTTACAACGTATGCTGCACCAATTTAATATAACCGCCAGAAAAGTTAACATGTTAATTTCCCCAACAAAGACAAAATGCATGATTATAACAGCAAATTTACTAAGATGTAAATTGGAGCTGGCAGGTCAGATAATAGAACAAGTGATGGAGTTTAAATATCTAGGCATCACATTATCTAGCTACGGAAAGCGCGAAAACGAAGTGGAAGATCAAGTGAATAGAGCAAACAGAGCCGCAGGCTGCCTAAACGAAACAATATGGAGAAATAAAAATATCGGGAAAGAAACGAAACGCAGAATTTACAAAACAGTTATCAGACCAATAATGACATACGCGGCAGAAACAAGACCTGACATAGAGAGAACAAAAAGGATGTTAGAAACAGCAGAGATGAAAACACTTAGAAACATTGATGGTAAGACACTATGGGACAGAGCTAGAAGTACAGATATACGACATATATGCAAGGTGGAGAACATCAAAAACTGGGTAAGAAATAGAAGAGTAGAATGGAACGATCATATAAGCCGAATGACAATAAATAGAGTAGCAAAGACGGCAAGAGACAGTTCCCCAGTAGAAAAACGATCAGTAGGAAGCCCACGCAAACGATGGAATGACAAATTACTGGAGGCACATTGAAAAACAGACAGGGTCATGTCTATATAAAAAGAAGAAGAATAATATTAACTGCAAATGTAGTAATTTAATAATAAGTAATTTCGGCGACTGGGGGTTGTCAGAAATATTAGTAAACTAACAACCTCACGATATGGCAAAGATTTATTACAATTAAAATATTTCCTTTGGACAAAGTCACATGTGTTATTTAACTTCTGAACCTTCTTCTGTACCTTCTGAAGTTATAGGTTTAAGTATTTTACAGTAGTTTGCTACATCATAATAGTCAGACTTTGACAGTGTATTTCTGTTGCGTCATCTTCGGCATCATAGAATAGATTACAATCAAAATCCTCATCAACATGATCTGTTGCTTGAGAACTACTATCTTGTGATATTTTTAAACTATTTTCATTGTCACATTCTTGTGTATTATACGTGGCGTCATTGTCTCTTCTTTCATTATTATTTAATATTTCAAATTTTAACCAAAAAATTTCCTTCAGAATTTTAAAATCCTTAAACTTGTCGAGAACATCTGACTTATGTTTTCCAAAATAAATACTGCAGTAACTACTACAATTATCTTTAAATAAAACACTATATTTTGATCTACTTGTAGAGGAAATGTTTACTGGAGGAAAGGTTTACCTGGT
The DNA here is from genome assembly GCF_040954645.1 of Diabrotica undecimpunctata. Taxonomy (NCBI): domain Eukaryota; kingdom Metazoa; phylum Arthropoda; class Insecta; order Coleoptera; family Chrysomelidae; genus Diabrotica; species Diabrotica undecimpunctata. Next base: position 78,452,566 of record NC_092804.1, on the reverse strand, counting down.
TTGTCTGATCTGCTGCTTATAAGACTTTCATGGGATTTTCTTGACTTCTTCCTGTTATAATATGTCTTACAGAAACATTTTTATTTGTCTTTCTCTCTCAAATTTTCTACTAAATTAGCAGTATATTTATCGTAACAATAACTAGAGATTATTGTCTTTTATTCATGTATTGTGATCAGTCTTAAGCATATTTGGGCAGCATTTTCAGTTTATCAAATATTGTATTTGATCTTGACACATAGTAGATAACAAAATTACCTGTCCCTTTGAATTATTGTCATCCCATTTTTTCCACTCACTACTAGTTTGTTTTTTGGGTTTTGTAACTAGACCATCCACAACTGAAAGCAGATTCTCTGCTTAAAAAAAAGGTTACACTAAATTTCCATAGCTGAAAATTTCAGCCATCAAACTTGGTGATATTTCCAGAATCAATTTTCACAGCTGAGGCCATTGTTTTCACGGCACTAAATGTTTATTTTATAATTGATACGACTCGAACGTAGCGCAAATAAACACTGAAGTCACTCACTGTCACGATTTGAACGTGACAATAACCTGATAAATAAAACAACCCGACGGTCGATTAGTTTAAAGTTTATTGAATAATAAGCCTGAGAACAGTAACAAAATATGTTGTTCTGAAGCTCTTTTCTTGTATCTTCTTAAAGTAATTATTATTTTATTGGGAACAAGCCACAATTAAAGTTTAAAATAAGTTTGACATTTCAATTTCCACTTCGGAAATAGTTAATCTTAGAATATAGGAGAATATAAGAAAATTATCTTAGAATATAAGGAAAAAACGAACAGGGTTCATACTTACAAAAACAATTTGTAGGTTTTTATAATGTTATAAACTCTACGATAACTTAACATTAAAACAACTAATTAAACGAGAAAAAAATAATAAAAAACACAAGAAAAACTGTATAAGAGCACTATTGTTCATTTATTTTATTTTTTGGTGATTTTTTTATTTTTTGGGAGTTATTTAAAGCTCTTTCAAGGGTCAAACCACACTAGTATATTTTCGGTTGTTTTCTATCGGTTGTAGAATGTCATAATTTCACATGTGCCTTGCTTTTGTACATGTGTTTATTTGGAATGCAAATACAGTGTGGTACGATTATCAAGGGAATTGGTAGAAGAAAAGGGACCGGCCTTTTTTAAAGAGGTTTTTTTTTCCTTTTTTATTTAATATATTATATTCAATGGAAAATGGACCAATTCGGAGTATACCAAGTATTAGATAAAACCAAAAAAAAAGAGAGTCTGGCTCAGGTTATCGATGTCGGTTCTTTTATTTAGGGATGCTGGATGTTTTAGAATTTGGCACATTTCAAGGACGGATCGCTTATGATTATATATATATATATATATATATATATGTATATATATATATTTATATATGTATATATATTTATATATATATATATATATATATATATATAGATATATATATATATATATATATATATATATATATATATATCTATATATATTTATATATATATATATATATTTATATTTATATATATAGATATATATATATATATATATATATATATATATATATTTATATATATATAGATATACATATATATATATATATATATAAATTGTTACTTTAGAAACATTTTCATCTCATGTTATATTACTTTATAGAATGCTATCAAGAAACAATGTTGTATCACTAAAAGGTATTTCCTCAGAACTAACTGTGATCCTATAATTGTGGTATACCTTACAGCGCGAGTAGAACTGCATACAAACAGTTTTCTTTGCATTTACCATTAAGGAGTTTTTTTTAGACCAGGTTGTAAATTCCTGTGCTACCAAGTTCATTTTTGATAAATTCGACTGCAGTTGACTCGTCAACTACAATTGTTGAATCATCTGCATAGAGAACTGTATGATCTGCAGTTAAACAATTTATCATTGACATAAAACAGAAATATTAAGTGTCCCAATACGGAGCATTGAACCTTGATAAAGATTAAAAACAGATGACTTCTTATTATCGACTTTTACTAGGAATTTACGATGTTGTAAGTATGACCTTAACCAGTTCAAGATATATATATATATATATATATATATATATATATATATATATATATATATATATATATATATATATATATATATATATTATTGTGATATTTGAAGTCTTGGTGCGCCAAGCAATAATTAGCTAATTAATTTTTTTGATTAATTAAAATTATTTAAATGATATGATTATGACTCTATCACAATTGTTAATTCTTTTATCTCAGGGTTAAATTCGTGCTTCAATATCTATGCTATTACATGTGAAAGGTAAGGTCCAGAGAATACCGGAATAATAAAAAACACATATGATCTAACACTATTTATTGAAATAAAAATAATGAAATAATTCACACTCAAAAGTTTTCAATAAACAAATCTCATATAATGATTCTCAAAAATTTTGTTCTACGTACGTGAACAATCAAAATTAATGGTACAAACAATATTAATTGAAATCTCAAAATTCCGAACTATTCTAACTCTCCTAATCAAAATATTTATATCCTTTCTAAATTAAGTGTAAAAATTTTGTTATCAATAAAAGAAAAAAACTGCAGAAAATAAAATATCTCTCTCTGATGATGAGTGGTCCAAATCCTTGTTCCTTGTAGACTATATTATCTCCTCTCAACCGCTCCCTATGTAATCAGCAATCTGACACAGATTGTTGCAAGTATATCGTCCTTAATGATCTCCTTCAAAAGCACAAATCATTCAAATTATGATAGCCTTTCTCCTCTCGATAAACTGAATCTCTCGTTGGCCCGAGTGAAAAATGACTCTTGGAATATCTTCTCTTTACGATAAACTGAATCTCTCGTTGGCCTGAACAGTGACTCTTGGAATATAAGTAGAGAAATATGACTTACAATATTTTGCTGCTTCAGCTTCTGTCAGATACACTAACTCCACAAAAACTCACTAACATTCAACACTACTGCTTGCTACATTTCAGGAACCGCCAGAGAACAATCACTGTTCCTCTTACAGATTTTGAAAACCAACTGCTCTTTTTCTCTCTCCTCCTCAATCTCGCTAAACTTTTTCGTACATACCTATCCCACCTTTTTCAATCTCCGCCAATCAAAACTCGTCACAATTCCCCCATTTTTTCATTTCGATAACAAACAAATTTTTACCTATAATTATAAAATTTCCTAAAACTTATTTACAAATAATATTTTCTATAATTCTTAAAAACTAACAAAAACCTCTATCTAAAATCTCTTCTATTTGTCCCTAATCACTGCATTAATGTATTTTGGAAAACCCCGTTCAATTGTCTTTTTGTTTTCACTTAAAACTATGCGGGTCACTCAAGTATAACAAAGAAATAATTTATGCAAAGCTTACTTTTTGTTTGGTACAGGTAATTCAAGAAATTAATAACTCTCCTTCTTCGAAATGTTTGTTGGATATTATTCTACTTATCTGAATTATTTTAATGTTATTGAATTTTGAAATATTTTTAAACAAACCAATATTTTTCTCGATTTTACATATCATAACAATATATATGATTTTATTCTGTATCCCAATTCTGACCAATGGTAAATATTTTGGATATTTCTTTAAAGCGAACGCATATTTTTATTTTTAATGACAATTTTTTTGTAACTTTTTTCAAGTTTTGGTACAGCTGTGGTAACTCTTAGATTCATATTGTTATATTATTAAAATGTATTATTTATTAAAAATAAAAAACAAATAAAAATCTTAGTTTTTCCAGAATTTTTTTAAATCTGTCTAAATGATATTGCAATTATCTCAGATATGTAAAAACGCACTTGTACCACTTTTATTCCAGATATCTTAATATCACATGTATTAATAATATCTTAGACAAACTATAAAAAATGATTTCATCTTATGTAGTTTTAATTTCATACCCTTGATGCTATTGTTCTCCAAACACAAACTTTTAATTGCAATAGGAAAAGTTTGGTTGATACAAGATATATATCCACTAAGTTTCCTTCCTTTAGGCAAAACAAAGATATTAGAAAGTGTTATGGTTATATTCGCCAATTTTCTTGACGTGTTTCCTCTCTCTTTAGCGAATTAGTATAACAGCCTGTCTCGAAGTTTATTAAAGCTACCATCATCACACTTGGTAGATATATTATTATAGATAGCGGGCCTGAATGTATTTAAGTTAACTACCTACGTCTTAATTAAAACCGTTTGTTTGGTTGATATATACTAGTAGACCAAAATAAAATATTGAGATCACATCATGATTTAGTAGAACATGCAAACAACTAATTTTATTAAAATATATAAGTATTATATATTTAAGTACATGACTTTTTAACTAAAAAAAAAACTGAATCAGAGACTACTGAAGAAATAAGAATTAGATTATTATCGGAAGAAGAAAATAACTGGTGTAGTATAATCAAGAGAGTAAGAGATTTCTATTTATATCAATAAACTAATAAAGAATAAAAATCAAAAGTAAAATTCTATGTTTATATCAATAAACTAATAAAGATATACTCTTTTTTAAATCGCAATTTGATTCTTAAAAAAATTCAAATAAACTGAAAAATTAAAACTGGTTGATTAGAAGCCGAGATATTGCAAATACATTATTAAAAAATAACAAATTATCGACTATATCAAACATTTTTGCTTATAACTGTACTTTTGCTCAACGTAAAAAAACTCCGTTTTCGTTTTCGTAAAAACCTCTTTTTAAAGCTATAATTACAAGCTTTAAAAATAATTTTAAATAATTAAATTTTATAAATTTTTGACGTTTAAAATCTACAATTTAAATATAAAAAACAATCGAATTTGCCCATAACAATTTTTCGGTGATATGAGATCAAAAAATGTAGCATCATGCTAATAAGTACTATTATCATCATCATTCTTTCATCCTTCTCTGTCGGGTTTCTGTCTTCTTCATCCCCTTCATCGATTCTCTTTTAAATTGTCCCTCACATCGTCCAGATATCTGATTTCAGGTCGCCCACTTCTTCTTCCTACATGCCTATTTAGCATGGTTATTTTAGCAGGATCACTTCCATCCATCCGCATAACATGGCCCACGCAGTTTAGGGGGTTTATTTTTATGATTTTCACGATAATTGCATTACAAAAATGTCCATAGAGTTCCAAATTATATCGCCTTCTCCGCCTCCAGACTCTGTTCATTAAACTCCGCGATATATGGCCCTTAATACTTTTTTTTTCTCTTTATCTCGAGTCGTCATTGCTCATGTTTCCGATCCTTAAGTAAGCATTGGGCGTATTATGGTTTTATACAACGTTTGCATTTTTTGTTCTTGCCATATTTCTCGCTCTTACTTGCGGGCCTGGGTCAAAATAACAGCGGTTAGCTGCAAATATTTCTGTTTCTTATTTCTGTAGTGTTGTTTTTGTAGTTTACCAGTGACCCTAAATGGCAGAATTCTTTCACCGTTTTTCGTTTTAAACTTGTTTTGTTGTATTTTTAATTTCACCGGCATATATTAAGTTTTCTAGGTGTTTATCAGAAGTCTGATATAATCTGCGGCATTTTTGATGTGTGAAAGCTGCAACTGCTTTATTTAGCAGCGTATATCATTATTTGTACACTACTGATATATATATATATATATATATATATATATATATATATATATATATATATATATATATATATATATATATATATATATATATATATCGTAACCCTTAAGTTTATTCTTGAATCTATCATAACTTTTTCTAATGCTAGGTTGAACAGTGTGCATGATAGCGCATATTTATGGCGTAGTTCTCTGACAGTTGTAAATGGTTCTGAAAGATCCTCTTATACCAGCACTTTACATTTAACTTTCCTTATTGTAATTTTAGTTAATTCTGTCAATCCTTTTGTTATTCCACATTTGAACGTAGCGGAATATAATCGGGGTCTGCCAAATAATAATGAGACACAAAGAACCAAAAAACTTTTAATTATAATATCTAATCCGTTTTTTAAACTATAAAATTAAAAAAAAAGCGACAACAATGATTTAAGTCTGATATTGTTTTATAGATATATGTGTTTGTGTTCATGTATATGTTTGTCCTAGAACAAAACAGCTAATTGACAAAAATAATTATTTTAATGCATTTTAACAAAGTCTACAAAAGAATTATTCTAAAAAGAAATACATACGTTGCATACAATAGAACGCATAGGCAACATTTGTCAAAGCTCAGCTCTTCACACAAACAGCCGAGGTTAAATACATTAGCTCAGCACAAGTAGCCTGATTCCATGGGTGTGCTCCGGATAAATATAAATGTACTCAATTGATAAAACCCTTAGATAATTCCTTGTACTGATATGTAAGTATCAGTACATATACACCAGTTAACATCAGATTGAAGCTGGTTCTTTTAAAACAAATTTTACATTATATAACTAACTACTGTTGTACCAAGTTTATATTATTTTTAGATTTTTATACTACTTTTACCTTTTAGGTCACCTAATATATTTATATATTTTTTATAACTGACTATTAACTAAGTCCTATATATTCTAAGAAAAATAAATTCCTTAGTTGTATACATATAGTACATTGTATTGTATATTCTTCTTATTCTATGGCACTACAGTCCAAATTGAGCCTTGGCCTCCTTTATTTTTTGACTACACCCTTGCTTGTCTATGGCTGATATTCTCCATACACGGACTCCTAAAGCGCTTTCTTGGTTGTCCAACCGGTCTCTTTTTCTGCATTTTAGCATTCAGTGCTCTTTTTGGTAGGCTATCCTCTCCCATTCTTATCACATGTCCGGCCCATTGCAATCTATGTATTCTAATGAAGTCTGACAGTGGTGCTTCCTTATAAAGTTGATAAAGCTCGTTATCCCTCACATGTCCTAGTATTCTCCTCAGTACTTTCCTTTCGAATATATCGAGTTTGTTTTTGGATGTTTCTTTCAGGAGCCATGCTTCACTGCCATAGCATGCTATTGGTCGAATTAAGGTTTTATAGATTCTCATCTTTGTATTTCGGTAAACATTTTTAGACCAAAATATATAGGAGAGGGCAAAATTAGCTCTGTTTGCTGCTTATTCTCTTCCGTCCATCTTCTGAGAGATGCCGTCGGCATTTATTTCTACTCCCAGGTATGTAAACCTTCCAACCGTTTCAATGTCACCTTCATGTTTTGTGGGACTATATTTCTTCTCGTCTGTATCAATATTTTTGTTTTTTCTGTGTTAATTTCCACATTCCACATTTCTGTATCATTTTCTGTGTCAATTGATATTGTATATTGCTGACCACCTTTTATATCTTTTATAACTGACTATTAACTAAGTATTATATATTCTTAGAACCACTTTAAATAAATTTTTTTAGTTGTATACATATTGTACATTGTATTATATTAACTTACATATTATAATATAATAATTTCAACATTGTTCAATATTTACTCGGACCAACATAAACCATATGGCTGAGCACACTGGGGTATCCCTTCCTGGACGGTGCAAGAATGCTGGCTGCGAAGGCAAGTCTAGATGGACTTGCACTAAATGTAAGGTGCATTTGTGCCTCCAAAAAGATCGCCTCCAAAACTGTTTTGTAAATTTCCATGTAAAATAAATACTTACCTTTTATGTTACATACTTACATTTTGTTTTATTTTTTACTGTATTGTCATTCTTCAATAAATTCTATAATTTAATTCATTGACTATTTATGTCTACAGTTGTAGACATTATTTTTTTCATATTCTCAAGAAAGCAAATTAAAAAAGAACAATTTGAGGGTGTTATTGATCATATTTTACTTCGATTTTTCCTGCTTCGATTTTTTTCCACTGTAGGGATTACCAAAGCTGATAATATTGTCCATATTTTGTCACAAGTGTCGTAAATAATTTGCCGCACTGTTATTTCTCCTAATCGGTAGCTAAACGATATTGTTAAAAAAGAGTCACCATAGCCAAGAAATCTGAAAAAATATTAGAAATTGGGAATTATTTTGATATTTCAACTAAAAATATTTCCTTAGTTGCAGATTGTAAGAATACTTGGCCATCTCTTCTCGTTCTGTATCTAGGGATAGTCCAATGTCTTCACTGTCTACGTTTTCGTCATCCCCCTCTTCTTTTACGCAAAGTAAACGTCCACATAATGCTCCAACAGCGCAGGTTCTTCAAAACTACTTTGAACAAAAAACAGTTCTAAAAAAAAACAAAAAAAAAAAGAAGATCACTTGCAGAAGTTTTTTGATGCTATGCAACAAACGGTAAGAACATTTACACCATCCCTTCAGATCGAAATCAAAGCAAAGATACACAGCCTGATGTCGTAATATAAGTTAAAGAATTTAATGGACCAACAGAAACCAACCTCCGGTAAAGAGCACTTCCAGCAATAAGTAGGACCATCTCTACTATACATCAGTCATCACAGACACCAAAATATAAATCATAGATTACTCTATCAACAATCACCAACTTCTTAAACGCTCAAAACGAAATGTATGATTGTTTCCTAAATAATAACATTAATATTGAAACATACCATGATATGTAAAACATACCTAGATTGTATTGTATTTATAATATTCATTTATAAAATAAATAATTTTTTAGTTATATTGACAATAAGAAAACGTATAACGTAGGTAATAAAGTTTACTTACTTAAGTGTAACCGCTTAGCATTCCACAGGTGGTATTGCTTTCCTAAAATTAGTGTCTTGCTTTTTCACAGCCAATAAATGTACTAGTTTATAAAACTTTTCACTAGACATTTTAAAATACTTAAAAAAATTTTCATCATCGATAAGTAAATCTGTATACAAATGATAAAATTCTCCGTATGTTTCCCTTTTTTGATTTATTTTATAAATCCAAAACCTTGGTTTTTTTTTATTTCATTACATGACAACGCTATCATGACATCTTCAGAATCTGATGAAGAATCTATTTTTCAGGACGTCACTGATTCTGCACTACTCAGCTGCCGTAAACGTACTGAGCTAAAATGCGCGGTTAATTGACTGTGCCAAATCGGGAAGAACAGTGTCGAGTCGAGCCTTGTCGATTCAGTGCGCGCCCTGCTTAATATGTCTTCAGTATTTTACACCTCCTAAATTTAAATTGACCTTACTCCTCTTTAATTTACACTCCTATTACTTTAGTGGTGGCGCCATGTAATTTGTTTGACTATTTCTGTCCCATTATCTCTTTCTTATGCGTGTTGTTTTGCTTTTGAAGAATGAGTAACCAGTCATCTCCTTTATTTGGTCCGACCATCGTACTGAAGATCTTCCTCTGGATATTTTTCCCGCTACGTTACCTTTAACTATCATTCGCTCCATGCCTTCTCTTCTTTTAGTTACATGTCCAAAATATCTCAGTACATTTAAGTTGATAGTTGTGATATGTCTAGTTTTTATGTTAAGTTCTGCTAGAATTAAGTTATTTATGTGATGGGTGGTCCATGGTATGCGCAACATTCTACGGTAGATCCACATTTGAAATGCCTTTATACGTTTTAAATCGGTTTTTTTATTGTCCAAGTTTCTGAAGCATAGGTCCCGATAGCAAATATCAATGCTCGAATAAGGCGCAATTTTGTGTTTTATGTGATGTCAGTGTTATTGTGTTCTCTACTTCTTCTATTTGGGATGAATCCGTATTGTTCTTGGGGAATTTGTGATAAGAGAACTGATTTTAGTCTTCCAGTGATGATGGCTGGAAGTTCTTTGCTCGCGTGTGATATCAATGCTATTGTACGGTAAATACTGCAATCTGTCGGTGAACCTTTTTTATATATGGGAATAAACGTAAGTTTACCCCAGTCATTTGGCCACTTTCCTGTAGTCCAGATCTCATTGTAAATTCTAAGCATTACTTCCATTCCTAATTCTCCCATTTCTTTGAGTGTTTCAGCTGTTATTCCATCTTCTTCTTCTGTTTTTATGAATTTTGGCTTTTTAATTGCCGCCTCAATTTTTGATTTCAATATTTAAGGTTATTTTTTATAACTTCTTTTCCCTGTATTATTATCTGGGTCGTTGTTAGAGAATAGTATTTTGCAATATTGTTTCCACACCTCTGCGATACCCTTTGGGTTTTTATGGTATTTCCACTATTATCTTTGATGATCTGTGTCTGCGGTTTATCTAAAATCGCGGTCTACCTTAAACTATTTGATGATAAAATATATATAGATTAAATATGGAATAAGAAAAGGATTAAAAACTACATATTGAATTAAAAAATATTATTAGTTCGATACTGGTAAATGACTTTTACACTATTCTGATAGTCTTTCTGGTGAATTCATGTAAAAATTAAATCTATTCATATTTTCAATTTTTTATAGTTTTATTAAGGGAACAACATATTATATGTTTCTTTATTGTCAGCTCTCGTACTATGACTACTCTCGGTACAAAATTAACTCTCTCAACATTGTCCTAATTATTTTCGCTAAAATCAAATAACTGATAAATCTTCCCTCTTCGTTTCCACTTTCTTCTTTAAGATTCTGAGACTAGAAACAGAGAACTTGTCTTGACAAGCTCAAAGGTATACGGATTTTCATTAATGATTTTAAGGTAACGTAATAAAATAGATTTTTTACAATCATAATATCAATACATCGCTGAGGTGTACTATTTAATCGGTAATTAGAAATCGTACTTTTCGTCTTGTCAGCCTTTTAATTTAATCTGTCGAGGTGTAATGAAAGTGTATTGATCAGTTAGGGATCAACTACTAATTTAGTATTCCTCTTTTAGTCTAGCGTTTATTATTGTTCTTTAAGTATTACATTTCGATTGTTTATTGAGTGACTTTGTATTCCACATTGTCATGTTACTAATTAGAGTATGCTTCAAATTAAAGGCCACTGAAAACTGAAGCTTTATTAAACATGGAAACAAACAAAAACAAACATATAAATAATTGTTATTTATAGTTTTTTGCAATACAAATATATTAACTATCCAAGTAGTATTTATAATGGTTAACAAGATGGTCAAGCACGTCAAAAATAGGCTGCTGCAGTTTTCATATTAATTAAATTCATTCATAGTTATTTATATTTATTGATTATATATCATGCATTAGATTAGATAGATTAGAAGATTTAGACACTTCCACCTATAAAATTATCTTAAAGAAGTTTTAAGAATACTACCGTAATGGGGCAAGTGACTTCATTCTGTCGGAACCATTGGAAATAAAATTAAGTATTTTCTAGATAACAGAATTATTGGCTAAGATCTACTAAAAATGGTATTAAAATTCGTTACCCACATTGTTCCTGATTTAAAATAAACTATTCACCAAATTTTTATTTGGTGTCTATGGTTCCAAAGATATTTCAATGATAAGAGAACTAAACGATGATGTTTAGTCCCTTTAAATATAAACATAATTTTTGTGTGGAATAATAAATCGAATTTGTATTAAAATACAAATTTGAAAGAAATAGGTATTGTTACTAAACAACTGCTAAGACTTAGGTATATTATGTTATCGCTTGCCTCTCTGTATTATCCAAGCTTTTATTAATATGTATGTACATAGAAAACCACCAAAACAAATCGAAAAAACCTTTCTTTGTTTCTATTATTTGTCGTGGTAACCGATCTACCAGTAAAAACTTTGCATTGACATAACACTTTTTGTACATCTTCTTTTAGTTTTGATTCGGTGCTTTTTTATTCTTCCATTTACAAGGTGTTTTTTTATCCAGTGGAATACCTTACAGATATCTTTAAGTTGATTTCATGTAATTAAATGGATTAACCTCCAATAAAGTTGCCTCTTCACGTCTTAGGTTAACACCGTTTGTTTTAATGTCCTTATCGATTTTCATATGAGAAGTAGAATTTCTGTTATTATCGCCAATCAAATTGGAATATTTTGTGTCTATTCTGATAGCATATAAGGTTGACAGTACTGCCCAGATTTCGATAGCATCAAACGCCTTGTGATAGTATTAAAAGCGTTGTGAAGTATTTGCAGAAGTTCGTAAATGTACACAAATCTGTCAACTGACTTTTTAAAATTCGTGTTAGCTTGTTACACATTTGATACAACAGACTGACGGGTCTAGATCTCTTTATATTTACTTAATTGTCTTTTTTGTATAAAAGTATGATCTCTGAATTTACAGATCAAAAGTGGATCAGAAGGTCTTCTGACCCCACATACAATATAATTTAAGATCGTTACCTTGGATTGGGCACAATTGTAGAATGTTCTAAATTTAATTGTAGCTTCCTTATCATATACAATATTTCCTGTGTTTTATTCTATCTTTCTTATTTTCTGTTTTAATTACTATAATTCTTTTTTCAGAGCTTTTGTATTTTGATACTTTCGAGTTTAGGTATTTGATTTATCTCCTAGGTCCGTTTTCATTCTTTTTTGTCTAAATAATTAATTTTTTTAATTGGAATACCTCTTTATGTCTTTCTTCGATATTCTATTAATATTTCACTTTATAGCACGAATCTGCTAATGTTTTGATTTTTCATCTTGCTATATATAATTTTCTCTGTTCTCTGTATGCTCTTTGTAAGTTTTGTTGTAATAAAACCTTAATACTTATACTTATACTTTATATTACTATAAATATAGAAAGTATCTACATATATTATACTATAATCACTAAGTTACTAGAGAAGTAAAAAGTCGAAATTAAAAATCCATAATTTACTATATTATACTTGTAAAAAGCAATATTAAAAAAAGAGTAATATATACAAAAGTACACAGAGGATACGAAATAGGCAGCGACCAGCAGATACATGGTAGTAAAAAAGATACAAGAAGAAATAAAAACAAGAAAAAAAATAGTACGAAAAAGAAAAAACCTTAAAAAGAAAAAAAAAATTAAAAAAGAGACGATTAAAGACAATAAAAACGTACAAACTAAGATATAAAGATGACAAGAACAAAAAAAAAATGAAATATACAGCATTAAAAATAAAAACGGATAATTAATAACAAAAACAAAAACTGCTAACGGATGTAAACTTAGACGACATTAAGAACAAAATAATATATTAAGACAACTCAATATACTTGGAAGAACTAGAAGAAGCAATAAACGTTTAAGTATGGAAAAGCTCCTGGAATGGATAGAATATAAACAAAAATTATAAAAAACATGGGTAAACATGGATAACAACATATTTTTAAAAAAATATTGAATAAAGTATGAAAAAAATTGAGACATACGGAAGATTGGAAAGTGTCAATAATAGTACCCATATACAAAAAAGGAGATAGAAGAGAATATAATACCTACACAGGATTGACATTGCTATGTACATATATGAAATTCTTAGAAAAAATATTAAACAAACGATTAAGAACAATAACACAACACACATTAGATAAAGCACAAATTATATTTAAAAGTAGTAGGAATATATAGGATCGTATATTTACTTTATAACAGGTAACATAAAAAACGCTGCAAGAGAAAAAGAAAATATACATTTTTTGACATAGAAAAAGCCTTCGATAAAGTACCAAGACAAAAATTAGTGAAAATATTAAGAGAAAAAGGAATGGACATCAAGTTACTAACAATTATACAAAAAATATTTAATAAGAAATACAATGCCGTAATTTGTAATAATACAACATTAGATACGTTTACAATAAATGGAGGCTTAAGACAGAGAAGAGCACTTCGTGCAACACAAAAATGGCATTTAACATTCCTACAGTTCGGATGTAGAAAACTCTTTCGAGTAGGGACTTATGTTCCCTATACGCAATCTAAGTCCATTGGCATATTGCTAAACAATTTATTAATTTCAAGTATGGTTTAATTTATAGCAGAATAGAAAAAATGCTATAACTGTATCATAGAATAAACAAAAAATTTATGTGGAGGAAAGAAATATCAAGGAATACAAAAATCAAAGTTTTCAAAGCAATTTATAGTCCTGTCCTGACTATTGGCAGTGAATCATAACTTCTAACGGAACGACAAAAGAGCAAGATACAGGCTATAGAGATGAAGTTTTTAAGAGTTAAAGGCGTTATCGAAACTGATAGAATAAGGAACACAGATAGATATAAGAAACGAACTGAAAATAGAATCTACATTGGCGTTTATAGAACAGGAAGAGCTGAGTTTGTGGGTTCATTTACATCGGATGAAGGAAACTGTACCTGTAAGAAGAGTGTGTGAAGCAAAAATATTAAAAAACAAAACAAGGGAAAGACTAAGACAGACATGGGCTCCACTACACTAATCAGGAAAATATTGGTTGCAAGACTGTTGACACAAAACCGCAAAGAATGGAAAAAATTGTTAAGAAGTAAATTAAACCTTACACCATTATATATGGTACACAAGTTTTTGATCATATAAATAAATAAAATCTACCTTGTTATAATATTGGGTAATTTTTTTATTATATAATTATACTTCTTCTTCTTCTTCTAGTGTCGATTCCACTATAATTATACTATATCTACAATCTACATACCTCTGTGATGCTCGCTTTAATTTTTGTAGCTACTTTGCTTCTTAAATTTTCTGCTTTAATCCTTAGCTGTTTTCCTGTTCTTTTATATTTTTTGTTTACATATTTGTTTGCCATGTTTCATTAATTGTGACCGTTCACAATCAATGGGATATGAAAATAGAGATCGAATCCACAATTAAGAAGCGCATATCCAGATGAAGCACATAATTTGCTAAATGGGAATTTACCATACCACTAAAAATCAGATTGTTGTGATAGAAGAAGGAGAAAATGAATTTTTACTAGCTACGACCAATGTACATATTTTTTAATTATTTTTTTTTAATTTATTACCATACATTTCAGATCGTATCTATTTTGAAAACATAGCTGCTGGGAATAAAGCGAAACGTGTATTGTAGTTTATACATTGGCTCCGAACGTTGCTTGTTGTAAACAAATTATTGTTTGGTGATTTAAGAGTACATCTTTTTATTTGTTTTTGTGAAAATAATTTGACAAAAACTAATTTTGTTTAAAAATCTTTTTGTTAATTACTATTGGTATTGCAATATTGCAATATTGTGTATTTGTTTTACTAGTGATAAAAAACTTCATAGAGAAGTCTACAAAATACAACAAACCATTAGCACTGATATTCGTGGACTAGTAGAAAGCATTCGATGCTATAAGCTAGCAGAAAATGCTAAAAGCATTGACAGAATTTCAAATAGACCATCGTTATAATAGCATAATCAAATATATCTACCAAAATGCTACAGCTAGCATAAGCCTATCTAAACAAGTAACAGATAAATTCTGTATACAGCGAGAAGTACGGCAAGGAGACACCTTCTCTCCAAAGCTATTCATAACGCTTTTAGAAGATACTTGTAAAAAGGCAGATTTGCACGTGTATTGTAGCAACATAAATGGAGAGAATTTTAGTCATTTAAGATTTGCAGATGACATCGTTTTTGTAGCCTATGGTATGGATGACGCAATATTATTGTTAAAAAAATAATATCACGCTTTCCTGTAGGTCGGAGTAAAGATTAATAAACAAGAGGCAAACAATGATTAATCTTGTACTAAATCGAAATATCGCTGTCGATGGAAATGATATTGAGCAAATTGCATCGTATAAGTACTTAGGACATGAAATTCGTGTGTGTTACCTGAACTCACTTATGGAGCGGAAATATTAATACGCATAAACAATGTAGTGAACAAGGTTTGCGTGACTCCAAGCTATGGAGCCCCAGATTTTAAATTAATTACTATTTAACTGGGAATAAGCCACAATTAAAGGTTAAAATACGTTTATTGACGTTTCAATTTCCACTTCGGAAATCGTTCTCAAAATAGTTTGTATTTTGAGAACGATTTCCGAAGTGGAAATTGAAACGTCAATAAACGTATTTTAACCTTTAATTGTGGCTTATTCCCAGTTAAATAGTAATTAATTTAAAATGCCACAAGAAAATAGCTTCAGAACAATACCCAGATTTTAAGTCTCTCTTAGAAAGACAGAATCAGAAGATAATCAGACAACCAACGGAAAAAACGTATTGGAGAGTATAGGCCACAACAAGAAGCATTAGGGAGCAGAGAGGACGCCCACCAAACAGAAGGACTAACGACCTGAAACGTGTTAGCAATAACTGGATGCAAGCCGCACAAAACAGAGACAGATGAAAAGAGCTAAGGGAGACCTATGTCCAGCAGTGGACGCATACAGGTTGATAATAATGATGATGATGATGGTGATGATTTTACTCTGGAATATTTTTAAAAGTTTTTCATCCTTCTGTTGAGCTCCATGGTTTTGTCCCATATGTGAAGATCTATCTCAGCGGTGTTTTGTATACGATAATATTAGTTCTTGTTTAGAAGATTTTTCGGTGGAATTGTTTTTGGAGTTTATAGTATACTCTATTTGTAAGGTTTATTCTTTTTTTAATTTACTCGTTTGTTTCGTTGGTAGCAGTTAAAAGAAAGCCAAGTTACATGAGGCTGTCAACAGGTTCCAAGGTATAACTTCCAAAGACTGTCTACCGTTTAGGTACAAACAGTTAGTCGATTTATTTAAAGCAGTTTTTACTAAAGAACAAGCCACATGACTTGTAGTTTTCTTTTGAGGAGAAGCTCTTAATGCCCTACAGACTATATTTGAGCAACAACAGTATTTTTCGTGATAAGTGTCCTAGCTAGAAATAAAGAAATAAGATATAGTGATCAAAATCTATAGCAACTTTGTTGTGCGCAACTAATATTCAGGCAATAGAAGCCAGATGAATCTTTGTAGGAGTTCAAAGCCGACATTCTCAGTCTAATCAGAATAGCCTATTTAAAAGAATCAGATGACTTTCTAAAACCACTAAGTCTCCAGAGTTTTGTTGATGAACTATGAGATACCAAAATGCAGCAAGTCCTGAGCATGGCTAAAAATGCAATATTAGCTAACGTGTGTTCTACAGTATAAAGCAGCCAAAAATGGTATCTATCAGTTTTTTTAAGAATCTGCTTAACTTAACATACCAATGACTGTAATACATTTGGTAATATTCTCACCAAGGTTACAAAATTGCGAAGAGAACCGAAAATAAAGGCTACAATGGGTGCCCTACTACTTTGAGATACTGGCTACGTAGAGGGCTCCAATTGCCAATCAAGAGACCTCGATAGGATGCTAAAATTCTAAAAATTCTGGTTAAATTTGATTGGCCGTTTTGGAATTTCCAAGCAAGTCCGTTTTGACAAATACCGAAATTTCATATGCGTAAAATAGAGTTGTAAAAACTAAAACCAAATCCTTACATTTTTCTTCTCCACGTGGCATATCAGAGTTATCCGACGTTGGCGATCACCATTGCCAAGGCTTCTCAATCTTCTGCCACATGGAATAATTGTCCTGCATTTGATATATGAGTAACTTTACAAAATGTTTTTTAACCAAACATTTGAGGATCGGTTTTAATATTCTATATCAATTTCCCTTTACTTCATGATCTAGATAAGTCATTTTCCGGTGTGTAACATTATTTAGTAATTCTCTATCTTTGAAGACCTAAAGACTAAAAATTTGGTTTTGTTTAAGTTTATTTTAATGCTCATTTTTTTTCTACTTCTACGTAAATAAGATTAAAGAGAATTTGGAGACTTTTAGTATTTTCTGGCAGAATTACTGTATCGTCCTCTTATTGAATTACATTAAGTAGTTCCCCGTTGATTCTGATTCCATATGGCTGTCTCTTAAATGACACGAATACCTTTGTCATCTATTCCTATGTTTTTTAGCAACTGCATTAATTTTACATGCTGTACATTATCAAATGCCTTTTCGAAGTCAACGAAGCATGCAAATATATATTTTCTTTGATTACGGCCTTTTTGTAATAGGTTATTTAGTACAAAAAGTGCCTCCCTAGTTTCCATATTATTTCTAAAATCAATTTGGGCAACTTCAAGATCTTCCTCTCATTTGAGTGTAATTCTGTTGTTGAGTATTTTAAGGAAAATCTTAAGAGGGTGGATCATTAGGTCAATTAATCGACATTTTGAGCATTATTTAGCATTGTGTACCTTACATACCCAGTCGGAATGTGGGGAGATCTAACCAACTGTAACATCTTTGAATTGTCAAAATAAAGTATTTTGGGGTAATACTAGACTCAAGGCTAACTTTATATGGTTTTTAAAACCAGATATGGTAATAAAACCAACAATAACCTATGCATCAGTGATATGGTACCAAAAATGTGATCAAATCATGCAATGTTCAACAACTGCTTTCCTTGAAATTACAGGGGTGTTGAGGGACAAGAACAGCAACTATGAAAGCCCTTAATAAAATATTATAACCTGCGAGAAAACTTAAGTAGCATAATAGGTAGATAAGATAGATGATATATAATAAATGAAATTAGAAATATCATCAAAATGATAATTTCTGACCATTTAGATATAGGCCTAAATACCTTTTTGGATAGATATCTGTGCAAGAGACGGATGAAACAGCGGAAATATACAGCACATACTACAAAGCTACACCTGATGTACAGACGTATTATGCAAATATAATATGTTTCACATAAAATTTTAATTTTTATATGTTCCATGTAAAAATTTAGATTTTACTAGCAGATTATAGCTCTGTATTCTAGGTTAAGATTTATAAATCTTGCATTATGCAAGAGGAATTAACATGAGGGTAAGTTGTTTAATGTATACACAGATATTCAAGAGTCTATAGTGGCTATTAGAAGCCCAAAAGTAGTATCTTGATTACTAAGGAAATACCAACAAGAGCCCGATAGTCTATCAAGATCAGTTACAAAAAATTTTGGTATATAGCTGGCTGCAGGAGTGCTTAAAAGTACGCTACCAGAAAAATGCTTGAACTGTTTCTATAATTGCTTTTTTACAAATTTTTTTGCGCAGTAGATAATTTTTGAGTAAAGGGGTAAATAGTGGAAGGGAGGAGAATAATTATTAATTTACTTTGATCAAATAAAAGGCATATATCCAGCACAGTTTAATTTAATCTTGCCCAAGTACTTTCGATCCCTAGATCATCTTCAGGGGCATTTCGTCAATTGCGGCCTATCCGACAAGAATAAAATGTCATAAACATATAATTGTACAACACACTACACTACACAAGGACAAACAAACACTTTAAAATTATTGAAAAATAGCTACATTGCGTACAGAAGCCGGAAATTGTAGAAAAGGAATCCAAAGGATCTGTTAAACCATTCTCTCAGGTTTTAAAGCCATGACGTTCGCTTCGACCTGGCCATCTTTTTCCATCTATCTTGCCTGGTATTAATAAAGGAAGTATATTTTATCTCTTTGAGTGACGCATAACATGGCTAAAATATTCCAATGACGATTTTTAACTGTTCTGACCACTTCCGTAACTTTTCCCATTTGCTGCTAAACAACCTCGTTACGAACTCTATCTACCTAACTTATTTGCAGAATTCTCCAATAATTCCAGATTTCAAAGGCTTCAAGTTTTTTTATAATTGTATCTGTTAAAGTCCAACCTTCGACACCATGTAAAAGAATAGAAAAAACATAACATCTTACTAATCTAATTTTTAGTCTCTGAATTAATATTGTCTCCATATTTTTTTTTCCATATTTTCAAGATTTTCTTTAACTAAAAAAATGCAACTCTGGCCTTTTCTATATGTAATCTACAGAAGCTTTCATTTGGATTACAACCAAGATAAATAATACTGTTGGTTCTCTTCAGTTGTCCTCCATAAGGTGCTATCCCTTCTGGTTGTATTGGCGTTTTACTAACAACCATTAACTTTGTGATATAATGTGATATAAGGTTAGATGCTCAAATAAATGAAGTTTAATCAATAAAAGACAGATATCGAGCACAGTTTATTTATTAAATCTTGCCCAAGTACTTTCGCTCTTAGAGCATCTTTAGGGGCATCTAAAATAAGCCGAAAAACGTCTTTTAACTGAAGAAAATTAATTAATTTCGAAAAAACTCGAAGTTGGTGGTTGATAAAAATTTTTTAAGTAATATAACGTTTGGCATATACTTTGTCAAATTTGTCCTATCCAACAATATATTGAGCATGTCATAAACATTAAAAATTATCCATTAACACAACACGTTACAAGGGTAAACAGTTTAAAATTTTTAAAAAATGATGAAGCTACATATTGGTTTCTCATCAGGAGAGAGACTGGCTCCTGGTCTTAACGGAAATGTTAGATTGACATGTTACATATGACAACTTGGATGGGCAGTCACAATCATGGTGATGTGATTAATTTTCAATGTTTCAATTTTGGTATTGAAGACAATAATATAGACGATAAATCTTATGCTGCCCAATTAAGACATCTAACTTCAATATGGTACTATTAAATTATATGTTTTTATTCCTACATCTGTGTAAAAAATGAATCGAATTTTGACAATGTCCAATTTCTCGTATACGAGATATAAATACGCATTACTTCAAAATATAATGCAAGGAAAAATAGAAAGAAAACGGAATCCAGGCCGTAGAAGAATGTCATGGTTGCGTAATTTGAGAAAGTGGTTTTTTTGTACCACTAATGAACTCTTCAGGTCAGCTGTAAACAAGGTCAGGATAGCTTTGATGATTTCCAATCTCCGATAGGAGTGGCACAAGAAGAAGAAGAAGTTTCTCGTATATAAGTTCTAATTTTCTTAAATTAAGAATGATTCTAGGTCCATACCGGTTTAAAATATTGCTCTTAAGCTATGTTTTTGTGGCATCTTAATGCAATTTGCTAATTTATTGGAAATAAACCACAATTTTAGTTTAAACTAAGTTTATTTCATGTTTCGATTTCTATTTTGGAAATCGTTAAGGCCTATACAGATTTTTTAATTTTTTGTTCAGAAGCTTTTGTCTTGTGGCATTCTAAGGCAATTTACTATTGTTGTTTATAACAATTTTTTTAATTAATTAATTTAATTTTTAAATTCGGAATAATTTCCGAAGTGGAAGAAGAATATTAAATTACAATAATATTTTTGTTGAAAATAAGCCAAACTTTAAGTTTAAAATAAGCTAATTTTTAACGTTTCGATTTCCACTTGGGAACGAAAATCGTTCCCAAATACAAAACATTAATTATTAAATTTTGAGTGCGATTTTCGAAATGTAACTGAATCTCAAACTTCGGAATGTCTAAAATAAACTTATTTTATTCTTAAATTGTGGCTTATTCTCATGAAAAGTAGTAATTGTATTAATATGCCCCAAGAAAATAGCTTCAGACTAGTATTAACAGTAAAGCCTGAATTACATGAAAGTATATTACAACACCTGGTATATAAATGATTTTTCTTTAGTTTTCCATGATCCTGTTTCTTTAGATAGATCTGATTTTCTGCTACCGTGATCAAATTTAGGTTCTTTCCAAATGAATGATACTCTTTATCTTTGTTTATATTTTCGAGATGTTTTTGGACTACCATTCTTTATAAATTTTCTGAAATAGAAGTGGAGATTTTTTGGGTGGTCAGAAAATAGTAGTAGTACAAAGAATCTTACTCTTTTTATGACGAAATAAACATGTGGAAGAAAGGAAACGTGTATGGGTGAAATAGGATAAAAGTTAGATGCTCGACAACTCAAATGATCTATAAAATGGCTTAAAATGATCTGTAAATCCAGGTTAAGCTTGCAAAAAATACTCGTTGTAGAATTTTCAACGTATTTACCCTTCCCCTCTTAGTATGATTAATACTTGAGCTACGTTTCGCAGCTCTTGATTTTATGCCACTGAGTACTTAAAATACCGTGACCAATAGCCTATCCTCTTTTTTCTGAAGAAGCTATATACAAGTGTATTCAAAGGTTGAGATTAGTCCACATGGACCAAAAGACGCGGTCCAAATTCGGAAACTGACTCTGGATGTTGAAGTCTCTTGCCCTGGAAATTCCACTATTAAATATTATTTCTTAATTTTGATTTAACAAATTTTTATTTAAATTTGCTTCACCCCTGTTTTTAATAATTTAGCTTTCCTCTTTTTTCTTTTTTATGGTAATTTTTAACTTATGCTCGTATTCCTTGGTTTTTGCAGAAGTAAAGAACGTTTAAGTACATTATATCTTTACTTCTTTTTCCTTTTATAGTCAGATTGCTATTTTGCGAGTCTTTCTTTAATTTGCTCGATTTTATTAAGCATTTTATATATGTATAATAGCATGCTTGGAGTAGACATGCATCCTACTGTGCATATTTTGTACCTAGGTAACGTTTACATTTTTAATTAATTACATTTTTTTCTCTTGTAAATTTTGACTATTTGCCTTCTTCATCTGGTTCATAAACGTTGTTTTATAATTTTTGATATTTGTTTCTCTGTAATTTACCGGTATTTACTTTGTTACCTTCCAACGATACCTTGCACATCACGATTTAAAGAGTCGTTCTACCCACAACACAAAAAGATCAAAAAATTATCGGACCTTAGATTTTTTTCGAGGCGCCGATGATAATGCTTTTTGAGGCATTCACCAAATCACAGTTTTTGGCGTAGATCTCCTATATCTTCTATACTGAAGATACGATATATTGCCGTTTTGGCAATGTCACCCTCTTCGTTTTTTTGTCTTAACGTATTTGGTACTCCTTCTCCTTTCAAACGAGCCCTGCACATCACGATCCAAAGAATCGTTTTATCCACAACACAAAAAGAACACAAAATTATCCGATTTTGGTGGATGTGCATATGTTAATTCTAAAATATGCATCCACCAAATCGCAGTTTTTTGTGTAGTACTCTTATATTTTATCCCCTTTACTAAAGCAACTTCTGGCATATGGACTGGAATATTACATCTACTGTGCAATCAGATCTGTTACGCAGGTATCTGGCTTAGGGTTTGGAGAAGGACGATAATCGTAACTCTACATAAGAAAGGTCCAACAAATAATTGTAATAACTATGGACCACTAGAAGAAAGATAGATCAAGGAAGCTAAAGAACGCTGAATAGTTGAAAATTGCAAAGAAATAGAAGAATTTAATATAAAACACGACACACATAACCTACATAAGAAACTGAAAGAAATTACGGATAATACACGGAAGAGAATACCATAAGTTATCAGAAGAAGAAAAACAACAAAATTGGGAGAAATCAATCAATAACAGCAATTAAGAAGAAATAAACGAAACATTACCAACTGATGAAAATATACAAATTCTAATATAAGAGGTGAAGCATGCAATTAAAAACTCAAAAACTAGTAAAAGCCAGATCATTATAAAATTTCAGTAGAAATATTAAAAATCCTGAACGACGAAAATATTGAGTGTCGTAACTAAATTATTTAATAAAATATACTAAGACGGCCAACTTGCTAAAGATTGGTTAAAATCTATCTTTTTACCCTTACCCAAGAAAAATAATCCTAAATTTTGCGATAAATACAGATTAATTATCCTCTTTAGTCACACCTTAAAAATACTTCTCAAAGTTATTCAACAGCGCAGATATGTAAAAAGATATGAAGAAAAATTAGACAACACACAAGTTGGATTATGGGAACAAGAGAGGCGTTATGCGCAATTACAGTACTGTTACAAAAATGCCAAGGAATATAATAAAAACGTATTAACATGTTATATAGATTTTTAAAAAGTGTTTGACAGAGTTCACCATGGTAAACTCATACGTACATTGAAACACAAACGCCTAGATCTCAAGGATATTAATTTATACAAAAATCTATTCTACAATCAAACTGCGGTGGTAAGGGTCAAATACAGTAAGACAAATCAAGTAGAAATTCAAACAGGAAGCAGACAGGGATGTGTGCTTTCGCCATAATTATTTAATCTGTACTGCCAACTAATATTTCTGGAGGCACTATAGGAAAGATTTGAAGAAAGATTGGAGGGAATATCAATAGTAACATAAGATCTGCAGACAATTCCGCAATTATATTAGAAAATATAGAAAATTTACAAATTCTTATAGAAATCTTTAACAGATAAAGCAAAAAGATGGGACTAACAATGAATATAGATAAAACCAAATATATAGTGATCTTGAAAACCCCTGTTGATAACATTTATCTGACATTAAAGGGTAAACCGTTAGAGAGAGTCGACAAGTATAAATACCTCGGAGCAATTATAAACTTACATTCACTCACATAGCTCGAAAAGGATTTATAAACTAAAAGTCAACGTTTACATATAAGAAGTACTCTACATAATGAATGTTTGTGGTAAATTTCTTTCTACGTTTACTTTATTTAATCTTTTATTTAGGGTCGTGTTGACTAATTTTATTAGTTTTTTCGCCTTCCAAGTGCTGTCAAATATTTTGCTTATACTAAATCGTGAAAATATGATCGATAGATTAACTTTTCCCGAAACCTTCTCCGTACTCTCCATTTACATTTATTTTTATATATGTCCTAAGCCTATTTCTTATTATTAGATCTAATATTACGTGGTTTGGCGATTTCTCTATATTTAGAGCAAACACTTTTATTATGTTTGTATGAAGTAAACCTGTAACAAAATGTTTCAATTCATTTGATAATTTCTTTTAATTCTATATGTCTTAGAAGGTGGCGTAGTTCTTATACATCACTTTTAACTACCTCTCCTGTTATGCCGTTTTCTTTTCTTCTTCTTCTTCCTTTGCCCTATCCGTTTCGGAAGTTGGCTATTAACAAGGCTATTTTGACTTTGTTTACGGCACCTCTGAACAGTTCGGTCGATGTTAGTCCGAACCATTGTCGCAGGTTATGCATCCATGAGTGTCGTCTTCTTCCCGGTCCCCTCCTACTGTCGATTCTTCCTTGGACTATTAACTGTAGCAGCCGGTACTTAGTATGCCTCATGACATGTCCGAAGTACTCAAGCTTCCGTTTCTTTACGGTGAAGATTATTTCTTTGCTTTTGCCTATTCTCTGCATTACTTCCACGTTAGTGATGTGGTCTGTCCAGGATATTCGAAGAATACGGCGATATATCCACACGTTCTCTTTTACTGTTTTGTTATTTTTTAACTCTTACCTATTATTAACTCTATTTCCTGATTAGTAATTTTATTTAGTTACTGCTGATCAGTTTGATACAGTAATTCTCAAAAGAATTGGGGTACTTACGGTACAATGAGTCTAATTTTGTATTTATGTAAGTTCAGTAGCTTCTCCATTTCATCTTTCTACCCTTTCCAAGACAACTCTACGAGTAAATTTTCTCCAATCTAAGTTGGAATGTAATGCAAAAGTACAATTGGGTACAAACAGCCAGACCTAATTAGAAACTCAAATGTATTTTTCGTGACATTCGTTGATACAGTATCTAATAACTGCTTTGGATACATTTGGTGATAATAATATGTAATAAAGAAAATATGCAAACACTTGCACGTTACTTTTTACTTATAAACAGTATATAAACAATGCAAGATCGCTATTTAATTTTATTATTTGAATAAATGAATAAATATTATTTTTCTATTACTATATTTGTTTAATTGTTGCTTCATTACTCGTCTAGCAAAACTGGCTTCACAAGTCGATTTTTTAAAAATTATTAACACATTTTCTAAAAATGCACAAAAAACTTTAATTTCGCGTGATAATAGGGACAACATCACATGTTTTTAGCTATAAAAATTTTAAGAAGTTTCACTTAACAGTTGTTATTGCAAAATTGAAATTGTGCATCGCATACAGTTTTTATCCATAACGTTATTATGTCCAAATAAATTCTAAAATCACCAAATTGAATAGAAGGACTTATTTTATCAAATTAAAGTATTTAACGATTAAAAGATTGATGTTAAATATTGTAAAATAGGTTTACAAAAGTACCGTAATTTGAAGCTTATATACATTTAAAATAAGTCACAACTCAAATGATGCTTTAACATGTAGAAAGTTAATTTTTTTATTCGAAATGTTGGCGAATTTAAAGAAAATACATTATCCTGAGTATACGACTGTTATAATCTGAGTTAGCCCTTTTTTTCATTTGTCGATGTTACTATTTCAAAAGCTCAATTCATAATTTCAAATTAATAAAAGTCGTAATATTTCCGGTTCGAATTAACAAAAATTTAAGTTTTTTTTTTTTAAATTCGGGTGCCTCGTTGCATATATTATAAAAATTCAATTAATTAATTTATGATTTATTCGTTTATTTAAGTAATTCGTTTAAACAATTTAAAATAATTACTTATTTTGCAAAATTTTACTTATTATTATTCTTATTATTATTACTAGAAAATTTAATAAAATGGAATGGGTAAATTAAATATTAATGTACTATAGTTATATCTTTTAACAATAAATTTTAGAACAAAATTCATTTTTTATTTAAAAGTCAAATCCATACGTATTAATTTTTCTTGAATTATGCGTAATATTTTTAAAATTGTTTACAATGATTTCTTGAGTATTCTTTGTGAAATGTAATCTTCTCCCGAGGAGGACTCCTAAGTATTTGACAGCATCCTGTGATTGAATTACATTTATCCTCATCGTGAATTTTACTAGAAGTGGATTTTAGTGCTGTGTGAACAAAATAAACTGCGTCTTGTAACAAAAATGAGGAATGTGGGGCAAAAATGTGCAGTGTAGAAATAGGGTAACTCTAAAATGCACCTTGATACACCAACGAACTAATATGGGGAATAACGGAAGATGGAAGGGATTAGATAGAAATAAATTATGTAAAAGAAATAAATATGAATTTTATGAAGTAAATATGAATTTTAAAATATAACAGAATCAAGTGTTGGCTAGCGACTATGCAGGAGAATGACCACTTGACACTCAAAGAAGGATTCGGCCAATTTGCATGCCCTACAGAGACCGTAAGATATAAGAATTAATGACAAGAAACCACCAAGAAATAAACAGATGAAAAAAATAAAAGCTACTCTAGTGAATGGTTGGGCGCCAGGAAGTTAAATGTTTTCTTCCGAGATATCTTGTATTGCTGAAATATGAAAGATAGGTATTAATTGAAATATTGAATTGTTTTAACCCAACTTTAATAAATACCAATTTTATGTACAGACTATTTTAAACACTTATATATGACCCATCACCTCTTATATACAATTAACTTATCTATATTTACAGTAAAATCCCTGAATAATTATAAAACAATTTACCCCTTAAAAATTTCAAATTGTGACAAAAGTTAGATCCAAAAATAATGTATAAATAATAAATATAATTATATACTACTCACTAATAGTTAGTTTTCGTTCAAAAATTGTTTAGGTTTTTAAGTAAAAATTCTCCGGGATATGTGTGCACACAATAACCTAACAAAGAGAAATTCAAGGGAGAGTTATAACCTCATCCCTTGGTAAACAATAAATAATTAAATTAAATTACAATGATAAAATGTTTTTTTTTTAGGAAAAATTGAAAATATTTATTATTAAGGATAGTTTTTGTTATTAAAAATTGAACCAAAAGTTAAACCTTGAAGAGGACATAAAAAATTATTTAAAGTAATTGAATGATAATAAAAAAAATAAGTTAGTTCTTCCTGTCGGTTTCCCTCGAAGAGTGGAGAACTGGACTCAGGTGGTAACAAGATACCAAACCTGTATTCCCTGGATCAGGTATTATTGGACAAATACGTCCCTTTAAACTGCTTCTTAATTTCCCATAAAAAAACCAACTTGAAACTCCTTCCCCTTATTAAGTATAACCCCAACTAAAAAATAATTCTTCCCCTGACTTGTAACTGGATTCTTGAGTAGGCTAAAAAAACAGTTGTGTTACTCCAAGTTTTTGTACATACAAAAGTTAAGGAAAAACACAAGGGTTATCAACCTTGGAAGGCGATACAAAAAATGTCAGCAAGTGACCTTAAATTGAAATAAAAACCTTAATGGTTTTCGGTAAATAGTGACCTTCGAATAGTGTGACAATGTTTTTATAATGTATGGATATATTAAATAGATAATTTTAACGGAAAACATGATCTTTATATTAAATAGAATAGAAAAAAAAGAAATATTAGCCGGTTTAAATGGTATGAAATTGAAATACATAATTGTTTACTTTACCTCTTGAAAGGAAATAAAAATTTGAGATAGATATAGAATCTAATACTTATAATTTATTTAGGTATAAAACTTTTCCTTAATGAAATAAGGTGAAATATAACATGTATCAAATATATGAGATACCTATCAAAGACGAAATTAAAATAAGTCTAAATTTTACTAACAATGGCGGATGGTATGAAGGATTTTTCCTTATAATTTATTTGTAATGTTATCTTACCGGCTAGGGTGATCCAACTAAAAATATCCTCGTACAAAACAACAAAATAACTCAAATGGTTTCTTCTAAAATAACAGCTCTTCACATAAAAAATAAACTTAAACTAAATTCGGGAAAAAAAATGGACTCCCAGCCGCTCTACTCTGAGATGTTTATTCACTCACATCCAGTTAACAAGTGACAAGTTGAGATTTTACACGTCGCAGAATAAATGTACTTTCAGAATTTCACCGCTGAGGGCGCAGTTTAATGCCAATATCAGAAAATAAAATTTACTGGGAGTTATTTAAATATTTAGTTTAAGAATATTTTAATATGAATTTAATTTAGAACGAAATTAAAAGATTCCAGTCACAAAAGAAGGTAAACGATTATTTAAGTAACGGACTCGTTACATTCCCCTCTTACTTGGAGAAAAAAAAATTTTTAGTGAAAAAATTTTTTTTTTTTTTTTTTTTTTACTTGACTGATTGGCTAGATGTAGGTTAACCAATACTTCAACCATATGTGGAGCAATCAGCAATCAAGAATCGAGAAAAAAAAATAAACTTATATATAAAAAATTATAGCTAGGGCAACAATCCCAAGTACAGCTATAAACTATATTAACTCACTAAAATACTTCCAAAAACAATCTACATCGATTCACACGATTATCATTAACCACAGATTATGAGTGATGTAGAAATAAAGATATGGTTTCATCTAAAGAGACCCACATGTAACTAAGTACAAAGTCATGCTATTTAGAGTAAAGTTAAAGTAAGGTAAAACTCCAACATAGCATAGTATAGACTAGTAATACAAATACTCAATACAAATAATCCAAAATAATGTGAAATCGGACCCTGGTTCCAAAATTGACTCATCAATGGACAACAGATTTATAGAAGAGCATATCCAAGGAATAATCAATCAGGCAAATGGGTGGACCGATACACAATAATAAGTAATAATAAAAGTACCAACGTACTTATATAAAACAATATAAGTAACAATAAAAAAATACCAAATGTATAGACAACAATATGTGTCGAATTGGACGGTAAATCCAAAATTGACCATACAGTGGACAACAGATTTATAAAGTAGCATATCCAAAGATAATCAATCAGGCAAATAATGACCCAATTCACACTATAACCAAATAAACCAAATAGGGTAGGTCCACATATACCCACATCCGGTAATATGTGCCTAACCTAAAAATTCATCAAATAAATTATTGGATCAAAATGTGGGACTAACGGCTTGAACAAAAGGACAGCCATAAAATCGATTCCATCCTGATGATCTGCCATCAGTACATTTGGGATCCAAAATAAAGACCAAAAATAAAAACTAAAAAAAACAACAAAATTAACTTATGCTGATACTCGATAACTATAGCAGGTAGCTACAACAAATTTACAAGAATATCTAACATAAGAGCACTAAAAAGGAGTTTAATGTGCCAGTAACTCTAACAACCATAGCAAAATAGTAAGAGTTAAGGTAGGAGTAATAACAAAACAGAACATCAAGAACGAGTAGACCAATTTCTGAAGAAACTGCAGATTTATAATTCGTTCTGATATTAATAAAAGAGAACAGGATAATTCCTAATTCAATATACCAAAATATAGATAAGTGCCTGAGGAAAGAAGGGAAAATACCTATAAGTGGTCATTTGTTGCCAAAATATGGAATCACTATCCATAACTGTAACCTAAACATGCTAGCTGTAAAGGGAGCAATCCATGACTTGAATAAACTATTATATAAGTAAGAATAATAAATCAGCTAAGGAACAATTCTTGTATTAGACCAAAGTCTGAAAATATTAAGGATTAAAGCTAAATTTTCAAATCCTAATTAATATTAACGATAATTTACTATCTATGGAAGACGTTCTACTGCCTAGATAACTGTAAACTTGTCATGAAAATGGTGAATTCCGAAATTCATTGAACAACTGAGGCCTCTAATTGAACTAAAACTTCGAACCCACGTATTCATTCACATATACACAGGCAGAATAGTCTATATAATATAGGAGTGTACTAAAATTATGCATACTGATTATCTATATAAATTCCTAATGACTGATTTAAAAAAACATCCCACATAGCAAATCCAGGTACATGTTACTATATAACTTGATTATGACCAATAACTGAATCAAATCCATACAAAAAAATACAACATTCTTTCCAACTGGCAAAACAAGTAAGTAAAATGAGAACATAAGTTATACAACACATAAACATATAGCACAGTATAGTAGCATTACAATATTTAGTTCCATACCAATGCAACATCTAATATAAGTAAACACTCTAATGGCCTTAATAATTTTAACTTATTATAACAGATACTAATCAAAATATAAGCTTGTAGATATATCAAATCTGGTGATTAATAACAAAAATCTAAGAAAATATCAAATCGTAACCAAACCGAGCCAAAACAATAACACTCATAGGAATAAGTTAACTTAATAGACATTAAGTTAATCTTCCTCTGAAGATGAAGATGTTGCCTCATCTGTTGTATTGTCAGGGAGTAAATCCTTTATATGAAATTGACCAATTCGTCTATTCGTCGAATTGTCTTTTAATTCATATACTAAAGGAGATATTACCCTAACGACAGTACAGGGAACATATTTCTGACAAAACTTAGCAGAAATGGCATCACCTTTATTTGATTTTACAAAATTCCGTTTCAAAACTCGATCGCCCACAAAAAATCGCAAATCTCGTTTCCTCAAATTATACTGATGCTGATTTCTACGGTAAGAAGTTTTCAACTTCTTCCTAATGTCAGCGAATATTGGAGGTAAGTTTTGGAGATCTTCCATACGGTGAAGTTTCTCAGAAATTTGAGGAAGAGTTGTTGAATTTTCAGAAATTAAACCGAAATAATCACCTGACAATGGAACATGCCTACCAAAATTAACATAAGCTGGAGAGCACTGAGTGGTTTCATGAACAGAAGTTCGAATGGCTTGAGCAACTGAATGGATGTACTGATCCCAAGCTCTATGATCAGTGTAAGTGTAAGATCGAAGAGCAGTAACAATGCTACGATTTACACGTTCAGTGTGGTTAGCTTGCGGATGATAAGCTGCATTGTAGAATATCTTTTGGACCTTATATTTACTTAAAAGATCTTTAAAGGCTTTAGAAATAAATTGTGGACCATTATCACATGATACTATTTGGGGAATACCAAATAGTAAGAACACTTGCTCCTCTAAGAACTTCAAAATAGCTGGAGTTGTAGCCTTACGAAGAGGGCAAACTAAAGGAAATTTGGTGAAGTAATCTACAACTACCAAACAATACGTATTACCTGAATAACTACGGGGATACGGTCCAATAAGGTCTAAAGAGATCATTTGCCAAGGAAAATTAATGTTCCTAAACGAACCCATTAATCCAGCTTGAGGTAGGTTACTCGGCTTGCATGTTGCACAAACTCTACATCTAGAGATGTATTTCTTAACTGAGTTGCGCAGACCAGGCCAGTAATATAACTCAGCTATTTTACTAAATGTTTTATAAAAACCAAAGTGACCTGATGTCACATCATCATGAAAAGTTCTCAAGACTTCATCCCTATTTGCTGTTGGGACTACTATTTTCCAATCAGACATATTCGATAAAGACTCAACTGGACTGATTACATGTTTATACAGGATATTATTCTCTACCTTGAAATCAGGATATCTAGTAGGTTCTTGGGTGACATTATGAATCATCTTTCGATACCAATTATCTGGAGATAAAGTGGACAGATCTAAAAGATTGATATCGAATGTACGTGACAACGCATCTGCAACCACAACACCATTGGCTTTGCGATGAACAATATTATAATCAAAGACAGAAAGCCTACAAATCCAACGGGATAAACGTTGTGACGGATTTTTCATGGAATGTAACCATAATAAAGAACTATGATCTGTAATGATAGTAAACTTACGACCCTCAAGATAGTACCGAAAGGCATCAAGACCATGGATAATTGCAAGAAGTTCTCTCTCTGTGGTGGAATAATTTTTCTGTGCTTTATTGAGCTTTTTGCTGGTATAAGCTATTGGATGTTCCGAACCATCCTTCATTTGAAATAGTACACCACCTGAAGCAGTGTTGGAACAATCTGTCATGAGATAGAAATGCTCTTTAAAATTCGGAGATGTCATGACTGGTGCACTAGTAAGAGCTTCTTTTATACGCCGGAAAGCATCATCGGCTTCTGAGGTCCATGTAATAGTTTGGCCTTTTTTCCTATTTTTAAGGAGATCTGTAAGTGGAGACAACAAAGTAGAATAAGACGGCACAAACCGACGATAATATCCACACATGCCTAATATCCTACGGACTTGAGTAGTAGTCTTAGGTATAGGAAAATCTTTGATAGCTGTAACTTTATCAGGGTCAGTCCTTAAACCTTTACTATCGACTACATATCCTAAAAATTTAAGACTAGGACGACAAAACTGACATTTATCTAAATTAATAGTTAAATTAGCCTAATCTAATACTTATAATTTATTTAGGTATAAAACTTTTCCTTAATGAAATAAGGTGAAATATAACATGTATCAAATATATGAGATACCTATCAAAGACGAAATTAAAATAAGTCTGAATTTTACTAACAATGGCGGATGGTATGAAGGATTTTTCCTTATAATTTATTTGTAATGTTATCTTACCGGCTAGGGTGATCCAACTGAAAATATCCTCGTACAAAACAACAAAATAACTCAAATGGTTTCTTCTAAAATAACAGCTCTTCACATAAAAAATAAACTTAAACTAAATTCGGGAAAAAAAATGGACTCCCAGCCGCTCTACTCTGAGATGTTTATTCACTCACATCCAGTTAACAAGTGACAAGTTGAGATTTTACACGTCGCAGAATAAATGTACTTTCAGAATTTCACCGCTGAGGGCGCAGTTTAATGCCAATATCAGAAAATAAAATTTACTGGGAGTTATTTAAATATTTAGTTTAAGAATATTTTAATATGAATTTAATTTAGAACGAAATTAAAAGATTCCAGTCACAAAAGAAGGTAAACGATTATTTAAGTAACGGACTCGTTACAGTCTTTCCCGCGTTATTTCTATTTTCCCTTTATTTGTTTGATTTTTTCTAAATGATTTTGTAAAGTTATAATTCTTATGTCTTCGTTTTCTGCCATATATATATATATATATATATATATATATATATATATATATATATAAAGAAATACTTGTGACTCGTTTGAAAAAAATATATAAATGTTTTTACAAGAAGATCTTCAATTGTTAAAAAATATTTTAATTAAAAACTCTTATCCTCCAGATTTGCTACATAGGATGCTTTTTTTCTAATATTGTTAATATAAATAACTTAACACCATTTTTTGCTAAATCTCAAAACATTGTATCTAACAATCAGTACATCTATTATCATTCACTACCTTTTATACCATCATTAACACCTAAATTAATACAAACACTAAAGGTTATTGACAATATAAAAATAGCAACAAAGAACATCAAAACTATTTCATCTTTATATTCCAAAACTAAATATCCTATAGACAAATTTGAAAAAACAAATGTAGCATACAGCATTAGTTGTACTCAATGTGAAGCTGAGTATGTTGGTGAGACCGGAAGAAATCTTTCAAATTGCATTATTTCTCACAAAAGTGATTGCAGAATTAAAAAACCATCTTGTGCTTTGACAGAGCATGTAATCGATAAAGACCATATTATGGATTTTGATAACATTAAAATTTTATGTAGTGAAAGTAATAAATTCAAAAGGACTTTTTTGGAAATGGTTTGTATTAGCAAAAGTGATAATAATTTAAACAAAAGATCAGAAATATAAAATCTAAGTAAAATTTATAATTATATTATTTCTTTATAATTTATATATGAAACTTGTAAAATATCACATTTTGATTTAATTTTCCTTATATCTGTTACATTTTCTCAGACATCTATCAATGGTGAATAAATCTTCTTCTTTTTTGTTACTAAACAAAAAAGAATGTTTAAACGAAATTTTATTGTTGGTAATATAATTGTCAAAAATAAAAATTTTAAGTTGGCATTTATGACATTGAGGCTTATTTGTAATTGATCGCTATTTTAAATTATTTATAAATTCAATTGTTTTTGTGTTAAGAAAATATTTTCAAAAATTATATTAAAATTTCAGAGAAGCATTTATTAGATAAGGACATTTTTGTATTAATTCTTTTTGAAATGTATTAGCACCAATTTTATTAACCAAACTAATTTTATTTGGTGAGTTAACAAAAAATTTTTTTCTTTCTAGTTCAACTTTGTAAGAAATTTTGTCTTCTTTTTTAGGAGCTCTTGATAATAATTGCAAACACAATTGAAAGCTCGAGATAATAAATAGTTAACCAATAGCCACTTTTATTGACTCCAACCCATCCAAAACATTTATATATATATATATATATATATATATGCGTATATATATAATATATATATATATATATTATATATATATATATATATATTATATATATATATATATATACATATATATATATATATATATATATATATATATATATATATATATATGTATATATATGTATATATATGTAGTATAATTAGTATAATTAGTCTCATGAGTCTCATTAATAATAGAATCAAGCAGAAATGTAAAGAGACAATGGGAAATAAATAATTCGGTTTCAGAGAAGGATTGGAAACAAGGAAAGCTTTGTTCTCAATGCTAACACTACTTCAACAATCATGGGAAGTACAGAAACCAATTTACGTCTGTTTTGTAGATTTTGAGAAGGCGTTTGATAGGGTTCAACATGGTAGGCTGTTTAGAAATGATTGGAATAGATGATAAAGATCTGAGACTTTTACAACATCTATATTGGAATCAAGAAGCTTCTATTCTGGTAGACGGCAAAGAAACAGACAAAATTTGTATTCAAAGAGGTGTTAGACAGGGTTGTGTGTTGTCCCCAAGTTTGTTTAACGTTTACTCAAAAATAATTATTAACGAAGGCTTGGAAGGGTAATATGGAGTTGTAATCGGATGAGAAACTATTAACAACATCAGATATGCAGATGACACTGCGATCATGGCTAAAATTATCGAAGATCTTTAATTCCTTATAGATCACATCACTAGAGATAGCTCTAATAACGGCCTAAACATAAATACAACAAAGACAAAGTTACTTGTGGTTAGTAAACAAGACCTCGGCTCTATACAACTAATTGTCAATAATGAACCGATAACAAAAGTTAAAAGTTAAATACCTAGGACGTTGGATAAACGAGACACTTAATCCGGATGAAGAAATTAAAACTCATATAGAAATTGCAAGAGCATTTATAAAACTTAGATCTATTCTGAACAATTCTCAGTTGAACTTACAGCTGAGAATTAACTTTCTAAAATGTTATGTGTATCCTGTATTAGTGTATGGATGTGAAACCTTAATAATGAAGGTTAACACGATGAACAAATGAGAAGCCTTCGAGATGTGGTTATATCGTAGAATGCTTAGAATATCATAGGTTCAACACATTTCAAACAGAGTAGGTCAAGGTGAAGGCGACTTAATAAAGATGATAAAAAAGAGAAAACTCGAATATCTGGAGCATATACTGAGAGGAAGCAGATACAGGATAATGGAGTTGATACTTAACGGAAAGATCGACGGAAAAAGAGGAATTGGTAGGAAGAAATACTCATAGCTCCGAAACCTTCGTCAATGGACTAGCTTATCAGCAGATGAATTATTACATGCCGCCCAAGTTCGAGAACGATATCGGCAAATCGTCATGGAAGCTACTCACGCCTAAAACTTGGGAACGGTACTCAAAGAAGAAGATATATGTATATATACATATATAGCACGTATATATACATATATATATTATATATATATATATATATATATATATATATATATATATATATATATATATAAATATAAATATATTGCATACTAAACTCTTTTGATCTGCTAAAACTTAGTTAAATAAGTGTCACATTATCCAAATAATGAGACAATCTAGCTCTGTTCATCTTGTAGATAAGGAATTTTTTCCAGACCATATCGTACGCTTTTTTTATATCAAAAATACTCATTTCTGTGTTTTGATTTTTGTTTTGAAGTGATTTTAGTTTCGCGGACCGTGCTTGTTAGCTCGGTTGACCCAATGAAAAAAGTATCCAACAATTTCTTCATAATTGACTTTTTTACTTTTATGGGTATAACTTGATGTTATTTATTATATTTTAGGTTTAAAAGCCCCATAAATCACTTGGTTTTAAAGATTGTCAAATAGTAAAACACATTATTTACCGTTAATTTTTTAATTAAAAAAAAAACACAGTATTTGTCATACAGAAGTGTAAAAGAGGGTATATGCCAGATACTGTGTTTTTCGTTTTATTTTTACAACTATTATTTAAATGGGAATAAGCCACAACTAAAGGTTAAAGTACGTTTATTGAGGTTTCAATTTCCACTTCGGAAATCGTTCTCAAAATACAAACATTAGTTTTTATTTTGAGAACGATTTCCGAAGTGGAAATTAAAACGTCAATAAACGTACTTTAACCTTAAATTGTGGCTTATTCCCATTTAAATAGTAATTACTTTAACATGCCACAAGAAAATAGCTTCAGAACAATATTTTTACAACATCTTCAATTAAAAATGTTTTTAAAAACACAGTATATGACAGATGATACTGTGTTTTGCAGTTCAAGAAATTAACGCATAACCTCCAAAAAAGTTGTTTGAGTACATGTGTATGGTAGATACTATATTTTTCAGTTCAAGAAACCAACGCATAACCCCAAAAAAAGTTCTGTGATTAGATGTGTGTTGAGTTAAATTCTTTTTTATAAGGTGTTAAAGAGTATTAAAATATGTCGCATGGTTATCCAAGTCGGCGTACCCGTATTATAAACAGTAATACCGGTGTTAATGACGGTGAAAATGAGCCAAGCTGTTCAGGGTAAGTTTTCTTGTGTATTATCAAGGTAAGGGTTGCAGAATAAACGATTGTTATTAAAGACATTTAGTAGCATACAATTTTTACTTCATATTATGTACTAAAACTCTCAGTTTTCTTGTCCTATATTTTGCTGTTAAGTACACCTATATTAATAGTAACCTAACATAGAAGTTAGTTAAAATAAATAATGCTATAATTTCATCTACTTTTACTAGAATATATTAAAAAATACTTAAACCTTTTGGTAGTTCTTAGCTAAATTAAAAATAACATTTTTTCACCAAATATAAGCATTGAATTTAAATCAAAAACGGGACCATATACCTATGTAATTAGAATCGAATGCATATATTGTCACTTTTATAAACAAACTAGAATATTTTGTTTTAGGATCCAAAAGAATTTAATGCAAGAATTCAATGATGAATTTGAACGCGATAAGGATGATAGTGACAGCATTGTGATCCAGATTTTCTTCCCGATAAGACTAAGCTTCCAAGGAAGAGTTTTACAGAATCTAACGCGACCAAAAAAAATATTGAAACCTACAAATCGGAAATGGATGATGAAACTAAGGCTGCAGAGAAGAGTTTTACTGTACCTGTGTATCAAGGACTTGACGTGGCCAATGAAAATATTGATATTGACATCTTGGAAATGGAAAGTCAATAATCAGGCGTGACTAATGAAAATATTAACGAGTCGGGGGTGGAAACAGCTGAAGGAGCTATACATCATGTAAACACGGAATCTGAAATGGTTTTTGCAAATCCTGAAGAAGAGCATAAACCAGTAGTTAAAAAAGAAAGAAAACCTTAAGAAACCTATTTTAAAAGACGAAGATAAATTTTTGCGAGATACAAAGAAACATCCACTGTTATCTCCTTGTTTAGACAAATGTAAAAGTACTCAATGCAAAGATTTTTCTACTGAGCACTACTTACCCAAATCACAACACTTACTATGGGAATTCCGGAAGAAAAGAAAAAAGCTATCCTTAAGGCTTTAGTTCCTGTAATGCCAATAAACCGAAGATATTTTTGGGAAAATATTTCTGTAAATAATGATTCATTAGATTTAATAACGTTTTTTGAAGACGATTAACTACTGAGAATGATAATATGATTTTTTTTAAACAAAAGTTTTTCTAAATATATACTGTGGTTTTGTAAAACACAATATCTGCTCTAAACTTGGTTAAACTACAAATTTGTAAAAACGTTAAATTAAAAATTTGTTAAATAAAAAATATTTCTCTTAAATAGTGTTTATAGATCAGTACGGCGAAACTTTTAAAGTTAATTGCGTTTTTCTCGAAAAGTATATGTCTGCAGATATTGTGTTTTTCATTGGGGTAGCCGAGCTGTCGTTAGCAATTTTATCATTTTCTAAATCTTCAATAATTGTATTGTATTAAAATCGTACTTAAATCCGATGCAAAATGTCTTGTTATATGTTAAACTAAAACTAAGGTAAACAATTTAAGGTGTAGAAACTAGAAAAAAGATTAATGTACAGATAGATTCATTGAAACATGGGACAGTTTGTCTTAGCAACAATAACATCTTTCAATAAATTGATAATTGAATTGAAATAAAAATTGATAATTGAAAAAATCTTCAAGTTGTTGTTCCACACAATTTAAAACATATGCTCTTGTTAGACTTCGTTGTTTATTTGTATATTTTTTTAAACATGCATAACATAATTAATTCAAAACACTCGAGTATCAGCTACAAATTTTGTAAATATACAAAACGAGGAATATTTTTTGTAGTTGTGTTTATGATGAAAAAACGGGTGTGGCAGTCCAGTGGGACTGCCGGTGGAAGTTACACTTCTATACACGCATTCGCCGTTACAAATTTATTTGGAAGTCAATCTGCACAATCATTACATTTGTAATGCTATAGGTAAGACATAGCAGAAAGTGAAACAGAATTAATAATAACTTACTAACAATTAATAAACAACTTTTGACCTGTAATAGGAGTATAGCAAATGAAGGATTGAATCAATATTTTGATGAAAATATATTTTTATTTTTATATATGTATGAAAGGAGTTGAATGCAAAAATTTTTTTACACATACTCTGCAGTAAAATTTATTGTTTATTTTGTTATTAATATAATAATACAATACAAATTAAAATTAAATATTCATAAGTATTTAAAAATGACAATAATATACATAACTTTTCTACTTACGCATATATGTTTAATTTACCATGTAATAATATTAATAAAAAAGTCCTCCCCGACTGACCGAAATTGACAGATCTGGATCATACAGTGATTTATTGAGATTATTATTTTGAAATACAAAAGACTAATATAATTATGAACATTTAATAAATAATACAAAACATATCACATAAATAATAATATTAATAAATATTTTATTATATATATAGTATTATATGTATATATATATCTTTATATAATATATATAATATACAAAAGGAACATTTTTATATTCGAGAGAGAAAGAGAGAGAAAATATATCTTCTGTCTCTCTCTTACTCATTATCTTACATATGTAATGATTTCACAGATTCACTCCCATACAAATTTCCAACGTGGAGCGCGCGTATAGAAGTATAACTTCAAAAATATAGTGTAAATGTTAACGTACAAGAATCTTTAAATTTACCGACATATCCATATTTATTCTAATAAAATATTTTAAAATGATTAATTTAGCCAATAGCGCTACCTTATCTTCCTGAAATTAAGACAAGATGAATGTTCCAGTCGCGAAGCCCATAATAGTATTTTAGAGCGCTCAAATAATTAGAAAGATGAAAGGAACCGTGCCTTACACAAAATTGATTTTAAGCTCTAAAGATATTTCGAAGATGTCTTTAATGTATAAGTTGTGTACGACAAACAAAGAACGAATCGTGTAGATGGAGGTGACGCAGGTGAAGGTATTACTTTGTAGTTTCAGGTTTATGAGCTAATTAATATTTTCGATAGAATGTAAAGTATAGAATTTTTTGAAGTTGATTTATTAAAATGTGTTCCTTAGTTAGCCTTTACTTTATCTTTTAGATAGAATTGATTTAATTATGGTTTACGAAAGCTAGACAAGAAACAATATATAGGTCTCTTAGACATAAAATATTTGTTTTTAGGTTACTGAATATTACTGTTATTGTTCTGAATCTATTTTCTTGTGGCATTTTAAAGTAATTACTATTTAAATGGGTATAAGCCACAAAAAACGTTAAAAATCGTTCTCAAAATACAAACATTAGCCAATAAATAATTGAAACGACAATAAACGTACTTTAACCTTTAATTGTGGCTTATTCCCATTTAAATAGTAATTATTACCGTTATGTTAACATTTAAGGAATTAGAAACAAATTCAGAATTTTTAATTAACCAAGAATCGTGATCATTTAAATAAACATTTTACTATGAGCTCTAATTTCTGTGAGTTGTTTGTTAAATATTTGGTTATGATACGCTGTGAATAATATTTTACTATAATCTCAAATTTCTGTTTGTTATTCATTTATGATTTAGTTATGAAATGGTATAGTATCAATGCAGTTAATTTCTATAAAGTGCAAATTAATTGTGCATTCAATTACTTAGTAAACATTTCAGTTCACGTGATAATTTAATCTTATCTATTTTAATGAAAATAGAAACTGGCGTAAGACCTAAACTTTGGCTTAAATTAAGTTTAACATAAGTGTTTATTAAATCCATTTTTGTAAGTCATGGGTGAAAATATTATATTTTTCTTCGCCGGAAATGTTTTGTCTCTGAGATATTGACGATTTAAGTTAAAAAATGGCAAATATTGGTTAATTTTTCAGAAATTTTTTTAGTCAACATTATGACGCTAATTACGAATTTGAAAAAAGCTTTTGTGTTCCTTATTCTAGGTACGGAGATATCGAAAACACAGCTTGTCCATCAAAAAAGGATGGTGTTCAAGGTGAGATTTGATAAT
The DNA here is from genome assembly GCF_040954645.1 of Diabrotica undecimpunctata. Classification (NCBI taxonomy): domain Eukaryota; kingdom Metazoa; phylum Arthropoda; class Insecta; order Coleoptera; family Chrysomelidae; genus Diabrotica; species Diabrotica undecimpunctata. The sequence goes on along the minus strand of NC_092804.1, from coordinate 78,411,252 downwards.
TTTTCGGTAGATTAAGTTTTGGTTAGGTTAGGTGTGGTTAAATTCATAGACATATAATGCAACTAAACTAAGCGCTACAATACAGTCTCGTTCCCCCAGTGTGACAGAGAAAACTAACGCAAAGCAGTCCCTGCATAATAGGCCAAGTTTATTGATCACATGACCTTCCCATTGGTCATTAAGGACACGTGGTCGATAAACTCGGCCCATTGGAAAGAGATGCAGGGACTGATTTGCGTCAGTTTTCTCTGTCGCACTGACGGAACATATCTGTATTGCAGGGGTCAGTCTATTTGTATTATATGGCTATGTTTAAATTAGTTTAGTTTAGTTAGGTTAGGATAGGTTGGGTTATATTTGGTTAGGTTTAGAGACATATAATACAAGATAGACTTAATCGTTGTAACACCGCATCGTTCCCCCACTGCGACAGAGTAAACTGACACAAAGCAGTCCCTGCATCACTTTCTGATTATAGACCACGTGACCTAAATGACCAATGAGAATGTCACGTGGTCGATAAACAGTTTGTCTTGTATTATATGTCTATGGTTAGGTTGCGTTAGGTTGGGTTAGATTAGGTTAGGTTATAAGACAAACATCATTCAACAATATTGTTTTACTTTTGCATTTGTATCATTCCATAAATTCAACAATGCTTAATAAATGTAGTAACAACTTCAGACTGATATGTCTCACGGCTCTAATTACTCATGATGGTTCAGGCGGTACCTGTTTTGAGTTGGGCGTTAAGCATATAATCGCAGTTTTTTGCACAAATCGCTCCAAAATATTACTATAAATGATAATTTTCCTATACGTGAATTGTAAAATGTGAGCTTAACTTTTTATTAAACAAAATTTAAAAATAATTTAAAAAATTCGATATTCTTTCCAAATTTTTTCGCATATATCTCAAGAATTACTTATTAAGCATTAGAATAATTTTGTGTGTGATATAAAAGTTTTGTAATTAAATTTTGCATCAGACAATGCCAGTTTTAAATCTTAAAAATTATTAGTATGATTAAAAAATATGAAAAAATACAAAAAAAAAACCGTTAAACATTGGATTTTTTTGTAAGATTATTTTCCAGAGTAAAATCAAACTTAGGAACTTCATATTCTAAAACAAAAAATCTTTTAAGATGTTTGATGAAATGATTACACAAAATTTTATTTTGTCAAAAAGTAAAATACATACTTGAAAATTTTTTCACATATAGAAGAGCATTCAAAATTTTAAACTTATTTTAAAAAATTAAAATTCCTTGATTGGAAGACCTTATTATAAGAAACGGATATTAAAAGTTAGTCAAAATATGCTTCAAAATAAAGAAAAAAAATAAGATAATCGGTTTATCAGTTCTAGAGCTATGATTGGTCAAAGTTGACTGCAATTTACAATAAAAGTATAAGGTTCTAAGATATGTTTTTCAAATTAAAACCTTTACTATACAAAGCACTAATTGGATACAAATTTATATTAGTTACAGACCACTACAAGTTGGCTAAAATGTCAATTAAAAGCAGTCCGTCCGTCAAAATATTGACGAGAGAGCGGCCGTCGCGGCTGATTCGAAATTGATTTTACGCGTTCAAAATCGCGTCTCGCTTAAAAATTTTGGGTTGGTTTGTACATAAAATTATTTATTTTTTATTATTATTATTATTTATTGTAATTATTATTATTTATACATATATATATATATATATATATATATATATATTTATATATATAAATATATTTATATATATAAATTATATATAAAAATAGGAATGGTTCAGGGTTGTATCTTAACTATCTGCCATAGTGCATTTAAAACAATTTAATTTATTAAATTATGATACAGATTGGAAAGATCTTTGATCTCAGTCTTATTATTAATAGAATGTGGATTTTTTCTATGTGTCTGTTTCTGTTCTGTTTCTTTTTTTTATGTAAATCATCTCCAATATGCATCTTTTGTTGTAATGTTGTTGTTTTTGTTTTGTTCCTTATAAAAAATTACGGAATACGATAGTGAGACACAATGCTAAAATTAACAACCAAAGTGATAACAAATAAACTGAATAAAATTATAAGTCTAATAGAAAATTTAACGTGTTAATTTTCTCAAAAAAGACAAAATGCACGGTTACAACATCAAATTTACTAAGTTTCGAGCTGAAAGGTCAGATAATACAACAAGTGATGGAGTTTAAATATCTAGGCATCACATTATTTAGCTACCGAAAACTCGAAACTGAAGTAGAAGATCAAGTGAATAAAACAAACAGAGCCGCAGGCTGCCTAAATGAAACAATATGGAGAAATACAAATATCGGAAAGAAACGAAAGGTAGAATTTACAAAACAGTCATCAGACTAATAATGACATACGCGACAGAAACAAGACCTGACACAGAGGGGACAAAAAGGATGTTAGAAAAAGCAGAGATGAAAACACTTAGAAAATAACGGTAAGACACGATGGGACAGAGCTCGAAGTACAGATAGATACAGTAGAATGGAACGATCATATAAGCCGAAAGACAACAAATAGAGTAGTAAAGATGGCAAGAGACGGTTCCCCAATAGGAAAACGATCAGTAGGAAGACCACGAAAACGATGGAACGACAACTTACTGGAGGCACATAGAAAAACAGATAGAGTCATGTCTATATAAAAAGAAGAAGAAGAAGAAGAATAATGAAACTCATTTAAAAATAGGACTCCAAATTATAAAATTTATTTTACTGATAGCTATAATGGTTATTGATGTACCAAGGGTATTAAGTAGATGTTTATGCCCATAGGGCGACGATATTACAAACCCGAGAGCCTCTGGCCCGAGGGTTTCTAAGTCGTCCGAGGGCATATTCATCTATTAATACCCGTCATGCATACAAACCTTAAACTAAAAACTAAAAACTAAATATGTTCTAAAAAATCCGAAAATTCGATTTCATTTTGAAAATATATTTACTAGTAGACATTCTATCGTCCGTGTTATGTTGCTACGCTACGGGAATAATGTCAAACGTGTCAACTAAAACCGTGAGAATGCAAGATATTTTTGAGATCCCTAACCGGATCTAATATCACCAGATCCTTTCAGAATAATTGCCAGTTTTATGTGAATTCTAAATAAAGTTTTGAAATTTTGTTAAATAAAGATGTTTCTAATAAGTTATCTTTTTGTTTGTATCTTTACTCCCGTGCGGGTTTATGCCCGCTCGGGAATAAAGTATATTACGTATTTGGTAACTAAGCAATAAAAACACAATAATAAACTAATATGACATAAAATGATAAAAGCAATGAAATCGGTTTTTAACACGATTAAAAAATAAATATTTTCAAAAATATATAAAAAATATTTATTATTTTTATTATAATTTTATTGTATTCCATTATATATTTAATATTCCACTCTTGGATTTTTACAGTTTGGCTGAGTTTTGTACTATTATTAAAGATGGTCTTTTCTGAAAAACAAAAAATTGTATATAAATGTTGTAGCTTTAAAAGAAATCATTTTAACTGTTAATTGTACTTATGCCATAGACGCGGATTTTTGTGCCATAAAGTTATTTGGCCTTAAACACGAACTTTCGAAAACCTATTTAAATACATCAGCTATGTTTCTCGGCATTATTCTTTATCTAGCTGTGTGGTTTGTTTCGGAAGATAAACCAGCAATTATTGTAGCTGAAGATAATGATATCTTGGTTAGCTTCTGTCAAATTGTCACTTCACATAGAAATATATACTTTTCGGTATTGGATATTTTTCGATTGCTTCAGTTTTTGCTGGATTCGGTTTTATGCCTTCTTGTGTGACTACGTGTCACAAAAAATTAACTTTCTTTTTTAAGAATTCGCATTTGTCGACTTGGATTTTTAGTCGGGCTTCTCTTAGTCGTTAAAATACTTTTGTGAGATTTACTATGTGTTCCTGTAGTGATGTTGAATATACTATTACGTCGTCCATATAGATGAGGCATATTTCTCCTTCAATACCTCGTCCATCATACGTTGGAACGTGGTCGGAGCGTTCTTAAGTCCAAATAGGGCATTCTTAAATATTCATAGTGTCCATTTTCCACATTAAATGCTGTTTTGAGAATATCTTCTTCAATCATCTTGATTTGGTGAAATCCGCTCGCTAAGTCGAGGATCGTAAAATATTGACATCTGCACAATCTGTCCAAAATATCGCTAATGTGAGGAATTCTGTATCGGTCGTCAATTGTCTCCTCAATGACCTTTCTATAATCTACCGCTATCCTCCACTTTATTTTACCGAATGAATTGGTTTCTTTGCCACGACCCAAATGGGTGAGGACCATGGCGATTGACTTGGTCGAATGATCCCTTGCTCTAACGTTGAAGAGATTTGTTTCTTCACTTCTTCCTTGTGCACATACGGATACCGGTATGATTTCGTATATACAGGCTCTTCATCCTTGGTTCTGATGTGGTGTTTAACTTCGTTAGTAAAGCTGAGAGGAGTGTCTGGTTGATGAAATATATCGGAGAATTTTCGGCATAGGCGGCGAACTTGTTCTTCTTCTTCTTCGTTAAGGTATTCGGTTTTAATTAAGTCGTCGATTTCTTGTCTGTAGCCTGGTCCGGAGGTTGTTTTCATGGAATATGTATGGAAATCTTGAATGCCTATTTTCTTGCTTTTGAAGTGGTTCTCTAAGAGAAAGATGAAAGGGGTTTGACGTGAAGTTGGCAATTTCGGTTCAGGCGAGGTGGTTCTCGGCGTTAGTAAGGGCTTCTCGTAATACGACGCCTTGCAGTTTTTGGGTTGAAATAATGATGGTTCCTTTTTCTTCTTTGACAGGATTTTTAACTTGACTAATAATATTTGCTTCCAAATGAATGGAAAATTTTTTTATTTGTTTCGTAATATTTAATGGGGATTGTAGAATCTTTTGTAACTAAAAGCGATTTGGGGAAGTTTGATTGAGCTTCGAAGAGTTTTAGATTGTCGAGGCCAATAAGACCATCAAACGTTTTGTGAAACTTAAAGAGATAAAATTTCATTTTGCTATCAGAATTAAATTCTGAAAATGAAATAATTTCGGAAAAATATTTTTGGGAATAGTTTTAAAAAATTGATGTGACGACAAAGAGTTCATGTTTTATGTAACTTGGAAAATATGAAGAAGCTATTTCTAGATTAAGACATGACTTTGTGGATTTTGTATCGATTAAAAGTCGCAAAGAAGGCTTTGAAATTTTGATGTAGGGTAGCTCCTTCTTGTTGGGAAATGAATGAAGTTCAATTACGTTCCGATTGCTTCTGGTGGGTCCTCTCGAAAATTTACGTTTTCTTCGTATTCAGTTGGCTGATTTTCGTATGTATCTTGTAGAAAATTGTGGTATTCAGGTTCGTAGTAATCATTGAAGTTGGCATTCTCTTCTTGCTCATCTCCGTGGCATTGTATATTGTAAAGTTCTTCTACGGTAAATTTTGGCTGTGCTCGGTAATTTGGTGTAAAATTTTGACGGCCCCTGGTTGTGGTTTCTGTTATTCCACTCATAGGTATTGGTCTAGGCTTTTTTGACTGTCCGGGTTTAGGTGCCCATACATTTGACTGGTTCTGGGTCCTGAATGCTGGAGGGTTTGAATTTTGTCTAAATTGATCGAAGTTTTGTTGCCGATGTGGTTGCTGAAACTGATTCTGCGGATAGAATTGTCTAATTGGTTGCTGCCATCGCGGAGGTGCAAAATTTGGCTGTTGATACAATGGTTTCTGGATAGGTATAGGTATCTGCTATCTCTGAGGTCGGCGTTCTTGATAATTTTTGCTCCTTCTTAATGTTGAAGCTTGACTTATTTGGTTTTTTGAAGGTATCGAACATTATTTTCTTCCTGTACGTATTGTATTGCCGTGGCTAAACTTCCTGGTCTCATTCCTCTGATAACGGAGAACATTGGTTCTCGTAGGCCTTCTAAGAATGTTGTAAGAGCTTGTTGACGGAAATATTCTTGTTTGCTACTTTTAATATCGGCGTTTATGGTATGTAATTCTACGTAATTATTAATATAGCTAAAAAGTCCCATGGTCTTTCCATAAAAATGCATAATAGATTCTGTTGAGCCTTGTCTTAAATTAACTAGGTCCTTGTAAGACAATTTTTGTCTCTCTGGTCTCCAAAATTTTGAATTAATGCGTTTTTTATTTCATCCCAACTTTCGCATTCACATACAGATATAACTTCTTTGGCTCTACCTGTTAATTTACTGATAATACCATGAAGCAAAAATTTGTTTTGTATACTAGCTGCTTTAAGTCTGTCATAATAATGGTTTAGAAGTATTGTAGAAACTATAATAAATTCATGTAATTTATTTGGATTTCCGTCACAATTTGGAAGAATGCATACATTTTTTACGTCAAATTGTGGAACTGCCATAATTTAAAAATTTTCAATATAATATAGTCAATAGTCAAATCAGTATAGTAAATTTTCAATAGTCAATATATAAATATATCAATCTTAATCTACTTATTTTTTATCTATTAATCTCTATGTTTATTATTATATGGTATTTATTAAGCTATTCAATTTTGTCTTTAAATAAGTTTCTGAATCTGACTCTAAAGTCAATCTAAGGACTTAAAGGAAATATTTTTAAATTATTATAATCTTTCTGTTAATCTATTCAAATATTTGTTTAATTTATCTTCTAATCTAGCTCTGATTCAATCTAAGGACTCAAGGGAGTCTGATTTAATAAAAATTTCTTTAAAAATTTAATCTTCTTAATTCTAAGTAATGATAAAAATCACTTTCAAGATAAAGACGATGCCGATGTGCATTCCTTTGCTTCTGAAGGCTTCTAACTTCTAATTCACTCAGGTGAACTCTGCAGACGGTTTCCCTGGGGCTGGTTCTTGGAACACTTAAAAGTGACGAGGATCTATAAAGACTGTTCCACTTCCTTACTGACTCTGCGCTAATTATGCATGTTCTTGAGAAAATACTTTTTTAAAAACTGAACTTACAATTAAAACTTTTATTTTCGACTTACAAAGATTTTAGTAACAATACAATAAATAAAAATCAGACTGTAAATATTGATTTTTACATTATGTTTTTATAATTTTATAATCGCTGGTCTTGCTGTTCGATACGTCGCAATTTAGTCCAGAATGATCAAGCGGTAGCCCCGTGTTGAATCCACGTGGTAGAATTCACTGGATCATTGTACTGTAACTCGCGCCACGTTTATTTATTTAACACCTGTATAAAATCTGAGTTTATTTGCGGCATGATACAAAAGTGAATTTTTTACCTTTGAAACGCATCTTGATTTTTGTCGATAGGTCACTTAACTCAAAAGATTTCGAATTTTTACCGTCGAGCTGATACAAATTTTATTGGACATTGATTTCGCGCGTGTAACTGACATGCAAAATCGACGTAGCTTCAAGCGTTGTTTCTAAGAGAACGGTTCATTCTACATAAAAAATGATTGTATTAATTTTTATTTAAAATAATCTCAGCTACATTTTTTATTTGAAATATTTTTTTCTATGGTTTACAGATTCTTGGTAAATCGATTTGTTTGCATTTTTACCCTCCTGCGAGGGGAGATTTAGAGGAAAGCCTGGAGATAAAAGTGGTAAACTTTTTTGCATCTTTTTTGGGGTATCAAAATTAATATTTTCGGCAAAATTCAGCTTGTTTGTATAATTTTTAGAGGTTCGGTGGCATTTTCGTCTCTGACGACTGGAGTATTAATATCTAACGGTACCAAAGTTTCCGTATTTCGATGAAACCACATCAGGTGACAGCCACTCACTAATTTTTTCAAAATAGCATCGGAGGTCATATCACGGTTTAAATAAAGGATTATAAAAATCTGATTTAAAAAATATCTTACAGTAATAAATTTTGATTATTTAATAAAAATGGTCGAACTCCTCTCCCGGCCAATTTTATGTTCAAGTTTCTATACGTAATTTGTGTGCTTTTTACTTAGCCTAAAATTCTTATTTAATGATTGAATACTTATCTTGAAGACTTGTTCTTACCATCTGTAAATAGATAATTATCCTCGCATTCATATTTTTCAAGCAGTAGCTATGGAAATATTGATGTCGTCTGACGGAGACATTGGGATTCTAGCTATATTTTTTACCGTTTGGATTTGGTTATTAAAATATACAATTAGAATTTTTTTCTTTAAATTTGTGACATACTAGTAACATTTTAACGTGAATACTAATGAAAACCATCTGGAAAATTAACTTTTTTAAGGTAACAATATTTTTATATGCTATTCTAAACATGTAATACATCTTGTAAACCAAGTTTACTGTTTGGTTATGATAAAATAAATATTTTAAAAATTTTAATATGGATATGCGTTATACTATTTACGTCTAGTTTTTTACAGATCCTAAGCGGATTTAAGAATATGTCAAGATAACAGTGAAGTGGATATTAGTGATAATGGTGACTTGGATGCAGATTGAACGTAGCTACCACAGCATTTGACCAATGACACTGGGGTAATTGACGAAGAAGAGGAAGCAGAGGAAGAAGAGGACTCAGAGAAAGAAGAGAATGAAGAGGAAGAAGAAGCAAAAGAAGAAGAAGAAAAATAAACGATATCAAATGGTACCTCAACTACTTAAAAAAGGACGGCTTCTAATAGCACTGCTGGCGAAGACAACACTCCAGGTGCACGCCGTGAGTAGCAGTAAAATATACTTCTGAAAAGAAAATTTAGATTTTAAACCATGCATTCCAACACCAGATAATACTCTTTAGAAATAAATGCTGTAAATCTTCCACCTTATTCCTTATTTTGGATCAGTCAAACAAAACGTATGTGGAAAAACTGGGAAAGTTCTTTTAAATGGTGTGAAAGAAGTTTAATGAAGTTAAGTAACCTTATGCCAAGGGATAAATATTTTTCTATACGAACAAAGCTGAAGGTTGTGTATGGTGGTGACGTAACGGATGATGAAAAGAACAACAAAAAGTTTTGGAAAGTAGAATCACCGATCAAATCAGTTAAAACAGGTTGTTTGCTGAATCTAAAGCCTCAAGTAGTATTTATAAATTGGATTTGAGAATTTTTGATTATTATAAAACCCAATGTCGCTCATAGAAGACTTTAGATTTTTAAGATGACCGCCATGAAAAAAATTATTTTTCTTGTTTTTTCTTTTCTTGATGCCAAATGTAACATAAAACAAAGAAAAATTAAAATTAAAAAACAATTTTTTTTTGGAAGGAGGAACTAAAAAGGATAAGCAATTTTGCTTGTTTTGCTAAAAAAGGTTGTAAATCCATCGCTTGTACGGTCGGCCGATACTTTTTCTATCACATAGTGATTTGTCTCTTACTATTTTAACCACTCTTGTGTCCGCCATTCGACTGATGTGATTGTTTCATTCTTTTTTTTTGTTTAGTATCTACTCGTTTATTATACCTGGTACTCTATAGGTACAATACATTTTGTTCTGATCTCGTCACTTGAAACTGCGTCAGGAAGTAGTCTAGTTTACTGAACTTACATTTTATACCACGGCCTTAGATCTGGAATAAGCTCCTTCATCCACCTTGCCTTACTGCCATTATTCACCCATTCTCTCTGCCACTCCTCTTTCGTTCTTTCTCTCTCTTTCTCATCTATATTTCCATCAATCCTCCTCGCTCGCTCTTTGCATAAGACGATCGGTATAATTATATATACTATACATAATTATTAGGCATAATAGACTACAAGCCCAAGGGACATTTTTAGGGTATCATTTGATCTAACATGAATGGCATATAATTAAATACGAATAAAAATTTACGGCATGATTTGATTAAAAATCTTCCATGGGCTTGCAGTCTTTAATGATGCGCTAATCAGAAAACAAAATATCTTATAATTCGATCATATGGTTATCTAACGTTGTTCCCATTTGTTCACAAAAATATGTCCTGCTATCAAAATCGTCTTCCATGTGTAACTTAGTTGTATTTTCAAAAACATAGAAAACAAAGAACATTATTTTATTAATTAAGCTTACGTTTGTTGTTTCTGTCTCTTTCTCCCTTATTTTCTCTCTTTCTCTCTCTGGTGCCGTCCCTCCTTATCGGTAATTGGGCGCATTTCTGCTTTTCTTAAGCAATAATGGAAGGTAGCTAATAGACTGTGGTATTCATTCATTAATCTTGAGAAAGCATATATTTCGAGCTGCACAAAATAAACATTACTTTGATGAGTTTGTTGCAGAAGATGATACCATAAATAGAAAAAGGGTCAGTGCTACAGGATAATTAAAAAATATATGGAGATATAGAACGTGATAGGTGAAATAAAAAAAGGCGAATGGTGTATTCTGAAACTAAAAGATTCCAATAAAACTAAAAGCAAAATTCTATTAAACTACCACAAGACCAGGTACGATATACGGAACTGAATTGTGGTTAGTTAGAAAACAAAGAAGACTAACGAGTGGTTGGGAGAATTTTAAGATGGATGGGTGAAGTTACAAACAGATAAAATTAAGAATAGACATATCTTGGCTCTAGAACTGGCTCCAAATAACGCCAAAACAGCAGAGATGTTAGTATTGTTGGAATATCCCCAACGTTGATGTACTAATTACCCAATATAAAAAATTTTAAAGAGTAAAGTATGACTTAAAATAGAAACTTGACCAAACTTAATCTGTGGTAGGACGGATGCTCTCCTTTTTCTACTTTTTCAGCCTGTTTGCATCCAGTCCTGGACAAAAGCCTCATCATGAGTTTGTAACGTGAAAAACGTCACATCTTTATTAATTTATATATTTAAATAATTATTTTATTTCAATTTCTTTATTAATTTATTAATTCCTTAATCTTCAGTTTCTTTTTTACTATTTTTTTTTTAAAAATAGTTAGCGCCCTCTCTCCTTCTGTCCGGTAAAATAAGTATTTGCCCTCTCTCTTTCTGTCCGGTAGACTAAATATTCTGTTCTATGTTGATAGAAGAGCCACAATCCATCATAGACATATGTTCTATGGCTTCTGTGTTATACTTCATTGTAGTGACTTCCCACTGTTTGTCAATCAGCTTGCAAATGTGGTGGGATATATTTTTTTAGTCTGTAGTTAAAATTTATAAAAAAGGTAAAAATTATAAGGTTCCTTTTATGGTCTGCAGAAATCTCTTAGGGTAAGTACTTTCATTGTAACCTATATTTTATAATTCTGACTTTATTTTTAATATTCATAACCTCACTTCTTCTAAAGCAACGTTTTGAATTTTATGCATGTAAGAACCTTACAAAACTTAACTAATTTTAATAATAATTCTATTTTACTTTATCCTTGCCATCTGTTATTTGTTTAATTGTGATTTTGTAAAATAGTTGGCAAGGAAGTTGCCACCCCCTTTGATATACCCAGTCTCGCTAATACTGATGTTATATTCTAGTTTATTGGATAATTTCTGGAATATTCCATGGAATGTTTTATGGAATAGTTTATCTAATAATTTATGGAATAATTTAGAACTAAATAACTGCAGCTAGCTTTAAGACCTGCCCACATACTCTGGAGGCAATAACTAGACCTACCCACATAATCTGGAGGCAACAGAAGCAAGCAACCACATGAAGCCAAAAGTATTATTTAAATTTGCTGATTGTAAAGTTTTAGGCAGGATTGTTTTTGCAAACGAAATGTTATTTTGTTTTACGTTGAATAAATATGATTAGTTAATTCATTGTTTTATTTGTTAAAAACTGAATTTTCATTGTTTAACTCATAGTTTAAGACAAGACGGATTCACACTTGAGAGGCTGAGCTAGACCAAGCATAGACGATAAGCTACCAAAGTTAATTGAGGTAATATTTTATAATAGTATTTCAATTCTCTTTGGTAGTCTTACCGTTACAAGTTCTCCACTCTTATCTATTTTATGCTATTTGGTACCAGTTTCGTCTCACTTTTACTTTAATGTTATTTATTAACTGTTTTTGTGGTTTTCCTCTACTACAACTAGGCTCGCGTGGTCTTAAATGTATAATGTTTCTCGTCTGTATTTCGTTGTTTTGTCTTTCACGTATCCTTCCCTCCTCCATTTCGTTTGCGCAATTCTCTCAATTACATCTTTCACCTATGTCCTGCTTCGCACTTCCTCATTTTCTATAATGAATTTTAATCAAATAAAAGGCAGATATGAAGCTTAGTTTTTAGCTTTTATCGAGCAAAAGTACTTGTCCAAGTAATTTCGCTCTCAGGGCATCTTCAGGGGCATTTCGTCAAAATTATAAGCTATCCAGCACTTTTGCGAATGCCACAAACACTAAATAATATATATACACAACACTAGACAAAGGACAAACAATTATTTTTTAATTTGAAGAAGCTACATAGTAGGTAACAGAAGGGGAGAGAACGAGAATAATTTATGTGCCTAATCCTTTAAGGACATTGGCGATCATCACGGCCCATTTTACTTTATCAGCAGCTGTTCTGAAAAGTTATACACTACAGCTTTTTCTTTAGTGTGGATTTTTTCGTCTTTAATCTTGCTTTTACTGACAATCATGATTTTTTTTTGTATTCATAGCAATTCCATACTTTTCGCAGTATTGCGTAGTGCGATCAATCAAAATTTGCAGCACTTTTCTGCTGTCTACAAGGAGTATTGCATCGTCAGTAAATCTAAGATTAATCACTAATGTTCCGCTAATCTATATACCTTCATTGATGTCTTTTAGTGCTTCTTTAAAAATCTCTTTTAAGCTCATATTACAAAGTAGAGAAGATAGTACACATTCTTGTCGTACTCCTATTCATAGTGCTATCTCTTTGATTTTTGTTGGTCCACTAGTATTATAGCTTTCTAATATCGGTATAAATTTTTTATGATTCTCGCATCCTGATCATCTATTTTTGCCAGTCTTCTGTATTGTATTTTGTCGAAGGGTTTCTCAAAGTCAACTAGACATGAATACGTCACAGTTGATATGTCGACACTATTCTATGGATATTTTTATAATAAATAATGTCTCTCTAGTACCAAACGCTTTTCTAAATTGCAGTCAGTATTCTTGTTATTCTATCGTAGAATTGTTTAGAGTCACGTTCATGTATTACTCGCAAGAAGACTTTTAAAACATGGTTCATCAAGGTAATCGTTATATATTCTTCACACTTCATTGCATTGAGTTTTTTGAGTATTTGGATGAACTTAGATATTAGCCACCTTTCGAAATTTCCCTGGTATAGTAAACTTCATTAAATAATTTTATTACTACATCAATGTGGTTGTTTGTTAGAAGTCTTCCCGTTTGGTAATTGTATGTCCATTTCTACCTTTTGGTTTTATTGTGTCCATTTTTTTGTCGTCTTCAAATAGCTCCTTTATATATTCTTTTCGTCTATTTATTTTCTCTGCACTTTTAATTACTATTTTGTTCTTTCTGACCTCTTTTTTGGTATATGCCAGTTATTTCTTTAATTTTCCTGTATATGTTAAAGCTATCATGTTATTGTTCTAATCTCTCTATTTCTGCTCATTTTTTTGATACCCTTAATTCCTTTGCTCATTTGATTACTTTATTTACGTTTTGTATTGTTGTTGGTTTGCATACTTGTATTTCCTCTTTTCCGATATCAATGACTTTATTATTTGTGTTATCCACTGTGTAATTTTAAGGAATGTATCGCCTCCAGTTGTTGCAAGATTTTTTAGGATCTTCTCTAACTCTCTCCGTTTTCTATAGCGTGAAGTTGTCCTTGACTTGCTAATTTCTGAACTTTCTTGAGTATTTGTTCTTTAAACTATTGGAAGCAATCAGCTTCGTTTAGTCTCCTTATATTCATTCTAGATGTGGCTGTCTATATTTTCTTTAGTTTAAGTTTTATATCTGCTAAAACAAGTTAATGGTCACTTACTATATCTGCCCCTGAGTAAACTTTAGTATATACTATGGAGTTACGGAATCTTTAGTTTATAGTGATGTATTTAATTTTTGAAAGAGACAAAAAGAAAACTGGAAGTCTTCGAAAGAAAAGTCATAAGAAAGATATTTGGACCTATTAACGAAAACGGAATATGAAGATCCAGGTATAACCATGAACTCTACCAACTGTTCAAAGAGACACCGATCTCAGAATTAGTTAAACTTCAGAGACTTCGCTGGGTTGGTCATGTAGTAAGAATGAAGACAGAAAGATTGCCGAAAAGAGCCCTTGATAGTAAAATGCAGGGCGCAAGACCAAAAGGAAGGCTACGGAAAAGATGGGAGGATGAAGTGGCAGCGGACGCGCAAAATTTGCTAGACGTGAGAATCTGGAGAAGATCGGCGCGGAACCGACAAGGTTAGAGGCATAGTTTGGAGAAGGCCAAGGCCCCATTTGGGCTGTAGCGCCATTGGAGAGAAAAATATTTAATTTAGTTCTTTACCATGTTCTCACCATCATCTCTAGCGGTTTTCCAGGTATACATTATTTGAACTGGTAGTTTGTACGGTATGATCTTGAAAATAAATTCGTTGTCCTTGCCAAACTTCCATCCTTGCAATTTTCTATCTCTTCGTTTCCCTACTATTGCTTTAAAGTTGCATAAAATAATATTAACTTCCTCATTTTGGTTCTTCTAGTGTTTTACCCAATACCGAATAAGAACAAATGCCGAGGTCAAGCAGGTGTACAAAGCGAGAGATATAGTCCAAGAAATTAAATCCCAACGTCCAAGATGGGCCTGGCCGTGTCCATAGACTCCCTAATAACCGCCTTGCCAAGTTAATATGGGAGGAAGCCCCCACAGGAAGAAGGCCGTCCACGAATGTGATGGAGAGATAATATATGGTTAGATCTAAGAACAATGGGGCTACCCACTGACCCAACTATTATGGACGACCGTTCAAGATGGAAGCAAGTTGTACGGCCAGCCAAAACCCACCCCGGGTTGTAGTGCTACGAGAAGAAGAAGAAGAAGTGTTTTGTCTAATTTATTGTAAAAGCTATCTATTTCTTTTTTTTGTGCAATCAGATGTCGGTGTGTATGCATGCTTTAATAATGTTTATAGTGCACGACATGGCGTTTAATATCATGTCAAGTGCAATTCTGTTCGTTATAGGTATAAACCTTTTGCTGATCTTTCGGTTTCTTTGTTGATGATAATAGCCACTCCATTGCAATTTTGTGGGGTGTTGTTTCCAGGGTAATAAAACACGTAGTTGTCTACGCTTCTGCCGCTGTTAGGCCATCGAACTTCACTACATCTTAGCGTGTCTACATTTAAGCTTTGCATTTCTTGTATTATCAGCTTTTCCTTATTGGTATAGACTTTGTACATTAAACGTATCTATTATTTTGTATTTTATGAGTTAAACTGCCAGATTGTATAGGTGTTTTTCAGGTATCCTCGTGATTTTTGCCTCTCCTTCCGGATCTCGGATTCCGGTTGCTATGATCAGTGCTGTTTACGTTTACTACTACTTTTGCAATAAAGGACAGATGCTACTATTTTTTCAATAAAAAATCATTAATAAAATTGGAAATTTTAATAAGTAACGTATGATATTACGAACCAATTATTGTTATGCTACTAGTTATTTAATAAAAAAAGCACCGAATAAATGGGAAAAATATGATAAGAGGTACATATAATTTTCATAAAAAATAGTTATGATAGCCTATTGGTCACCAATTAGTTATTATTAAACGTGATTGTTTGACATTAGCAATTTAAAAATAAAGTAGCATCATTTCACATATTATCAAAAAGTCCCTTAGATAAGATTATTTATATCTCCAAATAGTTTAAAAAAATGGAAGTGGTGCATTCTTTTTGTCTACAGATAAAGGACTTGATTAATAAGGTTTCATTAGAAGACAACTGTTAATGAAACAGTTCTTTTTTCCATTATATTCGACTATCGTAATATTTTGTTATATTATTTGAAATCAACTTAAAATCCAATCATACGGATATACAATTTTATAAATTATTTTAAATATCTTTTCTATATATTTATCTATCTACACATTTTTACGACGTTAAAGATATTTAATTTTCAATTTTTAGGTCTTTAGACAAACTCATTCCTATCAGAAATCAGCTTAATAGACGACGACATTTCCAGAAGAGGTTTACTTCTCTTTCGTTGGAGAAAATAGATATTTTTCATCGAACAGAGAGATCAGATTTGTCGTTTTGTAGAAAAGGGGAACTCGGAAAAGAATAGAAAGAACACAATGTCGTTAGATTGTTATCTCGGAGTACGTATGATTAGTGAGGAGGTTCACATAGAAAGGGCTTATATAAAAGCCGATGTTATTCAACTAAGCAGAATAGCTACGTATATAGGGAACTTGAAGTTACAAATTGATTAAAACTGAAATTAAATAAAATTGTATTTTAATTTTCATACTGATATAAAAACCAAGGTAAACTAGATATAAAAATATGGATAAAATAAATAAATTACTCATCATAACATCTTTCTGAAATCAAATCTTTTGCTTTAAAGGAAGTAATAATAAAATATCTTGATACAGAAGCATACGGTGCCATCTTAGAATAAAACAAAAAGTAGAAATCCAACGATTTCTAGGTGTTCGAAATCAAAATTTAGACTTTTTCCTAAATCTGTGCCTTCTACAATTTTCAAAGCAAGCAGACGATGAATCGCCGACATAGGGAATCTAAAATTGCATTCCACGACATATCGATTTATCAATACAAGAACCTTTCGTAAACTGGTTTTTAATACTAAAAATACGAGTAAATAAAAATAATAAAATGACAGTTAAGATTTGGTTTTTCTAAATTAATTATTAATTTTAAAATTGATAATTTTGAAAACAGCAGTTTCCAACAATGTTGAATGAAGCTAAAGTTGTTCTTATCCCGAAAGGTAGAGGTGAAAGGGAAGAGGTACGATTTCAGCCAATTTGCCTTCTTAGTTCGATAGCTAAATTGTACGAACAGCTTATAAAAAGCCGCCTTGGGCGAGAGCTAGAAGAAAAGCATGGGCTAAGCGACATCCAATACAGTTCTAGGGCCAAAAGATCTACCAAAGATGTGGTCAGAGAAGTAACCTCTTTAGTTACGAAGGATACAAAGAGATGAGTGGCTCTCATCCTGCTTGACGTCAAGAATGTCTTTAATATGGCATGGGAAAAATCATGTTCAGGCTGAGAGAAGTAGGCATTAGTGAGTACCTGATCAATGTAATTGACATATACTTTACTGACAGGTCCATAAGAGGAAAAGATACCAGCATCAATTTGTCGCAGGGTGTTCCGCAGGGTTCACTACTAGGTCCCATCCTGTGAAATGTCCTGTACAACGGGGTGTTGAGGCTACAGATGGCAAGGTGATGCACTCTTCTAGCTTATGCCGATGATCTCGCACTGGTTGCGAAGGCGAGTCAGAAAATGAACACGGCTAATGCGGCTAACACAGCACTGCAACATAATAGTAGGTAGATCAGAGAAAACGATCTACAGCTAGCGCTTCAGAAAACTGAGGTGTTAGTTTTCAAAGGGAGCCAGGAAAAATCCTCTCTTCGCTTTATAGTGAAAGGTCTGGAGGTTGCACTGGTTAAATCGATTAAGTATCTGCGAGTCTGGTTATCGGTAGGACTAAGGTTCGAAGTACACATCCAAAAGACGGTAGAGAAGGCGAACCGAAATCTGGAGGCGTTGATACGGCTGATGCCA
The DNA here is from genome assembly GCF_040954645.1 of Diabrotica undecimpunctata. Lineage (NCBI taxonomy): Eukaryota > Metazoa > Arthropoda > Insecta > Coleoptera > Chrysomelidae > Diabrotica > Diabrotica undecimpunctata. The sequence continues at coordinate 78,393,571 of NC_092804.1, read as the reverse complement.
AGCATTGGAGGCCCAGGTAGCACCAAAAGAAAGGTGTTAAATGGAGTTTTCTAGTCGGTGGTAACCTACGCTGTCCCCGTGTGGTATAGCGTACTAAACACTGCGAAGTACGCTAAGCTGATGGAGACTTTGTCAGGGCAAATATTCCTCAAGGTATTTAGTGCATATAGGACAGTTTCAAATTAGGCTCTATGTCATTGGAGCAGTGATACAGATCATTTTGCTGTGCAAAGAGCGAGCAAGGGTGTATGCGAGGAGGATTGATGTAAATATAGATGAGAATGAGAGAAAAAGAACGATAGTAGAGCGGTAGAGAGAATGGGCGATTGATAGCGGAAAGGCAAGTTGGACGAAGGAGCTTATTCCCGATCTGAGGCTGTGGTGTGAATGTAAGTTTAGGAAACTAGACTACTTCCTGACGCAGTTTCTCACCGGATATGGTAGTTTTGACACCTTCACAAATAGAATAGGCAAATCTGCATTGACCGACTGTACTATTTGTGGGGTACCGGACGCTCCCGCCCACATTTTTAACTATCAGAGATGGGCGAATGAGAGGGGAGATTTCGAGGCAAATAGGTTTCGAGCTGGATGAAAAAAACGTTGTAAACATAATGTTGAGAGAAGATAAAGAATGGAGGGAAGTACACTGTCTGATTTCTGGGGTTATGAAGAAAAAGAAGCAGAAGGAGAGAGGAGGAAATTGAGCCAAAGATCTGAAATTTATGGTTAATATTATTTATTAGTTTAGTATTATCGTTATTACGAAGTAGACATAGCAGCTCTCCAAGAAATCAGATTTAAAGGGCATGGTTGCACAAATAAAAAAGAATACAGTATGTACTACTGTGGAGCAGAAACACAAGAAGACTTTGGAGTGGGTTTTATGGTAAACCATAAATGCCGCAGGTCAGTATTGGGTTTTACTTCAGTTAATAAAAGAATATGCAAAATACGTCTAAGGAGAAAATTTTATAATATTACAATTATTAATATCCATGCCCCAACAGAAGCAGCAGATAAACTAGTACTGATCAATTCTATGACCATCTACAAGTAGAATGTGAAAACGCACAGAAGAGAGATGCAGTTATAGTCCTGGGTGATATGAACGCGAAGCTGGGAAAAGAGCCAATATATGTAGAATCCTTTGGTAAGCATAGTTTACATGATATTACCAGCAACAACGGTATAAGAGTGGCACAGTTGGCAATGGCAAACAAACTAAGAGTTGTTAGTACGTGTTTTCCTTATAAAAATATTCATAAAGGAACCTGGACGATACCTGGTACTAATAAATTTAATCAAATTGATCACATATTAATATCTAAGCGGTGGGCAACCTCCGTAACAGATATTAGAACTTATAGAGGCGCAAATTGCGATTCGGACCATTTCTTGGTTATATCGAAGATAAAATAAAGAACATCAATGGTAAGAAAAGAGAAAGGCACCAAACAAAGAAAATGGAATACACATATGTTTAAAATTCCTAAAAAGAAAAATGAGTACCGGCAGAAAATAAAAGTAACATTAAATGAAAGAGGAGAACAAAAGAACATTGAAGAAGAATGGAATATCATCCAAATGACAATTACAAATATGGCAAAGGAAACATTAGGTGAAACCTCAAGCAAAAAAAAAAAACGAGGAATGGTTCGACCAAGATTGCCAACAAGTAATAAATAGCAAAAACATAGCTAGACAGAAATGTCTACAAAGGGATTTCCGATCGAATAGAAAGGCATATGAAGAACTCAGAAAACATGCAAAGAAAATATGCAGAAGGAAAAAGAGAGAAATGTTGAATAGAAAAATACAACAAATTACAGATTATAATAACAGAAGAGAGACTAGAAAATTTTACAAGGAAACCAAGCAATGCACCCAAGGATACATGACAAGATCAATAGTTTGCAAGGACAAAAATGGGGCAATTATCAACGAGAAAGAGAAAATAATGAAAAGGTGGAAGGAGCATTTTCAAGAGCTGTTAAACCCAGAAAAAGAACAAAACGAAGATGAAGAGATAATTCACCACACAGCAGAACAACTAGTTGAGCAACCAACATTGGAAGAAACGATGAACGTCATAAAACATCTAAAAAATAACAAAGCACCTGGCAGAGATGGAATAACTGCAGAACTGATAAAGAATGGTGGACATGCGCTATGGAGGCGTATCCATAAACTAACCGACCGCATATGGACACTAGAAGTCATCCCAGAAGATTGGAAAGTATGTACAAATGGGGAGACAAACGACTCTGCAAAAATCAAAGGGGCATAACAGTTTTAAATGTCATCTACAAGATATTATCAGGAATTATATACAGCCACGTGGAATCGTTTTCGGAGGAGATTATTGGTGAATAAGAATGTGGCTTCAGACCAAAGAGGTCAACTATAGACCAAATACATAATGTTAAGAGGTATACATGAAAAATGTGTTGAATATAACATACCTATTTACAACTTGTATATCGATTTCAAACAGGCGTTTGATGAAGTAGATCGACAAAAGATCTTAAAGCAACTACCGATGTTAGGGATACCCAATAAGTTGGTTAAACTTATACGAATGACTCTGGAGGGTTCCAAAGCTATAGTGAGAATAGATGGAGATATGACGCAGGCCTTTGATATTGAAAATGGAGTTACACAAGGGGATGCCTTATCAATAACACTTTTTAATCTAACTTTAGAAGCTGTTGTTAGAAAACTGGATATAAACGGCTGTATTAATACAAGATCTATTCAAATATGCACATATGCGGATGATGTTGGCATAAAAAGCCGCAACAAAAGGGTATTAAGCGAAAAAATTATAGAACTGAAACGAGAAGCTGCTACGTTTGGTCTATATATAAATGAAAGCAAAACAAAATATATGGAGTGCACAAAATCTAATGAACATGAGAATCTGAAGGTAGACAACCATACCTACAAATATGCCTCTACTTTTCCCTACCTAGGCTCAATAATAAATGACAACAACATCAGTCAATAAATACAAGCATGGATTCTTAGCGGTATTAAGTGCTTTTATGCATACAAAGACTTAATGAAAAGTAAGTTACTGAATCGTGAGTCTAAGCTGAGAATCTACAAAACAGAAATTAGACCAGTGGTCACATATGGATGTGAAACGTGGACCCTCTCAACCCCTGATGAAAATCAACTGAGAATATTTGAGCGCAAAATATTAAGGAAGATATTTGGACCAACCCAATGCAGCGATGGTTCGTGGAGAATTAAAATAAACCACGAGCTGGATGAAGTAATGCAGAGCGCAGATATTGTCAGATTTGTAAAGTCACAAAGACTAAACTGGCTTGGTCACCTAGAAAGAATGCCAGATAATCGAGCTGTAAAAGTAGTCCAGAGATGGAAGCCCCAAGCAAACAGAACAAGAGGAAGGCCCCGTAAAAGATGGATAGACGACGTAGAGAGGGATCTTAAAACAAGGAAGAACAATGGAAGAACATTGTTAAGCAGGCCAAGACTCACAAAGGGTTGTAGCGCCATTAGAAGAAGATTATTTATTAGTTTATGGTCTAACGTCTGAAACATTTTCTGATTTACGGTAATAGGTATCTAATAATAAATAAAAAAATATTGGGGGTGTAGACGCCGCTGTCACTATTCTACTAATATTGGGGGGTTTAAGCGTGATAATTTAGGATTAAAGCTGTAGATGAATCGACTAAACCCCTCAAATGAAATATCTCCACTCTGATAAGGCTGTCACCATTGTAGAAGACGTCTGTCTCAATGTCCTTATCAAGGCCTCTACAATTTTTTTTTGGAGATACTTATCCCTGCGAGCGGGGCAAGGCTTACTGGCTCCACTAGTCTGGACTGACTGGTTTCGTCCTCACGGATTTACAAGAGGGAAGGAAAATCTTCAGGAAGGGAAGGGAATAAGAACTTCTCGGTCTCAGGTCCTGCAAAGAGTGAGAGGCTATGGGCTTACGTTAGAAGCCGGAGCACTGCATAAGCGAAATGTGTATCTCTTCTAGTCTGGACCTGTAACGGCTAGGAATAACAAAAACAAATTTCGAGTTTACAATGTATTAACTAGACTGTACACTACAAAATATCAGTTATGACCAAAATGTTCGATCAGGCGCGAAGGGAGACGAGAAGAGACAAGCAAGGAATTAAAGGTCGGACAATTCCGTATCATTAGATATACCTTGGGTTAGCATATAGATCTTAGTTACCTCCGCGTATCTAGGCTCTAGCTAGGGAATACGCCTCCAGTCTACAGGGATTTGAGATTGCGAACCTTCGAATCTCCAGTTGCCGACACTTATACGTCACACTATCCCGTCGAGTTAATTAACGGGTCCACTGTCTGCGTATCGTCCGATCTCCACACTATGGCGTGGAGCGTCTGGCGTGACCACTTCCCACTAACGCCTCTCGCGTGGGGCGCTCTCAGGCGCCGCGCTATTACTGTCTGTTTGACCAACTTCTGCTTGTTTTTTTATGTATCGCCAACTCCTACCTTAGATTCTTTTTGTCACGTATTCCATGTGTTAAACTGGATCACGCTATATAAAACTGCTTAGTCAGCTCAATTCTTCTCACTTGTTTAACAATTCGTACCTTGTATTAATTTCCAACAAGGTCTAAGTGTCGTAATTTTTTAAACATTCAGGCTTGTGTTAAACTGGGTCAATTGTTTTGCTTTTAATTTGAAATGTATACGTAAAACTGTGTCGAATTTATTCTTTATTAATTTGGAATATATAATAATTACTTGAATAATTATTACTCTTTACTAGGCTAATTACCTCTTAATTTTTTCCTTTTTTATTTCCTTGCTGTTTACATTACAGGTACGGTTGTTTATAAATTTTTAGTTTTTTAATTTTAGTTGTTCATTGAGTGGCAAGACTACTTCTCTGGAACTTTGGTTAAGGTTTTAGCCAGAACACGGTGAATCCGACACTACCCTTGTGTCTTCTGGCCTAGTATCCTACTCGGTCGGAAGATGCCAGAGTGTCTTGTTCCGTGACTTCCAAAAAGATTTACTCCACCGTTGCCTGTCAGAATTTAATGGATACCTTCCTAGGCTTTTACTGGAATCTGGAAATACGGCAATTAAAAAAAAAGATTTGGTTTTGGGTATAGTGCCTCTACAATTCACCTAAACGTATTTCGTCCTAGCAGGACTCATCACAGCGACTGAGTAGAAGTCCTGAACGTGAAATCAAATCTTTTTCTTTAAACTTTTAAGCGCCAACGTTCCCATTTTGGGAACATACTTATATATATATATATATATATATATATATATATATATATATATATATATATATATATATATATATATATATATATAAATATGTATGTATAATTTTAGATTGTTTACGTTAGTTACCTATTATATCATATTATAGTTATCTACCAGAATAACTGCAAATATTCCTGAAATAATGATTTTTAGTATTTTTTCATGATTTATAAAATTTGATGTTTTTATTATATTATGATCTTTAACTTTGAATTTAATTTTAAATATAATAAAAGAATCTTTTTTTAATATTTTTTTTTTGTTTATTTATGAGTATCGCAATGAATGTAATTGTCTTTATATACAATGAATTTGTTTTCAAAAAGTGTCAAAAGTATAGTTTCTAATACTTGTTCCCAGAATGGGAACGTTGGCATGTTTTAGTAAGGAAATCCGTCAGCAATGAAGATCTTCTGCTTCCCTCCCCAAAGTGATTGTAAATCATACTTTTTATTTTAGCGTATTCTTGTTTATAGTACAGTTACGTATACTATATTATATTATATGTTTTATTATTTAACCTAATTATATTGACACTTAAATTTGCTAAGTAATAGCAGTCTTCAATGTAACCAAATTAAACCAAGATTTTAAAAGTGTCTGCAACTTCAAGAAAGTAGACAAATAAAAGTGAATTGCAATAATAAGCTCCCATCGTGGTTAAGAATACAGTGGCTTAGGTACAAGCAAGAGAAACCCTTTAAGTTATTTAATAAAGAAACACTAAATAAAGAATAGGACTTTTCCAGTATCAAAATTCTGCCAAGTGCACAAAAAGGAAGGCCGAGATTATTAAAAAACATTCTACAAGATCGACTTTAAAACAGTCCTCGACCAGTGACTATTATGAAAATACGAGATACGTCTGACTTGATGCTATTTATCCCACCTGTGCATCATACTTATTTCAATTGTCTTTTACGTCTGATTGTCCCGCAAACGTTGATGATTCAGGATTACTGATAGATGATGAATTTCCAGCGAGTAACGAACCTCAGCAGCTAATAATAAAGAGTTTACTTCTTGTTTGTCATCTTCCTAATTAGAAAAGTATGGTAAATTGATTTGAATGTTATTTATAGTAATACTCCAATACCTTGCTTTCTTATACCACAACTTACAAGGGAGATGAAGGTTAACCTTTATATATGTTATTTAATCGATAGTTGAAAAACATTGTAAGTAGAGTTGCAATGTAAATCATATAAGGTCTTGATATAGTGAGAGGAAATCGATAAATAATACTAAAATTAATCCTTAAAGTCAAAATAGAAGGCCGTAGAGACGTAGGAAGAAACCAGGTTTCTTGGTTAAAAAACATTCGTGAATAGACTCAAATGGATATCAAATGCAAGACAATTATAATGGAAATGAACAATTATTATGTTGAATAATGAATACTGCTATGAATTAATATTATGAATACATATCGAAATAATAGAAGTAGTAGAAATGGATTTTCTAATGAGAGCGTGTGGTGTATCCAAAATAGATTATATCAGGAATAAAGATATTAGAAGGAGGACAAATACTGTATATTCCAGTGTAGACAGAATTGAAACGAGACAACTAGTGTGGTATGGTCACGTGAAGCGAATGAATGAAGATAGATGGCCAAAGAAAGCTTTAAATTACATACTACAACAAAGAAGAAGAAGGAGAAGGCCTTCAGTTGCCTGGGAAGAAAATGTACGTCACATAATGAGAGATAGAGCCATCAAAGAAGACGAATGGATGGACAGAAAACAGACAGAGGCTGTACCTCGCTAATATATATATATATATATATATATTGAGATGATGTTTTATTTGTGAATGATGAGCAATGAGTGTTTTTTAATAATATATATATATATATATATATATATATATATATATATATATATATATATATATATATATATATATATAGGGTTTTTATCGCGGTTCTCAAAGAATTAGTTTGTAAGCACTTTTTGAAATTATCTTTATTATATCTATTATGAAACACACATATATATCTAACATAACCAATGTAAAATTTAAAATAAACTATCTTTAAATTAAAATTCTTATGAAACTAATTAAATTATATAGATAATGTAAATTTTAAACAAACTATCTTTAAAATTGAAATTCTTATGACACTAACTAAATTATATTAACAAAATTTTGTACCTTTCTGTCACTGAATGCCTAAATGAAAATGTTCTCCAAAATAAAGATTTTAATCACCACTCAATGTCTTCGTTCTCAGCCTCGGTTATCCTTGTTTCTGTGAAATTACTTTTTCCAATTATCAGCTTCCACCAATTTAAAATATTTTTCTTCTTAACAGCATTTATATTTATTCTTCTTTTCAATATACCAATATCCAATCACCAAGTATATATATTTGGTTGCCTAATCACATGGCTCACTTAAATATATTTACAATATTATAATTATTAAAATAAAATTTTTTACACTTATTATATGCTAATTTCTTAAGAATACCCTCATATAAATAATTTTTATGAAATTCTCTAGTATATAACTTATAAATTATTTTTTAAACACTATTTTTCTTTATCCTATATTTATATCATTTCAATATATATATATATATATATATATATATATATATATATATATATATATATATATATATATATATATATATATATATATATATATATATATATATCGGTACCTCGGAGGTAACGGACACTATGTCCATTTTCTTACTTTTTCAGGAGAGCAGTTTTTAAATTTTTTAAATTTGTAATCAGTAGATACTCAAATGTTTTTTATATTTAACCAAGATTAAAATATTATTATTGTGGTGTGTATAATCGTTTTTCCTTACATGAAGTGTAATATACCTGAAGTTTACCGTTCATTATTTAAATTTTTTTTAAAAATGTGTAGTTGGACATAGTGTTTTTTACCTCTAACAACTTTTTTAAATAAAGTGGCATTGCATGTTAAGGTATCTGTTGCGTAAAAATAATACTTAATATTTTTAGTCTATTTTTGTATCATATTATTTAGTTTATTTTTGTATCATACTGTATATTAGTTTAGATATATAAAATTTCTTTGTACTAACTAATAATCTGTAAAGCGCCGTTATCTTGCATTTAAATAACTTTCTACACAAGTTTCTAAAACCTTCATAGAATCGTAACAATGAAAGGATTAGTATTTTCCAAATTACCCTCTGACGCATTCCAAAATTCCGCAAGTTGAGACAAATACCCTTATCAGGTAGTTTTTATCAATGATTTGAAAGTTAAAGGTATTTGAAAAATAAACATATCTTTTAATACGTCGAGGGGTCAGAGGGGAGATTTCGGAATGTTTGTGATTGAGGGGAGAGAGTGGACATCAGTATCAGTTCAAATTCCAGCACTGAAGGAGCGTCAGGCTCTACTCGCCCTAGCGGCATATTAGTGTTTTAAACCAGTCGGTATATTAATAAGTTCGTGTCAATATTGTATCACCGACAAGTGTGTATCATATGCAAGTTATCGGCGTTTAAAATACATTGTATTTGTTTAAATATATTTGTTCAAACGTTCTTTTCGAATCTTCATTTTTCCCAGTTTTCTGGGTGGTCCTTCAAAGAAATATATATATATATATAAAGTGAACCTATTTCCCTAAGGAAAAACCTTGTTCCCCAAGGGAAAAAACCAGCGACCTATTACTGGTGCGTGAAACAAAGCCATCAGGACAAAGGTGTAAGGACAAACACCTACATCTTCGCTCATGTTCCTTCGAACCGGACTTCTTCACATTTCAACTTTGAATCAGAGATCTTCGCATGTCTCATCTTCAAGTTATACATCAACGCAGCATCTGCAGCATCTTCCAGTAGGACACCTCCAGACTCCTTCATCCTGGTAGCTGATTTAACGCCTAGCATCACACTCAACAAACTGTAAGTTTTTTAATTTTAATATCATTTGTGAAGTGCATACTATAAACTCTTTTTGAACATTTATTGAACATTTTCGTTAATTCGCTATTATTTTTATAATTATTATATCCTTTTACTTATATTTTCGATTTTTAGTGTAAATTCTCATATTTTCGCTATATCTCTGTGTTTATTACTATTCTTCTGTTTTTTCAATTTAAAGATCAAATTCTTTCACATATTTCTCGCTTACTAAATCTTAATCTAATTCAATCAGCTAATCATGGATAAAACGGTTGATGATATTGTTAAAGTAAAAGATGATCTTGTTAAGGCAAGAGGTCGAAGTAAAGCTTCGACCTCTTGGTTTGGAGAATTGGTTTAAAGAAAATGAAAAAAGTAATATTTCAAAAAATGAACTAATTTTTAAAAAAGACTATCTATCAAAAGTTTTTGACAAATATCTCGAGGTTCAAAATGAATTAGAGACAATAGATGATGAATTTTCTGTTGACATGGCAGACGTAGAAGACAGATTTTTAACGTTAGGATCAGCTCTAAAGAATAAAATTGATACAATTTTAGTAAATTCTGTTGTGAGCACCTCAGCTCAACAAAATCATTCAAATAACCATCATATCCGCCTACCGGAAATAAAAATTCCACATTTCGATGGAAATATAGCAAATTGGCCTAGTTTTATCGAGATGTTTACCAAACTTGTCGTAGATGATTTAAATCTTTTAGATATTGAAAAACTAATTTATTTAAAATCAATTCTCAAGAACAAGCCTCTACAACTAATTGAAAATTTGGAAGTTGTAGGCTCAAATTTTTCCGTTGCGCTCGATACACTTAAGAATAGATTTGAAAACAAATGTTTAATAATTAACACTTATTTAAAACAACTTTTGAATGTTCCTTCATTAACAAAAAATACTGCTCAAAACTTGCGAGAATTCTTAACTCACATAAAAAAGAATTTAAGTGCGCTAAATAATTTAAATATCTCCGACAATCTTGCAGATTTAATTTTAATTCATATATTTACACAAAAATTAGATTTTAATATGAAACGATCCTTTGAATCCGAAAGAGATTTCAACGAACTTCCTACAATAGATGAGTTTTTGAATTTTATTGAAAAGAAATGTAAGATATTGGAAAATTTGATCTTTGAAGAGAAAACAGTTTATAAATCAAAACCGTCTCTTCATATTTCTATAAATAATAGAGATACATCTTTTAAATGTTTCGTATGCAATTCTAACTCACATAAAGTATACTCTTGCCAACAATTTTTAAATTTGTCCGCTCAAGAGCGTATGCAAAAAGTAAAAAACAAAGGTTTTTGTCTCAATTGCCTTGCTAGTGGTCATATGTCTAATTCTTGTTCCTCATCTTCGAATTGCAAAACCTGCAATAAAAGACATCACTCTTTGCTTCACATTTCGCACCCGTCGGAAAATATTTCACGGCAAAGTTCGTATAGATCGAATTCTGAAAGTCAACCCGCCCAAAATTAATTTGTTCGGAATTCACGTCATCAACGTCCAAATCAGCATTCGTCTCAATTCACTTCGGAGAATATTCATGCAAATTCGCAGAACAACTCTGTTCCAAATGCAATTCCGCAAGGTTTACCAGATACGCAAAATCTTCCAGGGCCGAGCAATATTTCGTCCCACTCTGTATATTCGAACAATTTGCAAATTTTACTCGCAACTGCTTTGGTAACTGTTTACGATGTTGAAAACAATCCCATCTCTGTTCGTTGTTTAACAGACTCCGGTAGCCAAGTTTCGTTCATAACAGACAGGTTAGCCAAAATAATTTGTTATTCACCCTGTACCAGAAATCTTCAAATATCAGGTATAGCTCAAACTTCTTCTGTTTCAAACAAGATGGTAGACCTTAAAATCTATTCAAACACATATCCTGGTAAAAACTTTAATCTGTCCTGTGCTGTCCTCGAAAGCATTACGTGCCAGCATCCACAAGTCGCGCTGGATTTAAATTTATTAAAAATACCAAAAAATATAAAACTTGCAGACCCACATTTCTGTACCCCGTCGGACGTAGACATGCTTTTAGGAGCTGATATTTATTTTGACCTAGTTACTTACGGCTTAATAAAATTAGGCCCCAACCTTCCTATTCTTCAAAACACTCATTTGGGTTATATTGTAGGTGGAAATATCCCATACTCTCGTTATACAATGTTAGGATCAAACGCGACTCCTTCAACGAATAATGCACACTCACATTATTCAAATATTTCGTTACACGTACAAACTGCTGATCTTGATTCTCTTTTAAAGAATTTTTGGGAAATAGAAGAGACTAAACCACTCACTTCTATTCATGTAAAAACATTAACTCTCTCAGAACAGCGAGCTGAGGACATATTCAAATCTTCACTAACAATTCTTCCTAGTGGCAGATTTCAAGTAGACCTACCTCTGAAGACTCCTAATGAATATCAAAAATTAGGTGAATCATTTCATTTGGCAAAAAGACGTTTTTTCAATCTTGAAAAAAGGCTTAACAAATCAGACGAGTTACGGCATCTGTACACAGAATTCATATCAGAATATGTTTCTTTAGGGCATTGTAAATACGTTCCCCTTTCTAAGCTTAATGAATCGTCCGAACATAAGTTTTTTCTCCCACATCATTGTGTTTTCAAGCATGATAGCTTAACTACTCGACTCAGGGTTGTATTTGATGGATCAATAAAATCAACCTCAAATGTGTCTCTCAACGATATTATGCTCAAAGGTTATACTGTACAACCTGATTTGTTTGAAATTCTAATTCGCTTTAGACTTTACAAATATACTCTTATTGCCGACATCGAAAAGATGTTTAGGCAAATAAGAATTAACCCAAAACAGACATTTCTACTAAACATTCTGTGGCGCAATTCCCCGCAAGAAGAATTAAAATGTCTAGAACTTCAGACCGTGACCTACGGCACAAACTCAGCTAGTTTTTTAAGTACTAGGTGTCTTAAAGAGTTGGCAGTTCGAAATAAAGAAAAATACCCATTAGCTGCTGATGCTCTAGAAAATTCTTGTTATGTAGATGATATTTTACATGGTGCAAATGATATCGAGACTTTGTACAAGACTTATAAGCAACTTTCTACGAGTCTAAATTCCGCTGGGATACCACTCCATAAATGGAGTTCTTATTCTTCCGAGTTTCTCGACTCTATTTCCTCTGAATCTCAAAAATCTAATTATGTAATAAAACCCGACAATTCGTCAAATAAAGTTCTTGGAATATGTTGAAATTCTCAGTCTGACATGTTCTCTATCTCTCTTCCTGACATTTCTAGTGAACCAAAATACACAAAAAGAGAAGTTCTATCAATTATCTCTTCTATTTTTGATCCTCTTGGTCTAATAAATCCGATTACTGTATCTGCCAAGTTGTTAATGCAAAAAATTTGGATATGTAACTTAAATTGGGATGACAAACTCACAGGAGAAATTTCATCAGAATGGTTGAATTTTCTAGCTCACATTCCTGATCTTGCAAAACTCACAATCTCTAGACCTCTGCTCAATCCGCTCAATATTTCTCGAATTGAAATCCATGGTTTCTGCGATGCAAGTATGAAGGCATATGGCGCTTGTATTTATTTACGGGTTTTACATGAAAATGGAATCGTTTCATGCAACTTAATTACTTCAAAGAGTCGTGTAGCTCCGCTAAAAACCATTACCCTACCCAGACTTGAATTATTAGGGGCTGTTTTGCTTTCTACCCTGATTTCAAATATCTTTCTTATTATTTCACCAAAGGTTTCTTCCATAGCTTTGGTTAGGCTCTGGACAGACTCCCAAATTGTACTTGCATGGATAAATTCTCACCCTTCTCGTTGGTCAATCTTCGTAGCAAACCGTATAACTCAAATACAGGAGTTAACGCGAACTTATTTATGGAATCACGTAAGTTCTAAAGATAACCCAGCAGATATTCTGTCTCGCGGTACCACACCGGCCCTGCTGGTAGACAATACATTATGGTGGCATGGGCCCCATTTTCTAATGAACGCAACCACTAAATTTAATGAATTTGTTCCAAATATTGATATAACAGATATCCCTGAAATAAAAGCCACTTTACACGCTGTAAATAATTCGAAACCTACTCTATATACAACTTTTTGTAAATTCTCATCTTTCACTCGGTTACAAAGAGTAATTGCATATTGCAATAGGTATATTTACAATCTTAAAAATAAAGAAAACAAAAGAAATGGTGTACTTTCGGCTTCCGAATTAATAGAAGCCGAGCAGAGAATAGTTAAAATCATTCAACTAACATTCTTTCAATCAGAATTTAAAGACTTAAAGCATCAAAAAACAATAAAAAATAAGGCTATCTTAAAATTGAATCCATTTATAGACGCATCAGATTTAATAAGAGTAGGTGGACGACTTCGCAATGCAAATGTTTCGTATAATCAAAAATTTCCACTTCTTCTTCCTACAAAATGCCAGGTAGTTAGATCGTTACTTGAAAGAGAACACATTCGCCTATTGCACACAGGCCCTCAAAATACATTGTCAAATATTAGACTCACTTATTGGCCTCTTGATGGACTGAGAGAAATCAAGAGGATCATCTACAAATGTAAGAACTGTTACAGATTTAACGCAAGACCAGCTCATCAAATAATGGCCGATCTACCCAAAGAACGGTTTCAGGTCTCTCGACCATTCACAAATGTCGGCATCGACTACGGGGGCCCATTTCAAATAAAATCTTCAAAACTGCGACGTCCTCCCATTTGTAAGGCTTATATAGCAGTATTCGTATGCCTCGTCACTAAGGCAGTCCATATAGAGCTAGTGTCCAGTCTTAGCACCGAAGCATTCCTACTAACGTTAAAAAGATTCATTTCACGCAGAGGTATTTCTAAAACCATTTATTCGGACAATGCGTCCAACTTTCTTGGAGCTCGTAATCAGTTAAAAGAGCTTTATGACTTTTTTATGGGAACGGATGTTCTACCTATCATAAAAGAATTCGCAGCCTCAACATTAATTGAGTGGAAGTTTATTGCACCTCGATCTCCACATCAGGGTGGAATTTGGGAAGCAGCTATAAAGAGCTGCAAGTATCATTTAGTAAGGATGATGGGCAATAATATTTTTACATTTGAGGAATTAACCACTATTTTGGCTCAAATTGAAGCTGTTTTAAATTCACGACCCCTCTGTCCATTGTCAGACAGTCCAAATGATTTTTCTTTTCTAACCCCCGCTCATTTTCTCATTGGAAGCAGCATGACTTCCTATCCAGAAAAAGATATCTCGACAAAATCCGAAAATAGTTTATCACTGTGGCAGAAATGCAGCAAAATTCAGCAGCATTTCTGGAAATGTTGGTCTAGGGATTATTTAAATCGCCTCCAAAATAAGCCCAAATGGTTTCTGCCCCAAGAAAACATTAAAGTCGATGATCTTGTACTCCTAATCGATGATAACGCTCCTCCTCTAAAATGGCCACTGGCAAGAGTAATCGAAACACTGCCAAGTAAAGACGGCAGGGTTAGAACTGTAAAACTAAGAACTAAAGACGGAACATTTATAAGATCTGTTGTTAAAGTATGTCCTTTACCCCATACTCATTTAGATGTAGGTCACATCAACGGGGGGACTATGTTGCGTAACAATAATACTTAATATTTTTAGTCTATTTTTGTATCATATTATTTAGTTTATTTTGTGTGACTATGTTGCGTAACAATAATACTTAATATTTTTAGTCTATTTTTGTATCATATTATTTAGTTTATTTTTGTATCATACTGTATATTAGTTTAGATATATAAAATTTCTTTGTACTAACTAATAATCTGTAAAGCGCCGTTATCTTGCATTTAAATAACTTTCTACACAAGTTTCTAAAACCTTCATAGAATCGTAACAATGAAAGGATTAGTATTTTCCAAATTACCCTCTGACGCATTCCAAAATTCCGCAAGTTGAGACAAATACCCTTATCAGGTAGTTTTTATCAATGATTTGAAAGTTAAAGGTATTTGAAAAATAAACATATCTTTTAATACGTCGAGGGGTCAGGGGGGAGATTTCGGAATGTTTGTGATTGAGGGGAGAGAGTGGACATCAGTATCAGTTCAAATTCCAGCACTGAAGGAGCGTCAGGCTCTACTCGCCCTAGCGGCATATTAGTGTTTTAAACCAGTCGGTATATTAATAAGTTCGTGTCAATATTGTATCACCGACAAGTGTGTATCATATGCAAGTTATCGGCGTTTAAAATACATTGTATTTGTTTAAATATATTTGTTCAAACGTTCTTTTCGAATCTTCATTTTTCCCAGTTTTCTGGGTGGTCCTTCAAAGAAATATATATATAAAGTGAACCTATTTCCCTAAGGAAAAACCTTGTTCCCCAAGGGAAAAAACCAGCGACCTATTACTGGTGCGTGAAACAAAGCCATCAGGACAAAGGTGTAAGGACAAACACCTACATCTTCGCTCAGTATCTACGAAATAAACAATACAAACACATTAAACAGCCTATACTATTATTATTACAGCCTATAAAGATGCTCCATATCATCTTTATCTTCTTGTGGGTAATTGTTTGTGGCTACATCGCTATGTGTTAAATTTTGATAAAACGCATGACAAACTGACGGAACAAAAGGCAGTAGTGCAATTAAGTCATTATACTTTTGTTTTGTGATTGGTAATGGGATTACTGAGACTTGATTTAATTGGGCTGGAAACGTTACTTGCTGTCTTCGATACCTCATGAAGTCCACTTCATACATATTTTGATTATTGAAATCGGTCTTATAAAAGAGCTTTCCAATGTGTTCTTGTTGGACTTGTAGGAAAACACATGTTGATAGTAGAACAGGGTCTTTATTAACATTCTTTTTTCTACTTACGAAAGGAGGATTATGTGACAATTTCTTATCGAACAGCGTTTTGAAGTTTTTGAAATCTGCAAGTTTCATATTGCGCACTGTGTATTTACCTGATGTTTGCCTAACTAGTTGTTGCCAGTCCCATGGTGTTAAAATGGCCAAATTGGAGAGTTTCTTTCTTTTTCTTTTGATTAAAGCATGAAAATTGTCTGCTTCCATATGTGTGTGCCCTTTCAGTAAAAACTTTTGAGTGATCGTCTTTATTTGAGGGTACGTATGCAGTATCCAAAAATAGCACATTACAATACTTATATTTTTATTTTGTCTATAGCAGTTATCGGTCCAAAGAGTGATGTCCTCTACTTGACTACCTGGAATTGTATTGTCAGCCCATTTCAAAATTGATGAGGCAATTTTATTTGCACCTCGGGCCCATTTCGATTCTTCCCACATCATAAATTGTACAAAAGAATCACTGGCATCATATAATGTAAAATTTAAAGTCCAAAGCTTCCTTTTGTAGAAACTAATACAATTTTTTGTTAGTGGTGAAGGCAAACATTTTTGCAAATCACTAGATAGTACTTTGTATTTTGGTGACTCTTTAGCCATTATAAAGTCGAATTGTTTTAAGTTATAGCGAGTTTTAGATTCAATTAGGTGAGCATCATGATCAGCCTCTACACTGGTTAGTTCATCTGCAGTAAGATTATTTTTCAATTGAGCGGTGAATGTACTGCATTTATCGCAAATGTCTCTTTCGGGTGGTTTAAACGACAACTTGAAGTCTTTAATAAAAATATCTGCTCTGAGCCAAACTCTAAACCACTTTTTTGCTCTGAGCTTTGGATCTACATGTCTTTCATTGCATTCATCAATGTATAGTTGATACATCTTTTTTATTGTAAGTTCTGTGCCCAGATAATCTCTCTTACTTCTTTCTCTGGAATAATGACTCCCGTACTTTGGGAATGATTTAATATGTTGATGTATACCATTTATAGTTTCGGTAGGAGTTTTATTGATTGGTGTGTATCTACCTCTTTGATCAGCTTTTATTAAACCTCCTGGCTCAATTTTTTTAACATATTTACTACTACTAAATTAGGTACACAAAGTGTGTTTAAAAACATAACCTTGCACACCTTCAATCGCTGATTGTTCACTGTAAAATGGTAGTGTAGTGTATTATTTTTAGATTTGGTAGAATTTGGAAAAGCAATAAATTGCTTTTTAACATCTGAAACGTTTGTCTCAGTCCAGTATGAGTTGAAAATTTTTTGTCTTTCGCATTCTGGCAATCTTTCAGAGCATTTCATGCGACACATGCAAGAAGGCTTTTTCATTTTTGCAGGCATGTTTTTGCCTCTTTTACTGAGATACTCTTTCCCACCAGCTATTTTTCATTTGCCAACATTACAGGCCCAATTTTCTTCATTTACTAAACGTTTTTTACCTTTTTGTTCGCACTTAGTTATATTTTGTACCTTTCTTTTAACACTTTTCTCTTTTTCTAAAATAACTTCATTATGTTCATTGAAATTGCCTGCATCACTGCTTTTTTGTTATTGCCCCACTAGTCGTAGGAGTAATAATAGCTTTCTCTTTTATCTTTGTTTTCGCTGGTTTACTTATACGTCTCATATCATTGTCGTCCGATCTGAGCTTTCACCACTTAGAGGCTCATAGATTTTATCAATATCCGAATTTTCATCTCCAAACAAATTATCATTTTCGTCCACTTCCATGATTTTAGTTCATGACAATTCCACCAGGTACAATCGTGTTTTTAAGCTCTGTAAGTTGATCTTGTCACATACGTCATTCTTATTTCTAGAGCAACGTTGTCAGAACAACGAATATATTATACCAAACCAGCTAAAAGTAGGACTTGAATCGTGTTTTATTATAATTTATGAAAATATTTTAATTCAAAAATATTGTTAAATAATAAAAAATTTAGACATGACTTTAAATTATTATGTTTAATTTCAAATCGAGAGGTGTGACTCTTTTCTCGTAAAGTGTAGCACAAAACTGTATTGAGTTGTGGCATACTAGAATAAATAAAACATACTGGAAAAATTAAAAGTTTAATTTGAAATTAATACAAAATAAATAACTTTTACAGTGAACAAATGTGGAATTTAAATATATGTATTATAATTCGAAACTGTTGAGATAATAGTATTTTGTCATTTCTCCATTATTAAAAAATTCTTCAAACATTTTGGACATTAACTCTACCGTCTCTCTGGTTATTAAATTTTTTAGATACCGTTTTTTGTTGTTAATGATAAAAATAATATTTATTTGAATACATTTTTGAACGTTATTTTTTTATTTAGATTTAGTGCAATTCCGTTATCTGTGATGGCAACAATGAATTGTTTCACGAACCATTGTGTCCAGTCTGAACACTGGTTTACATTGGGAAAAAATGTGTACCAGTTTTATTTCCCAGACGGGAAGTGTACAAGGGTACATAACACTATGTCCGGATGGTAAATGACGGTGCACATATATAGTAGAGGTAAACAACACCAAGTCCACATGGTGTTGTTTACCTCCGACTGGAAGTGGACTTGGTGTTTATTAAAAAGTCGGTAACTTGCCGTAAAATTGTCTCTGAACATAGTATGGTTTACCTATGTGTAGAACCAGAAAAGTTATATTCAAAAGTGCAATAATCTAAATTTCGATAAAAATGGACATAGTGTCCTTTACCTCTGGGGTACACACACACACACACATATATATATATATATATATATATATATATATATATACATATCAAAATATCATATTGTTCTTAAAAACCTAGAACTAATTACTATAGAATTTAAAAAATTAATTTACTATTATATTTTCGTAATATAACCTTGTTAAAAATCTATACATAATTTTATTAATCTGATTAATATTAGAATGAATTTTTCATACATTATATATAAATTCAAAAATTATTCTATAAAACAAGCAAATTGTCCCCTACTCTTCCCTTCCCACGTTTTCTCCCCCAAAGGAAATCCGATCCGAGCTCGTAGAACGAATGAAAATGTAATGAAATAAACTGATTTTCCATATCAAATCAATGAAACCTAATAAGGGACGCTCTACTATAGAGGAATAAATGACATTTCCCAGGAAATATTTTACCTTTTATCACTTGTTGCAATTTGCAGAGAGTCGATGTGTTGTTTTCAGTACGTTTCAATTTGATTTTCTGGCAAACTAAAATCGATCAATAGCGTTAACAGTCAGACCAAAATTTCAATTTTAAAGTTTAAATAATACATTTAAAAGAGCTGGTTAATAAATAAATACCGTCAGATCACTATTTCCTAATTAAAGGTATATATCTTTAAAATACACTTTTATTAACATAGGAACGACTTATAAAAGAATATTTCATAAATTTTCATATTTGACTGCACTCTATAAATTTTTTGTAAGAAAACCTATCACTATTTTCCTTTTCAAGGATTTCTAAGAATTCATATAATATATTAAAATACTCTACTATAAAAATTGAGCTAATTACTTTTTCTTATTTCTTTATTAATTCGTTTTCTGAAATTATTTCATTTTTCTCCCAATCGTTCCCTCTTGTTTGTCATATTTTATTACTCGGTCGATAAAAATTAGCAAAAACTAAAGCACCAAAAAAATTCTGAAAGAAAGTGTGAGCTAAACGGAAAGAGAAGAAAGCTCCAGAAGGAAAATGGTTTCCGCTAAGGAGCAAGAAAAGAAAACTCGGAAGGATCTTGAAGTGCTCTAGAACTACATCTCGTAAAGCCAAACTAAACCGTACTTCTTATAAATTATATCAAAGAGATTTAAAAACTAACAGAAAAACTAATTATTCTATTTACGGATTTTCCACGGTATATAGGGTTGTTTTATAGAGGTAGCAAATTTTATCGGAACGACCACATCGTGCGTCATAGAAGGGAGATGGTTCTTGATAACTGGTCTCCATAGGACACCTAACTCTCATCCACAAGGAATCTAAGTTCCTGTAGTTGGCTATATACCATATATGACAAAATTTTTTATTAAAAATCCTTTATAAAAGGTATATAATTTAAAAACCCAATCGGGCTATATCACAAAACGTTTTCGGAATCCATATTCCATCATCAGTGCACCTAAAAATTATATAACCACTTAATTAAAAAGAACGTGAGATTTAAATTTTGACCAAGGTTAATACAAAATGTGGTTAATACTTACTAGGTGGGTATACATGTATTGAGCCACTAAATATGTGAGTAAAAACCCGTTAAAAATTGTTTTTTAAATTTGGTTTACATTATATGATGATAAATTCTATGATGTTAAAGTTACCAGTGGATTTGGTAACATGGTGACGTATGACTCCATGTGAAGTTGCTGGTCCTGAGACGATGTGTCTACGAGGACCTGATGAAAGCAACTGATTGAAATGTCTGATCTTGACAAGTTAGGACGGAAGTCCGAACAAAACAGTCAGTGTAACTTTATGTGTTAGTAAATTTAAGACAGAAGCCAACGCTATTTAAAAAATTGAAAAAGTTAAAATTTAAATAACGTAACAATAGCAACCATCAATGTGATTGTTTTAAGTTGTTAATTTGTCCTGAATTTATTTTTAAGAACTGGTGGGAATTGTTTCAATAATTAATGTATGTGGTGAGAAAATTTTGTGGGTATTGTTAGGCAACCAACTATACATACGTCTTAAAGTAGTGTGAATTAGAGATTCTAATATAAGGCCCCTTATGTTTTCTCAACATTTGGTATCTGGAAAATTTAAAATAGACATATTATGTGGGAAGTTGGATTCTTGAAAATTTATTGTTGATGGGTGCAATAGAAAGTGATATATTTTATATTTGGAGGTGGTGTTGAGTGAATAAAATAAAAGCTTATGTAATCTAATGTTCATGTAATATTTAACTTATAACTTAAGCATAGAAGGTATGTTAAAAAGCAACATTTGATACCTGATAAATGTAAAACTTTTTAAGTTCATGAACGTAAATAACTGATTAGGTGTTCACGGAAGAAGTTGGTTTGTTGTTTTGTGTGTGTTCACAAATATATGAGACGAACAAAAATTGATGGTTGGGAAGTGGTTTTTGTAATATGATGATCGTATAGTACTCAACTTATAACTTAAGAAGAAATGGCCCTATATATTATAAAGCAACACTAGGTACATGAGGATTATAAAAGGATAAGTTATAAGTTCATGAGCTTAATAGGCTATTGGTATATCTTGACAAGAACTGTAAAAATGAAATGGTTGTGGATGGCTCTGTTAAATTTAATTAAAAAAGGAAGTTATGATGTTTTTAAAATTATAAGAAGAGGAAAGACTACAGAAGGCTGGGGTCTCTAGAGATCCGAAACCAAACCCTGAGGGAGATGTGTGGATAAGTAAAAGGAGAACTGAATAGTTTAGGAGAGGAATGATAAATAATCTACTCTGAATTTAGAGGTGTCGAAAAGAAGCATGAAAAACATTAGGTGTAGGGGTCAGACTTAAAGTTTAGATTGGATAGAAAAAAGTGGGCTTTGTCTTCTGTCCTAATTGGACTAACACATAAAGTTACACTGACTGCTTTGTTCGGACTTCCGTCCTAACTTGTCAAGATTGTCATTTAAATCAGTTCCTTTCATGAGGTCCTCGTAGACACATCGTCTCAGGAGCAGCAACTTCACGTGGAGTCATACGTCGCCATGTTACCAAATCCACTGGTAACTTTAACATCATAGAATTTATCACCATATAATGTCAACCAAATTTAAAAAACAATTTTTAACGGGTTTTTACCCACATATTTAGTGGCTCAATACATGTATACCCACCTAGTAAGTATTAACCACATTTTGTATTAACCTTGGTCTAAATTTAAATCTTACGTTCTTTTTAATTAAGTGGTTATATACTTTTTAAGTGCACTGATGATGAAATATGGATTCCGAAAACGTTTTGTGATAAAGCCCGATTGGGTTTTTAAATTATATACCTTTTATAAAGGATTTTTAATAATTTTTTTTTACCTAACTCTCACTTATGGTTCCACTGGCCACAACTAGGGCAACTGCATTAGTCTGCAGACTAAACTAAGTCAAAGTAGCCAGTTATGGTAAAAATTTAACAGATAATTTGCAGGTATAACCCACTCACTGTTACCCACAAACGAAATCCGTGTGAAATACCCAGTATTAATACATGGTATACAACTAACAACAACACTGAAATTAGAAAATATAGCATAAAGACATGCACGTGAAATGTTGCAAAATAAATATATGAGGTAGGAAAAGTCCCTAATTTTACAATAATATAGAAGATGGAAAAAAGTCTTAACATAAACGTATTAGGACTAAGTGAGGTCACATGGCCTACTTCAGATGACATATTAATCGGTTAAATAAAGATATACTACTCTGCTAATATCAATGACCTTAATCACTGGAACGGAGTAGTGATATTAGGTGACAAAACCCCCAGAAGTGTTTTATTGGCTTCCTAACCATCTTAGATAGAGTTATGTTTGTAGCATTGTAGCATTTTTGTTTTACCCTGTATATAGCGGTAACCGAAAATGGTTCGTAATCTTTTTGCGTTTCTAAGATTAGTAATCTAAACATTTTGAAATTTGTTTATAGTTAGCAGCTGCTCTTTTGAGGAGAAATATAAATTGTTTTACTAAGAATCCATTTGATCTAGGTTCCACCTATAGAGTTTAAAGTAAAATGCTTATTTTCAAAGCGGCAAGTTACGCAATAGGTAAATAAACGTTCATTTCAAAATTTTTCCAACCCTACTCAATGGAGAATGAATTTTGTCATCTCGTCACTTCCATGTTGACGACCGTCAAGGTGAGATGTGGAGTCCAGCCCGGAAGGGTTGTTTGTTTTTTTGCCGCAGTTGAGAACGTGGCACGTAAAAAAATTGAAAATCTATATTAAAGTGCCGTAATACTCATATATAAGTACATAATAATATGTCTCATTTCTAAAGACAGAAAGCATCTTAACAGAGGTGAAATATGTGTTGATTATTAATTAAGTTAAAAGTTTAGACTCAGTGCCAACTGGAGCCCTATATGAGTTCAATTTAATTGAAAACTTGTTAAAATGTTTGGAGATACAATTGCAGAATATTTTTTAACTTAAAAATTTAAGAAATATACCTGAATTTATTTATAACTTTTATTACAGACATATTTCTGTATTAGGTACGTCATTAATTTTTTTTGTATTCCGTAAAAATCTTTGTTTTTTGTGTACAACCTAAAAGTTTGTATGTTCAGTACGCTAGTGATTAAGGGGAATTGTGATAGTTTAGTTCAGTTAATAATGTAGGTATTTTTTATTCGATATTGTTATAATACACTTATAAGACAACAAAAAAGCGAAATAAAAGAACTAGTTGAGATAGAACACATACAAGAGGATACATGGGTGGCCTTAATTACAGAAATGTTTCAAAAACAAAACGAAGAACCTTTACCAGAAACGCCAAATATAATAACTGAGGAAAAGACCGAAATCTCCCAAAACGAAGTGAAAGAAGGAATAAACAAATTAAAAAAAAGAAAGTTGCTAGGAGAAGATCAAATATCAAATGAACTCTTAAAATATGGAGGTAATCACCTTGTACAACAACTGCAACTTCTTATTAACAAAATAATCACCACGAACAGAATACCAGATGAATGGAGGAGAGCGATCATGGTGATGTTCTTTAAAAAAGGAGATAGGAAAGACTCCAATAATTACCGAGCAATAAATCTATTAAATACAACTCTCAAATTGACAACAAGAATAATAGCGACAAAAATAAACGAACGAATATCTCTGCAAGAGAACCAGCAAGAATTTCGGACAGGAAGATCATGCACGGATGCAGTTTTTGTAATAAGACAAATAAAAGAAAAGTCGCTGGAATAGAACAAATAGAGTGAGAATTCGGGATGCGATACATTTATTATATGAACAGGGAATATCACTGGATTTAGTAAAAACCATTGAGAATATAACATTGCTATGGTAAGATACAAAGGAAAACGCAACCTATCAAATATGAAACTGGCACTAGACAAGAAGATTCGCTGAGCCCATTAATATTTAATCTGATAATGGATGAAATCATAAAGAAAGCTAAAAAAGGAGAGGATATAGAATGGGAGAAAAGGAAATACGGATAATATGCTACGCCTACGATGCCATAATAACAGCCGAAAATGAAGATGACCTACAAAGATTAATTAAAGAATTCGAAGACACGCTCATATACAACATGGAGATCTCAACAGAGAAAACTAAAACGATAGTGATATCAGCAGAACCGAGACGATGTAAACTAGTTGTAAATAACAAAATAATAGAACAAGTAATGGAAACTGAATACTAGGAAATAAAACTGTTAAGCTACGGAAAAGTGGAAGAAAAAGTACAAAAATAAGTGAACATGGCAAACAGAGCAGCAGGATGTCTTAACAACATAATCTGGAGAAACAAATACCTCACAACAGAAACGAAAACTAGGATATATAAATCAACAATAAGACCGATAATGACGTACACAGCAGAAACAAGAGCAGATACGGCGAAAACACAAAGACTACTGGAAAAACCAGAAATGAAAGTCTTACGAAAAATAACAAACCAAACTCTAAGAGACAGAGTAAAAAGTGAGGAAATACGAGCGAGATGTGGTATAGAGGAAATAAACGCGTGGACCAAAAGAAGAAAAGTGGAATGGAATCAACACATCGAATGACAGAAAATAGAATAGTACGAATAGCAAGAGACAAATCGCCAAATGGAAGAAGATCATTAGGACGACCGAGGAAAAGATGGTCAGACAACGTTAATGGAAGCTAAAAACCGAAGTAAAACAGGCATTAGGCCGATTTATAAACTAGGAAGAAGAAAGAAGAAGTTATAATACCAAAATATTTTTGTTCATTTTTGCTATTTAAATTCACATTTCATCTTTGCCTAGTAATGAAGGTATGCTATAAAATTTTAGGAATATTTGTTTAGCACCTAATTTGTCTAAATTTAAATTGTTAATTTTTGCTAATTGCCTTGTTTAATTTATGTTTACTGTGGTAATGTGTTAATATTCTTTAATAACTTTTACCTGGCTGAACTTTTAAGAAATAAAAATTGTTAATTTGTACCAATTATTTGTTTATTACTCTCTTAAAATCTTGCTGTCTTGTGGTAACTAATGAGAAGGCAAATCTGACAAAAATGTAGAGTGACAATATAAGATAAGCGTGTTTGCTTCTCTTTCTTTTTAACTATATATGTATTTTGATTTTTTTGAGAGATTTAGCCAATCTGACATTTTTTTGGGATCTTGTCAATTGTCCAAAATTTTCTCATCCTTCGAGAAAGGAATAGGTGGAGCCCTTTATTTTTCCCCTGTCTTTAATCACAAACTTCTTATTTTTATTGGTATGGTTTAATTCTCAATTTTTGTTTTCTAAATATACTTCCATCCCAGATCTACAGACTCACGTCCCAAAGCTCACCGTTGTGTCCCTCAAAAAATCTGAGCGTATGTTTGCAAGGTGAACATACTTGCACTTGCTTACTTAACCTACTTAAAATTAGGCTAGTACCATTGGTGGTTTTTTATTTTTTAGGTTTGAAAACGACGTCTATTAGAAAAAAAAACACAATTGTAAATTCAAGCAATTTGTAATTATTTAAGTAATTATACAGTGATATTAAATTTAGATTTATTTACCCTTTTAATTTTTTACTACATAATTTCTACCCATGTTACAGTATCCCTTGCGAATAAAGTAGTATTTTTTTCATTGAAACTATAAATAAAATAATTTTTTTAATCAAAATGTTATGAATTTATTTTAGTTCATCCTAAAAAACAACCCTAATTAGTTTGTAAGGATGGGCGAAAGTATATCTGTGCCTTAATAGCAAATTATGTGTATCTTACAATTCTCCAGTATACGGGTCCTGATATCTCCTGAAATATGTGACTGGGTTTTTACTCATAACTCGGTTATCTTTTAAATTGTGCAGTACTTAAAAAACCATTTTGTAGTTTTTTTAAGGGCAATAGGATTATTTAAATTATTTTTATTTATTTTTGAAAGGTTTTTAGTTGAATAAGCTTAAACAAATCACTAATCACGAGTGTAAGCAAACTATGAATAGCAATTTTTTAACCAATTTTTGTCTTGCAGAAAAACAAAAAATACCCGAGTTTTCAAAAAAGCAAAACCTATATTATTTTATTCTTTAAGATATTTTGTATCACTATCACTATTTTGAAAAAAAAAACCATTTTTTCAAAATTTCAAAAATATTTCTTTTATTTTAAAACCTAATTTTTTTTAAAAATAAGTACTCGGAACCAGTAAAACTTACAGATAGTATAAACAATATATAATTAAAGTAAATTATAAGGAGGTAACGATTAATTTTATCTTTAACTTTATCTTGAGCGTAACTCGCTTAGTTTAAATGCTAGAAACTTAAAAAAAAAAAAAATAAAGCTTTTAAACACTTTCAAAAAAATTTAATAGATTTTTTCTAAAAAACGCCTTATTTTTTGGTTATTTTATGTTGAAATATTCGATTTGAATTTCGACAAATAAGAACCCACTCTCATGAGCTACAAATCTGCTTCTACTAGGTCTACAGACTTATAATATAATTACTTTATAAGCTACATTTTTGTTAAACATATTTTTCGATAAATACTTAAATTAAAGTAATTTGTAAAAAACCGTCCGAAAACGTGGTTTTTATTGATAAAAATGAACATTTTCACTCGCAAATAACTCAAAAAATATTGACTAAGTGAAAAAACTAAAGAATAAAAATTGATTAGAATCACTTGATTTATTAATCTCCGGACTTATTTTGACTGTATGTTTTTTCACTCCCCAGAGAGGGTGGCTTTTATTTCCCAAGTAGAAGTAACCCTGGGCTTAAGACTAAAAGTGAGGTAAAGGGTGAGAGGAACCTAAATCCAAATTTTCAAGAAAATCCGTAGTGATGAGGAAAATTACACTTCAAAACGGTCATTTACTGGAGTACATTCCATCATACATTGCGACCTAAATATATCAATCATAGTCGTAATTTAAACAAAATACGATATTCTCCTGTATACACTGGTACTCTGGTAATAATTTTCTACCAAATATAGACATATTTCTGTAATAAACATCAAGTTTGTAATGTTGAAGCTCAGCTCTCTATTTAAATGAAACATAAACAGTGAACTGGCAATTGCTAGTCTTCTCTTACGGGTCCGTATCATGAATAATTACAGATCTTTCCGGCGAAGTTTATGGCATTTCCAGAGAGTTTCTAAGCACTACTGATGTTACGCTTTATATTCTGATCGTCTCAATATTGTCATATGTATCAGTTATACGTCTCTGGAGAATTGTTTTTCGCCTCTAAATTTAAATTGTTGTCTAAAATTTTAATTTAATTTATATCTATGTTTATCTCTATGGATTTTAAAGAATTAATGCAAGGGTGTGTTAGTTTGATTTGTTCGGCGTTATGTATTATATAATCAATCAACTATAGCTAATTCTTTAATACAAAAGCATTTATATACATAATAAAAATTACTCACATAACTGAGAAAAACTAATATTTAACATTCAATATTTTTCTTTATTATAAAGATACAGTTACAAAATTACTACACGTCACTTTAAAAGACGCCATACACGCTACGATAAATCGTTACGATTTAACTGTACCGTTCAAATTACACCGATAATCGCTACGTGTATGGGGTAAAATTTCACAGTTTTTTAGGATTTTTAAAAACGGCACCGTCCAACGGAACAGTACAAAAATTTCAATAGATTTATCGGAATAGGAGAAACTGCGCAGTTTTATTGATAGGTGTATGTTCGTATAATAACTCGTATTTCTCATAGCAGTATCTTTCGTTTCGATAATTGGAGCTACCATAGACATTATTCTTTCTTGAAAAATTATGCCAATCTTTTAAAAACACTTTTAATTCCTTTAACAAATTAACATGAGAATAGAGTTCTACTTTCAACAGCAAGTCTTTACATTAGATGCTACGATTTTTCCGCTGTTTTATCCTTTTCAAGGTGAATATTTATCGATAGCTAACATGCCTTGGTCAGTCGAAGCCATCAGACAATGAAAATTAGACATGAAAATTGTTGAATATTGATAAGAGGAGAAGTGTATAGTTTTAATGGTACCGTTAAATCGTAACGATTTATTGTAACGTGTGTGATAGTGGAAAGAACGAAGAAATGTACATTTTAAACGATACAGTTAAATCGTTATCGATTTATCGTAGTATGTATAGTAACCTTTAAGCTGTTCTAACTAATAGAATAGAGTGTAAAAATAAATGTAAAAAAAGTTAACTTAGTTTTAGAAAAAATCTAAGACGGTAAAGTTTACATTAATGCTTAACATACTAAATAAAGACATTAAATATTACATTAAATAGTACATTAACTATTTCTTGAAAATAAGTAAGAAAAAATAAATAAATAGTCATTTAAAATATCTATTCCAAATAATGGTTATAACTTGCAAATTGTTAAATAATTTGTTTAATTAGGTGAAAGGCTAACAAATGGAAATGAATAAAAACAAGGGTATATAGGGTTTGTTATAAATAAAACACTTAACTGGTTGGTTAAGCGTTTCGGCTATTTGCCATTTTAAATAAGCCCTTTAATTATTGAAACATTATATACAGCCGGAAAAATGAAAGATTACCCATGAAGGATCATATCAATCACTTATTTTGTATTTGCTGTCTTTTTCTATAAATAACAAATGTTTGTTATAGAAAAAGACAGCAAATACAAAATAAGTGATTGATATGATCGTTTATGGGTAATCTTTCATTTTTCCGACTATAATACACATATAATTATATTTTATGTCTGCACTTTTTAAAAGCTTTACATGTAATTAAAAATGTGGTATCTTGCAGGTAGTTCAATGACAACAACTAAATAGTTTACAAAAGATGTCTGGTCCGAAATATATCTAAATTTTATTACCAACGCACCTATAATCCATAAAGGAAGGGTTGTCTTCAGTCTTACTGACAGAGAAATTAAGCTATCCAGCCCACAATACCATTCCGAAAATCTGAAAAAAGTTCATTATTCACCATAACTTTACAACCATCTAATTAAAAAAAAAATATGTTACAGTAGGCGGTAGAGTAGACTAGCGCGAAGTTTATACTATGTTTTTTATAATTTAAATAATACTTTTGAAAATTAAACAAAGTAATTTTATTATTTATTTATTATTTATATTTAAAACCATTTTTATTATATTCAAATAATTTAATGACTTATTATGTTTACTTCTAACGCCACCTGATGACGTATAAACAAAGCATACGTTGTTTACATTTGACAAACCTGTCAAATTCAAACGAAATATTAAATTAAAATAAAATATAAATTAATATCATTTGATAGTAAATGTTTTAATACGAGAAAAGTGGTAAAAATTTAAACAGATGAGTCAAAATGGTTATTAATCATATGATATTTTTGACTTTTTAATTTTGACAAACGTTGTGAGCCGAATCATTTATTGACAAATATTCTTTTAATTTTTTATTTTTTACTTATTATCTGTATCTTCTTAGATATTTTTCATGCACTCTGATGACTAGAATCGAATTTATTGAGAGCAGTGAATCTTTGTGAAGAACCGGTTTTTTGTGACGCTATCCGTGACGACGTCATATTGTGACTTTAGTTCCGTGACGATGCCATCTCGTAGCGCTAGTTGTGTGAATAGCCATTCTCTTGATTTTAAAATTAAACCAATCTATTTTGAAGTGCTCACCAGGTGTATTTAGGCTCAGATATCACTTATGTATTCTATGTTAAACTTTGCAGATATAAAATATAATTGTGTATTATGTAATGCCAAAACGTTGTAGCAATAATTAATTGTTTTACTTATAACAGACAGACAAATCCAGAAATTAAAAAAATTTCAAAGATTCACAGTTTCCCAAAAAAATCCCTCACTGAAGGGACAGCACAATCAATCGGTGATTACCTCAACAAAATCTGCCCAATAGCATATTGACCCCAAATTCACTTCTTTGCTTAAAAAAATTGCCAACTTTAAAGACTACACGCCGAAAGCTATGTCTTCCGAATCTTAATCTCTTCTAACTTAAACTCTACACTGCTACTACACTACACATTTTTTATGACAAAAAACGAACAACGAATAACCATAACGAATCACGAATCATAATCTCCCTGCATCACTTTCCTCAACAATCTACTTGAAGGTTTATTTGACGCGCACTATTAGACGGAACAAAGATCAAACAAATGCAATAAGTGTTATTATATACAGACCAGAAATGTTATCAATCCCAGCGATGCAAAAGGATTGAGAATATTTTTCGGTGTTTTAGTATGTACAAGGGGAAATCGAAATGCTACAACTTTCAAATTCCATAATTTATGGATGCCTTACTGACACATATTAACGAAAGATTACACAGACACATTGACACTGATAAATATGAAGTCAAGAATTTATAAAGCCAGTTTAAGACATATGCTTTAGAAACAAGACACGACACAGTCACAACGCAAAGGCTACTGGAAACTGCAGAGATGAGCGTACTGAGAAGAATATATACTGTACTGAGACTAATATATTATTATTAATAAATATTTCCTGATGTTTCCGATCTCTAAGCGTTCTAAAATATTCTAAATTTTTAGTAATATTTGTGACTTTGACTGCCAGCTACATCGCTATTTTTCAAAGAGTCCACCTAGTGTCTCATGCCTGTTGATTTTAAATCGCTTCCTATTCTGGCTACTCTTTCACTATTAATTGGATTTTGCAGAAATTTATTATTTTGTTATGAACAAAGTATTATGTCAGTGTTTTCCAGGCTAATACTGTTTATGCTTTTATCAGGAGTGCCACTTTTGGTCTTACATATGATTTACGCATGCATAGATTCTTATTTGACAATATATCCTTATTTTTTTATATGATGTAACGCAGATATCCTGATATATAGTCACTTTATTTTCTTGTTTTCTTAAATTTTCTTTAAAATCTCCGGAGATAAATATTTCTTTTTAAAAACACGAGAATTTTGAGACTCGATTACTTCGCCATTATTTACTATTTTACATAATTTGGATTATCTTGCCACAATAGATCTTTGGTCTTAGACGTTGATGGATTTCATGTGCTTGTGTTGTGATTTGTAAGGTCGTTTTTTATTTCTTTGGCAATTCGTGTGTAGTATTTTCTGTTCATACTTTTAATTTATAGATTAAAATGCTAGGTTTTAAACTGCAAAATAGTTCCCAAAATTAGAATGCATCCTATATTTTTTAAAGCTTCTTTAGGGGATGCTATGGGTGCATTCCTTATTCTGCCAAGAAGGACGTGGAGTTGTTGGAATTAATGGTTTTTTTGTTGGTATATAATAAATTGCATCAGAAGAGATCGAGTTGAATAACAATTATATATAAAATGTTATTTTTTTTTTCGACTATTAGAAAATGTAAGTTCCAAATTAGAATAAAATATAGACTAATTTGCTTTACTTAAATATTTTTTAACTTCGTAAAAAAATTTAATGGTTTGTTGATTAATTTTGAAATATCCCCAATAAAAACAACAACAAAATACCTTGAAAAACTGTAAAAAATAATCAAACCATAACATAACCTTAAAATATGAATATTCATAGTAAATATCTTAATACTTTGATATTCTTACCTCACAAATATACGAACAACTAATTATACCAATCACACATAATGAATGTTAATAACCAAAAGTCTTTATTTCTTCTTCAAACGATTAAAAAAACCAATATTTCTTACTGCTTATGGAACAAATACAAAATAGTTTGGAAAGGTTTTTAAAATCCCCGCCCATTGTGACGTCAGAGCTTAGGTAGTCCATAGGGAAATTCACCACATTTATTTTTATGTTATTAGGGATTCTATTTTCAGCAAAAGTAATCATGATAAGTTGTCGTTTAAGTTCTGTTGGTAACCGGATCAACATTTTTTCTATTTATTCGCTTGTTACAAGTATGACCGATTTTATAGACTTTACTTCTCTTCTAAAAAGAATGTATCAACCAACCTAAGAATCTCTTTCTTGTGATTAAGTGGTTAAAAAAATTTGAAATAGGATGCAAATAAAAACCTATTTTAATAGGAATAAGTTTATCTGCATTCTTTTGTTTGTGTTCTAAAAACACACAGCATGGGCCTAAACCCTTAAAACTAAATTATTGTCTACATCATAAATCATATTTTTTTCCGTTTTGGTTTCAATTTGTAGACCTGAGGGTGGTTGCGGCGAACGGCGCTTGGAATCAATCATTTTAAACCAAAACTTATCCTACCTTAACTGCACTCATCCTAATTAAATAGATTAGATATAGTATCGATGTCAACCTAAAACAACCTTGTTAAAAGTCAATTAGGAATTGGATACTCGATTGCTAATTCTGTTTATATCAAAACAGCAGACAGGTCGACAGGTCATTAAACACGAATACAAAGAACATAGTATCTATTAAAAAAATGTCAAAAATAAATTTTTTTTGGGAATGATCTAAAAAACTAAAATAAGTTTTAAAGTTATTTTTTAAATGTGGGTTATAAGCTAACGAAAATGCCACGAAATAGTCTTGTTAAAAAAAAAAGAATTATGTTACGTTATCAGAATAGACATTGATAGGAATTCCTCTTTTCAATAAAAATCTCAACATAAAAAAAACAGTGGATTATCATTTCAGTGAGTAATTTATAAACGTACAACTTTTGTTACGATAGCTACACACAGTCTGTCTTTTTGCCAATGGAAAATGCTCGGCATAATTAAATTCCACGTTTTCAACGTAGATTTAATAGATAGTAGCAATTAATAGGTTCATTTTTACATGATATCAATATAGTTAATATTGTTTGAAGCTATTTTCCCGTGGCATCTTAATACGATTTACTGTTTTTTTGGAAGAAGCCACAATTTATTTTAAAATGAAGTTTATTTGACGTTTCGATTTCCACTTCAGAAACCATGATGATTTGACTATGTTTTAAATCATTAAGTAAAGCTTATCTTTGACCTGCTACTATGTACACATTCTTCTATAGTCTTATGTATTCAGACTATTCTCACTTAAAATGATCAAATATGTTGGATTTTATATTTATATTAAATAAAATAGCCGGTTTTGGGCTTTAAATTTTTTTAGAAGTAAATCAATCTTCTTTTTCTCTCGTTGCCATATTAAATCCCACTAACATTATCAATTACATTGGCAACTTGTTCACAGTCTTCAGATAATCGGGATGGTTGTTCGGCACTGCGTATTCCTGTCCAATCGCGAATGTTCTTGGGTCATGACATCTGCTTCCTTTCAATTCCTCTGCAGTTCTCGATTTTACCTTCCATAATAAACTAAAGGATTCTTGACCAGTCTCCTCTAAGAGCATACCCTAGGAATGACATTTTTTAAATTTTGTTAGTTTTTAATACCTTACAAACGGAATTTGTTCTTTTTATCGTTTTTAACGTTTATCATTCTTTGGACTTCAGGTGTCGGTGCTAAGTAAAAACACTGCCCAAATATAGCATTAGATTATTTTTAACGTAATTTTAGGTTTAAGCTTGGTTACCAAAGAAGGATTTAATTTTTATCGTTGTGCGAGCTACTTAAATTCTGCATTTGATCTCTTTACCTAAGTTTAAATGGTCGATAATTCATCCATAAATCCATCCATAAATGGTAGCATCTCAGATATTTAAACTGAGTAACTCTCTTAATATTTTGTTGATCTACATGTAAGGAAACATTGTCTGGTGGTTGGCGGCTGATCATAAAATTTGTCTTAGAAGCATTTATTTTTAGACCCATTTCTTCTCGTATTATGTTTACGCAATACAGCAACTCTTGGAGGTCCTGAAGACTACCGCATTAGATAACGGTATCTTCATCATATCTAAGATTATTATTCATTTTTTCATTGATTTTTATTTAATTAATAAATCAATATAAAAATTAACATTTATAAAGTGATTATAAAAAACGTGAATTTAACCACATACCTTGTTCTTCTTTGTGTGCTGTGCTTGTTTTCAAGCGTTGTCTATCGTAGTACCACATATCCCATTAAACTAATTTTCTTCGACATCATCAGCGTAAACCATAATGTTGATTTATAAAAGATAGATTCCCTATTAAGGTGGGTACACATATGCGAGCCGAACGGTATACGTACAGTACGCGTACAGATCCTTGAAAAATATTCTACATCGTACTAATCGCATACTTATCTCGATCCATGGAAAGCGACAAACCAACAACGAACACACATGTGCGAAATGATTCATTTTATTTATAATTTGGGTACTGATTTATGTTCCTGTTTTTGCTTGTTTAACAAAAATAAAATTATGTACAGTAATCATCGACGTATAAATAAAGATTTTATCTTTATACGTCCATGACAATAATCAGTTTACTGTTTTCTCACGTCTCTCTAGGAAGGAACACGTCATTCACATAAGGTCGATTTGATGACACAATAAAAATGTTCGCTGCGTCTAGTAAGCGCCGTCCAAACTGAAAGCCGAGCTTCCTTTGAAGTCGTGAAATAAACCGCAACAATTTGGTTCGCGACGAGTCACGATGAAACAGTACGCAAGCGGTTTTTTCTGCCGTACACATTAACGAATATAGCGTTCACAAACGGTTCGCGAACAGTTCTGCTCGCAAATGTGTACCCGCCTTTACATAACTCGGTACCTCTCACATTCTTCTTTTGTGTAATACTATAACCAAGGCATAACGGAGAACCTCGTTGCGAGCATTTAAGTTTTCATCTCTGTTGCCTTATCTAATCTATTTGTCAATTTGTTCCTTTTTTAATATAGTATTACAGTTTTGCGTTTCAAGAATGTGGTTAGATTTTGAAAATCTTTAATATCTGTGACATCTGTTTGACAATATTTTATAAAAATAATATCAACCAATTAAAAAAATAAAATTTTTAATAAATAATATAATAAATATAATACCAGTTTGCCCATTAGATAAGATTAATGTGAATAAAAATTAGGTTGGTTATTCAACATCTAGATATTATTTTCCTTAAAAATATTGTAGTCCATAAACAACTATAAGCTTTCATATTGTACAGTATAGCTATGTTATTTAAAATTAGATTTCTGATAAGATGGCATGTACATTTTTACTTGTAATTGAATAATATGTTAAATACATATTATATAGTGTATATATACAAAAAATTCATATTATTTGCAAACTCTACCTATGCCATACAAATGTGATATAAGCTTTACTAGACTTTTCATTAAAAACGTGTTAAAATAAAATTAAATTTATAACAGATCCTCCTTGTTGACATGCTCTTGACACGAAAACTCATTAATGTCGTTTTTAGACATAATAAAATGAATTCACTGGTATGCTTTACATTAATTTAAGACTAAGTTTAATCTGGTTTTCCAAACCATCATTAAGCAAATAAAAATAAATTTAATTTCTTCTGCCAAATGTAGTTTATAAGTAAAAAAGTATATTTATCTGGACAATAATATTTATTTCAATAATAAATCTTATATAGGATGAAATATTCTGGTCTTACTAGGAAGAGAGATATTTAACCACTCTAGTGGTCAGATTGACTAGAACGACCTCAGGATCATATCAAATTTATACTATAAACAGCGAGCAAAAGTACGTGTTAACGAACAGCTGTCAGAAGAAATTGAAATTAGATGTGGAGTAAGACAGGGATGCGTATTGTCGCCAATTCTTTTCAATGCCTACTCTGAAGAGGTCATGAAAAAAGCTCTTGAGGGTGAAACAGCTGGAATAAAGGTAACTGGAGTTCCCATTAACAACATTAGATATGCGGACGGCACTGTGATCTTAGCCGAAAATATTGAAGATTTTCAGAGACGGGTGACCAGAATAGCAGAGTATGGAAAAAAGTATGGTCTAAAAATGAATGTCAAGAAGACGAAATTTATGAGAATTTTGAAAACTCAAAGAAATAACGAGAATCTTCTAATAAACGAAACCAACGTCGAACAAGTGGACAAATATGCATACCTGGGAACAATGATTAACACCACAAATGATTACAATCAGGGGATAAAAATAAAAATAGATAAGGCTAGAGTAAATTTCAACAAAATGAGAAAAGTTCTATGTACCAGGGATTTAAAACTGGAACTAAGAGTTAGGTTGACGAGGTGCTATGTTTTTTCGACTTTATTTTATGGAATGGAATCTTGGACCTTAAATGCGACAACAATGAAAAAACTGGAATCATTTGAGCTGTGGGTGTACAGAAGAATTCTGAAAATATCATGGACAGAACACGTCACAAACAAAGAGGTTCTGGGAAGGATGAACAAAGAAATGGAAATTTTAAATTCAATTAAAACAAGAAAATTAGAATATCTCGGATATATTACACGTAGAGAGAAATACACCTTGCTCCAACTGATTATGCAGGAAAAGATCCAAGGAAAGAGAAGCATAGGGAGGCGTAGAATGTCATGGCTGCGCAACCTGAGAGAGTGGTACGGATGTACATCAAATGAACTTTTCAGAGCAGCCGTCTCAAAAGTCCGAATAGCTATGATGATTGCCGACCTCCACCGCGGAGATGGCACTTGAAGAAGAAGAAGTGGTCAGATAATGTTGGATGAGATTATTTGGTTTAATAAGGAATTGGTAGACTATAAATAGTTGATAAGCTAGCTGAATATGGCATAAGAAGATGTCTCTTCTGAAGACCGCTATTATATTGTCTCGAGTCAAGAACTTTCAGATGTAACTTAAAGGCAGAAATATAGATAAAACTATAGTGGTCCATTTTGAAGTGAATAATGGACCTTTTTCAGCTTTTCATTGGAAATGTGCTATACTTTTTAAAATATTAATAGTTTTTAAGCAGCTGCCTTTCGTTTCACGTATGTGTGTATTCTATATAATTATATTTTATTCCATAATTTTAATTTTTTGAGTTAAAAAGAAAAATCAGATATCTCTCGACCACGTTTATATATCATTAATGGCTGTTTGCATTAGTCCAAAGGTTTGTTCGATATTCGTTCTTCGGCAAAAGGGTACAAGGTCATTCGAATAATGTGCGTATTTCATAAGGAGATGAATGCCTTTTCCTACATTACTTAATGCCAAACCGAACAAAATTAGGCTTGGAGTATCACAGAACCCTGTTCTTTCATTATGTTGAATACGATTAGATGAAAGCTTTTTATTTAAAATAACTGTAAAAGTTCTAACATCTAAGAAATTCTGCACGAATTAGTATATGTTTCCATCTAGTCCACATTGTTAAAGCTTTTGAAGTATTACATATTTTTGAACATTTTCAGACTCCCTTAACCTCATAAAAGCTAACAAAACTCAAAAAAAGTTACTCAGTTGCTATTAACAAGTCCTTATAGATACTTCGTCTAAGGGATAGCAACTCCAGTGGATTCCTACGTTGCCACGAAGTTGATTCCATGTACAATTTAAACATCCTAGTATTTTATTATCAAAAATGGAATTTAAAATTAATATAACCATATTTAAAAGGTTTTTACCCATTAATTTAGTGGTTTCAAATATGTAAACCTAAAAAGTACTGATGGTGGAATATACATTTCGAAAATGTTATGTGACGTAGAAACTAAACTATAGCATTTATTACTCAGAGTCTAAGGGTGTACTATCTAAAGCTTTACATCAAAAACAACCATGCTCATTTTGATGATTATAATACAACTATCCATTCGTCAGCCAAATTTATTCTATTGGTACTACTCTTTGCTCAAAATGTTTCACGCTAATGTTCCACGTTCTATCACCCAAAATCCTAAATTTTACTACACTTTTGACGATTATCTGAATAAACTTAATCATAAATTACAAACGTCACAATAATTACCAAAAGAAAATTATTCAAATTTAAGGAAATCAACAAGGAATGCTACGATAGAAAGATTAAACAATTAGAATACAGAGAAACAGAGAAGTCCAAATTGTGTTAATCGCCATGTCTCATTCAATCGAGACTTCCTTCCGCTCCATCGTCAACTATTCTCATAACCCACATTCTTACTTTACTTCTTCATTAGTATTTAGATTTTTCGTTCTTCTTTTATCACTTACTAATTCTCTTTAGTCCTCTCAAACTTTTTTTAATATATCCAAGTCCCCCTCTTTCCTCACTTCTTTCTAGGAATCTAAGCGCCAAGTCTGACCCCATACCTAATATTCTCCATGCTCCTTTTCTACAAACTAAATTCAGAGCAGATTATTCCACTTCTACATATCACCACATTTTCATACTGTTTTCACTACACTTTATTTTACTTATCCACTTTCGCTCAGGGTTTGGTTCCGGATCTCTGGAGACTTCAGCCTCTTGCAGAGTCTTTTCTCCTTTCACAATAATATTAAAACAACATAATCACGTGTGTTCACGTCCACGTGTGTCAAGGGTACTGAATACACAGGAAATTTCTGGATTTAAAACCTAATTTTACCTCAATAGGATCAGGAATCAATTCTATTTGTCAAATAGGCGCTTATAGCGGATTAGATTCTTGATTGAGAATTATTTTACATTAAGGTCATCTTACATCAACGGTAAGTCCTTCTCCTCCTTCAATTCTTCTATTTGGTGTTACTTTTCATTGGCTTCCATACAAGCTGTTCGTCGTTTGGATCTACAACTTCAAGAAGCTGATTGTAGGGTTATTGGATATAAAGTAGACCAAGATATAGACCCTAAGAAGGAAAGTGAACAATAAACTTGGCAAGAATTAACCATTTTACCTTCCCTGCAACCATCTTGTCTACCTTACCATATTTGGGATAGTACTAGTCACATATTCAAATAGTTTATCTATGGTTACATACAACTGATGTATTTATAATAACCTTCTCTTTCACCAGACGTTTAGATAATTGAAACTCTTAATATCTGAAATAAAAATAATCTTAGATTATAATTAGTAGTTTAAAGTATAATTAGATTAAGTTAGATTACAAGTAAAGTTAGATATTTAGTTACTAATTATGGGTATAGTTAACAAGGTTTATTTAATTTAGTGAAGTTAGTGTTAGAAACTTAGTAGGAATAATTACTATAAAATACAGACGGTGTGATATAATATTAAGTTAGTTTCTTACCGTTGATAAAGTAGTGTGCACCTAAGGTATATATATATATATATATATATATATATATATATATATATATATATATATATATATATATATATATATATATATATATATATATATATATATACGCTGGGGTTATTCAAATCACTGTAATCATAATTAATATTCTCCGCTCTAAGCATTAAATCATACCAACCATTTGACACTAATAATGTTATTATTTGATTTTTTACAATTAACCTCACTTTTGAATAAAAAGATAAACTATGAAAATAAAGTGTAGTTCTTGACAGGTGACAACAACACCTCCGCTATGTTATGGCTAATGGTCTGATACGCGGCATTATTCGATAATTTGGGCCATAACATTTTACCCACCCCACTGTCCGGGTATATATTGGAATTAAACCAAATCTTAAATGGCTGGTCCGACTATTTACCACCTTTAATTTTAAAATAGAATTTTTTTTGTAACAATATGTATAGCTTTTGCTGGCCAGTCTCAAGGCTGCCAGACTTAGAATTTTGTGTACGAATTTTACTGAATAATGGAAACTAAAGACTATTACGTTCTACATAACGTATTTTAACAGCTCCTTTATTTTACATTTCCCTAATTTTCTATCTATTATTCTTTCTTTCCGTTTTTAAATAATTCATAATAACACAACGGCCTTTTATGTTTCTTTATTGTTTTGTTTTTATCCTAAAAATCAAAACCAGTAAGTTTTTCAGTATTTAATAAAAAACTTATATATCATTGAATTATTTATTGTAGCTAAGAAATATGCGTAAAATGTTTTTTTTATTTAAATATTTCTATTAAAATATTTAAATATAATATATTATCAGTTTACATATAATTTAAAATATTGCAGATTGCTTAAATTTAGTTTCATGCCGTAGTTTTACGTTAAAATTGACATTCCTTTTTTGTTTTATTTGAAAACCTTTTCTTATACTTTTATTTTATACATTGTTAAGTTTCATATTCGCTTAAATTTAGAGCTTGGACACTTAACTGGTTTTCTGTGTCGAGAACTTAATGTTGCTCTGTTTTCAGTAACTTGGGTCTCGTATTAAGTGGGAAAATACTGCGATTAGCTTTGCCATTCCATCAGGCTCGATCCCAAAGATGGTACAGCACTCGTCCACTATTAAATCCATTCCACCGAGAGATTAGCTTTGCTGCTGCACCAGGTTTGATTCCAAAGTATGGTGCAATACTCGTCTATGTGTTAAACTACTAATAGACCTGATATAATACCTACTCTCAGCAATTTTTTATCCAGCAGCCATTCATCGAAAACAGCAGGGAAAGGTAACTGTTTTGTTTGGACAATTTTTTTTATTTCTTATTTATTAACGTATTCAGCAACTTTGGACAAGACTTACTGTAACGTAAAGGTAAGTGTATTTAGGTAAAAGAAATAAAATAAGACTTATTCACAATCAATTTTAATTTAAGTTTACTACCAAAACGACCGGTTTCG
Organism: Diabrotica undecimpunctata; assembly: GCF_040954645.1. Lineage (NCBI taxonomy): Eukaryota > Metazoa > Arthropoda > Insecta > Coleoptera > Chrysomelidae > Diabrotica > Diabrotica undecimpunctata. Next base: position 78,352,687 of record NC_092804.1, on the reverse strand, counting down.
CTTTCTACACTTTGCAAAGCATCTTCAGGTCAAACGGTACAAAGTAAATTAAATGATGCCGGTACAAGAATTATTAGTTAATGATTCGGGAAACATAGTCCAAACTATCCTGTATTGCTGATGATGCGTGATCTTTGGTGTTTATTGTAACTGTTTGATAATTAGCGGAGAAGTTTCTTAAGGGGAGAGATGTTAACAAATGAAATAAGAATAAGGTATATGTAATTATTTGTTAAATGAAAGTGATTTTTTATACTATTTAAATTATTAAAAGTTATTTATATTTATGTCTACTAGAATTTGTCTTATTTTATTTCTTTTACCTATTTGAAATGGACTCACACAAGCAACACATTCATGGTAGGTGTATTTATTTAAATAAAATGTTTGTTTAAATTTTTTGTTATGCTTTTATCTCCCTTGTAATCGTTCTTGCTATCATTGTTTGTCTTACGGATTAGCCGAAGTAACTCTGAGAAGAGCTACCTAGGGTAGGGATCTCCATAATTATCTTTGTGGTGGTAAAGAGGAAATAGGAAATTCTTTAACTAAGGTTGACCTCCTAACGATTATAAGTCAATTCTGGACTTCAAAATGGTATAAACCACGTGGTTAAAACCTAAGAAGACAAATACTATTGATTTAATTATTTGTTTCTTTGAAATATATCATTTTCTAATTCTTATTATGACGTAACAAATATTTGTTTGACAAGGGAACTTATATAATCACATATCTTTCAGGAAAATACATAGGTTGTATTTCAACATCACATCGATTGCAGCTGCTTCAAAATACCTCTTAAACGATATATAGCTGGTATAAACTTTCCAGAAAATTAAAGGAAGATTGAAGCAAAAATAAAGATGAAAATTTTGAGTAGTTTCTCTAAAAAAGGTGTGATTTTGGTTTGTGGCCCTTGTATCTTAATTAGATTTACTTCTGATTATTAGGTATATATTGTAAAATAAACTTTTAAGTTGCTTTAAACAATATTATATTTAAAAATATCAATTAAAATGATCAACAAAAACTACAATAATGTTGCAGTCAAGTTATACAAAACTATTAATCACATACAATTTTATTGTCTCGCAATTTTAAACGAGTGGTGTTCCATAAAAAACAAGTGGTAACCATTAACAAAACGACAGAATAAAACAATCGTGCACATGCTTCGTGTATATATATCGGAATGGAGCTGCTCATTAGAGTGATTTATGGAATTCAATAATGCCCTTACATGCAGTTGGCATTCTGTCAAATGATCATGTTCTATGCTGGCATTCCTCGTTCTCGTTCTATGAGAACCGGAAAAGCATCGATGCCAAGCGTATGATAATTTAGAAAACATTTTCTGGAAATTCAGTATAGAATGGCATATCAACTGATTTTCATAAATCTACATACACGAATCTTTAATATACACGGATCTGTAATACCTACATACAGGTATTTAAAATAAATAAACAAAGCTAACTAAAGTAACAAACATTGCTCTAATTATTAGTGATAGTATTGACATACCAATTTTACATACATATCTACCAAGAATAGGTTTTGAATAATATATTTATTTACCTGTTTGTATTATAACTGCTTATCCACAGAAGTAAAAGCGGAAAAGAATTTATTACTAATCCCATTGCGTTCTTATAATAGCGGTAGTGGATTATCTAAACAACTATGTCTTATGCATGCGCAAAGTACAAATTTACGCTTTAACCGTAGGGGAAAGTGGCCCACATTAAGACATTTTTCATATTTTTGATGATATAAGCTGTTTACTACTGATTTTCTTTAATTCAAATTCAAAATACAATTATTGAATTTATTTAAACTGAAACAAGCATAGCAGTCATTTGTAATCACAAATCAGTTTTTTTATTAAATATTTTTAAAAATACTTTTTTCTCTCAACTTAGTCCAAGTAGTAAGCCAACTTAAGACAAGTCCAAAACAACTAAAATTCTTTAAGACATTCGTTATATATTTCAAAACACTAAATGACTACAAAATAAACTTTAACAAAACGAGTTAAATCAAAATTCTCAACAAATGTCTATATTATTGAACTTGTACTGCATTGTATTAAGTAATTTTTAGGCAATATTTTTTGTTCGTCATTTAATACCCTTCAAGCATCGTAGTGGGGTTTATACAATAATACGTCGTTGAGAGCTTCTTTAGCTTTCGTTATTTTTCTCGGCTGCTATTCTGAGGCTAAAGTCATGTTATATTACATCACCTACAGCACTTTTCATAGTCTCTATGCTAAACAATCTTTTGTTAGATTTTCTTTTTCGACCGCGAGACATACATAACAAAAAATTATAATTGCAGATTAGGTTACAATATTGTGGGCCACCGTGAGACACGTCCGATGGTGCCCAAAACATTTGTCTCAAGGAGACCCATAAAACCTTATAAACAACAGTCGTTAATATTGGAAATTATTGTGCAAAAACAAAACAGACAATTACAGTAGAAGATAAAATAAGGTTTCCTTTCTCAACTAAAACAACAACATTTTAAAAATATCACATCTGAAATAGATATTGTGTTATAACTCATTAAAGTATTAAGAATAAAAAAACTTCTTTCAAAAGAAACATCACGTGTAAAAAAAGCTATCCGGAGGCATATATGTACCTAAATCACCAGAGAACGACTAGCCGTTAACGACGAACACTCTGTAGAACTGAATGCCATTTCTAGTATGTAATTTGAAAATTGTTGCGACTGTCTTATGGTGCACGCGTCTCAAGGTGGCCCACTCTCCCCTACAAATTTTAATAATAAAATTAGACGACCCGACGCGCATATATTTTCAAGGTCATAGCTGTTTAGAAAATCTACAAGCTCTACTTATAACATATTTATTGAGATTTAACTGCAAAAATATCAGCGCCAAGAGAATTCACAAAATAATCATTTTCTGTTTGAAAATTAACTATAGCACACATTTTATAGTATTTTTCACCGTAATATCATTAAACGTCACGATTTATTCAAACTGACGTCACTTGGATTTAAAATTTCCATAGCATCAACCTTAGAGTATAAATTTCCCTAACACAGCTAATAATACGGCACCCATATAGAACTGATCAGTCTTTCATAGGCGTCAACATGGTATAATAGTAAGAAAAATTTATTCGTGATTATAATGAAAATTTTAGAATTATACTAATTAAATAACCAAAAACAGTTTTAATTGTTAAAAATATAAATTTTCTATGAGAAATAACTGTTTAAGTTTAATACTTCACAACACAATAATTTTAATCCAATAGATTAGACAATCATACGCCACTGATACGAGAATACTTCAAACTTCAATGGCAGTTCAGCGTTTGGCAAAATTGTTTACAGTGTTGCCACTTTGGAGTGTCTACGTAGGCGGTCTTAATAATAATATTAACTTGTACTTTTATTCTGACATCACTTACCATGTAAGATTCGAACGGGTTTTTGGCTTTTCCATTTTGAAAAATGGTTTCCATTTTGAAAAATGGAAATCAATAGTGAATCTGATGCCGAATTGATTCCACACGAGATAAGTGAAGATAAGTACTTATGAATTATTGTCGCTAAAGTAAAGAAGGAGGTATGAATTCGTAGTTTATAAATAATGTATCCATTCTGATATTTTTTAACATAATAAACGCCTGTAGAAAAAATATTCTAAGTAACACGATCCATAATTGATTTTACAAGATTTGCAAGATTCCTAGACTTGCCTTCTGCTCGTCCTGTAAACTTCCTGCACATCCCACATTAACGAATTGAATTATATCTATACGCAGTGTGAAATATATATAAGGGAGTTAATTTCGATTAATAAAAGTCTTAAAGATGCCTAAAAATACCTCCGCAGAATTAAAAACCCTTATTGAAACTAAGAAGATTTATTTTTAAAATATTACAATAATACCACTACAAACGTCTGCAGTACTCTTCAGCTTATAGTGCATACCAAAGAGGCACTAAACGACGTTAAAATTGGTAAAACGTAAACGGTAAATATATTAACAGTAATATGTAGGGTTGTATTCTAGAGAGAGTACCCTTGATTGGAACGACCATACCGATCATCATAGACGGAAGATGGATCTTGATAACTGATTTCCATAAGATATTTAACTCTCACTTATGATTCCGCGTCACTATTCCCGAGTAGGTTAAACGAATTGACGATAGACAGATATACCGAAAATTTCACAAAGTAAATGCAGACATAATCAATTCTTTAGTTATTGACCAACTGATTCGGGCAGATATATTGGTAAGTGGTAGAGAATCGTTTTGTACTGGGGTTGAGAAATCGGACCCGATGGTAGATAAAACAAAAATTTTGTTAACGGCATAAAGATGAAGAAGGCATGTAGAAATCACTATGAATTTCCCTAGTACAATCATTTTGGTGAGAGAAACCTACAACGGCATTACTGATCATAGTCCTATGAAGGGAAGATCCAATAGGCAAAGAAAATACAAGGCCTCTCAGGCTGTTAATCAATGAATTCATTGTCAGAAGAATAGGAAATAAGACTGTCTAATACTAGAATTGAACCTGGAATATTCAAGAATATTTCAGCCTGGTAAGATGTACAATATTGTTATTGTTTAATCGAACATATTGAATATTGATGTACTATGCATCAGTGATTTCAGTTGGCTCAACCCAGTTTGTTTTTGATAGATGAATGATCAATATATTATTCTGGTTACGAGAACAACCAACACAGAGACGAAGTATCATTAATAAGTAATGAAAAAATCTAGTAGAGCAGTGGAAGGCTTTTTTTCATCTCATAAAGTAATTATATTAAAGCTAGTAATATCTCACTCTAAACTAAATGTGGTCCAAATGTATGCTCCTACGGTAAATGCAGAAGACACAGTGAAAATAGTAAAAACTAGAGAAATCACGATAGCCCTAAACGACCCCAATACAATTATTGGCAAGGGCCAAAGTAAAAAGTGTGTAGGAAACTATGGTCTGGCCCATTTTTAAGCTACCAAACAGACGACTATATACAATGTATAAATAATTAGCTTATTATACATTGAAAGCTACCGTAATGCTGTTAAAATTGTAAAATCACATCCCGGAGCAGACGTAGTTTAGATTAAAACTTATTTATCGCCCCACTCATACTTAAAAATATTAAAACCCGTCAAAAGATTGCTAAAATAGATAAGAAAGCTTAAAGAACCTAACGTAAGAGAATATCTCCAATACGAATTGCACATAACTGTAGCAAACTGAACACAGACACCTATCATATTGACGAACACTGGTATCGACTAACACATTATCTATTGTAACTGTATGAAGATATACAAAAATTCCACAAGGAGGAAAAAAGAGGAATGGATGAATGACGAAATACTCAATATGATGCAATAACAGAGACAATGTAAAAACAAAAATAAACACATGATGACTAACCGCGATATCAGAAATATAATATAGCAGGCAAAAAAAATACTTTGAAGAGAAATGCAAAGAGATGGAGGATCTTCAAAAAATATACGATATTTTTAATCTTTATAAGAAAGTTAAAACAAAAATACACTGGTGCAGTTCTGAATGGACACGCCAATACTATGGGATATGAAAGTACCACGCCAGGTAGAATACATCGACGAACTGTTCGATAATGAAAGAGGAAATCTGGAACACAAAGAACTTACTCCAGAAGAAATAGGTCCGGATATTACAGAAGAAAACATATTACATGCATTAAAAATATTGAAGAATGGAACAAGTCCTGAACCCGACATGATTCCTATCGAAATACTAAAAATTAAAGATGAGAAGCACATTAATACCTTATTAACACTAGTACGGTAGTGGGTAGCACTCCTCTATGATCCCGATAGAGGACAGGCTGCTACAGGGAGTGGCGTCCCTGCCGTACTTTCTACCCAATTCCCAATCCTTACCACATCCCGATATATCCCGCTACCAACCCGCACTGGCCAGCATGGTAGTGAAATGGCTAATTTTCCCCGTAAATGACATGACACAAACTAGAAAAAGGCCCTTAGTCCCCGGCGGCCCAACGGTCCCTGTTGACGGTAGCCACCAGATTGGACCAAGGGCAGAGGGTGCAAAGAATCACCGGGATAGACACGGCTACCATGGAAAACGAACATTGCATATTGCCACTTATGAACGCTTGCAACTAAAGATAAGCTCATTGAATTACAAAAAAAACTTAACTGCATAAAATGGGATGTATTGGAACTTTTCAAAATACGAAGCAAAGGAGAAAACCAATTAGTTTTAAAATCAGGGCATCTGCTACATTCCATTAAATAGAAATATAGAAAAAGATAAAACCCACCCCCTAATCTTAATGTGCGATTGTAACGCTAAACTTGGATTTAAAGAAGATAACGCAGAATTGGCTATGGGCTCATTTGGATGAGCAGTGAGCGAAATGATAGAGGAGGTGTGCTACTACATTTTTTGTTGCATCATCGGCTCTACGTGATGAACACATTTTTCAAAAACAACCAACAACGTAAGTGGACGTGGGCTAGTCCAGATGGCATAACAAAAAACGAAATTGATTTCATCATCACAAACAGAAAAAATATTGTCCAAGATGTTACAGTAATTAATAAAATCACTGTTGGTAGTGACCATCGGTGGGTTAGAGCAAAAATAATGATCAACATGAGACGAGAAAGGACAGCAATGATAACAAAGAGGCATTCTAATAAATTGAGATCGATAGAAGATAGAGCAGCTTATCAACATCTCATAACTTCAGAACTAAAAGAAGTAGAACATCTAAATGAAAATGCATTATATATTGAGGTGACAAACATGCGAATAAATAGTGCGATTCGAAACGCTCATAGAAAATATAAGGAAAAAGGAAGAAACAAGATGGATATACTCACTCAAGCTACTAAAGGTCTTATAAACAAAAGAAGAGAATTGAAAGACAAATACACAGATAATTTATAACATAGACAGTTAAACAAAGATATCACCAAATGCATTCGAAAAGATGCCAGAAATTACAACACTGAATACGTAACTCCAGCCATTGGTAAAGGATCGAAAAATATTTGTAAACTTATAAATAAAAAATGGGAAACTACAATAAATAAGGAAGATATTTTAAAAATTGCTCAAGATTTTCACTCAGAATTGTACAAGCGAGAAGAACTTCCAGATCCTGATCAAAATCAAATACCAAAAGTTCAAAATGTAAGCTCAAAAGACATCCCAGATATCACAACAGAGGAAATAAAATCAGCTCCCTCGGAGATGAAAAACAATAAATCACCCGGAGAAGATGGGATAGTCATTGAACAAATTAAAGAAGGAGGAGGAACGTTAGTAAATGTGCTGAAAAAGATGATCAATACTTGTTTGACAAGAGGCGTAACTCCCTCCCAGTGGCATATTGCAATAATAACCATATTGCACAAAAAAGGTGATATTTCAGACCCAAAGAACTACAGACCTATTAGTTTGCTCTCCTATACATACAAACTATTCATAAAGATAATAACAAAACGGCTTGTGAACAAACTGGATAGTTACCAACCTTGTGAACAGGCTGGGTTCCGCTCCAGATACTGGACAAATGATCATCTACAAGTTATAAAAACGATAATAGTAAAGTGTACAGAGTATAACAATCCTATTTTTTTTATATTCGTAGATTATGAAAAGGCGTTTGACACTATAGATCGTCATAAAATGCTTCGAGCATTGGCTGACTGCCGCATTGACTACCGATATATCGCCTTGATTAAAAATATTTACGAAGCTGGTACAGCTTGTGTCCGCCTTCATGAAGATATTAAGAAGTTTAGAATAGAACGTGGAATTAGACAGGGTGATACTATCTCCCCTAAATTGTTTACAGCTGTTCTTGAATATATGTTCAAGCAAATGGAACGAGAGGATAATATAAATGGGGAAGATCTGAACCACGTAAGATTTGCCGATGACATCGTTTTAATATCTGATAGAGTTGATAAAAATACAAAAATGCTGCACACGCTCTATAAAGGGTCAAAAACAATTGGTCTTAAAATTAACACCTCAAAGACAAAATTTATGACCAACCTTGTAGTCAGCGCTAAAATTCTGATTGATAGCCGTAGCATCGACCAAGTAATAGCTTACAAATATCTAGGTCATGACATTCGCTTAGGCCGAGATAATCAGACAACTCAAATACAAAGAAGGATAGGTCTCACATGGACTGCCTTTGGTAGATTTGGTTCTTACATATGATGCAGAAACACTGACTCTGACAAAAAGAACAATAGATAAAATAAGAGTTAAACAACGCGCTATGAAAAGATCAATATTAGGTATTACCATCAGAGGTAAAGTACCAAACCTAGAACTAAGAAGAAGAACAGGAGTTACAGATGCAGTTGAAAAAATAACCATGGCTAAATGGGCTTAGGCTGGACACGTTGCCAGATTAACGGATGATAGATGGACCAGAAAGATTCTGGAATGGCGACCAAGACAAGAGGCATATCTAAGTAGACCACGACCACCGACAAGATGGACGGATGATATCAAGCGCATCACCACAAACTGGATGCAAGAAGCTCAAGATAGAAATAGGTGGACAATTTTACGGGAGGCCTACGTTCAGCAGTGGACAAATATAGGTTAATTGATGATGAATTGATAAACACTAGTATTCTTTTGCTGTGTCTGTATATAATAGAAATTACGAAACGTTTTATTTCAAATTTCGAATTGAATCTAAAAAGCTTCGAACTAGAATAAGCATAATCTAAATGTTTATTTATGCAGCCAGAGAGATCAAGTGTTATTTATAATTTATATCATACTTTCTCGTCCTCTTGAGTGGATTTAAAATAATTAAAATTAAGTAAAAACTTATTTTTGCAAAATGTTTTATTATTAAAATTTTTAAAAATTATCTAAAATAGATTTATAAATTTTTTACATATTTTAAGATATGAAATATATATTTCATAACACAAATAATAATTGTTTATTAAATATTTTTCTACAGACCACTAACTCACATGTGCCTACACACAGTGTATCCAGTAAGATATTCATGCCACAAATTAAATCTACAATTTTTAGAATTGTTAATTCTAAATTCTAAATTCTAATTTTTAATTTTGTAATACAATTAGGGACTGCACTTTTTCTAAAAACATAAAGAAAGTTTTGTCTATAGGGACCCCATTGAGCTGATCAAACACGACGTGCAGCTTGCTGCGCTCGTTTAATAGTTTACACCCTTACATATCTAGTAGCCGATTTTTTGAATTTTTACCTCGTTTAAACGCACACTTCGTTAAAGTGACGTTACCAGTGGCAGACCCGGACAGAATAGGTTGATTAAAATTAAAAAATCCAAATAAAATAAATCTACTTTACAAAATGTAACAAAATGGAAATTAACGAAAGAAGTTTTTGCTGTTCTTCGAGTTTGGCAATTGCTCTTGTTTGTTCCGCGTGATTCAAATGCATTCTAGGCATTTTGGACGCGTTTAATAGCTTTTTTTATGTTTAAATGCGCGTGAAATTTTTGACAACTACATTGATATTAAGCAAATCCGTACAACACTGACATTTTACAGTATTACAATGTAAAAATTAAGGTGTAAACTATTCAGTGACCACAGCTGTACATATTTAAATATTTATTTTGAACAGAATTTGATTCCAAATTGCCTACTGTATTTGTCAACCAACATTCTTAGCACTAGTGCATATGTTCCTCCCCTTTTTTTTGTCATTTATAAGATCCTGTTGTAATTACAACACATTTATTTAAATAATTACAATTTTAAAATATTTATGTACCGTTCTTCTTTTTTAAACACTACAGTTTCTCCATATATATATATATATATATATATATATATATATATATATATATATATATATATATATATATGAATTTGAACTTCTATAGATACACACACATAGGCAATCAGCAACAATCTTTCAATTCAATCAGAATCTCCGGTTTTTTGGTCATGTCTACAAAAACCCTCATATTATCAACAGAATATTCTCCGAATTCAACTATCAGTATTGATTTTTTATATAATCCCCATTTTAATGTCAGTTTTAATTGAATGACGTCATCACTTAAAGGCAAATATTTATCTTAAGGCTTTTTCAAGCTGGGAAATTGTACGTCCCCTTAAAAAATGTAATCCTTTATCATCGAGCTAGTATCTTAATAATTATAATGTTCGTTATTCAAATTATAATAATTTAACAGGTTAAGTGTCATGAGAGGCCAACACGGACTCACACATAAAAGTTATATACGGGCCGCGTGATGCCGACGTGGACTCACGCGCTAGGTGAGCTCAACAGCGGCCTCTCGACTTCTCGAACTCATTTAAAATACACTGTGGCATTTCGAGCCCGGCCAGATGGTCTAGAAAGCATACTTGGCCTGTGCTTCTGAGATGTCAACGAGGACTCACATGGCCCATAATATTTATAAGTAACAATTGCATAATTATATATTTTTTTTATACATACAGGGTGTCCCATAATTAATTGGACATTAGCTAATGGGTGATAGATGACATCAAAATAAAGCGTTTGAGCTCAAATTGCTTAGGAAAATTGTTGCTAGTTTTCGTTCTACAGGGAGATTCATTAATATTTTTTTATATTATTTTTATGGATATATTGAAAACTATTTAACCGATTTAAGTGAAATGTGGTATCTTGCTATTATTTAGTATGCTTAATAAGAAAATGTTATTAGTTTTACTATTGACACTAGGTGGCGCCACCTACTGTAATATTGGTTCATTAATGGGGCCATAATTTTTTTGTCCGCCCTGTATAAACATTCTAGGAAAAAAAACATGAAATAACATTCAATTCTACACAAAAAAGGTATTCTTGTTTCAAATCAAAAAAGTACACCGTTTTCGAAATAAACGTATTTTGTTAATGATGCATGTCTCTATTTAATTTTTTGCAAAACAAGTATGCTTTGAACTTAATGACAACGTCAAGACGTAACTACGAATTTATTTATTATTAGTTGTCAAAGGTAACCACGAATATATTTATTATTAGTTGTCAAAGTGCAGGGCGAGTCATTATTTGTCAAAGTGCTATTAAGTTTTTTATAAACCACTTAAGATAAAGGAAAAATGCCACGTCATAGTGAATTTTCTAATGTAGAAATGCGCGATATGATCTGTTTGTATGCCCAGGAAAATTTTTGTTCTCGTAAAGCAGCTGAACTCTATTTCGAACTTTATCCCAATAGAAGGCAATCAAACCATAAAACTATTAAATCATTGTTCGACAGATTAGGCGAAACAGGGTCATTTCATCCCAAAAACAGGAATGCTGGAAGACCGAGAGTAATTGAGGCGGATATGGAGGATGAAATTGTTGTGCGTGTTGCAGAAGATATAGAAACCAGTAAAAGGCTTGTTTCTGCGGTCACTGGTATAAGCAAATCTACGGTGTCAAGAATAGTACGGACAGAAAATCTGTATCCGTATAGTTTTACTCCAGTACAGAATCTTTTACCACAGGATTTTCCAGCAAGTCTCCGATTTAGTCAGTTTATGATGGGGCGGCATTTAGACGATCCAATGTTTTATAATAAAATTTTATTTACCGATGAAGCCACATTTACTAGAAGGGGCGTATTTAACTGGCGCAATAGCCATACCTACGCGACAGAAAATCCTCATGCATTTCAAGAACATCATTTTCAACACGAGTTTTCCATAAATATCTGGTGTGGCATATTTGGGGATTGTATTGTAGGACCATTCGAATTACCAACTAGGCTTGACGGAGTAACGTATCTAAATTTTTTGAGAAAAGATTTACCAACTCTTTTAGAAGACATACCTCTAAATTTGAGACGGAACTCTTGGTACATGCATAATGGTGCACCACCACATTATAGCCTAGAAGTTAGAAATTATCTAGATGAAATGTATCCTCAAAGGTGGATTGGTAGAGGTAGTGTATACCCATGGCCAGCACGCAGTCCCGAACTAAATCCCCTAGACTTTCACTTGTGGGGCTACCTAAAGTCACTTGTTTATAAAAAAAAAATAACCGTCAAGAGTTATGGCAAAATATTGTAGAGGGAGTTAACGTAATTAGGGCCCAAAGAAACTCATTATTTAAAATAAGACAAAACTTACACAAAAGATTTAGATTATGTAGTTTATCTAATGGTGCACATTTTGAACACTTATTGTAATTTTTTTTCGTTTCGTTTTGAATTATTCACTTTGTTAATTGTTTTATATTCACTTCATTGTTTAATTTAATTTCTGATTTTTTTAAAATTTGTTACTGGATCAAAGGTTTAATAAAAATAATTGTTTCAATCATATGCATTTTGTTTGCAAAAATTATCTACTACTAATACATTTAATATTCACTTTTATTTAAGACCTTTTGAATAATGTTTGAATTTACATAAGTTTTTGTAAAATTTTTTTATTTTATGCACGTCTCTAAAAAATACGTTTATTTCGAAAACGGTGTACTTTTTTGATTTGAAACAAGAATACCTTTTTTGTGTAGAATTGAATGTTATTTTATGTTTTTTCCTAGAATGTTTATACAGGGCGGGAAAAAAAATTATGGCCTAATTAATGAACCAATGTTAAAGTAGGTGGCACCGCCTAGTGTCATCGGTAAAACTAATATCATTTTCATATTAAGCATACTAAATAATAGTAAGATACCAAATTTTACTTAAATCGGTTGAATAGTTTTCAATATATCCCTAAAAATAATATAAAAAAATATTAATGAATCACCCTGTAGAACGAAAACTAGCAACATTTTGCCTAAGCAATTTAAGCTCAAACGCTTTATTTTGATGTCAGCTATCACCCATTAGCTAATGTCCAATTAATTATGGGACACCCTGTATATTCATAGTAAAAACACATGTTGGGCAAAATAAGCTTTATTTTCGTAAAAAAAAACGTAATAACTAGACTTAGGCAAATATGCAAATTGCATATTTTGCATATATTGCATAAAAAATGCAAAAATGTCCAATTTTGCATATTTTTATAAAAGTGAGCATAAAGTGCATATAATTTGAAAATTTGGTGTTAACTATATATTTTTATATTCAAACTTACAGATAGTATGAAAATGCAAATATTTAATTTTGTTTTATAATCACTTGGTATTCAAATTCTTGATATAGTAACTAATAAAAGACAGCGGCTTATAGTTTTGTCACGTTTTGTCCTGGAATTAAGGGATTGTGTTTGCCAGTTTATGTCTCTAGGTAAAAATTTTTATTTTGACGGTCAGTTTCACTTGGTTTCACTTTTGTTGTAAAATTGGAGGCGTAAACAATGTGTATTTTTAATTGTGAATAATTATTAAGCTTTGAAAATGCCGAAAATAAGCAATGTTTCAACTTGGATAAAACCTTACAAAGAGCTATCTATGGATATGGATAAAGTTTATTGCTCATGTTGTGGCAAAACTGTAAGTACATACGTATTATTTTTTATTTTATTTTAAAAATTTACACGGTGGTACAAACAAAGATTTTAAAATTGGAGATTATGTTTAAGAAAAGTACCGACACAACGCTAGTTCGCAATAAATCGATGTATTTTTTCTTTTTTCGGGCATTTTTTAAACTCCTTGCGATAAAAAATAGGATACCTATTTAAAATTCAAATCATTCAATAGTCTACTGAAAGGTCGCTAACATTTTTTTTTCTAACAATAGCATAGTTTGCTTTAATTTTGCTAAAAACAAAAACATATTGTACCGTTTTTAAATAAAACGAACGGTTCGAATTTATATAAATATATTTATTTATAAGTTTACAGTTCGGTAATATCTTAACAATTAAAACTAACTCATAACATCGTTACATATATATATATATATATATATATATATATATATATATATATATACCAAAAGTATCATTCTAGAATAATCCAAAGTAGTCCCACCTCTAATTCGCCTACGTGACCGGTTGTTCTCTCTCGCACTCGATACATCGCGAAAGTTCTCGAAGCGTTTTCGAGATGCAACCGTTACATGGGCAATGCCGAAAGCATGTTCGTAACAATATATATTGGACTTAATTAGGTGCTTTTAATTTATGCTCACAGTATTTTTTCTTTAAATGTAAACAGAAAAGACCAAGAGCCTCTTGTAAATATTTGTGGGTTCTTCTTTCTTGTACATACATTTCTTGACATTTTCCAGATTACTACACCGATTTTTATTTGATTTCATTTAAATATTTTAATTGTTATGCAAAAACGGTTCATTTTTAGTTTATTTCTACAATCTTAGATTTTAAAAATGGGTACAACTATAGAATATTTATATTCTTTTTTAGATTTTATCTGAAAAAAAATTTCAAATAGATCAGCATGTCAGAACCGCGAAACATTTAACTAAAAAAGTAAAAACCACATCCGGTGAAAAATATCAACCTTCAGTGTCCAAGTGCTTTCAGTCAAGTTCCAAAAAACAAACCAAACAAGAAATTTTTAACAAAGACTTGTGTCGTGTATTAGTATCTTCTAATATATCGCTTTCAAAATTATCTAATGAAAACTTTAGTAGTTCTTTTTTAAAAAATTATTGCAAACAAAGCATTCCCAGTGAACGAACTCTAAAGAGAAATAATGTCAAGTTGTTATACTCCTCAGTTATCCACAACATAAAAGCCGAAATAGGTAATTGTGCACTTTTTGATTAGTGTACTTAGCGATGAAACCTTTCCAAAATCGTATTTAATTTCCTGTAAGCAAGTGGAAAAAACCAACGCTTTAACAATATCACGGTTTCTACAAGAAGCATTAGCAAACTTTTTTCTTCCTGCTGCTGTGCCTAATGATAAATTATTCCTTATTTTATCTGATGCCGCACCATATGTGGTGAAAGCAGGACAAAATTTAAAAATATTTTATCCAAACTTAATACATGTCACTTGTTTAGCGCATGGAATAAACAGAGTTGCGGAGGAAGTAAGAAAATAATTTCCACTAGTTAACAAATTAATAGCGAGCGTCAAAAAGGTATTCCTGAAATCACCTGTAAGAATACAATGTTACAGAGATATGCTTCCTGCTGTTCCACTGCCACCGCAACCCATTTTAACACGTTGGGGAATATGGTTGGAAGCAAGCTAATTTCTATGCTGATCATTTTGTTGATTAAAAAAAATAATTAACCATTTTACGGATGATAGTTGCCAATCTTTATTGGAAGCTAAGCAAGCCTTTCAAAATAACATCCTCTAACAGCAACTGTCATTCATAAAATCAAATTATAGTTTTGTCCAGAAAACTATAACTCAATTAGAATCCTCAAAATTATCATTGTTAGAGAGTAGTTTTAATAAAAGAATTTGAGTCTTTGTGTCAAAACGTTAAAGGTACTATAGGAAAGGAAATTTTTCAAAAATTTAAAGTAACCATGGAAAAACATAGTGGTTACCAGGTTCTTTCTGAAGTAGTTCAAGTACTAGCTGGATGTCGAAAGAAGTTTTTCTATTTACAAATATATGTATTCAGATAGAAGCTATAAGTTTTTATTAGAAAATTTTGAACATCATTTAATAATCTATTGTTACCACAATTCAAAATAATATTTATATGTTAAAATAATTGTATATGTTATGTATTTATAATATTTAAGTATTTTGTAAATAAAAAAATATTGTAAATATTTTTTATTACATGCATATGTTCTAGATAAATATGCATATTTTGCATAAAACACTGCATATTTTTGCATAAAATACTGCATATTTATGCGCATATTTCATACTTTTTTATTTGCATATTTGCCTAAGTCTAAATAACATTATATAAAAATTGTATTCAAAGTACTAATTTAATTTTTTGTCACGGAATGTATGACAACAAACAGCCAAGGCAATAGAATTTTTTACAGCCATCACATGTCAATGAGGTGTTGGTTGCTTTCCTCTATGCTACTTGCCTTCCTTCCTCTTTTACCATTTTTGCGTAACAGGTTGTAAGCAGTCTTCTGCCTGCATGACCAGCATCGCGAATTTTTGACTATCTTCCATAATGACTGGTGTGACAATAAAATCTCCTTACAGCCCCCGAATTACCTCTTCCTTGAATTTGGCAAACTTCATGTTTTTATTGGAAATGCTTTGAGCGCAACATAGGCATTTATAAGTGCTGTACCAGTCAAGAGCACCATCGATAATTTTCTGTACCATTTTATTCCTTTACGTAATGTAGAATTATAGCTTTTCATTTGATCTAATATATCAATAAAGCTTTTACATTCTTTGGCTTTATAACATCACCGCGTGCCTTCTGCGTTGTCACCATTTCGTCAGCGAATTTGGAACTAATCATCAACACATCTTGCTTGTCCCTCCACTTCTGAACAACGATGCCCAAATTACTTTGTTCAGTTACATGTTCGCCTACTTTTAATTTTTTGGAAATAACGTTTTGGGATTATATTTGCAGTTTGCACGTAGCGTACCAATCATATAAGTTTTTGGTGTAGGAGTTCATGTGCAAGTGTGACAGAACTGTACTGGTTATCAATCGCAAGTGTTCGTCCTTTGTCAAACAGTCCATCCATAAGTTTCATCCCTACATTTGTTGGTACGATGCCACTTTCAGCATGTTCTTTTCCACAATATACGTTAAATCATAGGTATAATCACCTTTCAGACAAATTTAAATAATTTTATCCCAAATTTGTGCCTCTTGTTGGCACTATAGTGCATGAATTTTAGTCGCCCTTGAAAAGACACTTAAGTTTCGTCAATGCACACGTTTTCTTTTGCAACGATCGCCGACTTTAATTTATCCTTTAGTCTGCTAACCAAGGAAACGATCTTCCACAAACGGTTATCTGTTGTTACTAAAATATCGTTGAAATGCAGCGTATTCAACAATGACTGGAAGCGATTTCATGACATTACTTTTTTGGTATTATTCACATAAAGATCATGCTTTGACCAGTACGAATGAAAAGATGGAAAATGACATAATCCTTCAATGATATAATTCTGATTTCTTTCTTGACACTGCAGGTAATAACGATTTGTTTCTTCGACCTAAAAATTAAAAAAAAAAACAAAATCTGTTGAACAATATAAATTAGAGATTTACCATCATGGATAAAGGACATCGTCTACAAAGTTTTCGTATAATTGTGCATGAAAACCTGCAGAATTATAGTCCTCAAATGTAAATTTCTGTAAATTTTCGCCGTTCACCGGCCCTCAGACAATAGCTTCATTCATTGCATTGGATACTATTGGTTTTTCTAAAATTTCCTGTTCGGAGACTTCAGAATGTTAGGAAATGTCAGGTTCTATAACACCATCGACATGTTCTCCGAAATTCGTATATTTTTTTTCTTTACTGGTGGACGTCGATACATCTTGTTCCAACAATTTAGCATTTCCGGTCACATTTTCTTTTTTTATTCTGTTCCGGAGAACTCGATTCATTTCCACTGTCACTAGAATGAGTTGATTGGTACTCGTCCGAAAGAAACGTGTCACAAACTCATCCGATATTGGGATGAGGAAAGAGGAAAGATTAAAAATTTTAATAATAACATTTTATACCATTTTACAAAAATAATTTTCTACTTTATTGTAAGTTTTTTAAACTATGGGATACTGCCAATCACTGGAAATTTCCCTTTTTATTTTTTTTGGATTGAAAATAATTATCTGCGTTTTTAATCAAGATAGGCAAAAGCATTATCCAAGGTTCAGGAAAATTGCGGTTGAATTATCTTTTAAGCCGCAAAAGCGAGACCCATGATGCACTTCTTTGATGGTGTTTGTCGATTGTGATGTTTTTTTTGAAAAAGCTATATTATAGTTTTCTTACTGTCTGGTTTTTCTCCTGTTATCAAGATGATGAAACATGTCAGCTGCCGTTTTACAGAAGAGATAGTTAAAACAGTGTCTTCCAGTTCTATGGTTTCCCATGGCAGCTTTAGTTTGTAACCACTTGAAAGTGGTTATACACATAAACTACAACTAAAGTTTATGGTGAAAAAACCATAATTTACTGTGGTTTTTGTTATTTCTGTTCCCTGCTAAAGAAAATTACCAAACGCTGAAATTCCCTTAATGTACTTTTTAAAGTATCCTGTGATCAGTGACGTGTTAAAAAGATCTATCAGCGTATTTTGGCTGGCAGTTATCAGCTAGTAACTTAATAATCAAAGATTTAAATTTTTGTTTTTTTATTTATCTTCAATATTGTTTGTTTTTGATAACACTTATTTTAAAGAACTCTTTAAAATTAATATTTACCAGGCAACTAAGTGAAATAATTAAATTTTTATAAAGATACATTTCGTATCTACCTTTCTGCTTCTGTACTATGCAATTCAATACCTGTATACTTTGTTGCCATACTGAGTTTTTGATGTAATTAGCAATAAACATAGCTAGTAGCTAACTCCTTTGCATTAACTTATTTCTGTACCAATCTTTCTTTCCCTTGGACAATAAAGAAATATTTCTAATAATTTTTACTATAACCCATATAACGTAATTATGATTGTTTCTGCTTCTGTAGCTGATGTATTGGTTAAAAAAAATGCTAAACCCATTTTTTATGTTTTTATCCTTTAACATCTAGGATCCTCGAGTTTTACTTGTCTCTCGGGGAAAAGATAAGATGGCGATCTTTTTATATTTTTTTTCCAGTTTCCTTTCAGTTAGTATGATTCACTTTTTTTACTTTCTTTTGACTTGTTTTTAAATACACCGTTTCATTATGCTCTGTCTAGATAAGTTAACCCCCATCCCAATACTCGCCGTCGTATTTTTTAACACACCTTATAGCCGTTAGCATTGTTGACGTCATTCGAGCTGTATGTTATCATTTACTTTAAATTCAAAAACAGAATATTCCTTAGAGTTAATTTTTACGTTATCCAAAATAGCCATTCTTTTTACCTATCCAGGTATATTGTACTAAACACTCTTTAACCAAATTTATAGTTCTAACGTATTATCCAAAAGAGTCATTGAATTCTATGTTTATTTGTCCAAAAAACAAAAATCAAAAGAGATGAGGCTATTAGCCACACCATTAGCTTAATGTCCCATATACTTAAGTAACTACTACAAGTCATCCATAACCGTAAACTGGAGATAGACATTAATGAAAAACAATTTGGGTTTCGCAAAGGCATAATAACGCGTGAGGCCTTTTTTTCTTATTGCATTGATTCAAAGGTTTCTAGACGTCACATATATATGAGTGTTTTATTAACTAGAATACTTAATAAATGTCCAGAAATCAAAGAATATAAACCGTAATGACTTATGATATAAAGTATAATGGCCTATTAAATTAATATAATTAATACATGTGTATTATCGCCAATCCTTTTTAATACCTACTTAGAAGAGATACTACTCTTGAGGGTAAAACAGGCGGTATTTTGATTGGAAGGTGAAGTAAACGATATTTTCTGTATGAGACTTCTCCATGTCGAAGGTATCCGGATGCCGTCATTCCTTATTTTTGATCAGATAATTTGGTCTTTTTTCAATCTAATTGGCTTGTTGGATATTTCTTGCTTTATAAAAGCGGATGGGAGCTATGGTTCTGAAATTCTGGACCCCAGAACTATAGAACCAAGAATTATCAACCTTATTTACAATTTATTGCCATTGCAATTTGTATTCTAGAATCAACTTTCCTGATTTCTTGATAAAACCAAAAACACTACATCCGATGACCCTTAGTTTTTTATCTACTATTCATGAGTTTGAAACTACAGAATTGTTTATATGTTTTTTAATTGGAAAGAATATTTAGTATCCAACTTACAAATATCATCCAACAGATAAACATGACAACATCCTGTTGACTAAAAAAATTGAACCAGAGATGCTCACGTAATAAATTACTCGAAATCCCAATTGCTTTCAGTTTATTCACAATCACAATGAAAGAGATGTAGTGCGGTTGCTTTTCTGTAGATGAAGTTGAAGTTATTATATTTTTCTATTTGAAGCCGGGCGAGGAAATTCAATGATACCTATCTACCTACAATTGAGAAGTTTTATCAACTCGACGGTTAGAATTCGTTAAAAATGTTCTAGTTTAAAGTTTTTGTTTTGGCATATGTGTTTCTGTTTAAATAATAAAGTTAAAATTTTTTGTTTAAAAAATATAGAGCTTATTAAAGTTTTTATATACATTTCTTATATATTATATACTACAAATTTTATATGGGTACTAGACTAATACAGTAAAACTCATCCTAATAGTGTATTTTGAGATTTAAAAATTGTTTTTAAAGTATTCTTTTAAAATAAAGAATTTCATAATGGTAAAAATATTTTCGATGTAAATATGTTTGAAACACTTTATAAATATATCTGCTAATACTAGAAACATTTTATATTGTATACAAACAAAATAAACCATTCACAATATACTGGAGATAATGTGGATGATGTGTTCTTCATTTTGCCTCACAGACCAGAAGCACTGAATTAATTTCTAATGGACATTAATAATAATGAAGAATCAATCAAATTCACCATGGAAAAATAAAACAGCAATTCACTTCCTTTTCTGGCTACGCTACATTAATTACAAAAGAAGACATAGAATAGGCAACCAAATTTTAGAGAAAACCAACAGATAGTTGAATTACCACTCCAACCATAACGCAAACACCAAAAAATTATCAAATCATTATGTGATAGAGCCTGAAACACCTGCTCCAATGAGCATTTCAGAAAAAAAAACCTGCTAACGAATGTTTTGACAAAAAATGACTACCTACCCATTTTCATTTACAAATAACGAATTTCACAAGATTAAAGAAACAAAATTACAAAACACCACAAGCAATTTAAACGTTACATCCTCACAAGGGTTAGCCCGTTGAAGATACAACAACTTCATTGTCTAATGTAGTTTTTATTTTCATTTTTAGTATGTTTTGAGAAAGAGTTAAATATACTCGAAAGCTTCTAGGTTTTAATCTCCCTATATATAGAATTTTTAATATAAAAATAATTGCACGTTATTCAAGATTTACGACGTCAAAACCTCACAGCGTTGCCAAAACATCAGAATAGTTAATAAGTGAGGAATTTTTAAAATGTCAACTCATGGACGTATAAACATAGATGGACCCAGCAATAAGATACCTTAAACACATACTGTTTTGAAGCTTCGATATTCCTGGACAAGAGGGTAAAGGGGAGTAAAACGGGTATCGGTAGACTGTGATACTTCCTCAATGAGCATAAGCGTGCTTGAATTTTTACTCGCGGGGATAATTATTCAGACGTTAATAATTGGAAGTAGTAATAATGTATAAAAACACGTTTTTAAAGAAAAATAAAATACAATTTTATTTGCTTTAAAATTAATACAATAAAATATAGTTGAGCTCAAGTTAATTTTTTAATAGGTATCAAATAATCCTACGATAAAAAAAAAACAATTAAAAAATATACATTTGTCAAATTTAAGTACGTACCTATATTTATTGATAATGTGTTAAAACATATTTTTTCAAATTGTGACAAATTTGTTTTAATACAATATCAATAGATTCCACGTAGTAAGGGTTTCTGCTACAAAATTATTTATTGATCATTCCAAAGCTCTTGCTGGCATTTGACATAAAATTATTTGCAAATATACCTACTTATTAAAAAGTTGGCGTGAAAATGTATAAATTATTGGAAAGCTATTTACCGAACAGAAATATTAAAGTAAAAATGGTAAATAGACATAATAGAACACAATTGATGGATTCGACCGTCACTTTAATTATTATTCAGAATTATACAGATATAATTCTGAATGACCAGCTTGAGACAAACAGTTCTCCCCTCCTCAACCTATTTCATTAGAGACTATAAAGTGTAAACCCATGCCAAAAACAGATCACTTGAGAAAGGCAATCAGCCGAAACAGCTGTAGTGATAAGAATTTAAAATAAATTTTGTGGAAGTTTTGAAAACAAAGTTTTCAGTGTTTTATTGTTACATAATAGAAGACGTTGGTATAGAAATAAATTTTTATTGATTGCGAAATAAAACAGTCTTAGTAAGAACGCTTCTTATGCGCACGGTGTTAGCATCTAAGGTAGTCCTCGTTTCATGATGAATTCCAATTTTAAAATATTTCTCAAGAACCAATTTTAAAAGTTGCATAGAGTGACCATCGATTGCATCTTCATCATACATATGGTCACCAAAATGCTCATAGATTGATTTTGAGACACTTTGTATGGTTTTATTAATCAAAATATTCATAAGGTTTTTAACTAGTCTGTTTATAGATATTTATAGTTTTATTAAGTTTAAATAACCAAAAAGGATTCTTTTGAAAGGTTTTTTTTATACTGTTTTCTCTGTTAAAGTTTAGAGTAAGTTTCATCATTAATCAATATTATTTGGAAACCTAAATAGAAAAATAAATGAGTTTTATTTATTTCACTAATTTATTATTGTTAATTCATGAGAAATATTAAATTAAAAAGCTACTAAATAGATCTTTTTAATCAGATGATGTCTACTTACAATTTAAAAATGTCTATACTAATTTCATGAACTAATATCTTGTTCAATACATTAATTAATATGAATAAACCCAATGGTACGCCTATAAAAGACATATTTTAAAATGTAAACACACAGGCTTCCTCAGTTCCTCATTTTAAATAATGTAAATAAACAGTACTTACAAATTAAATGAGATATTGGGATGTAAATATTTCGTTTTTTTTTTGCAAATGCAAAACTGTAGCACCATTATTATAATTTGTTTATTTCACTATTTACAAATATCACTTAAAATACAGCCAAAATATCGAAAAACAACTTTTCTTCATCTTGGGTAAAAAGTAAACAAAACATGGACATGACATGGAACAGCATTTGAAGTTTGACGTAGAGCCATAAGACAGAGAAATGTAAACACCGTTGCCATTAATAAATAGGTTTCAGTGCTTCTACATATAAAATAATTGGTTGATATCTGTTATACGCTATTATTAAGTGATATGCACACTATGTGCACATAGTGTGCATATCACAAGTTTGACGTAGAGCCATAAGACAGAGAAATGTAAACACCGTTGCCATTAATAAATAGGTTTCAGTGCTTCTACATATAAAATAATTGGTTGATATCTGTTATACGCTATTATTAAGTGATATGCACACTATGTGCACACTATGTGCATTTGATGTTTTAATTACAATTAAATATATTAATTTGTTTCTAACTTAAATTACTAATGAAATCTTAAAATTAGGTGTCTACTCACTAGTGTCTTTCCTATTATTTCTAATAACTAGCATTAAATTTAGCATGCATACATATATATTAATATAAGTAATAAATTATTATTTTGGTTTGATAGCACCTGTAGAGTATAAAATAAATATAGTAATATTTTCAGCGATACGTGAATAAGATATTTTAATAAAAAAATGTGACAACATTTGAAGGTGCTGAGAATGTGACTTAGTCAAATAATTTTGGCTTCACATTTTTATGTAAATAACTGAGTCTATCTGTGTTTATACGTCCATGTGTCAACTATTTGTCAAACTATTATATTAATAATAAATATACTTAGTTTTAAGATTACTGCAACACACTAAAATACATAAGAAAATATTTTAATACAAAATTAAATATTCTAAATTTTAAACTTACCTCTTTAAGAGCATTAGTAGTAAAAACGTCCCGCCATTATTTCTTGTTCAAAATAATCTATCTTATATGAAAGCTTTCTATAGACTATTTAGTTGTTTTGGCATAGCACAATCACAATACACAACAATAATAATTTTTTAAAGCTATTAATCTAAATTTAATATCTATTTATACATACAATTAATTAATATATAATATATTATGATCAAATTGTGTAAGAAATCAAAACATAAACAAAATTCTTACTCTTAAAAAGCGGCAACACTTTAAAAAATTTTGCCACACGCTGAACTGTCATTGAAATTTGAAGTATTCCCGTATCAGTTGCGTACAATTGTCTAATCTATTTAATTAAAATTATTATTTTGTGGAATATTAGATTTAAAGAGTTATTTCATAAAATTTATATTATTAATAATAACAAATGTTAGTTTCTGATCTTTTGTTTAAATTATTATCACTTCTGCTAATACAAACCATTTCTAAAAAAGCCCTTTTGAATTTATTACTTTCACTACACAAAATTTTAATGTTATCAAAATCCCTAATATGGTCTTTGTCGATTACATGCTCTGCTAAAGCACAAAATGGTTTTTTAATTCTACAATCACTTATGTGGGAAATAATGCGATTTGACAGATTTCTTTTAGTCTCACCAACATACTCAGCTTCACACTGAGTACAACTGGTGCTGTATACTACATTTTTTTTTATCTAATTTGTCTATTTTATATTATATATTTTATACCATCATTAACAACTAAATTAATACAAACACTAAAGGATATTGACAATATAAAAATAGCAACAAAGAACATCAAAACTATTTCATCTTTATATTCCAAAACTAAGTATCCTATAGACAAATTAGATGTCATAAATTAAATCACGCATTCCGGGGACAAAAATAAATTGATTGAATCCAACTTACCTTAGTACAAAAGTGTACACAAAAAAAGTTACAGCCCTTTGAAGTTACAAAATAAAAATTGTTTTTTTGCATTATCTCCTAAACTACTTGACATTTTGTAATAAAAATGGACACGTTACTTTCTTGTTCTGAAAGCATTTAAGAAAAAACAAGCAACAAAATCTAAGCGCACAGAAAATTTTTAAGGGGGGTGTGCAGCCCTAAATCCCCCATTATTACAATAATTTCTACGGATACAATAATTACAAACGGTTCCATCAACAAAATAGTCAATAATTTGAAGCTATCATTTATTGTGTGAATAAGATTAATATTAAAAATTTTGATAGTACAATGGCCTACACATTTCAGGAAGTGGCAGATATGCATTTAACTTTGGGTAAGTTGGATCAGATTAAATTATGATTTCAATAAACTATCAGGAATATCGTAGGTGAATGTCAAGGAAATAGTGCAGCAGCAGCAAGGCCTTATGCATTAAAATACCCCAATCGAAATATACCCGATAGACGATTATTTCTGACCATTGATCGTCGTTTACGGGAAACGGGTACATTCCAACCGCAAGTTGCCGGCAATAAAAGGATTGGATTTTGCGATTGATTGTTAATTGAAAACACTCGAATTGTTAATTTTATTAGAAATATTATGTTTACCGACGAGGCTACCTTCAGTAGAAATGGAATAACAAACCATCATACCGAGCACATTTGGGCCGACGAAAATCCTCACGCCAAAAAACGACTCATCACCAAAGGACTTTCAAAATTAATGTTTGGGCAGGAATTGAGGATAACAATTTAATGCTTTCAGATAAAAATGCTTTCAGAACAAGAAAGTAACGTGTCCATTTTTATTACAAAATGTCAAGTAGTTTAGGATATAATGCAAAAAAAAATTTATTTTGTAAATTCAAAGGGTGGTAACTTTTTTTATGTACACTTTTGTACTAAGGTAAGTTGGATTCAATCAATTTATTTTTGTCCCCGGAATGCGCGATTTAATTTATGACATACCTTTTTGAAACATTCAGTATATATTATATTATTCTTTTTAAACATTTCTTATATTTTTAGAAATATCCCACCCCGTATGTATCAAATTGAAAGGGCCACTCGTCGATCGTCGATTATTTGTAGTCGACGGCAGATTTTGTCGCGGGAAATGGAATTGTCACATTCTAGACACCCGGAAGCCGGCGAGGAATGCATAAATATTTCATCGGTCTGTCTAGTTTTAATGTTAAATGTGGAATATTGTTTTGTCTCTTTCACGGTTTTCATATTTTTCTTTCTGGTTTTAGCAATAAAAATCAAATATTCATGACAAGCTCTTACGTTGCATTGAGTAGAGCGTAGATATTTTTAAAGTTTACTTTAGATCAATGTCTTTTTTATTTTTATAAAATATCAATTATTATTACGTATTATTATATCAAAATGATTAATATCTTTAGATAATTTATTATAAAAACTAATACAATTATTTTTTTTATAATTAAAATTAGGAAATTTTACAAACAAATCAATAATGAGGCAATAGTGATTACACTTAGTATTTTACAATGATACCAATATACATTTTGTCCAAACAGGTTTTATTATTTTACCAGTATCATTTTTTAAAATTTTACTAACTGTACGTAACATTTTCTAATAAAAATATGTCAGTAGTTGTAGCTAGGCGTCTCGTACAGTATTCTGAAAATTGTCCATCACATTACATTTCGAACATTTGTACTAATGGTAGTGGTGTTTTCTGGAAGTTGACCACAGTTTAAAGAAGAAGAAGGAAAAAGAAGATATCCAGCTTCTTGACAGGTGACTAGGCATGAATACAGAAAAATTCCCACCTGCTACAAACTGCGAGAGACTTTGCCCACCTCAGTTAAATCCTGAGATCTTATCTGCAATAAAAGATAAAAGTAAAATTAGGGAAGATAAGTACTTGCAATCCATGAAAACAATTTTAGCGGCAAGTATTATGGCTCTTTATAAAGTGGTCGAATTGGGATTAAATGAAAATAGGAGTATCGAAACAAGTGCCTACTCCATAAACCTCAATATAGAGGTGTTTTATAAGATGTCCTTGCACAGAAGGTTTTTGCTCAGTTCTTCATTAAATTCAAAATTTAAGAAATTATTAGATGAGCAACCTATAGATAAATATTTATATGGAGAGAATTTGGTTGAAAGGTTGAAAGAGAACAAGGACACAAAATCAGCAGCCTTTCAGGTCAGCTCTATTATGAAGCCACAAACATCAAATTTTTACCCTAGGACTGCCCCTCAGCGCCAAGCTGCTATTTTAGCTCAACAGCCAACAAGAGTTCTTGCAGAATCTAGCAACTTCAATCAGCAGCGTTTAAACTACAATCCAGCCTCGAACAGACCGAGATTTCGACAAAGCCAGTACCCAAATCGCTCGCAACCAACATCAAGATACAAGCAATTGAACAGGCAGCAGTACCAGGACCAGAGCAGAATAACGACCAGAACAGGTCATATTAAAGGTAAATAAGAAATTAGCAGGTAATGTGGCTAACTATATTGAAAACTGGAAAAAGATTACAGCGGACAACAAAGTTTTAAGTTGGGTCCAAGGTTTTAATATTTTATTTATAACAACGCCCTCTCAAGAGAGAGCACCAAAAGTTTTGATAGACCCAAATGAGTCATATGACTTAGCTATAAAACAATTACTTGAGAAAGGAGCTATTTCTCCCCCTTCATATACACAAGGGAAATTTCTTTCTTCATATTTTCTAGTGCCCAAAAAGGATGGGAGTCACAGATTTGTTTTGAATTTAAAACAATTAAACTTCTTTATAGAAGCCCCACATTTTAAGCTGGAAGACTATAGGTCAGTTCTTAAGCTCATTTTCAAGGGTTGTTTTATGGCAAAGGTAGATTTAAAAGATGCCTATTTTGCTATACCTGTTCATGAAAATTCTAAAAAATAGTTAAAATTTGAGTACAAAAATATTCTGTATCATTTTAACTGCTTACCATTTGGTTTGAATATCGCCTTTTATATTTACAAAAACTTTGAAACCAGCTCTAAATAATCTAAGAACAAGAGGTTTTACTTCTGTCATTTTTTTAGATGACACTTTACTAATTTCAAAATCATATTTAGAATGTAAAGAAAATATTGCTGAAACATGTTCTATGTTTTCCCGCTTAGGCTTTACTATACATAAAGAAAAAAGCACATTTTCACCCATGCAAAGTACAACTTTTCTTGGTTTTACGTTTGATTCCAGATAAATGATATATTTTGCACCTGCTGATATGAAATAAAAGATTGTTAATAGAATTCAGACAATCAAAAATAAAAGTACATGTAGGATAAGATCATTTGCAGCTTTAATCGGTCAGTTGGTAGCGATTTTTCCTTCAGTTAAATATGGTAAATTATACTTAAAAAATTTAGAAAGAGAAAAGTGGCTTGCTCTTTCTAAAACTAATAGGTATAACACTAAAATGACCATACCTAAATACTTGGAAAACGATTTCAATTGGTGGTTAAATAACATACCAATTAGTAAGCAAAATATAAAAGAATCAAATTATGTACTTGAAATATTTTGTGATGCATCTCTTTTAGCCTGAGGGGCATGCTGTAATGATAACAAAACTCATGGTTTTTGGAGTTATGGACAGCAGAAACTACATATAAATGTACTTGAGTTACTGGCAGCATATAATGGCTTGAAATCGTTTTCCAATGGATATAGGAATTGTAACATTTTGCTAAGAATAGATAATACAACAGCAGTGTCTTGTATTAACAAGATGGGGAGTGTGCAGTACTCTAATCTAAATAGCATTTCTAGAGAAATTTGGCAATATTGTGAAAACAGAAATTTAAGAATATTTGCATCTTATATCAGTACAAAAGAAAATATTATTGCTGATTCAGAGTCAAGATCTTTAAAAATAGAAACAGAGTATTCTTTAAGTGATAATTGTGTTAATATAATTTTTGAGCAGCTTCATATTCCAGATACAGATTTGTTTGCCACATAGCTTAACAAAAAATGTGCAAGGAATGTGTCTTGGAAACCTGACCCCGGATCGGAAAAGGTTGATGCATTCACTCTAAATTGGCAGGGATTAAAATTTTATGCTTTTCCACCTTTTGCTATTATTCCACGAGTCTTAGAAAAAATAATATGTGACAAAGCCATAGGGATTGTGGTACTACCAGAATGGCCAAGTCAGCCTTGGTACCCAACCTTTAATAAGCTGGTATCAGGCAAAAAGATAATTTTAGGACCTGATAACAATTTAATCTTGAACCCTTTTAGGCTTCCATATCCGGTACACCAACATCTTATCCTGGCTGCCGCATGTTTATCAGGCAAGCTTTTTTAAGAAAAGGCATTCCTGAGGATTCCATCCCAATTATAACTGCATCTATTACAACAAAAACACTAAATTTGTATAATACTGTTTTCAAGAGATGGTGGAGGTATAGTATAGAAAAAAATATAGACCCTTTTGCTTATGAATTATCAGATATAATTAATTTTATTAAATCTATAGTAGATCAGGGTTACTCTTATAGTTCTATAAACATTCACAAAGCTGCATTGGCGTTGATAATAGATATTCCAGAAAATCATAAAAACATTTTTAAAAATTTTTACAAAGGTATATATAACAAACCTTCATTGCCCAAATATCAACTTACTTGGGACCTTCAACCAGTATTAGTTTATTTAGAAACATTATTTCCTCTCACAGGCCTTTCCATGAAGGAACTTACTTACAAACTTGTAATGTTAATTGCTCTTACTTCAGCACACAGGTTGCAAACCATATCCCTAATAAAAATTCAAAATATTCTCATTGATCAAGATAAGATTCTGATACTAGATAGGATAAAAATTTCGTCAAAAAATAAAAATCAACCTGTTTTAAGATTTCCATATTTTAAGGAAAAACCACAGTTGTGTGTAGCATCGACTTTATGCCCGTATTTAGAGATTTCTAAAAACATTCGTCCTCAATAATTGGAAGACAAGATGTTTATAACCATAAAAAAACCATATAAAGCAGTATCTACACAGACATTGAGTAGATGGCTAAAAGATATTTTAAAATTATGTAATATAGACACCAATATTTTTAAAGGGTATAGTGTTCGGCATGCATCTACCTCAGCAGGGGCTAGGGCTGGATTAAATATAGAAACTATTAGGGAGACGACAGGATGGACAGAAAATTCTCAAGTATTCAATGTTTTTTATAATAAACCTTTAGCAAAAGATTACGGGCTCTTTGCAAAAACTATATTATCTGGTTAGTCCATGTAATTGTATATATATTTTGGTTTTGTTTAATTCTGTTATGAATTTTGTAATTATATGTATAGGTTATGGTTATGACATAACATTAATTTTCTTATTATTATTTTTTCGTACCTGGTTAAAGGTACACATATTTGTACTTAAAATATAAACATTACCCTTAATAATTGTTGTAATACGTTATCCACTTTTGTAGTTCCTAATAAAAAATAAATAAATAAATAAAATGGGTGAATTATTAATTTTTGGGGGATGGCAATATAATTTTGTTTATTTATATCGCACAATATTGTCTAATCTTTCAACGGCCTACTATTAGTACAAATGTTTGAAATGTAATGTGATGGACAATTAATTGATTGGTTGACTTACCTGTTAAGGAAGGACAATCATAATTGTCCTATCTTACATTTCGAACATTTGTACGCTTCCCCCATTGATTCTTTAGAACCAACCCATTTATTGTGCGATCAAAAAAAAACCTAGTCGCCTAGTCACCTGTCAAGAAGATGGATATCTTCTTTTTTCTTTAAACTGTGGTCAACCTCCAGAAAATACCACTACCATTTACAAATGTTCGAAATGTAAGATAGGACAATTATTATTGTCCTTTCTTAACAGGTAAGTCAACCAATCAATTAATTATTCTTGTTGTAACCTCTTTTTCCACATATTTTTAAAAGAATAAAATAACTCTGCGCTAAATGCAAACAAGTAAAGCACATTGGAATTAAACGTGTTTTAATTTTTAACAAGAAAAAAATAATAAAGATTGAAGCATATTAAAAGTTTCAGCAGCATAAAACTGTATTAATTATAAAAAAATATAAAAATCCAGGCAAACACAAAACAGAATTTTTAGAAGGAAAAAGAAGGAACAATACGAGAACTATCAGGAAAAGCATGTCTACCACCACAATAGAAAGGACGCACGAAAATTCTACGAACAAATAAATAGTTGTAGAAGAGAGTTTAAACTCAGAATAATAGCCTGCAACGATAAGGATGGCTCTATAATTAGTGACAAATGCAGATAGTAAAGAGATGGGTCAATCATTTTAAATAATTGCCTCGTGGTAATTAGAATAAGGCCGAGAGAGCTGTTCCTATACTTGAAATAAATAAAAACTCAAGAGAGTAAGTTCTCATCGTAGAAGAAATTAGAGAAACTATTTTAAATTTAAAAAATAACCAAGCCTTAATTAAGTAAAGAAATTAAAAAAAGAATAATGGTGGTTATTAAGTGCTACTTTGATCCAAAAGAACAAATGGCCTTAAACCTCCTTAGGAAATAAAACTGATCGTATATAGAACACTAATAAAGCCAGTGTTGAAATATGGAGCAGAAACGTGGTCACTTTTACAGACGAACCAAAAAAAGCTTAGTCGCTTCAGGTTAAAAATTCGAAAAAGAATATATGAAGGAGTAAAATAGCAAGACTTGTGGAAAATGCGTTACAACTTTGAGTTTAATAGAAATTATGGGAGCTTGATGTAAAATTTATTAGAGTATTACGTCCTAGATACATGAATAGAGCATGTAAATAGGCGAGAATATGCCTTAGTCGAATATTCAAAATTTTTTTCATCAAAGAGAACCAGGGGACAAATCAGAAGAAGACCGAAACTCGGGTACCTTTATAACTTAAAGGACGATTTAAAATCTATCGGAGTTAAAGAGCAAAGAAGAGTTGACTAAGACCAAGAAAAACGGGGGATTGTTCTCACAACGAGCTGTAAAGTTATTAATGATCGTGTCGATCAAGGAAATTTTGTATCCACACATGTCCTCTTCTTCGTGCAAAACTGATATAGATGGAGTTTTTATGAAAAATGGCCTAATTACCTGAGTACCCCTTGTACACACATTTAGTTTTTATGGACTTTGATTATGGTGTTTGCATATTCAGTGTGGACTAACTTCACTCCAATACTTTATATTTTAGAGATTTACATTTGAACAGTGTAAGTACTGCTTCGGCGGAAAAACATATCTTGTTGACAAAGTTCTCGTCAGTTGCAATTTTATTCATTAACTCACTAAACTGTTATTTACGGCCGTAGTCATCTTTATTTAATTCTTGCAACAACTGGATTTTGTACGTTTTAAATAAATTCTTATGGAATACACGCAGGACTGAAGACCTATATCACGTTTTTGTGCAGCTCTGCTGAGCATATATGTAGATCTTCAACAAAAATCTGCATTAAATCTAACAGTTTTTATTTCACTCGTAATAATCATTTATTTATGATTATTTTATTTTACTCGTTTAGTTTCCTCAAAACGCTTCATAGTTTTTTGTACCGTCGCGTCGCTATTCGCCCATCACTAAGCTGATTCCCCTTCCATTGTCTGAAGCCGATAGCCTTCTATAGCACGTTATTTGTGCTTATGAAGTAAGTTTAGGATGTTTCTAGCTAAAATGACACTTCACCTAGCCGCGCGCACCCCAGCAACAAGAATGGTAGAAATAAACGAAAGATTTGTTCCACAAATTAAGATAGCGATCTTACTACCATTTAGCGCATACTAAGTAATGTCATTAATTCCAATTCAAAGGACCACCCACTAACGTGAGAAATAAGAACACAAGCATTAAATAATACGTACATTAACGATTATCTTTGTAACTACATCCAAGTTAAGATATAGCCAAAGTTTTAGCGCAAAATTTTTATATCTAAATCGCCGATCACTGTTTAAATATGTTACTTATAAAATTGTCACATGAACCAATGATGTTTCCTGCAGTAATAATATACTTGATTAATAATGAGCGTTTGTGAAACATGTAGCCTTTAAACTATAAGCTGTATAGCAATAACTAGGTATACTCAATACGCGAGAGTCTAAAACTCTTAAACCAGAAATGCCTCGACCCCTTTGATCGAATACTAAACTGACACTGACTAATATGTGAGAGTTAAAAACTCTAACCAAGACGCGACCAGCTAACCTGGGATACAATGTGACACTGACTACCTGACTACTTTTAAATTATCACTTTCTCACCTATCAGGAGTCAGGGAAAATTTCTTCGAAATATCTATTAACCGGGGATTTTCTACGTACTAGTTTTTAATGGTTAAAAACAGCTTTGAATTCTCATACCAGCGATTTCTTTGGAATTTGCTCGGAGAAAGTTATCTCGGTAGATCTTATGTAATTAGAAATTGTTTGCAACCAGTGGCGTAGCAACACTTGGATACATTTTTTACAGAAATTTATCCACGTCGCCTTTGCCTTATGGATAGGACAAAGGTTAGGAAAGTATCGTTGAACAAGTTGGCTACTTTACTACAAGATCTTTCTCTATCAAATAACACAACTGTCAGTTTTAGTTATTGATACAATTTATTTTACAAAATTTTTCTGTAACTGTCAAGCTATTATTAGATATATCATATTATATATTTTTATATTATATTAGATATACCAGAACCAGTAGAGCAAGCCGGATTTAGAAAAGGGTTTAGTACATGTGACCATCTTCACACACTAAAGGTCCTAATAGAAAAAGTTAACGAATACAATTTACCAATCTGTTTAGCATTTATAGACTACGAGAAAGCTTTTGACAGCATAGAATTATGGGCTATTGAGGAAGCACTGGTCAACAGCAGAATAGATTCTAGATATAGGATATTAATACATAATATATACCAACACGCTGAAATGGTAGTCACGATGGATAACGGAATGAAAACGAGGCCAATAAAAATCAACCGAGGAGTAAGACAGGGAGACACCATATCTCCAAAACTATCTACTGCCGCACTTGAAGATATCTTCAAATCACTAAATTGGGAAACAAAGAGACTGTCGATAAACGGAAAGTATTTAAACCATCTAAGATATGCAGATGACGTAGTACTAATAGCCGACAGCTGGAAAGAACTGAAGACGATGATCGATGAGCTTCATACGGAATCCATAAAAAAAGGACTGAAAATGAATCTGAGTAAAACTAAGCTAATGTCGAATAAAGATGATCAACTGACGATAACCATCCAAGGAACAAAAGTGGAACATGTAGAAGAATACATATATCTGGGTCAGAATATCAAGGTAAACAAAGAAAACCAAACTACCGAAATAAGCAGACGAGTAAGAATGGGATGGGTCGCATTTGGAAAACTCTCATACATACTGAAAGTCAAAAGATACCACAAAACCTTCGCACCAAAGTGTTCGATTCTTGTATCCTTCCCGTTCTCACTTACGGAGCTCAAACCTGGACATTCACAAAAAAGAACATGGACAAGATTCGAAAAACTCAGCGAGCCATGGAACGACAGATGCTTGGTATCTCACTAATAGATCGGCAAACGAACGAAGCAATCCGGAACAAAACAAAAATAAAGGACGCCGCGAAACAAGCAGCTAAATTAAAATGGAAATGAGCTGGACACAACGAACGTCTCGAAGATGGTAGATGGAACAAAGAAGTCGGAAACTGGCGACCGTACGATGCGAAGAGACCAAGAGGAAGACCTCAAATGCGCTGGAGCGACGATATCAAAAGAGTCGCAGGACCAATGTGGAAACGCCTAGCACACAACAGGGATGAATGGCGAGAAATGGGAGAGGCCTTTATTCGACAATTCGGATAGAAAAAGAGCTAAAAAAAAATTATATTAGATATAGCATTCTATGCAGAAGTTTTATTTATTTCAGACCTTGATGACTAGATAAAATCCCAGGAGCTACAAATGGTTGAACTCGTATTGAAGCGAGGATTCCAATAATAATACAATATACAAAGTGTTATATTTAAAATACCAAATTGACTAATGATTCCAGAAAAATGGTAAATCTGGCAACATTGAAAGTACCAATTTAAAATCTTTATATCGCAAAATTGGCATATCCCGGTTTTTGTACAATTTGGACCATATATTTAATAAATGGAAGTGATACAATAAGGATGTCATTCCCAAATTGACCAGAATTTAAAATGTAAATTAAATTAAAAATGTAAAAATTGCTTATAAAAGCACTCTAGTTGTGGAATCTTTGTACAAGTCATTGACAGATAAAGTACCAAACTCAGACAAAAGTAATGTAAACAAACTTATTTGTGTAGACTGTGAAGGCTGAGAAGAAATTTTAAAACAAAATTGAAAGTTCACTAAATATTTTTTATCAATACTGGAGTAAGTTTAGTGATATGAAAGAAGTTTGATTCTGTTTTCCTATGCCCAGTATCAATTTCATGAATTGAATTGAAAATCTTCTTTAATATTTTGTATGGTCCAATCCTTAATTCGTCTAACTTCTTTCTATTTAGTCGGTTACCGTTCTCTACATATACTAAACCCCCAATATTCAAATGAATTTCCTTCCTGTGTAGATCGAACTGCTTTTTATTATAATCATGTGATTTTTTTGTATTTTCCATGGCAATTGTTCTATATAGTTTGAGATCATCATGTGTGACTTAAGATGTTAGTTAATGTGGCAGGATGCTTATATTTTCTCCTTCTATTAAATATTTTATTTCTAATCTAATTTTATTAACCAATGTTTGGTTTAATCTTTCATTGATACCGTTTGAAAATGTTGCATCAACATCATTAAATATCATTTTGATGTTATTGCTCTGTATGAAATCTTTGAATTCTTTTGAGTTGATGCCAGGATATTCATCAGTCATAACAGTTTTAATTTTGTGATCTTGTGTTACCATTTTAATTATCTTTTTGAAGTCCTCAGAGTTTTGTGTTTTTGATGTCAAACAATAAGCATATCTTGAGAAATTGTCTACTCAGAGATGAAGATATTTTTTTGTTGAATGAGATCCTCCAAAACCACCAATGGTGCCAATGGAGATAATTTCAAATGGATACGTAGCTGGTCCTGATTGAGACCTCTACTTGCAAAATAACCAATCTCCACTTTTTGGATAATCTGACCTGAATACGCTACTGGATTCCTTGTAAAAAGACGCATCCAGCTATGCATAAATTTCATAAAATACTACCAAACTCCCATTGAAATTAAATAAAGAAAATTGGTTGTTGTTTCAAAACGACCAATTTCCAAGGTCGTGTAGGTTTCAAAACAACCAATATTCCTCTGCACCAATCAGAGCGCTAGATTGTATCACGTGGTCGGTGATTTTTAAGATGGCGGTCGTACTAGTGTCAATGCTGAGAAAAGGAACATTATTCTCTAAAGTTTTTGCAATTTAGTAACAAATGGTGACAACACCAGAAGTATTAACGCCTCCAAAGTGTATAAAAAGAGTCGCACAGCGAGAGAAATGGGCGACAAATGTTAGAAAACGGCTGAGGTTAGTATATTTTTAGTTCTATATAGAAAAAAATGTCATCTGTCGAGAGTGCAACATGCTTGGCAGTTTTGTTAAAATGTAGGGAACATGTATAATTTTCATTGTTTTTTATATTCAAAAAATGATTTACATATAATTACTAGATATCTAAAATACAATGTGAATTTAATTTATTTGTAGGTATGGGGAATTTCCGGACACCTTCGTTTCCCCGGGAAGCAAAGACGCCTAAAATTCCAACATGCAAGCACGACGGAAGAGCCTACCAGTGCACAAAACTCAATATTGCGGATGTGATGGCATTTTATAAAGCTTTTCATACAAATGAAGAGAAAGTAAAACAATACACCTTTATATTGCAATTTCTAGAGTTAAACCCTGTTCGCAGACGTCGCCCAAAAATTAGAGTCAATTGTAATAAGACGACTACATGAAAGTGTTTCACAAGAGGCAAGTTACCCATTTGCCAAAAAACTTTCACTAATGCCTTAAGGATCACAAGGGTCGACTCCGAACTATAATGAACAATTTTAGAGGAGAAAAGTGGAGGAGACAAAAACGCGTTTATATCAAGAGAAACTGAGGAGCGTGGTCGAATTTATTAAAAGTATGAAATGCGTGGAGTCTCATTACTATAGGGATCGAAGTGAGCCAAGTATGCATCAGGTAATTTGAGTATTAATAAACTTTGAAAAATTTACAATGCTCAAGCCAAACCAGAGATACAGGTAAAGAAAGGATACTTTCGAATGATTTTTAATAGAAAATTCAACATTTCATTTAAGGCGCCACAGACGGACATGTGTTCGACATGTCTTTTACTCACTAAAAAAATCTTAAAGGAAACGATACCATCAATGAAGGAATCCTCCATGGCCGCTAAAAGAATTAACAAGCTTAGATCGGAAGCTTTTTTTGGATTATTGAAGGAATCTAAGCCTGAATTATTGACTTAATCCTTCGACTTGCAAAAAAACCTTCCTCTGCCTAAAGTCCCGGATCAAACAGCGTACTACAGTAGACAGTTATATATACATAACTTGACAATCGTAAAGCCCTATTAACGAAGGAAAACTGTTTTAGCTGTGTATGGTCTGAGGATGAATATCGCAAGGGCTCTAATCAAGTGGCTTCGGCAATGTATCACAGGCTGTCTAATACCGATTTAAAAGATATCAGTGTCATAAGATTAATGTGTGATGGATGTGGAGGCCAGAATGAGAATCAAATAATTTTATCCATGGCGAGTCGCTAGCTCATACAATCTCCAAAAAACATAAAACATATTGAAATAGTGTATCCCGTTTGAGGGCATTAATTCTTGCAGTCGGACAGGGTGTTTGGAACGATCGAGAAAATACTTAAAAAAATGCAAGTTATTCCGTAATCTGAGGACTATTTTAAAATAATATCTGAAATTACAACTTTGCAGCGCATTAAACTGGATTTCAAGTTCTATGATTGGAAAACCGAAGCATTGTCTACATTCAAAGCACTGCAGAGTGGGCACTTTCAGATATCAAAATAAAAACAACATACAACTCAAGCATAGGTTTGTTTAGAAGTATTTTAAAAAAAGGAAGATCGACCATTAACATCAATCCAAATGAAATAGGAGTCGGTAACTTGGCCAACATTAGTTAAGAAAAATTGAAGGACGTAAGGAAGCTACTGGAAAGTCACTACTGCAGAGAATGGAAAAATGATCCGAAACTGGCTTATTTCAAAAACGTTCAACATTACGAAAATGTTCCAAGAGTCGCTGAAGAAGACGACGTTTATTGCGAACCACTCGATAATAACAATGACGAAGAAGTCTTAAGATTATAGAATTTTAGTATTAATAATTGTTTTAAAATGTATTAAGTACTGTTATTAAACATAGTAGCGCGGTTACAGGGAATTGTAGACGAAGGGACTCCTGTTATGATGGAGCCTTGGAACCATGACGAAGAGGTTGGCCGAGGAATCATAATTGAAAAGAAATTGGTGACTTCGGCTAAATAAATACCTGTGAGACATATCAATGTCAATGACTACCCAGTGACCATCAAGAAAGAGACAAAAGTAGGAACTTGTTTACCTGTGACATCCATAATCCGTCAGGCGACAACATCCGATAATTCCAACGACAAATTTGACCAAATGGTTGCAGTTGCTGGACAGTCTTTAAATCAGATGGAGAAAAGGAAATTAGAGGAATTTCTTCGGCAGTATAGTGATATTTTCGTACCGAAAGAAGGAAAGACGGGAAGAACTACCGTTGTTAAGCATAAAATTGATACTGGTAGTGCTAAGCCAATTCGTCAAACAGCTCGACGATTACCACACAAGAAAGACGGAACGACGAGTTTCTGTGTGGATTACCGTTTGCTGAACAATGTCACCAAGAAAGATAGTTATCCTCTGCCTCGGATCAACGAGACATTGGACACATTGGCTGGAAGTAAATTGTTTTCTACTTTGAATTTGAAGTCTAGATACTGGCAAGTAGAAATGGACCCAGTAGATAAAGAGAAGACAGCCTTTACCACAGGATCTGGATTGTGGCAATTCAACATTATGCCATTTGGACTCTGTAATGCTCCTGCGACATTTGAGAGGCTTATGGAGAATGTGTTGAGAGGGTTATCTTGGAAAACATGTCTGGTTTAACTAAATGACATTATCGTCTTGGGGGAGACATTTGAAGATAATCTGTGAATTTAATCGACTTAAAGCTGCCCAATTGAGGTTAAACCCCAAGAAGTGCCAGCTATTTCAAGGTAAAGTCAATTATCTGGGTCATATAGTCAGTAAAGAAGGATTGGCCGTGGATAAGGGGAAAAATCAATTGCATTAAGGAATGGCCAGAACCAACATACAAACATCAAGTAAGAAGTTTTCTTGGACTATGTACTTACTACCGAAGAGATTATCGCTGGGATACAGACTGCCAAAATGTCTTTGAGACCTTAAAAAAACATTTAATTACAGAACCAATTTTAGGATATCCACTACCAGAAGGAGAGTTCATCTTAAATACAGATGCAAGTAATGTGGAAATTAGAGGAGTGCTATCTCAGATTCAAGGGGGACAGGAAATAGTCCTTGGATATTTTAGTAAAGTTCTCTCAAAACCTGAGAGGAATTATTGCGTCACGAGAAGAGAACTTCTAGCAGCAGTAAAATCAGTAGAGCACTTTTATCAATACCTCTACGGAAGAAAGTTTTTAATCCGAAACGACCATGCCGCCCTTAAGTGGTAGATGCAGTTTAAGAATCCAGAGGGTCAAATAGTAAGATGGATCGAACGACTCCAAGAATACGATTTCGAGATTGAGCACTGGGCCGGAGTTAACCACAGAAACGCTGATTCGCTTTCCAGAAGACCATGCCCAGCAGAGTGTTCCCACTGCAATAAAACGGAGTCCAAGGAAGCAGCAGTGCTAAAAACAACGATGGTCAACGACGATTGGACGCCTACTAAGATAAGGGAAGAACAAGAGAGAGATCCAGTTATACAAAAAGAGGAAAACCGTCGACCACCTTTGCAAGAAATATCAAACCTATGCTCAGTAGTTAAGACGTATTGGGCCCAGTGGGACTTATTTATCATGGAAGATAGCTTGTTCAAACGATTACTAAAAAATGATGACGGTTCAGAGAAGAGAAAACAGTTGGTGATCCCAAAGAGCAGAATAGCCGAAGTACTTCGTCAGTTACACGACAGTCCATCAGGAGGGCATTTCGGTGTAAAGGAAACCATTCAGCAAATTCAAGAACGGTTTTATTGGATGAACAGCTCCGACGACGTAAAGGACTAGTGTAAGAAATGTACTATTTGTGCTACGAGTAACGGGCCTCACCGAAAAAGGAGAGCTTTTATGAGACAATATAATGTTGGAAGCCCATTTGAAAGAATAGCTTTGGACATCGCTAAGCTATTTCCAGAAAGTGAAAATGGATGCAAATTCATGTTGGTAGTAATGGATTACTTCACTAAGTGTGTCGAAACTTACGCACTTCCAGACCAGAAGGCCGCCACCGTTGCAGATAAGTTGATTCAAGAATATATCAGCCGATTTGAAGTGCCTTTGGAGATCCATAGTGACCAAGAAAAGAACTTCAAAAGCGATCTATTCCAAGGAATATGTGATAGACTAGGCATGAAGAAAACAAGAACTACCGCGTATCATCCGCAATCGGATGGTATGGTAGAACGAATGAATACGACAGTTGGCAAGTATTTGACAAAGATAGTGTCCGATCATCAGCGAGACTGGGACAAATATCTTCCGTTTTTCACAATGGCCTACAGATCTGCTGTTAATGAATCAACAGGTCAGAGACCAGCCAGAGTCCTATTCGGACGCGAGATGCGACTACCTTGTGATATAGAGTTCGGGTGTCGACCTGGAAAAGATGTAGCAGGTGAAGATTATGTGATCGAATTACGAAGAAGAATGGACAATGGACACGAGTTGGTCCGTTTCTATCTTCAGATCGCTAGCGACCGAATGATACGCAAGCCGAAACGGGTTGCTTTAAGAAGAACGACAAAGTCTGGCTTCATAATTCCAAAAAAGCGAAAAGGTTGCTCTCCACAAGTTGCAACAGTTTTGGGAAGATCCATACCTCATTATGTAGAAGATCAACGATGTCATCTACCGAATAAGCAAGATTCCGAGGGGAAAGCCGATGATTCATGGGGGCTATGGATGTACCGGTAAAGCAAGACATGGTGTTACCACTGAAGAAAAGCAAGATCTACTCGCGCTTCCCGATGACTACTCGCTGGCCCTTACCATCCCGGCCAGTATCAAAGACGCACCAGGGTTGGCATCCGTCTTTCGAAGGAAGTTTGGTCGAGTTGCAGAACTTCAATGCCAAGTGCCAGCTTCCGGGAAAACGTTGAAACTCCAAGATCACGTTACCTTTTCTACCTGGTAACGAGAGACACTGCCCGTGACCAACCTACCTACCGAGATGTATGGGAAGCCTTACTTCAATTGAGAGAGCACGTACTAGAGTCCGGCGTGCAAAAGTTAGCCATGCCAAAGTTAGAGTGCCGCCAATTAGATTGGAGGATTATCCGAAGTATGGTGGAGGAGATCTTTAAAGACACCGAAGTCCAGGTGTTAGTCTGTTGCAATCCGCATAGTTACTGGTGCGGAGAGAAAACCGTCCCTTGTCATTTTTATACAACTGGAAGCTGTAAAAGAGGGTCCAGTTGTCAATACCAGCATACCAGATCCAGTCCCGACAAGGTTCCAGGAGGAACCATCTTTTAAGAGGGGGGGCAATGTTACGATAAATAATGACGCATAATATCTAAATTGTAAACATCCTTTCTCATTTAAGTCTTTTCTAGATCATACACCAGCCGGCAGAAACCTCAGATAATAACCGACGGGTCTTCTTGTGACCTTCTTGTCCGTTCGAACGGAATCGCCGGAATTCTAGTCTAACGGTTATTTAGTATAAATATAGAGACCTTTTATTTAAGGGACAGTTTAGTTTTTGAATATCGAGTTTGAGTCTAAAAAATAATATGGCACCGAGTTTCGAATTGTAACGCGTATTGTAATAAATGTAAACAAATTATATAATTATTAGTGTGAAATAAATTAGTTATATTGTACAAATAAAGACTTTAGATAAACTTGTAAGTGTTATAATAAATAATTTTTGACATAATAATAATAATAATAATAACTTTGATAATAAATAAAGACAATAAATTAGATTAATAAAAATACTACAATATCATTCTTGAAACTATATTTAGTTTTATTATTTTGCAGATCAATATTTATGAGTTGGTCAATTTTTATATCTTCCAGATTGATCACCAGGTTTACTACTTTTAATATTTCATCTGTATTTTATTGAGATTCTAAAACTGGATTTCTGCTTAAACAGTCGGCTTCCTGTTTACATTTTCCTGGATTATACTTTACTTTAAAATTATATTGAGATAAGTAAAATGTCAAGTCTCACAATTCTTCATCTGTTCTAGATTTTATGTTTAAATTTTCTAAAGGTTTGTGATCTGAATATACTACAAAACTATTTTCCAATGAGCCGATGTTGCCAATATTTTATAGCTTTCATTATCGCTAGACATTCTAAATATATTGCCGTCTTTTTCTTCTGATTTTCCAATAATTTTTTTGAAAAATATGCCACTGGCTTGCTACATCCGTTTTCATCAATTTGTTTTAATACAGCTTCTACTCCTTTTATGCTGGCATCTGTATATATATATATATATATATATATATATATATATATATATATATATATCTTAATTGACAAATCAGGGTTAAAAATCATCAATATTGGTTCTAAACAGAGTATTGACTTTATTTTATCGAAAGATTCTTGACACTTCTTAGACCAAATACAATCAACGTCTTTTCTTAATAAGTTGTGTAGAGGGTCTAAAATGATTGCAATATCTTGGACAAACTTACAATAATAATTGATTTTTTCCAAGAATTGACGTACATTCTTTCTAGTTTCTGGAACAGGGAAATTTTTCACAACAATCAAGTAGTATTTTAAAGGTTTTATGGAACTATTTTCTATTATATGTCCTAAGTATTTTACTGATTGTTCCGCAAAGGTACATTTAGAAAATTTTAGTCTAAAATTTTCATTTAATATTGCATTAAATAACTTGGTGTAATAATATGTTCATCGAACGTTTTTGAAAAAATTAGGATATCATCTATATAATTGACTGTAAAGTCTGAGAGTTTATATTTTCTTATAATGCTGCTTAAAATCTGTTGAAAAATTGCTGGAGCCGTCTTCAAACCAAATGGGAGGCAAGTCCACTGGAAATGACCTTCTTGTGTCACAAATGCTGTTTTTTCTTTATCTTGTACTCTCATTGGAATTGACCAGAATACTGAATTTATGTCTAAAGTAGAAAAGTATTTACAATTGTACCATTAGGTATTTTACCATTAGGTCCTCGATCAATGGAAAAGGTTGCGATTGAGGAACAACGATTTTATTTAGTTCCCTGAAATCTATGCAAAATCTTATCTTTCTGTCCTCCCCTTTTTTGTATGCTAGTGTCACTGGAGCCGCAAATGGACTATATGATTCTTCAATTAAATTATTCTTTAAAAGTTCTTCTACCTGACTTTCTATCTTCAAAGGTACATATATATGGACGTTTCGAGCAGTATTTATCTACAATTAAGCCAGTATGAGCGTCATACTCTCTTATAGTACCTACATCATATTTTTTTTAGCAAATGCTGATTTATATTTATTAATCAGTTGTTCAATTTCTGAGTGATGATTTAAATCTAAATAATTAATTGCTATTTCAAAATTGTCAGTATTTACTCTCATTAAAATTTATTTCATATTTGTATATACTTATCACTAATATTTTCTTTGGATGCATGTACCCAGTAGAAATTAAATGTCCTTGTAGAAATAATATGAATTAGGAAAGTTTGTAGGTATTTCTGATTTTATGTGGGGAGTGGTATGCAAATTTCTGATTGGCCGAGAATTTGGGAAGTGGTGAGATGGGTGTGTATAATGAGAGGTTGGATGGATGGATAGATGAGAGAGAGAAGTTAGTTAGTTCCAGTTTCTTAAAGTGAATGGTTGGTTTTCGAGGTGGTCTCCAGGGGTAGTAAGTGATAAAGAATAAGTTGTGAGTTGGTGAAGTAAGTGTGTCCGACGGTAGTTGATCTGGTACAAATTTGTAAGTAAACTTTTCCTACTTGTATTCTACGTATCGCTGTTTATTTTGGAACGAGAGATTGTTTGGCGTGAGGAAAAGAGGCTGGCATCACTGGAAAGGTACGTGCATTCGAAGGAGAGCATTGAAGACACTAAATTGCAATATCTTGTTTAATATTGCTAAGTACATAGGAGGCTGCTGAGAACTGATAGTTAATTTTGCATAGAACGAGGAATTAGACAACTCAAGGCAGAGGAAGCGTTTCAACGGGAGAAACATTCATAATATATTTAATTTGAGAATTTTGGGTCAAATAATATTATATCATATTAGTAACGTGTGAATAAGTTGTCGATAGTCGAAGGAGATCAAATTTGTTCTGAGAGGGGACACGGAGCTGTGGAGAGAATTGGATAATTCATACAAATTTTTCTTGGTACAATTGATATACC
The DNA here is from genome assembly GCF_040954645.1 of Diabrotica undecimpunctata. Lineage (NCBI taxonomy): Eukaryota > Metazoa > Arthropoda > Insecta > Coleoptera > Chrysomelidae > Diabrotica > Diabrotica undecimpunctata. The sequence goes on along the minus strand of NC_092804.1, from coordinate 78,308,258 downwards.
AAAATTGCATTAGGAAGGACACTGAATATTACTTGATTTGTTTATGTACAATAATAAGCTGGATTTTAAATTGTAATTGTATTATATTATCAATGCATTATTGAAGGTTCACGTACGTAGAACGAATTTTGTTTGATAAACATTGTATGCTAATAATTTTGGAGGTATTTTAATCAGTTTATTTTATTACATTATTTTCATATCATATTATGTTGTTTTATTCCGTTATTCTTTGGACCTAACCCATCAGCTGTAAAGTATAGATATTGAAGCACGAGTAAAACCTGAGATAACAAAATTGAAAGGTGTGATATAAATCATAAATCAAAAATTTAAATAATGTTTAATAATATATTTTTTGTAAAGTTTTAAAATTAAAATTCTTGATATCACATTAATATATATATATATATATATATATATATATATATATATATATATATATATATTTATTTATTATATGTATATATATTATATATATATATGTATATATATATATATATATATATATATATATATATATATATATATTTATTATATGTGTATATATATTATTCCGAAAGGTTAACGCGGTTAGTACAATTTAACCAAGAGCTAAGATTAATAGTCTTACAGGAATTATTAACCTCACCAGTCTTCTGGGTTGAACCGCGATGATCATTCTTCTTCTTCAGGGCTTCAGAAATCTCCTCTTCTATAAAAGATTTTTTAAGTAATGTTTTCCTATTAATGTTGAAAATTTCGTTTTAATGTAGATTTTGACGTCACGGGAAAATTTTGAAATTGATTCAAGCAAAACATAAGCAGTATGTTCAGTTTTTTAGAGGTGTAACGCTTCCAATAAACTTACATTTTTTCACAAGAACAGAGAAATATGGAAAGATATTACTATGTATAATAATAATAAATGCCTTAATTTTTCAGAGAAATATCTGCATAATGATGTGCCAGATAATTATGAATGATGGTCCGTTCCCTATTTAAAAATTATAGGTTTCTGGTAACGGAAGTGAGAACGTTGACAAATGACATATATCTATATCGTTAAAACGAAACCTTTGGAATTAAACTTAACCTAAAATATCGGGAACGACTCATTTCAGTGGCCATCCCTGTATACAGATCCCTTAATATTTTTATATTTATAGGCACGTTGAATAGGCAGATAAATGAAACTGCAAATATATAGTATATATATATGCATATATATATATATATATATATATATATATATATATATATATATATATATATATATATCCATATTGTGTCTGTTTTCTAAATTCCATCTAACGAACATTCTCAACTTATTTAAAAATAACACAAACAACAAAACTCCTTATGAGTAAACGACTAAAGTTCCAGTAGAAAGAAAAAAGAATAAAGACCCGTTTTCATGTTTAAAAGAAATGCAAATGCTATTACAAAAGAATTAAGACGCTTTGTTTTCTAAATATAGTAAAACATTCCGGAAAACAAAAGAAAATGTAAATTTTTTCACTGCTTTAAAATTTAGAAAATACAGAGGAATTACTTCAACTGGTATGCTAATATAAATTAGCATAAAAGCTGGGTGTTATATTGATATCTTATAGCTTGAATATTTAAATAGTACAGGAAATTTACTGGAATTTCTTGCAATATTTTTAGTAAAAAACTCTAATTTATTTATATTGTCATTAAATACTGGCTTAGCAACCTTATCATATCGAAGATCTACTGTGAGTCTAGATAGCCTACCCATAAAAAAATCTTTATTGAATATATTGCCTCTTTATACTAGATTAAAGCCAAAAAAACTTTCATTTCAACATTAATTAGCAACGAGGACAGATTAATTACAAGGGAATGTTGGCTACTGAAGATCATAAAAGAAAATAACCTACAACATAAACATTTTCGGGAGAATCTACTTATCAGCATACAGATCCAAATAATGGTATCTTAGATATGCGTTACCAAATGCATATTTCACAATCACTTCTTAATTAAATCATATTAGGACTTGTCTTCATTTAAGATGCCTAAGTCACAGTGATTATAATTAGCAATAACTCTCCAATCCTGTACCTCCAAACAAAATGACACAACATAGCCACATACTGACAACTCAATTCGTAATTTTACCATATTGTTCTAAAGCTATTTTCTTGTAGCATGTTAATACAATTTAATATTTTTATTAAAAGCCACATTTAATTTTACTTTAAACTAAGTTTATTTCATATATATTTATTTTTAATATTTTTAAGTTGCATTCCTGGGACGACAGTTGTTTGAATGACAGTTTATTTGCATGCATATTTGCATTACAGTATATTTATATTACATGAAATCAACTTTAACTTAAGAATAACCATTGGAAGTATAAAAAAAATCATGTTATTTTAAAAGATAAATAATGTATCATCGAAATGTTATTTACTTAATAATAGCAGCATTTTATCTCTATTTATTTCATCTTTTAATATGGGCAACGAGATCCCACCGCATTCTGCCGAGGAATTTGCTATGCAATTGTTTTCATTTAACATAATTAAAGTGGCTTGTTTGATTTTTCTCTTTTTACCATGTTTCTCTTTCAAGACTCTACTACATAGAATATTTCCCTTGAACTCTACGTTCATTTAAAGGAACGCAACTAAAAAATATTATATATATATATATATATATATATATATATATATATATATATATATATATATATATATATATATATATATATATATATATCAATATGGATGAGTTACATGAAATAAATTATTAGAAATTTTTTTTATATCAAGTACTAACAAAATTTGTTTAATTTTAATGGTTTGTATTTTGAGAACGATTTCCGATGAGAACGATGGAAATTAAAACGTCAAAATAAACCTGTTTTAACATAAAATTGTGGCTTATTCCCGATAAAAATATTGAATTATTTTACCCCTTAGACATAAAACTCTGAATGAGATGATACTCTAAAGCAAACAGTATGGAAGGAAAGGCTAAATTGTTCAGGAGAATCAAAACTCATTTAAACATCAAAAGAAGTTGTCGACACACAAAGTGGATTTTTTGTTGTTTTGTTGGATTTTTACAATTTAATTTTTAAATAAATATTCCTATTATACCAGAATGAAGTAGTTTACTTCAATGTTCAGTGTTCAGATTCAGTGTCAGTAACCCCAACTGGGAGTCTTGCGTTGCCATACAGTAAATATGTTTAAAACTTGAACATCATATCTTTTTTTCTCACAATACAGCTGATGACATATAGAGCATCATTCCAATGAATAATCTCTTTTAAGGCCTGTTCTCACTATAGTGCCAGGCATGTGCTCGGCTTGTGCCCTGCTCGAGACCTGCAAAATTACTTTACCGTTATTTAAATGGGTTTAGCGACGGTCCGTTCTCACTACAAGTGCTCGGAGTGGGAACGGTCCGTGCCCGGCATCGGACAATCTTTTCAAACAATATTTTCCTGCACATTCCTTGCACAGTCCTACATAGTGTGAACACTTCATACGAGTTTCGACAGGCAAAATGGTGCGACCAAAATTATTTTCACATTATACTGATGAATTTTTAATAGAATTAGTTCGTGAGAGAAGTGAATTATACGATTTTATGAAGCGGCTGTATGCAGATGCAGCACATAGGTCTCAAGTATGGAGGGATATTATAGAAAAAATTAAAATAGGTAAGTAAAACACTACATTTTATCTAGGTAATAGACCAGTGCCGATATTATTTGAAACAAAAAAAAATAGTAGTAGGATGAAACTCGTTGGAAAAGAAAGATGATATGACAGAAATAAAAGGAAAAATAATTGGGCGATCTGAGTTCGGGAAATGAAGGGAGTGAGTTTTTTAAGAACAAAAACGGTTTATCGTAATTTCCGGCAAAATTATAAGTCATATAGAAAAAAGTTAAATAGCTAAGTTGTAGGTAATAAAAATATCTACAACTTTTATATTGACACTTTTTTCATTTAACTTTAAAATCTATGCGAAAAATTCAAGTAACCGATATTTGGTATTTTATTTTTTTTACAGTTTGGTGAAAACTTATCTTTTTATGTCCCAAACACAATACATTTTAATATCGAAAAAGCCCCCTAATTTTAAATGAAACAGTGTGTTTAGGACATAAAAAGGTTTAGTTTTTACCAAATTGTGTGCTCCCTTACATTAAATGCCATCTGTTGCGTATTTACAACTTGTTTCGGTAGATTCAAGAGACAAGTATCCTTCAATGCATTTTCATCATCATTTGTCTCCGATAAAGGTTTAACTATATTATTTCGCAAAAAGTTGTGTAGAATACATGTGGCCAAAATAATATTTTCTACATATCCAGGATTAGCATGCAATTTTCTAAGGTAAATACTGAATTTTTGCACCAAAAGTTCTTAACCACATATCTTGCTCGGTAATGTCTATAATTAAATATTCTTTTTTATGCATTGTTAATATTTTGCTGTTCTGAAAACAGTCGCAAAAGATTTTCTTTTAATGGAAAAGCAGACTCTCCTAAAATAACATATGGGACTTCAGAATCGGGAAGAAATGTAGGTGGAGGTATATTGAGTTGTCCATTTTATAACGATTGTCCTAAATTTGAGCCAGAAAATATGCCGCCGTCACTATTTTTACCGTAAGATCCCACATCAACACTTATAAATCTTTAATCAGTATCTACTAGAGCAAGTAGAACTACACAAAAAGTCTTTTTGTCGTTAAAGTAGCTGGAACCACTATTGGCTGGTGCTATAAATTCGATGTGCTTACCATCCAAGGTTCCTAATGCGTTGGGGAAATTCCACGACAACCAAATTTTTTTGGCAATTTGTGCCCAGTCGCATTCTGCTGGTATTGGCATACATGTCTTCAATAATTTTTCTATAATAGCATTACAAACTTCTTGTACAATTGCGTGCACAGTGGATTGACCTAGACGGTAACTGAATGATATAGTTTGGTACGAGTCCACAGTTGCAAGATATCTAAAAAAATACGTATTAAGTTTTAACTGATTTTTTGTACTTTTAATGTTTTGCGTAAAATTTATCAATAACGGTATGTACTTGTTCGCAGATCTGGCTGACTGTAAATACAGATAGGAGGCAATAAGGACCCAGTACAGGATATTTTTAGCAAAGCACAAAACCAGAACCGGTCAATCTGCAACTGACATCAAATACAAGTGTGGTGAATTACTTCAGTTTTTAAAGCCGCACATGAAAGATAAAGAAAGAATCTCGTCCTTGCCTGTCAGTCAAGAAGTAGAACATTCTGGTAATAAAGAAGATGAAAGAATAATGGAAAAATTACAAGAGAAAAAGTAATAGACGAGGTCAATGAGGCCTCTGATGATTCTCAAACTCAGTCTAATTCTACTAAAACAGTAGAATCCAAGAAGTCCCAAAAGCAGCTGAAGCCATTTGTGAAAAACACTAAACTTAAGGATCCGCCACAGTCAGCAAGTAGAATATTGTGTCTTTTCTTTTGGACGAAGAGAAAAAGAAAAAAGTTGACCAATCAGATGAATTAGATCACTTTTTTGACAGTATCAAACTCACGGTTCGAAAGTTTTCAAACGTAGATAAACATTTAATTAAACAAAAGATTTTTATGGTTGTGCATGAAATGAAAACGAAATATCTATATTCACCACAACAAAAATCACAATCAATAATAAATGACGTTCAAACATCATCGAAACAACATACTTACACCTCAGAAGTTCCTCCATTATTACATACATATATGATGAAAGTACCGCCCACATCACGACAGTTCACTGCGCCATACACCAATATTTATAGATCAGTACATCAACCAACTTTTGAAAGGAAATCATTTTCTTACGAAAGAGGTGGAATCTCAATGGTTTTCCTGCAAAATCCCATGCCGCACATAGAATCGTCGTCCCAACATTAACCACCCAACCCCAGAGTCTCTACCCCAATAACTTCTCCACTATCTGCTGATCCTGGTGGTAGTGACAATTTTTCGTCACTTCATGGCATTTAATGTTATTTTAGTTTTAAAATAAAGTTTTCAATAATTAAGAAAGTGACTATTTTACTACCTACTGCAAAATAAACAGAAAACATACTACTTACCTTAAGCAGACTGACAACTTTTCAATCGGAGTAATCGCTTCACGAAACTTGGAATTTTTTTTGCTAATAATATCTTTAATATGTGTTAAAAGATTATGAAACTCGACAATTAACATTCTATAATATATATAAAATTTTGACTCATCATCCATGAGTTCATTATACAAGGTATACCCTTCTATTTTTCTTTTCTTAATCATTGGATGTATCCAAAACCCATTTTTTTCACTTTATCTCTCATATTCTCTTCTTCTTCGGCATTCAAAGTTAATGCAATTTTTACTAAAGTTGCCATGGAAAACATTACAACTGCACAACTATCCACCGATACGTCTAACCTTCGACTGCCTGTGCAAAATACTGCTGAAAGCATGCTGCGAGCGCGAATAGTGTGAATATTCACGAAATATTGCCATCGAAATATGGGCCCGTGCTCGCCACCTGACCGGCATGTGCCGGTCAGGTGGCGAGCACGGGCCTGGCACGTCTAATGAGAATAGACCTTTAAAAGATATCTAAACCTAATTTAAACATTGTTTGTGTGAATTTATAAACATTTGCATTAAAAAATAAACTAAAGTCTGTGTGATGTAGATATAACTTGTGGCAGTACATGTTTTAGACTACGGATTTAATTGACATCGCGCAAGTTTAGGTGAGCGGCTAACCGATTTGGGATAACTGACACTCTTTTACTATAGTTGATACTAAAAGGATGTATGGCTCCTTTAATGAATTCTAAAGGGATCTCGTGCTAACCGATTTCGTTACTGGCGTAGTAGGAAACATCTACAATAGCTCGCAGTACTTTATTTTGAAATCTCTGCAAAATAGATATGTTGGAGTTGCTAGCAGTATCCCACAGTTGTATGCCGTAGGTCCTCACAGGTTGTAAGATTGTTTTGTATAATAATATTTTATTGTATATTGAGAGTTTTGATCTGCGAGCGATGAGCCAATAATGTTCCTTAATTTGAGGCCAAGTTGCTTGCGCTTAGTAAATATGTGTTTTGTCCAAGTCAGTCGTCGATTCAGGTGAATGCCAAGGTATTTAGCGAACTTCCTAATATAAAAAGTGAACTTGCAGCAGTAAGTAAACTATTATTTCATCTAGAAAAACGTACGGAAGAGCAACAAGATTTAATTTCTTTATGAAAAGATAAATATAATAAAAATTTAGCCATGCCCGTTCCAACGTCATCTAGTGAAAAAACTGTAAATAAAGCAGACCCGACCAACTCTGGTTCTACCAGTCAAGAACCCATTAAAATGGCATTAAACAAAAACACAAGTCTACCTTATTCATACATGAGTCAATTCATACATAAACAAAAAGAAAATAAAAACAATCTAAAAACAGGATACTCATCTTGGAATACCCAACCGAAAAAAGAAAACAAATACAAACCGATTATTGGAAGCAATGAATCGTCTACTGTAAACACCATTCCTAGACAAGGTTAAGTACATGTGTCCCGCATTGGTGCTGATATGAAAGCCGATGATCTTCTAAAATTTTTGGGCGAGACGGTACCCGATATTATTTTAACTACGTTGAATGGCATAGAACTGACAAATACTCCACCTTTAAGGTATCTTTCCCTTTCGATAAAATTGACGAAGTCTACAGTCCTAATATTTGGCCCAAAGGAGCTGCCGTTAGGAGATTTAACTTCAACAGAAATTTTCAGCACAAAAAGAAGACAGAGGAACAAACCAAGAAGCTTCTACAAAATTTTATCAAAATAAACCAATTTGAAAAGGTACGGTAAGAATGTTTCATGTTAATTTGCAGTGTATTTCAAATAAAGTCGATATGATAAATGCTTTTATTGCCGATCAAAAATTATATGACGTCATATGTTTTTCGGAGCACTGGTAAAGTGAAGAAAATTTAAAATTAATTAACAACTCCGGCTTTTCATTAGCTAATTTCTTTTGTAGGGTAAAAAAGAAACAAGGCGGAGTTGCAATTTATGTAAAAGAAAATCTTATGTATTCTTCTCTTAATCTAAATGAATATAATGTAGAGCAAAGTTCTGAGTTTTAAGCAATTTATGTACCTTCAATAAAAACCAATATTTTAACTGTATACAGATCGGGTAAGGGTCACTTTGACTTATTTTTGGTGAATTTTGAAAACGTCATAACATCCTTGCTTAGTAAAGCAGACAAACTTACCATACTTGGTGATTTTAATATAAATTTTAAACTTGAATCTGAACCTTTTTTTGATATTCAAAATCTATTAACATCTTTTGGTCTAAAAACAACTATAAACGATTATATTAGAATCACATCCCAGTCCAGTAGTTGCATCGACAACATTATGACAAATTTTTTTGAAACTATTTACAGAGTGGGCGTATTTGAACCTTGTTTTTCTGACCATCAAGCTCAATTTTTATTTATTGACTCTGAGCATAAAGTTGTTGACACTTATCAAACATTTCAACGATTTATTACTTCTTCTGGTTTACAGAAGCTTAAACGTGCGCTAGCTAGTACATATATGGACCTTTTCTACGATACTAATAATTATCCTGATTTTTTAACAGTCTTTCTTACCGAAACTTAGAACAATTTAATATTAAAGCATTTTCCACTAAAAAAGTACGGCAAATGGCTGAAAAAACACCTGTGCAATGGTTTAATAATGAATTAAGATCTCTACAGATCCAATCTGTCTCTTGTTAAACACATTGCAGATGCCACTAAGGATCCCGATTTGTTCAAAGTATATAAACAACAAAAAGTTGAATATATTCGGCAATTAAAAATTGCTAAAAAATCAGCTTACTGTAATTTTATTACTGATTCCAATAATAAACCTAGAGACTGCTGGAAAATAGTAAATTTTGAAAGAAACTACAAAAGATCCAGTTAGGTACAACCTGATCTACCTCCAGACGAAATGAATAAATTTTTTACTACAATTGCAGAGAATATAATTACATCTCTTTCCAATATTAACGTCGATGTCCTCGTCAATTATAGAAATTATCCTTCTCCGAGCAAGTCTTTTTTTTTCATCCTGTTCTGAAAGAAGAGGTTTCTCAAATAAAAAAGTCTCTTAGTAATTCTAATTGTAGAGACGTTCACGAAATTAATAGCAAAATTTTAAAAGAAACTTACCAAATAGTTTTAACACCTTTCACTCATCTTATTAATTTAATTCTATCAACTGGAGTATTTCCAGAAGTACTGAAATACTCAAAAGTACTACCAATCTACAAAAAAGGTAATTCCTCAAAAACTGACAATTACAGACCCATAAGCATTGTTTCTACTTTTGGGAAAGTGATTCAAAAGGTTATCAAACAACAATCTTATTCCTATTTTAAGTCAAATAATTACTTTAGCAACTCACAATATGGATTCAGAAGTGCTCTTTCTACTAAGAACGCGGTATTTAATGTTGTGAGCGAGGTGATTGAGGGACTTAAACGTGGCAATCTCATAGCAATTTCTCTTTGCGACTTGTCGAAGGCTTTTGATTGCGTTTCACACGACATTTTGCTTCACAAATTAAATTACTATGGAATCAGAGGTATCCCTCTTAAACTTATAACTTCTTATCTATGTGGCAGACACCAGGCGGTAGTGTCTAAAGGTCATCTCTCCGATTTTCTATCCGTAAAACATGGAGTCCCACAAGGTTCGGTCTTAGGACCTCTTTTGTTTATCATTTATGTCAACGATCTGCCTAAATTCATATCTTCGTACAAAACCATACAATTTGCAGATGATACGACATACGTTATATCAGGAAAAAATAATGACGATTTAAAAATGTCTCATGAAGAAGTTTCTACTAAATCTAGCTCATGGTTTGCTGCAAACAAATTAAAACTTAACTGTGATAAAACACAAAATTTGGTTATATCTGCAAGTAATGTACACAATGATCTAGTTAACAAAGAGACTGTTAAACTATTGGGAATAACCATAGATAATCGACTCAACTGGTCGGCTCATATCTCACAACTTAAGAAAAAGCTATCAAGTTTATTATTTGTTATTCGCCAACTAGCAAGGGTTGTGAACATTGAAACATTAAAAATGACATATTTTTCCTTATTCCATTTTTATCTAAACTATGGTGTAATTATATGGGGCAATTCAACAAATGCACTTCAAAATTTTAGAATGCAAAAGAAAGCTGCCAGGATTTTAGCAGGAGTTAGTTATCTAGAACACTGCCGACCTTTCTTTATCAAATTCAAAACTTACCTCTACTTAAAAATTATGCCGCTACCTACTCTGTTGATATTTCAAGTTCTAACTGAAATTCACAAAAAACGTGCCCATTTAATAAAGAAGTCTGATGTCCATGTTCACAATACGCGAAACTGTCACTACCAACGAACAAATCGCTGTAGATTAAGTCTTTCAGAAAAAAATAGTCTTAATTATAACTATTACAATATTTTACCAAAAATTATAAAACAGCTAAGCTGTAATAGTTTCGATAAAGTTATAAATAAATATCTTCTAAAACATTGTTTTTACTGATCAGAAGAATATATTATGACTCATTGCAGAACATCCACAGAACTGCTTACCGTATCTTTGTAATAAATGTTTTTCTGTTTAATATGTGTTCTTGTTTGTATATATTATTTAAGTTACGTTTTATGTTCCTTTTTTAATACTATGTATGTTCTTTTTGACTTGCTACAAACGATAAATTTAAAAATGATTTAATGACTGAAAAATATTAAAGTAAATAACATTATAAACAAAACATTTTGTAAAAAAATTATTAAAATGAAGCAAAAGTAAAAAAAAAGTAAAAAAAAAATTTTTTTTCCGGCACTTGTCGGGTTTTGGCTGTACAAATTTAGTCAACTTCCAGATCGCTTTGAACATCACTGTCCTCCATATCAGGCTAAGGTATACTGTCGTCGATGTCGTTAGAGGTCGATAACGACTTATAGTATTGATGAAATTCATCTGGAATGACTCCTGTTTTGCACAGTTTTAATAGATCCTGTTTTTTTTTAAACTGATGGGCCGAGGTTTGGAGTATGCCTTTTTAAAATCTATTTCTCTCAGATTAAGAGGACGACCTTTACCAAAAATTTTTATTTCTTTGTATTCCGAAGTGTGATCGTACCTGTACAACACAATGCCTGGTTTGGATTTTAAATATTTCAAGCATTTTACTTGTAGCCAGTTAACTTTTTCTCCATTTGTATTTTTTGTTCGATTTTTCATTATTAGTTTTGACAGTGCCTCTAAGTCAAAAAAGTCCTTATACTTCAGTTCTTCTACAATATACGGTTTCTTGCCAGATCTACACGTCCTTGCCATACGGAAAATATTAAGCCAATCATGCATGGTGTAAACTGGAACATACTTTTGCGCCTTTTCTATAGCACTATGCATGCTGTCTACCTCCATGTAACTATGTCCACTCTCGAGAAATTTTTGTTCTATCACAGATAAGTTGGGATTTGTTTGTACTAAATACAAAAGCAAGGCACTAATATTCTGATTGCGGTTCTGTCCGCTGCAAGTGTCAGAGAAAAGAGAAAGTTCAGTAATATCTGTCGAGAGTTTATCGATATACTTTAATAGACACGTACCGATTTCCAGGCTTCCTCTTTTTCCATTTAGCTCGGTCCATGAAAAGCATATGAGTTGTTGGGTATTGCCAACTCATACAATGTTAAGTTGTAGGTACAAATCTTACGGCTATAATACATCGGACTTACATCGCTACTTGAAATCTGTAATACGCATTGCAGATCAAAAGTGCAGCACATAAAGTTACTCTCTCTATGTGCTCTTTCTTTATCTTCCATTTTGGCCCTGTAACAATCGTTCTTTCGCATAATGTGACTTTCGTAATTCTCTTCCAATTCCTTCCTTTTCTCCAAATCAGCTGTCTTATATTTGGCACATATCTGACATTGATCTTTTTTAGGTGTGAAAAAATTAGATTCTCATTTTCGCACATCTCTTTATACAAGCTGTACATTTTTGCAATACTCAATTTGCAGTCAAGGTACTGCCTCTTCGTAGATTGTCTAGTATAGTGGGATTCCATAGTGGGAAAGCTTTCAATGTGTTTTTTAACGACTTCTAAATCAGAATCAGCTGTTTTATTATGGGGTACATTTTTACCCCTTTTGTCATTGCCAACAAATAAACCTCCTTCTCCTTTAAACCTGAAGGCATGTTCAACAACGTCTTTGCATACACAAAGTGTTTTTATAAAAAAGTCTCTACAGACTCTTATTCTATGATTGTCAAGTTCAAGAAAATATTTTTTAGAATCTGCTCGTTGTTTCTTAACACTTCCTGCTTTTGCTCTTCTTCGTTCAGGAACATGGCTTTCAACTTTACTTAAAATGAAATCTTTTCGACGGTTAAAATCAGTCGACCAGTAATTTGCACAGATCACGCTTCTCGCATCTTGAGAGAATTTGTCTGTACATCTGAAGCGGCATTTACTGCAATCAATCGATTTAGGTGCCTTGGCTTCAAGTTTTTGACGTTTTTTAATGTTCTTCTTCCATTTGCTGGGGTCACATTTTTTCCAGCGTGTAATTGATTGTGTAACATCTTTCGGCAAAGTATTATTTAGGGTGAAGTTACCCTCTGCACTACCTAAAATTAAAATTATTCATTAAAATAGCAAGAAAGACCTTAAATTTGCAAACGAAAACAAATCTCTATTTACCAAAATTTATTAAAAAAATACTATACTACAAACAGACACTTATAAATATCTGGGACACGAGATCAGGATAAGCAGAGACAATCAAACACATGAAATATAGAGGCCAATAGGTTTGACTTGTGCAGCATTTAGCAAGCTAAGCCATATTCTAAAAAGTTCAATTCCCATGTGTCTCAAGCGAAAGGTTTATAACCAATGTGTTTTGCCCATACAAACTTATTGACGCAAAAATCCGCGAATAAACTCAGAGTTACTCAACGAGCCATGGAACTAAAAAAATGGAAAAAAAAAACTTACTTGCTTCCAAACTACTTATTTCCAATGAGCTGTCTGATACAGGCACATAATCGTTGTCTTTTATGGAGCAATCAGAATCATCTAAAATCATTGCCAAATCATTAATTTCTCTTTCTTTGTCGAGGTCTAAATCATCGAAACCAGATTCTGTCGTAATACTCGAGCTATTTAAACCTATTGGTATTCCAAATGGAGATAATTCGACAGTTTCCTCTTTTTTTGATTGTAACGAATTATTATCGATAACATCAGTGTCTAAATTAGCACACAAGTTGCCATCTACCACCATTCCATCGTCTAATAAAAAAACGTAAATACCGATATTAAAATAAAAACCTGATATTATTATCAACACTTACCATTAAGTAATTCAGCTTCTAATGCCATGCTTAATATACGAGAACAACGGGAAGACATTTTTAACTAATAAAACTTTTCCACAAATTAACAAAAAAATTCACCAACTGTAACACAAAATAAATCTATCTATGTTTAAAATGTTTAAAATTGAAGACACACGGGCGTCGACAAGTCCAGACATTTACTGGAGAAGAATTGCATATCTGCAAATTTCTAAATACCTACCGAATTATCTACGTGCAATATCGTATTACGCTGAGAACTAAAGACAGTTATCATGAAATATACCGAAATAGTACAGTGAAAATAACTTAACTTGCACTTGTCTGGTTTTGGCAGAACTATAATATTGTAAATGATAAAATATTATTTTATTTTAACAGACAACTGCACATATCTGTTTTTGGCTGAATAAAAGTGTCATCATTGGAGTTAGTTGTTTTGAGACCTTTCTGTTTCTCACATTTTTAAAATCTGTCTGGACGTGTCTGGTTTCATCAGTACATTCTTTGATAATTATTAAGTACAAAGGCGTACTTAACTCAGAATTGACAAAAAGTCGTAGTTAGTGGGTTTTGGCAGTAAGCCGACGATATGTTATGTAGTTAAATAAATACTCTACTGTACTCTACTCTACTCTACTTTAAAATTAAACCAAAAATAAAATGAGGTGATATACTTTCACGCCCAAAACCAGTAACGCATTTACTTAATACTCTGTAATGGTGTAGATTGTAATGGATGGCTGAATATTTTGCTCATGTTTTATTGCAGATTTTGATTCCGTATTAAAAAATTAGTAACTTTTATTCGAAACTTTTTTGACAAGTTGTTTATAATGATGCTAAAATTATGGAAACGGTCTAACATCTTGAGAAATATAATACAGAATAAAAAACCAAAACACACGTGATTACTATTTTTTAAAATTCTATCAAATAACATCAAACACGTCATCATTCACGTTTTATCAGAATATTTTTTCCGTACAAGGTAGAGGGATCAGTAATCGCAGAAAAACAATCAATATATAGATAAAGAAGTAAAAAGTTTTTGTTATTGAATGTTATTTCAAAATTGACATGCTTAATCTTTATCTTTTGGCAAACAGCATATAATGGCGGAACAAAGTTTGAGGGTGGTGTTTTTTTAACCTAGGAACATAAAATTCTGACTGTTTGCGTATTTTGTGTTATATGTCACGTATATATAAAAAACTGTATTCTATTTGTGTCTGAGTAAGTATATTAAGCAAAAAATAGATTTTGTGTACTGTCCTACTACTTAGCCATTGTTGGTATATTCTTGTTGTTGTTGACTACTTCTTTTGGTATTGGTAACTGGTGTTTGCTACATTCTGCTGATGGGTTTGCTACACATTTTTCTTCATTGAGTAGGACGAGGGCTACTTCTTTGTATTTCTCTCTTCCATGTCTGTTTATTTCATTATTATTGATGCATTTTTCCATTATCGACTGTGCTCGTTGTCCCAGGCATTTTTTCATATCTTTGATTTCTCGAAGTCTCTTCTTGATGTATATTTTATGCTCGTTTATTCTGACGCTTAGTGGTCTTGCGGTTTCTCCCATGTAGAAATGGTTGCATTTACAGGGAATTTTGTAGTTGCTTTTTTTTATCTTTATTGTGTTATTGGGTTTGGTTTTGCACATGATGGACCTCAGTTTGTTGGTTGTTATAAATGTTGTTGTGATGTACTTGTTTCCTGTCCTCTTTAGTTTTTCTCATGAGTGGTGTTGCTTTGTTTTTTTCAGTCTTGTGGAATTCCTTGGTTATAAATGACCATGTGTAATTATTTTTAGTCACAACCTTTGTTAGCAGATTTTTTTTTCCTGAAATGCATGGTTTTTTATGTTTACGTTGTGGTTAAAGAGGTAATTTAAATCTCTGTTGGTATGGTTTATTGCGTTGTGTTCCATGGTGAATTAAATTGATTCTTTTTTATTGTTGATGTCCATAAAAAAATTATTTAACGCTTCTGGTTCGTGAGGCCAAATTGAGAGAACATCATCTACATATCTGAACCAAACTGTGGGTTGTTTATCTTGTTTGTGTACAATGTAATGTTTCATGATAAGCTACAGGATGGCTGATACATTCAGTTTGGTTACTGTTATCAATGTATCATCCCTCGTCAGTTTGCCTCTTATTATTTCTGAAGTTTCCTCCAATGATACAATCGTGAAAATACTGATAATATCAAAACTGACTAGCGCATTGTTAAAATTGTAATTTATTTCTGTATTTTTAGCTTAGTTTTAAAATAAATATTGTCAATTTTTAAAGAAATATGTTGTATTCTGTGCTAGGGCTGTATAATGTCTAGGAGGAACTTAAGCAGTTTGCTGCAAGGAGAACTCATGCTGCTGAAAATCGGTCTGAGGGATACATTGTCTTTGTAAATTTTTGGAGCTTCATATGTGTGGTGTCCTGCTGTTTTGTGATGTTTATGTTCATCTTTGGTAGTCTGTCAGGTGTTCCTTAAATGTGTGCAGTATTTTATATATTTTGTTTTCCAGTAATTTTTTTGGGTCTTTCTTAGTTTGTTCACTTGTGACCAAGTCTATAATTTCTAATTAGCGTATCTAATATTACGCTAGTAAGATTTCATATTATCAGTCTTTTCACTAATGTTACATTGGAGAAAACTTTTGAAAATAATAAGAGCCAAACTATAAAAAGATACACTAACAACAAAAATCAAACAATGTATCAGGTATCATGGAGCTATTAATACTTTGCATAGATAACACTTATTTTAAACAAGATAATAATGTCTATAAGCAAAATTTCGAATTAGTCATGGGCTCATTCTTATCTCCATTATTAGCAGATCTATTTATAAAAAATTTCGAACATAACATTGTACAAAAACAAGACAAACGACCCACAGTATGGTCGAGATATATAAATGATTTGTTTTCATTTAGCCGCACGAACCAGAAGCATTAAATCAATTTCTAATGGACAATATTATAAATAAATAAAAAAAAAGGAAAAAAGGATAACGCAGGCAAACAAAGCTTATTTTGCCCTCTCCCATATATTTCGGTCTAAAAGTGTCCACCGAAATACAAAGATGAGAATCTATAAAACTTTAATTTGGCCAATAGCATGTTATGGCAGCGAAGCATGGGTCCTGAAAGAAACATCCAAAAACAAACTCGACACATTCGAAAGAAAAGTACTGAGGAGAATACTAGGACCTCTGAGGGAAAACGGAATCTTCAGAATTCGATATAACAACGAGCTCTATCAACTGTATAAGGAAACACCCCTGTCAGACTTCATTAGAATACAAAGATTGCAATGGGCCGGACATGTGATACGAATGGGAGAGGATAGGCTACCAAAACGAGCACTGAACGCCAGAATGCAGGGAAAGAGACCAGTTGAAAAGCCAAGAAAGCGCTGGGAAGACACAGTAGGCAGCGACGCACAAGCACTTTTAGGAGTCCGTGTATGGAGAAGAGCAGCCACAGACAGACAAGGGTGGAGGCAAAAAATAAAGGAGGCCAAGGCTCATTTTGGGCTGTAGTGCCGTAGAACAAGAAGAATGGACAATATTAATAAAAAACAATCAATCAAATTCACCATGGGACAAGAAAGCAATAACCCACTTTCTTTTCTTGATATGCTTAGGAGAAAATAAGACAAAGGGTATGCAACCAAAGACTACAGAAGACCAACCCACACCAACAGATACTTAAATTATCCCTACAACACCAACGTAAACATTAAAAAAAAGCAATTATCAAATCCATGTATGATTGAGCTCGAAGTACCTGCTTTAAAGAAAATGCATTTCAGGAAGCAAAAAAATTGCTAACAAAGGTCTTGACTAAAAATGACTACCCATTGTTATTTATAAATAAGAAATTATACAAAATTAAAGAAAGAAAACAATACAACACCCAAGCACTCCGGGAACACACAAGAAGGGACACAAAGATAACAACAACTTTTTTCAGCTATTCTATATGTTGTTTGATGATACTGAATTCAGTTTCTTACTTATCTAAACCTGCAATAAAAATGGGTGTTTTTCTTTATGAATTTAAATTGGTCCCCGCCTCAACATTAGGAGGTAAATTTGAGGAGTCGTGTTTGGCGCCATTAGATAGATTTTTGAAAAATATTAAACACCTAACTGTTTTTTAATTTTTCGTTTATCAGTGTATTTCTCTAAATATTAGGCCGATTCCATCATTTTCCGAGGGTATTAGAATAAATCGTATATTTCGATTATAGCGCTATCTATTAATCATTTGAAAAATTACCCAAAAAGGACTAACTTATTTTTGCATAAGAAATCGAAATCTGCAATAAAAAATTCTTCTTCCTTATTGCCCCGTCTCATTTCGAAGGTTGGCGATCCAAATGGTAATTGTAGCTTTGGAAACTGCTGCACCAAAGATTTCTGTGGATGAGCAGTCAAACCGTCTCCTCAGGTCTTTCAGCCACGAGTTCTGACGTCTTTCAACTAATCGTTTGCCCTACACTTTACCTTCCAATATGATTTGAAGTAATTCATATCTTTCACCTCTCAACACATGACCCAAGTATTGTATTTTCCTCTCTTTGATTATGCTGAGTAATTCTTTTTCTTTACTTATGCGTCGAAGTACCTAGCCGTTGGTAACTTTTTGTTCTCATCGAATTGTAATATAACTGTAACTGTATACATTTTTTAAAATAAAAAACTGGAGGTTCTTAACCCTGCGTTGGTCGCATGGTTAAATGAACCACCATCAGTCGCAGGTGAGCGTAAAGCTCACTTGTCATGTATATGACTTATTTTGACTTTTTATGAGTCAAAAAACCAAAAGGTATAAATATAATGATTTATTTATCAAATTTAAAAAAGGCAATATTATTAACAAAATACAAAAAGGAATAAAACATAAAATATAAAGTTTGGTACATCTACATAAATAAGCATAATTCTGAAACAGCAACTAGAATAATAAAAAAAAATTACTCAGATTCAGGAACTTCGTTGCGTTCACACTCTGTGCAAATAGTGATTGTATGTTCTTTACAAATTTTGCTGTTTTTCGATGTTTTTTCTTGGGGCAATACGAGCATTTTGGCCTTGCACCCGCTTGATTTTCCTCAGGAACATCTCGTTTCTGTGTCAAAGGAAGATTCAGATATTTTTTAATTTGCAAAGTTAGCAGAAATGGCAAGTTTTGGGCCGCTCTTTTTTGCGTATGTGAGGTAATGAGTTGTCTGGCTAAAATTTTCAGATACTTACGTCTTGGTTGGCAGGAATCTAACACATTTTGTCCTAAATATAATGTTTCCATTTATTCCAGCAATGTTTAGCATAGTAAAAAAAAACAGTCAATGGCCACCTACATGTGATTCTTGCCACTGAATAAAGACTCTTCAGTTGATCCACTGAATTTACTCCCGATTTTCTCGTCAATTTCGTCATATTCATAGAGGGTTGACAAAAGCAGGACATTCTTATTTTTTTGGGACGTACGAAACTAATAAACATTCAGAACCAAAAGCAAATAAACTGCACCGAATTGGCCTTTCTGTAGTTGCAACAAATATTTCAGGAATTTTACGTTTGTTTTTTTCTAATTGTCCCAACTAAAGTTATTTTTTTCTTTTTTAATTCTTCGGCCAAAGGAACTGACGTGAACCAGTTATCACAGGTTAAATTTCGTCCTGAATTCATAATGGGTTCACACAATCGTTTCACCACACTGGCTGGACTGTTGTCAATACAAAATGGACCATCAGGCTGCTTTGATGCGCAAATCTCCATTTTTACAGTATAACATACACGACTCTCAGCCAGGGCAAATATTTTTATCCCGTATTTGTTTGGTTTACTCGGGATATATTGCCTGAAGCTGCACCTTCCACGGAAACCCTCCAGCATTTCGTCAATAGTACAGTTCTCACCAGGCGTGTAGCAGGCTTGGCATCTTTCTATAAATTTCTCAAATATATTTCTTATTGGAGCTAGCTTATCAATTAATTTGCGTTAAGCTCTTGTGTGAATAAACTTAGTGCTCGAAGTAACAAATAGAAACCTTTCCGGGGCATTACCATTTTGAATATCTCTAGTGATGTAGAATCGTTGCTCCATAGGTCATTTAGGTTAGTGTGTCGGGATTTCAAAACTCTTGCCATGTACAACAATCCAAACACTGCTTTTATTTCGTCACAGTCAGTATCTAAAACATCTCGTTCGCATGTACAGTTGCCTTTAATTTTCTCTAGGTACAAATTTGTGCACGTTACAATTTCTTCAATGATATCATCTGTTATGAGCAGGTTCCAACTTTCATATGGAGTTTTAGCATCCTTTGCCGCATGTTTTACTCCCGGTAGTTTGCTAATAATATTCTGCTGTCGAATACGGTTAGTTTTTCGCTCACGGTGAACTTTCCAAATGTTTTTTTTTGTCTCTGTCGATATATTTGGGACCATCTTCAGACCAAAACGTTGAAATAGTATTTGTCGTATCATCGGCTGAAAACTCTGAGTCTGTCTCATGATTAAAACTGACTTCTACTGAATCTATGTCGCTTTCTTCATCGTCCAAATTTTGCTCTTGCGTCTGTTCAAGTAACAAATCCTCTTGCTCCAATTCTTCATATATTTTTAACAGTCTGGCCTCTTCTTTAGGATCCATTACACAATATTATTTTAAAGTTATATGATTTAAAACACAAAGTCAATAAAAAAACCCAACAAAAATTGCTCTGTAGCTTTCCAAAATCGTCATGTCGTTAGTCGCTGGTGAGCTAATCGCTCATTTCTCGACATCTGCGTTTAATCAGTACTTGGAATAGACTGACGGTTGCTGGATCACAATTTTGCGTAAAACATTCTATACACAATAGTAGTAGGAAGGATTACATAAGCGCAGTTGCCAATATGAGTAAAATTGTGAAAAACATGCGACCAACGCAGGGTTAATTAAGATTTCAAAGTTATCGTTGCCCCACCCCCAGGACGTGGATGTGGGTGTCGTTATTGGTGTCAACTTTTACATTACAAACGATCTAAAATATTTAAAAGTGCTTTTTTTTTATTATACAAGTACGTTTTTAAAGCTACACAACATCAGCCAAAAATTTCACTTAATATCGTCTTGGTGAAAGTTTAAATTCAGCATTTTTTAGGCATATTTCAAATGCCTCATATTTGTTACCAAAACTTCACTTGTCTAAAATAATTCTAGTTACATTTTTTATATGGTACATTTTTTTTATGGTAAATTCTTACGCCCCATCTTGGTGGGGGTTTTAGGGGAAGCCGGGGTAGGAGTGGTAATGTTTTATGCACCTTTTTGGTGTCGCAAAATTGGCATTCTCCACAAAATTCAGCTTTTTCGCCTCGTTTTTGATATAAAATTTTAGAAGACCGGACTAGTTGAGCCCTCAATATTTTTTTTTATTTTTATTCTTTGGTCCATTTAATTTGGTTTAATCATGTGAGAAATCACAATTTTATCATTCCAAATTCTCTAACGTCGCCACAACATGTACTTGTGCAACAAAAGAAAAAATTATTAAAACCATAATAAAATTCGATACGTGCTGCGTTTTGTAAATATCTTTGAAATCTGTTTATTTGATTTAATTTTATGTTTTCGAAACGACACAAATTAACTAAAATTATTTAAAACTATACTTTTTGTATTCATTGTTACTAACATAATATTTCAATATCCCTTGAGGTAATTTTATTACAAGAAAATGTTTAAGTATAAGTAATAGCGTTCATAAATTTTCTTAAATTTACCAAGTTGGAGAGAACAGGGAGCAAAGATCCAAAATTTCATTCTAGCATGAAACCAAACCGGTCGAGTCTGGAAAATTCGCAGAAAATTAGCATCGTCTCGTTTCCTAGATGATTGAAACACCCAAAAGTTTGGAATGGAGTCGTTTTTCTCCAGCAAAGTTTTGTTGTAAAAGCGAAAGGAAAGTGTGCCAGTTAATCAAAGTTTTACTCGAATTGAGACAATACGTATTCCGGTAAAAGAGGTCCGACTTGGCCGTTAAGGCTTAACGGTGAGAATATTGAGTGTGCTCAGTGGCGGACTAAATTAAAAACAAACTAAATTGTATCCAGGACCGCACTTTTTTTATTAAAAATAAGATTCATTAAACATGAATATTATTTAAAATATGTAAAATACATAGAAAATTTTAATCTATGGCTATGGTAAATTAGAAACTTATGTTTTGCTTATTTTTGGTTTAGATTTACATGCATCCTTAAAAAGACGGCTTCCAGAAGTCGACTTCTAACAAAAATGATCCCCGTATCTTTTACATCCTAGCAGTTAAGTTACAAAGCTTGGAATGCTGATTTTTTAAAAAATAAATGCATATACTAATACAACTAATGTAACTACTAAGAACTTATCACGAGCATTAAAAAAATGTGTTACTATTGTTTTGAATTAAAACTTTTAATTTATAAATTAATTAAAGCTATTTTTATAATTTCGAATACACATTTTTGATTACTTATCTATCACTTTTTTACATATTTGGAGACCCCAAAACGGAACGATTTAAAATTA
Organism: Diabrotica undecimpunctata; assembly: GCF_040954645.1. Lineage (NCBI taxonomy): Eukaryota > Metazoa > Arthropoda > Insecta > Coleoptera > Chrysomelidae > Diabrotica > Diabrotica undecimpunctata. Next base: position 78,286,219 of record NC_092804.1, on the reverse strand, counting down.
TTCGAAAGCTAATGAAAGACATACATGTAAAATACTTACAACATAGTTTACTGTTTCAAAAAAACTGCCATCACATTTTTATTAGTGTTTAGTGATTTTGTTATCTTCCAACTATATAGTACCTCACATACATTTTACTACTTTTCTTAGGCTTTTGAAGGAAGTAAGTTGAAATCGTCAAACTAATTTTCCAAATTTTGCTTTGAAGCTATTTTTTGTGGCATGTTAAAGTAATTACTATTTAAATAGGAAAAAGCCACAAGTAAAGGTTAAAGTATTATCCAGATTTAGCCATACGACTCACACTCCCTCTAAGGGGAAAATTCACTCATCCCAGATACCTACGGTATCAAAAGGATTGAGCTCTGGTGGGACTCTTTCCATGTTATCGACTCCTAGGTGACTTGGTACGTCGGTGTATCTCCCAAAAATTTTCGCACGCATCTTGACGTCGAAAGTAGCACAGCTTTCTGAATGATCTTATATAGATGTTCATTTAGACCCAGCTTTTTTATGTTTTCTAGGAGGTTCTTTGGAATAACTTCAGTGGTAGAAAGAATAATAGGTATCGTCTGGGTACTTTCCATTCTCCATTGTCTCCTTATTTGTATTTCCAGATCTCTGTACTTGGCGATCTTTTCGTTGTACTTAATACGTAGATTATTGTTGTTAGGTATCGCCACATCGATTAGCGTTGTTTGTCTTGTTAGTTTATTAACTAGCACGAGATCTGGTCTATTATGTGCTACAGTTTCTTTTGTGAGCACAGTGCGATCCCAGTATAGCTTGTATAGTTGGATAGTTGTCATTCTCAAGCATACTCTCAGGAACGTATTGATAATATGGGAGATGGTTTGTTTGTAACAGTCCCAGTTTAAAAGCTATCTCTTGATGAAGGATCTTCCCTACTGAGTCATGCCGTTCCTTATATTCAGTTGCAGCAAATGCCTGGCAGCCTCCGGTAAGATGTTGGATAGTTTCTTGGGCTTGACATCCATATCGGCATTTGTCGTTTTGGACCTGAGGGTCTTTGACGATATATTTTAGGTAATTTTTGGTGGATATAACCTGATCCTGAATGGCGAGTAATGAACCTTCTGTTCCAGGGAACATCTTTCATGATGTCAGCCAAGAGTTCGACGCTATATTGTCGACATAGTCTTGACTGACTTCATTCGGATGTCGCCCGTGCAGAGGTTTACCCATCTAGATGCGTATTTTTTTGTTCTTTGTAAGATGGGTTATGCGCGTTTCTTCTTCCCTCAGTTTAATCGTTGTTGTATCATCTACTGCACAAATCGCGCGATGAAGAGTACATGTCTCCGCCTGCACCTGAAAATAAGTTCGTAAGTTAGTAATCTGTGTTTCTAATTGCTCGCTTATATCAATAAGTCCTCGTCTTCCTAAATACCGCGGTAATGTTGTTCTTTCTACTGCACTTCGAGGATGATGTTTTTGTGCCTTTGTGAGGTGTGTTCGTACTTTTCGCCGAAGAGTTTCTATATCCGTTTTAGTCCACAAAGTATTATTATTATTATTATTGTTCCCATGGAAATAGTAATTAATTTTCCAAATTAGTTTCAGTAGCAACTCTAGACTCTAGACTAGAAAAATAACAAATAAATTTAAATAAAGGTAAAAAGATAAAATAGGTTTCTTCCTCCCTCAAAATATATTTAATAAACTATAAAATTTAAAATAATAAATTTCTGTATACCTCTTTTGACAATAGCTTTAATGACGTGTCCTAACAAGTAATATCTCATTTAAAAGCTCGTTTTAAGTTCTTTTAAGAGTACCTGTGCATTTATAAATTCCAGCCCTTCTTCTTCAAGTGCCTGTCCTCTGCGAACGTTGGCTATTAACATGGCAATGATGATCTTGCCTACGGAACTACAGCAGGAAAGTCTACAGCATATTAATTTTGATATGAAATTAATAAAAAAACCTAATCATATTTTAAAAACCTCATAAAACTGCCAAATATTATATTGAAAAACCGAGAACTTCAAGAAGAGTCCAAAAATTTTAAAATATACGGGGTGTTTTATTAACAAAAGATTAGTTTGTTCCACTTCGTTAATATGGGTGACCCTGTATACTTGAAAATATCTTAGAATATAGTCCCATCTATGCTCCAACATTTAACTAATTGTTTTTTTTTCGTATCTCTTACAACAAATGATTAATTGGACTTCCTCGCACTAGCTGCACCCTGTATGTAGTTAAAACGTGCAACTAGATTATTAACAAATTATTTGTCCAATTTACATGGGATCTTTAGTGTTGTGCAGTGTACATTATCTGCCCCTGATGTGTTGTTATTTTTTGGTGTTGCACTGGCATCTTTTATATGTGATTTAAGGATGGAAGGTCCTATTTCTCCTTCTATATATAGCTGGTCATGAGTCCTGTCCAATGCAAATAATTTTTCTATATAGGATTAATCATGTTTTTAAGATCCTTGATGATTCCGAGATACGATTTTCAACGCTATCTTTTATGGTAATAGGTGACATTAGGCCAAAAAATGGTTTTTGGTTTTTTCTCGCTTTTTTTTTCTTACGATTTGCTGGTGGTTTTCATATTTATTAATGAATTGACGTCTCTTATAAATCATATTCATTATCTCTTCAGACATCCATTCTTTCGTTTTCTGTCTGTCATGCTTTAATAGATTCTCTCATTTTGTTTGTATTGCTTCCCTCGTTTTGCCGCATCTCTCTGTTATGGCCGACGTTTTATCGTTAGTGTCTTTTATTTTCTTTTTTAGTTACTTTCGTACTTTTATTTCGGTTTTTGGGTTAGTGAGTTAGTTTTTTAATATCAATTGATATTGATATATATATATTATAGATTTATTAAAATCACACATAATTTCTATAGAAAATAAACAAAATGAAATTATTAAAAAATTTAATAACCAAATATCTTATGGAAACTCTTTTAACACAAGATTTGACAAACTTTTAAGAAAACTAAATTCTGATAATTCAATTCTCATATCTGCACTTAACAAATTATCAGCTGATTTCGACAGCTATATCATTCTACACGATAAAATAATAAATCTCCAAAATATAAACGAATTTCTAATTAAACTTATTAGAACCATTACTTTATCTAAACTAAATATCTCTAATATAGAATTATTCACCTTAAAGGAAATAATAGACCTTAAAGAAAACCTTTGAATATCTCAAAATTTATCCCAGAAATTCAATCCCCAATAGTAATGAACACCCTTATGAACTTATAAAGTCAACAAAAACTTTAGCTTGTGTAACTTCAAATACAATGCTCATAATAATTAAAATCCCGATACTTCATGAAATTCCTTACACTACCTATAAAATCTACCCCATTCCAAACAAAGATCATGTTACGATTCTGCCACTTGCAAGCTACTATACAAATAATAAATGGTTCGACACTTTTATAGGACAAGGCGATAACATAGTCTGTTCCAACTATGTACAATCCAAATGTAACATACCCAATGTAGATATTTGCACAAAAACATTAATCACAGAGAACTTTTTCCAAGAGACCAGCAAAGTCATATTGCTAGGAATAGTTCACCCGATGAGAATCCAGCAGATAGAAATTAATTCAACCAGCCTCTTGACGACAGATGTACCAATAATGATTGAAGGTATCCAATTTAATAAAAAGACGTCACAAGACATTTCCATTCCAAAGATTGTTCCAATAAAATTAATACCAAACCATGAGATGAAAATCGAAAACTTAACAATCCCAGAGACACATGGTCAAATTCAACCACTAGATACCATAGGCGTACTACCCCGATTATCAATAGGACTGAGCACAACTTCTGTTATAATAGTTTTAACTATTTTAGCTTTCCTAATAATCTTCCTAATTAGGAAAAGAAAACGAATTTCCAAAATCCTATTTGGAGAAAAATTGCATCCTGCCCAGATCCAGATATTGGACGAGCTGATAGCTGAAGTAACCAAAACTTCGAGGACGAAGTCCCAACTAATGGAGGGAGTAGAAATGTAGCCATAAGCTCCCCTACTATTAAGAATCAGCGGATTCCGACGTCCGATGTTATAAAAACGTAGAAATCAATATTTTTATTATTACTGTAATTATGTTTCAATAGTCACTTTTAAAAATCATTAAATGTAGTAGTTTGTAGTATTTCTCAAAATTGTAACTTATTATTTCGAAATAAAGATTTTTTTTGGGAAACTTAACGTTGAAGAAACATTTCTATGTATTTCTATATATATTAGGGATTAAACAAATATTTTTTTTATTTATTTACTTATAAAACTATTAATCGCGTAAAACAGAAAATATCTTTTTAATGTACTTAAATTTACCGATATATAACTTACAATATTAAAAAAAAAACAAGTTAACAAAGTTAATGTCGTTTACATGACTTGTTCCTAATGCACCAATAGCTGCCTTTAATATCATGACGGGGTGTTAAGTTTACTAATCACGCTTTAATAAATATTATGCTAAAACTTTAAATTAATCCTATATTGCATGAATTTTAAATATGCGAACTAAAAATTTTTTTTTCATTCTATATGGCTTTAATTATGAACATAAATGTTCCCTAATTTAATTGTTGAGTCGGCCCCTCTTTTTTTTGGAAAATACGGAATGTGTACTGTAAGCAACAATATGCAATTAAACTACATTTAGTGAAATAAAAATTTATGTGAAAACTTTATTCGGTATGAAAATTCCAAACACAATTAGAAGTTGTAGTAAAACAAAGAAATATTTTACACTTTTGGCATTGAACTTTGGGAGTTCCTTTACAATTAGGATATTTGCATCTTCCTTTATTTTCAAAATATATAGGCCAATGGCCCATTCCATCTTTTCTAACCTCTGCGCAGGGAATGGGTGCTGTTGCGTGGTATTTCCTTTTCCTTTTCTTTTCCTCATATGTTGTGGATACATTTGAACTAGATGGACGCCCTCTTTTAGAACCATCTACTTTATTTTTCATACACAGAGTTTGTGCAATTTCTGCCTTGAATTCCAATAGGGGTGATTGTTCCTTTTTTGGTATTTTTAAAGCAGTGCAGTCTTTTCTATACGCTTCTACATGCTTGAACAACCATAATGTCAATAAAGTGATAAAATAATTTGTGGTACAACTTTTTGGACCTAATTGATATTCTGTATAGAGCAATAAGCGAGTCAAGCAAATTAACCCATACTCTTATTGTATAAGAGGATATATGATGGACAATCCATTTCAATATATTGCAATATTGCATTTGTTGGCGAATTAGCTTTTAATTAGTCTTTAACAAGTCATCATCATAAGTGGCTCGACAATCCGTTCTGGGTCTTGGCCTGCTCACAAAGAAGTCGCCACTCCTGTCGATTCCTGGCAACTTCCCTCCATCTTCTTCTTTAACGAGTCTTTAACAAGTGATAAATAAAAAAAAGTAAAACTAACTTCTTTAAGTAAGTAATTTTGCCAAATATCTCCATATTCGAAAATTGGAAATTGCTCTATACTTTCCCGTATACAATTCTAGTATAGAAAATATAAATATTAACCATTTTGCGTTTTCATCTACAATATTTTACCGAAATGTTCTTTAATAATCTATTAATTCTCCGTTTGTGGAGTAGAATCCTGATTATCCCTGAGAGTAGTGAGTAAGCAGAACAGCAAAACGGCTGATTAACCAGACAGAAGAGCTCGCGGCCTACTGGATGCCTCGCTATCAGCAACCGTGTGTGACACTCGCTGACACATCCGAAAATTCACCCCAGTTTCCGTTTTCCGCCCTACGGACTCCATTATTTCTACATCGATTCGAGGGTGAGTGGGAAAAATGCCTCAGGTGGCAACCGATGTCGGGTTTATCCTGATATTTTTTTCAAAGGGATTACTTAATTGGTTGGAATTAGAGTTCCTGAGCGAAAGCACTTTTTTAAATGGTTGCTGTAAATAATACATAAAAGACTTTTTTTTTGTGTTAGACGATATTTGTGCTGTATTTATACTTTTAGTGCTCTATAAAATACTCGTTTTACACTTAGAACAATAAAAACATGGATTGAAGTATTTAAAATCAATTTTTTTTTAAACATATTTTTTAATATATATATATATATATATATATATATATATATATATATATATATATATATATATATATAAATATATATATATAGAGAGAGAGAGAGAGAGAGAGAGAATATGAACTGAAGAAGCAATAAAAACCAAGTGCTTCAGAGTAAATGTCCTTTATTTTAACTAAGCATTTGCCATATCTCTTATAATAGAATGGAATAACATTTTTTTAAATACCTTATCAAAATGTTGACACTGTTTCTTAGTGTTATATTAGTAAAAACGTATACATGACATGTATAGTAAACCAGCAGTTTTTTTTTTCTCAAAAATCAAAAACAATTATGCCGTTAGTGTCCTCAATTCGGCGTGAATTCGGCGTTAAAACAACGTGTTTGGTTGAATACCTTGAAATTATTATTTCAATAAGTCATGTGTCAGTTAGATTGTCACTGGCCTAACCGGCGTATATTTTAACTACTTCTTCTTTTTATTATAAAAAGTGTTCGACATCATTCGTAACAGCGAAATACAAACCAACTTTTGAATGTGTAGTGTAGTTTCATTTGTCATCCTCTGCAATACTATATTATAATTTATTGTCGTACAGTTGGATCATCCTTCATATTGCCTGGAGTTCCAGGATGTTTTCCAGCCGCCGCTCTTGAGGAGCAACGCAGGTTCTTCAATTCCATCCTCTAGTTACTCGGGAAGTTATGTATCTTCGACTTACACTTGGCGATAGGTTCACCGGGGGCTCTGTTATCAACAAGGTGCTACCGGCAATGTAGAATTCTTTATCAATTCGAATTTCTTACACTTGAATATATATTTATCTTACATAAAATGTTTGCCAGTATTCTACGCACAGTAGACACCTCGAATACCAACAGAGAAGCCGGTTCCTCAAGTCTCGGCGTGTAATCGAGTTTACACTCCTCGATATATAGACGACACTAGTCGACACTCTGCCTCGTCGGCAGAGTGTCGACTATTTTTGATTAGCCCCGGATTGCGGAATAATTGTGTAACGTTATAAACGTCACATCTTTATTAATTTATATTTTAATAATTATTTCATTTTAATTTCTTTATTAATTTATTAATTTCTTTATCTTCAGTTTAATTTTTACTATTTTTCACAAAATAGTTGGCGCCCTATGTTTTTTTCTTTTCTTCCTCTGTCTTTATTTTCTCTCTCTTTCTGTCTCGTAGAATAAATATTCGCCCTCTCTCTTTTTGTTCGACAGACTATTCTGTTCCGTGCTGACAGACAAGCTAGTTTCATGATATCTATAGCAACATCCTATGACATCTTTGCTAACTTCATTTAATCTCGCACTTTCTGTCAAAACAACTTTTCTGTAGTGGGATTATTTTTTGCTTCTTTTTGAAATTTATAAAAGAAGGCAAAAATTATAAGACTTATTTTTATGGTCTACAAATTCTCTTGGGGTAAGTACTTTCATTGTGATATTTATTCTATAATTCTGACCACATTTCCAATATTTGTAACCTTACTTTCTTTCGAAAGCACATTTTTTTTCTGATAAATGCATTAGGACTCTTTAACAGAATTTAACTAAGTAGGAACATTCATATTTCATTTTATCCTTGCCATACGCTATTTGTTTAAGTGTAATTTTGTAAGATGGCAAGGAAGTTAAACCTTTCTTTTTGATGGGTTTCTAATGCAAGGTGTTCCTTATCTTTTAGTTTATTGGACGTATCAAAACTTTATTGGTTTACTGGACAGTTTACTGGACATTTTATTGGTTTACTGGACAATTTATTGGTTTACTGGACAGTTTATTGGTTTATTGGATTTATTGGCTTTATATCAACCACCTTATTTGGAGTTCAACAATTGGTCAGGACATATAGCCACGTGTGACTGCAGCTCTCCAGAAGCCACAAATTCTAATTGGAGGACCCAAAAGCTAGAACACACAAGCAGCCCATCGAAGCAATAAGTAACACTTATTAACTGTTAAGCTTTATTACTAATTGCACGTTAGATTGTACGGATGATTACATGTTTATTCCTCTAATTGTAAAAAATTCCTCTGATTGTAAAAATTGTTTGTCTTTAAATTTGTCTGGCTAATTGGCTCGGCCAAGGCCATCAAACTGAATAAAAAAAAAAAAAAAACTGTTAAGCTTTGGCAGGGTTAATTATTGTTTTTTTATTCATTTAAATAAATATGTTTGGTTAAAATTTGTCTTATTTGCTATCAACTGAGAACTCAGGTTCAATCCCTAGTTTAAGACAAGACGAACTCACCCTTGAGATACTGAGCTAGGCAAGGTATAGACGATAAGCTCCCATGGTTGATTGAGGTATTATTTTTACAATAGTATTTCAATTTTCTTTGGTAGTCTTATCGTTACACATTGGCGCCCAACCGTACTTGTTTTATTCGGGGAATTGTGCTCTGGGTTTTTGGTTTGGTGGAAAATAACAAACTTTAATAAATACTTTATTATTTATTTTTTTTGTGTGTTCATATTATCATTATTTGTAGTTAAGTTTTAATATTTCCATATTTTTGACTGTTTTTATATATTTTCACATGTTGGGTTTAAAAGTATTACCATTTTTTATATATTTCAGCATATGTATTTTATACTCAGATATTTTTATATGTTTTTTTTGAGGGTAGGTACTTTTATACTGTTTTAAGTGGTTTTTTTTTTAAACTTAACCAGTTTTTGTGGATAGTGTATTTTAATTACTTTCTTAATTTTTTTAAATTATTTCTTCAAGATGCTACCTAAACATTTAAAGACAGATGAATTATCATATGAAATTCTTATTAGGAATGTATTAGGACTTCTTTCTCAGGAAGCCAGTAACCGTCGTTTTTCTGATGTTTCTGTTAATCTATCTTTTGATGTTGATTACCAACAAGCTTTAGCTTCCTATTCTGGCCTATTAAGTCTTATATCTGATTATTCAGGTACAAAATCTGATAGTAGATTCAAAGCTTTCAGTTCTTATTTAACTCATTTGTCTGGTAGAATCTCCCGTCTACAGCCAACTTCTGTAGACGAAGAAAAATTAAAAAAAGCTATCCGCTATGATTTGTTGAAATTAGAAGGTACTTTGTCTGACATTGTAGATCAACCTGATATGGTAGACCAACCTGTTGCTTCTACTCCTGCTAGAGTAAACCTCAATTATTCTCAATCTTCAGTCTCACCTGTTAAGTCTGTTCCTGTTTATAAATGAGGTATTAAAAAATTTTCTGGTAAAGAACCTCTAATTCCATTTCTCGAATAGATTGAAACTTTAAAGTTTTCTAGGAACTGCACTGATGAAGATTTATTCATCTCTGCAGGAGACCTATTTGAAGGTGCTGCTTTTACTTGGTGGCATAATCACTTTACAAAAAAATCTTTTAAGTCTTGGTCTGAATTAGTTGCTTCCTTAAAGGAAACTTGTTTACCTTACAATTATGAAAGAAATTTGTGGGAACAAATACGTTCTACAAAACAGTCAAACAACCTGTCTCTGCATATATTTCTTATATGGAGTCTTTGATGCTCCGGTCTTCAAAATCTATTCCTGAGTGTGAAAAAGCAGATGAAATCATTAATGGTCTTCTTCCTGATTATGTCAAGGCTCTTGCTTTCCAGGATGTAGAATCAGTTGCAGACCTTACAAAGTATTGTAAGAGATTTGAAGCTGCTCTTACTATTTCGTCTCGCAGTAAATTTTCTGTTGAGTCTCTTTCTTCTTCTGCTACATATTGGAACTGCAACATGACAGGCCATACTTTTCAAGTATGTAATAAACCCAAGAGAAAGTTTTGTCATGGTCGTGGGTTTAAGAATATCACCACAAATGAATGTAGCAAATGTTCAAAAAACGGTTTGCGAGGTCAAGCTCCGACAGACAGCATGCCTCAAAGCAGCCAAACGTCTGTCCCAGGAACATCGAGCAAAGGCAAGAACATCCCAGGGAAAACTTTTTAAAAACGTTCAAAAAACCAAAGTCAGTAACCGTTTCTAAGAAAGTTATACCTAAAATTGCTTCTTCTTTTATATCTAATGATAATTTAAGTACTTTTTCTTCAGTACAATCTGAAACTTTACCTTCTTCTAGTACTTCTGTTCTTTCTAGTGGTCCTTTAAATTCAAAGGTACCTTTCAATTCTGGTCCATTACTAGATGTCCATACTAACGATAATAGACCATATATTTCTATTTCTGTAGGTGATGAGACAATCTCTGCACTTCTTAATAGTGGCAGTAATGTTAGTATTATTGGTTCTCCTTCTTTATTTTTACTTAAAAAGCATAATTTAGCACTTAATTATGATGTCTCAGTTCAACTCACTACTGCTGATGGAAACATTCAGAGTACTTTAGGATATGTTTGGTTACCTGTTACTTTATTGAGTAAAACTCAATCACTTAAAGTGTTAGTGGTTCCTTCTATTTCACATAAAATGATATTAGGCATGGATTTTATTCATTTGTTTAAACTTTCTTTGGATTTCTCAAATTTTTCATTGAGGGCTACAGATTTATCTACTTGTGTTGTAAATACTGTTAGCAGTGCTGAAAATCTTTCTGACATTCAGCAGTCACAACTTAACTCTGTTCATCGTAGTGATTCTGTAAATGTAGTAGCTGACTCTCTTTCAAGAATTCCTGAAGCATCTCAAGTTTCTCTCTTGATTTTATCTAATTTAAAAAGAGATACTTGGTATAGGAATATGATAGGGAAAGTTACAGTAAACCCTAACTTATATCCTGCTTTTAAGGTTCAGAATAATGTTCTCTATAAATATGTTTTTTCTAGATCAAAGTTTTCCAATTCTTCTCCAGAATGAAAAATGTTTGTTCCTTCTCCACATAGGAAGGAAATTTTGCAAATATATCATGATGATCCTACAGCTGCTCATTTAGGTGTCTTTAAAACCCTTTCTAGGATTTCAGAATTGTATTACTGGCCTAAAATGAGATCTTTTGTTGTGAACTATGTTCATAAATGTAAAGTTTGTGCTTCTTGCAAGCCTTTAGAGAATATTTCTCCTGTCTTTAATGAAGTTCAGAAGAGAATAGGTCACTCTTACAATACCAACACTAAACGCTTCAATTTATGTAGACATTATGTAAAATTTCATGTAAGTGCTAAAGTCCGAAAGAAAAAATAACATCATTTTAAAAGCTGTGGATGATTTTTCTGCTAAATTAGCTCCCAAATTTATTCCCTGTATTATACATAAAGTTTTATCTCCTTTAGTATATAATCTTATGAATCTAGATGGTAAAGATAATTATAGGTAATTTTCATGTGCAAGATATTAAGTTAGATGTTACTGATTCTAGTGATGATGAGTCTCAATAATGTTGTATAATATAGTAAAGCATTATCTTTTATCTCTTTATATTTTGATATTTCTGTAGTTATGATAAACATATTAATCTTATTTATTTGACATTACCCTAACTGTTTATATATTCCTATTATTTTACTTTGGGTAATTGTTTTTGATTTTGATACAATTAAAAGCCTCATCCAGCACTTTATGTATGACAACATGGTTAGTTGCATACATGGTGTTTTAGTTTTCCTAGGATACATATATCCTAAGGAGATTTTGGGCCAGATTATATGAATCTGTGTTCCTTTTTGGTCTTTTAGAGACAATTAATATACCCTAGTAGGTATATATATATTTTTTTGGATGATGTGTTTTTTTTATTTCTTTTGGAGTTAAAATAATTCTATGCATCTACTTTTAGAAATCTGGTGTAGAATTATGGCGCTTTGAAGTTTGATTACTTTTAGTCTTCTAAGACTTGTTTTATGCAGTTACTATATCTCTTTTGTGTAGAACTTTGTCTTATTTGACATATCAAGTAAAGTTTATTATGTATTTTTGAGTTGTTTATCAATAATTACATTTGCATATCAATGTCTACATGCTTTTACTCATTTTATAATTTTGATATTATTGTTACCTTACTTTAGGTACTCAGTTATCCTGAGTACTAATTTTTTTTGAGGTTCATTCATTAGCAGTATCCATTAACTATTCATTTTTGTGAGATATGATCTCTCTATATTATATATTTACCTGACTTTGCTTATTTGTCTTTATTTTTGTATACTTACCTTTGACTTTAATTATTAACTAGACTTCATACTATGTGTATATAATGCTATTTTGCAAAGGAAGTTGTTGTACTTCCGAAGAAGAATTTCTGAAGACAGAATTCTTCAACAATGTATATCTGAATACATCAGATGCATTGCTCCTTTGTTATTATTATTTTGGTATTGTGTATGGCGTCGGGGGGTTCATGGCACATAGGGCTGTCGTCTCCGAGGAGCGCTGTCGTGGTTTAACTGTGGGCTATGGGCTACTGCGTTCATACCAACATGGTTTCAATTGATCCTTTGGTAGGGTCCATGTACAGTACCAAAGTCTACAGATACCCGATTAATTTAAATTAATATTCCTTATTCATTTTTAGTCTAATGAATACTAAAATTCATTGGGTAATATGCATTTATATTCCACTGAGCGTTTCCCTCAAAAACTGTATATTATAATTATTAAATTTTTATTATAAACTTTATGCTACACCATCTTACTGCTTACTTTATAACAGTACCTATTTAATTTCAGTGTAATGAATACTAAAATTCATTGAATAATTTTTTTATTTTTCCAGAGATATTCTCTGTAGTAGTTTATTAATATTAGATTAATAATTTTAGTGTGATGATTACTACAATTCATTGGGTAATTTTTTTTATTTTCCCCAGATTAACATCTGAAAATTATTTTGTTATTTTTTTTTTAAATATAGCAAATTTGAGTTATACTTTAAATTTTTTTATGAATAGTAATGTATACTTAATTACTTATATTCATTAATTTATATTGTTATATATATTTTTTAAATAACATATAACAAATTTTAGTTTGACGGATACTACAATTCGTTGGGAAGTATTCAATTTCCCTGAGTAATACTCTAAATTTTTTTTATGATCATTCTTTTGTTAATATATTCATTAACTTGATTGCTTTGTTATAAAGTATTTATTTTTGATTTGTTACTACAGATTACTACTGCATATATTTATTCCTAGGTAAAACATTGTGTTCTTGTTTTCTTTGAGAAAAATTTCTCAGTTGTGTTCGAAATTTTTCTGATGGGTGGTAGGAGTGTGTAACGTTATAAACGTCACATCTTTATTAATTTATATTTTAATAATTATTTTATTTTAATTTCTTTATTAATTTATTAATTTCTTTATCTTCATTTTAATTTTTACTATTTTTCACGAAATAGTTGGCGCCCTATGTTTTTTCTTTTCTTCCTCTGTCTTTATTTTCTCTCTCTTTCTGTCCCGTAGAATAAATATTAGCCCTCTCTCTTTTTGTTCGGCAGACTATTCTGTTCCGTGTTGACAGACAAGCTAGTTTCATGATATCTATAGCAACATCCTATGACATCTGTGCTAACTTCATTCAGTCTCCCACTTTCTGTCAAAACAACTTTTCTGTAGTGGGATTATTTTTTGCCTCTTTTTGAAATTTATAAAAGAAGGCAAAAATTATTATAAGACTCATTTTTATGGTCTACAAATTCTCTTGGGGTAAGTACTTTCATTGTGATATTTATTCTATAATTCTGACCACATTTCCAATATTTGTAACCTTACTTTCTTTCGAAAGCACATTTTTTTTTTCTGATATATGCATTAGGACTCTTTAACAGAATTTAACTAAGTAGTAACATTCATATTTCATTTTATCCTTGCCATACGCTATTTGTTTAAGTGTAATTTTGTAAGATGGCAAGGAAGTTAAACCTTTCTTTTTGATGTGTTTCTAATGCAAGTTGTTCCTTATCTTTTAGTTTATTGGACGTATCAAAACTTTATTGGTTTACTGGACAGTTTACTGGACATTTTATTGGTTTACTGGACAATTTATTGGTTTACTGGACAGTTTATTGGTTTATTGGATTTATTGGCTCTATATCAACCACCTTATTTGGAGTTCAACAATTGGTAAGGACATATAGCCACGTGTGACTGCAGCTCTCCAGAAGCCACAAATTCTAATTGAAGGACCCAACAGCTAGAACACACAAGCAGCCCATTGAAGCAATAAGTAACACTTATTAACTGTTAAGCATTGGCAGGGTTAATTATTGTTTTTTTATTCATTTAAATAAATATGTTTGGTTAAAATTTGTCTTATTTGCTATCAACTGAGAACTCAGGTTCAATCCCTAGTTTAAGACAAGACGAACTCACCCTTGAGATACTGAGCTAGGCAAGGTATAGACGATAAGCTCCCATGGTTGATTGAGGTATTATTTTTACAATAGTATTTCAACTCTCTTTGGTAGTCTTATCGTTACAATTGTACCTTATTTTTACTATTGAATTTACTTATTCTCGCAATCACGCTCAATAGGGCTCACTCCGTGCCGCCACCTCTCGTGAAATAATTCTAACTACCTTTGAAACCTTTACTTATTTTCAACGAATGGTTTGGTGACTAAGTGCTGCTTTAGTTTGTTCACCGATTGAGTAGTAATTTTAAGTCCGCTCGGGCTTTTATTTACTCTTAACCGTTAGTGATCTATCGGAATATTGTGGCTGTTCGACACCATTTGAAATAGTTTTAAATCGATCTGACTTTAATTTATTTCAAAGACCAATATATTTCTGATGAATGAAGTGTTCTCTTCGAGCTGTTTGATGTCCTTTGTGAGATAATTCCAAGTCCTTTTCCAGACTTTTATTTAACTCGAACAAAGATAGTCGAACAGTGAACATTTGACCTAGTTGCCAACATTTCAGTTAAGTAATATATATTGCCAACCTTTTAGTAGCGACCAATTTCGTGGTTGTTAGTTAGACTTTTTTACTTTCGCTCTTTGATTCCTATATAGGTTACATACAATTTTAAGATCTCTACTGCCTATGTTTTTATTTAACAAAATTTCTTTGAGCTGGTTATGTTGCATTCTGTTAAAGGCCTTCTTAAAATCAATAAAACAGGCATATACTTCCCGATTTATATCTAGGCATGTCTGCGAAAGAACACTCACTGAAAACAGTGCATCCCGTGTTCTCAGACCTTTTCTAAATTCCATCTGTGTATAGCTTCATCTAATTTCTTATGTATTCTGCTAGTGATCTTGCCCGTCTCATGCGACTTAAGATCAAATCAATTGCCACCTATAGTCACTCATTAACTTTAAAAAAATAAAAAGGGCGCATGGTATTTGGGAGGGCCGACAAAAGTGAATACTTCTTATAGCGCGTTATTACTATGTGGGTTAATGAAATTTTACGTCTGTTCATTACTGAATTGTTAATATTTTTTTAATATTAAAACCACACCTTTAAGTTCTTAAAAATTTAAAAAATCTTAATTTTGTTTAACGATCTTATTAATTTTTAAAATTTGTTATACAGAATTCATTTCAATTTATCCATTATTTACATTTTTAGTCCTCTTGTATTTATGTTTAATAACTTCAGTTTGATTATCATTAAATTTAATTTTAATTAGTTTTAATTAATTTTATTTATTTTTTTTTTAGTTTTATTTAATTCTATTTAATATTATTTAATTTGATTTAATTTTGTAAAATTTTATTTAATTTTAATTACTTTCATTACATTCTATTTAATTTTGATCAGGTTATTAAATTTGGTTATTTTACTTAATTTGGTTTTATTTTATTTTATTTAATTTTATTTAATTTTATTCAATTTTATTTAGTTTTATTTAATTTTATTTAATTTTATTTAATTTTATTTAATTTTATTTAATTTTATTCAATTTTATTTTATTTTACTGAATTTTATTTAATTCTGTTTAACGTTATTTAATTTTATTTAATTTTACTTAATTTTAATTTAGTTTAATTTTATTTTGGTAAAACGTTGACGTTAAAGGTCATTTTATTTTTATAATAAGTGTATTATCTAAATGTATGTAATTCTTATCTTACAATTACAGTATCCTATATTTTTACAATTTAGCGACACAATTAATATAATTAGTAGTGCAGTAGTAAAATTTTTGAGTAAAAATATTTGAATCATCAATTTGTAAAATGAATTATTAGCAATACATCAACCGTGTCGTTTCAAGAACAACATATGATTGAAACGCAGATGTTGCTAGTTCAGATTTCTTTCCTAGGTGGCATAGTTACCCTACCGGACAAACAGTGTGACTTATCGTCCTGGGCTTTTATATAAATAGATTGTGACTTACTTTTAAAAAATGTTTTAAGACATGACTCATTAAGGTTATGGTGCCATGTTCATTGCACTTCTATGCATTAGCTTTTTTGAGAAGCAGTATAAATGTCGATTAGAGCCATTTTTTAGGTATTATACCTGTTTTATATATTGTAATAAATAGATTCAAAAAAGTCAATAGATTCAGTATCCACAATTTTGAGTACTTCGATGGGAACTTTATCATGTCCGTCAAATGTACCACTTTTAGCTTACTCCATTGTATATTTGATTTCTTTTCGTATGATATCAAGCCAAGTATCATCTTTAAATTCCTTTGATGCTTCTATTCTCTCTTTGTCGTCAAAAAGCTGTGCTGTATATTGTGTTCATTTCTGCATTTTCTACTTACATCTGTTATAAAAGCACCACTTTCATCTCTTAGTTGTCTAGTTTAAAATGCTGTTTCTTACAGTTCTTGACATTGCTCATGCAACATTCTCTCTTTAGCTTTTTTATTTTCTTTTTAATTATTCAATTAGTTTCATTATAATTAATTGGATTTTTTGATTTAAATGATTTTCTTTCATTCATCAATAGTAGTATCTCTTTAGTCATCCAGTTTTAATTATTGCTTGTTTTACATTCTCAAATTTTTGAACAATGTTACAGCTACTTTTATCCAGTTCATGAGTATTATGTGAATTTTTATTAAGAGTTTTCACAGCTTGTTCCTTTGTTTGTGGTTTGCTTTATCTCTTAATATTAATTCTACTTTGTGTGAGTTTTTTAATCAGCTTTAATTTGGTTTGTAATGTAACTACTATGAGGTTATGGTCTGAACCAATATCTACTCCAGGGTAAGTTTTACAAAGTCAATTTGATTTCGGATAATTTTTTTCGTTCGATCTGTAGGATTTTCATGTATACAATCTTGTTTTGGGTACTTTAAAAAGTGTATTAGCTATTACAAATTCCATCTAGCAGAATTTTATTAAATGGTGAATACGTTTATTTCTATCTCCTAGACCATATTTTTCTATGTATCGATTAACTCTTGCCTGGTCAACTTTGGCATTAAAGTTGCCCGTTATTATTGTGGTATGATGTTTCTTTATTGACTTTAAGACTTATTCCAAATCATGGTAAAATAGTTCGATTTCGTTTTTATCTCAATCTGCCGTCGGAGCATAAACTTGAATAAAATTTGCTATACCGTTCTTAGACTGAATTTGTAATGATAAGATCCTATAAGAGTAAATTTTATTACAGAGTAGTTGACCATTTCGCAACTAAAATAGCAACACCATAGAGATTATTGACCTCATTGTTACTTAAATAGTTACCTCGGAAGCCCTGAAGAAGACATCAAAGAGGATGTCGAAAGCTCGGCCCAATGGATATCGACGCGGTTCAACCCGGAAGACTGGTGAGTTTAATATTAATTTTTATAATAATATTAATCTTAGCTCTAGGTTTCATTATATATATATATATATATATATATACATAGATATATATACATATATATATATATATATATATATATATATATATATGTATATATATATATATATATATATATATATATATATATATATATATATATATATATATATATATATATATATATATATGAAAACGCGTCTAGCACAACTAGACGAAAATACAAATCTCATCCCCAATAAAAGAGGCGACGTTATATCTCCAAAACTTTTTAACCTAGCCCTAGAAAACGTCTTTAAAATCATAAATTGGTCAACATATGACATCAACGTTAATGGCAATAGGTTTAACCACCTCAAATTCGCTGAAGACATTATGATTACAGCGATCACATTTGAGGAATTACAAATTATAATGAAGGATCTCGCAGACAGCTCCTAATACGTCGTCGGCCTTAGAATGAATATGATAAAAACAAAAACAATGACCAACACAGATGACCCGATGTGCGATCAAAACAATGTCCAGGAATATATATCTACCCAGGCCAAATTCTGAAACTGAACAAAGAAAACCAAAGTGCGAAAATCACTAGAAGAGCAAGATTGGCATGAGCAAGATTTAAAAAACTCTTGCCCATGCCCATGTCCAGTCTAGGACTGGACCCTAACCAAGGCAAATATATATAAACTAGCCACAACAGAAAGAGCCATAAAAGGAGAAAAGTTAGATATTAGACTGTCAGATAAAAAATGGAACGACTAAGTAAGATTAAAAATAAAAGTTGAGGATATCACAACAAAAATTGTCAAACTTAAATGGAGCTTGACATTGGAAAGCCACGATACAACATTGGAGACCTTAAAAAGGTAGAAGGCCAAGAGAAAGACCACAGATGAGATAGGTGCACGACATAAAAGAATAACCGGAACAAATTAGAAGTACGTTGCTCAGGATAGAGATTGATGGAAAGAGTTGCGAGAGGCCTATGTCCAAAATTTAACAAGAAAAGGCTAAGAAGAAGTGACTAAACAAACAATTTCGCTAGTAGACAAGTGTATGTGAACTGTATATAAAAAGACGAAATAAGACTTACCGGTAATCATTTTTTCAATTAAGATGAGTAAGATTAAGGTGATATAATTTTAGGACAAGTAATTACTATTTAAATTTAATTTAGCTTCAGAACAATTTTAGGACAAAAGCGAGAGAAATGAGGTAATAGTAATTCGAGATAAATTTCTTTACTTTAGGAGGGATGATGTGGTAAGATATTAGAATATTAAAGATTCATGAAAAATCCCAAAATAATATTTATTATAAATTGTTTACCCACTTTAATCAGTAAAATTAAAAACTAAAACACACATATCTATTGTTAACATGTGTCCCTTCTTTCATAATACTTTCGCTACACTTCAAGTTAGCCTTTATTTGACCTTCATAATAAGCAATACCTTATATAATCGTAAACAGATCAGCAAGGGAGGCAGTCGGTTATTCATTCTTTACTTATATTTCAGTCTAGTCGGTATTCGTAATGTAAACACCAACCAATATAAATAAGTAATGTATGTAAATAAGTACATACATCATATTTAAATATATATTTAATATCCTGTCCAACAAGAAGTATTGCCAATCCATTTAGAGATTAATAAGGTATACAAGAGCGATACAAGAGATGACAAGATCAAAAGAAAATATCTTCTCCCTAGATTATTTTATAATATATCGTTTTCGAAAGATTTTTTAATCTGTGATTATTTATTAAAATTGGCACTTTATTTAGCCAAATTGACAGACGACCCACTTGACCTTGATCTTATAGTCAAATAGCCATGCTCTAAGTTGAAAATTCTGAAAGTGATATCACATTTTGATTTTTGTGTGTTGATGTTTTATGTAATTATGTATTTTGTGTTTGTGTAATATGTATAATATATATTTCCAGATGATTTATCTCTGACCTTATAATAATCTAGTATATATATATATATATATATATATATATATATATATATATATATATATATATATATATATATATATATATATATATATATATATATATATATATATATATATATATATACCCGGTATTTAGGCGTTCCACGCCCTTCCGGTAGGGATCTATGGAGGAGTATCACCTAGCCGCAAGCCCTTATCTCTTGCCGTACTGCTCCACCATAGGCCGATCAGATACCAGCATATTCTAGACTAAGCCGCAGATTCATTTTAGAATTTTAAACTACTGCGTTAGCCTTTTTGTTTGCTATTCACCGAGCCGGGGATTTGAACTGACATCTCTCGCATTGAAGCGAAGGAGAAGCCAGCCGCCCAGCCCGCTTGGCTATCCGATCGACATTAATCTAGTAATGATGGTATATTCTTGTTGCTGACTTGTTGTTTTTGTATTGGTAATAAGAGCCTGCTACATACTGCTGATGGGTTTGTTAACACAGTTTTCTTTATTTAGTACTTTATTAGTTTTGCTGTCTGCCGCTTTAACGAATATTGATAATCTTTCCATTGTACTCTGTGCTTATTGTCCCATGCTTGTTTGCAGATCTGGGATCTGACGAAGTTTCTGTTTTTAATGTATACTTTTTTGAAACTTGAATTTATTTATTTTTCAGATAATTTAATGAATTTTATGGTTTTATTTAAAGACGATAAATATTTTTATGGTTCTAAGTTGGTATCTGTCCCGTTAATCTCTTTCTAAAAATTGTTCTACTTGCTCCTACATCCAACTCATTTATATTAATAGTGACAACCTTATTCTAGTTAAAATTGTTATTAGATTTTCGAATTTGCTTCACGCTAATGATGAAAGGGGTTCTTGGAAAATTAGTTTCGTTAGAAGAAAAGGCAGTCTCACTGAATGATGTAAGACAAATTTTTAGCTGCATTTATAAAAGATAGTATCTCGTTTAGGATATTTACTATTAAATCAATAAAGTTAACCGAAAGTTATTTATTGTAATAATTGAGTTTTCAAAAGACCATATTTGATACTATTTATTAACGTTGTAAATTAAATATTGGCATTTGGATCGAAATTATTAATTAAATTAGTATTTATAAATTCTGCTTTAGTTATACCTTTTGCTCTATCGCTTTTTTAAATTGGATGGCACTACTATAAAATGTTTTGATTATTTTCCTGATGACTTTTTGGCATCTCTTAAACTTAACATTAAGTTTCAATGAAGACATTATTAAATATATTAAGGTGGAAGAATATATACTCGATTATATAAATTCAGCCAATGGAAGTGACATTATTTTATAAAACTAATATGTTACATTTAGTATCTACCATTCTCGGGTTAAAAATAAATCATGATTGTTTTCTAAAACACTTAAGAAATTAGAATCTTTTCAATACATGACAGAATGAAACAAACTATCTAGATTATATATTTTTTAATTACCTAATATCTACTGGCATCACAATACAGTTATCGTAAGAATTGCTAAAAGTAAACCTTTAAATTGCAAAAAATTTTAAACTCTGTGAAATCATCGTAACATTTTATAAAAACAATAAACGAGTTAATACTGTCATAGATTGTAAATGATCCAATGAAGTCAAAATATTTGAATCACAAAAAAATCAATACATTGTCAGGACTGATATACAACGTGTCCTCCTCTTCGATCTTAGTTTAGATTGATTTCTTAAGTTTAAATTATACTTAGATTTATCTGGTAGTTATCAGTAAATATTTAACAAAGTTTTCATCTATTACTGTACTTTTTTTTTAAAACCGTCTATTTATATTGCACATCCTGCAGCTAATCACCTTATTGATGAAAACTAATCCATTTGTTCATGATGTTAATTCCAGAATTCTAAAACCTTGTGCCAACTTTTACCGGTCTAGTGGTCTGATTTCATATATATATTTTTTTTTTTTGATCACGGACAGTACTTTTTGGCACCCCTACGGCTGGCTCTAAGCAAAAGTATTTTGTAGCTTATCTCTTTTTTTATGGTTTACAGCATCACTGTATATTTCCCGATGATAAATAAATCCATATCAGTGTGACACTGCTATGCTTTGTTATTATTCAGTGTTCTTTTTGGTATAACCGAAAGTTCACCTTAGGAATTCTAAAACTCCCTTAAATGTTCGACTATTTTAATCTGCTTCAGTTTGATAAGTTGCCTTGCATAATGAAAGATTGCATAAAAAAATACCAAGGTATATGTTCTAGTGGGGTAGAGCCGTTTACATTTTAACTATTACTGAATATTAGTACACACAACCCTTCTGCAGTTTAGATCTGTATTTTTACGAGGTAAAACTTTTAAGCCTGAGTTATGTGTTTTCTCTACTCCCACCCTCTTTGTAACATGTCCACTTGAAAAGATATGTTAGGCCTCTATCTGGGTACCTTGTGGGCAGAATTAATTATTTATTCAATATTTCTGATTAATTTGTTTATGATTGACATGTCCTGACCTAACCAATATGTTTCTCCGGTTTTCTTTCAGTCTAGAATATTCGATTCTCGCTTCCCTTCCTATAATGATGCATCCATACCTGCTATTAGAGTGTCCCCCAGAGCTCCTGTAATTCCAAGAAAAGCAATTCTTTGCAGATTGCTCGATTTGCTGATGGATCTTTTTTGCTATAACTTTGTCTACTCTACGACTAATGCATTCGTAATTATTAATTTTACCACCAAGTTATAAATACAATATAATATATCTGGATTTATTCCTAGATCTCTACCCTACAAGATACTTTTATTCAATTAGCAGATTCAGATTTGCACCAATTAGGGTTAAAGGACTTAATCCCAGTAAATTCCTCTTTCTGGTGAATTTCATGATTTTAAAAAGAGAGAGCTTATCTTAAGCTCTATATGCAGATTTACTGCATTTTATCTTATGTGCAATTAAATTTGCCAAAGGCTAAGAAAATTATCTTATTTAAATAGGCTAGGATACAGTGTATGTCATTATTGCGACCAGCTATCAGCCGATCCATAACCAGCCGATCCATAAAACTCCCGCCTGCGGCCACCGTGGGTTTCCATGCTGTAATCTTCTTTATATTACGCAGCTTCTAAGCATAGAGTATATACTGTAATTGGTTTCATTTATTTTTTTAAGATGAATAGCCCTTGTGATTGCTTAGTAAGATGTGTTAATAATTGCTGCCTCTATATCAACATGACACGTAATCCAAAGTGTGAAACACCATGCTGAAGGATACATGTCCATACGACACTTATTCGAGCGGAACTCTGAGCCAGTGGATATTTCTTCCCTAGCTACCAGTGGTAACAATATGTAACCCATAGTAAGACAAAAAAAAGAATAATGTATGTCCACGAGGCCAATTAACGTACTCCTGAAAAAGACATCTTCTAGGACGTCTAAATGTTTTAGAACAGAAGACTGAGAATTATCTGTAAAAAATACTTTTCTTCTTCTTCTTCTTTTTATGTTGTCTGTTGTTGTTTTATGTTTTTATGTTTTTCAATGTGCCACCAGTAAGTTGTCGTGCCATCGTTTACGTTGTCTTCCTACTGATCATCTTCCTATTGGCGAACGGTCTCTTTCCGTCTTTATTAGTCGATTTCTTACCCAGTCCATATTATCCACTTTGCATCTACGCGGTATATCTGTACTTCTAGCTCTGCCTTTCATTTCTTTCCCGATATTTTTATTTCTTCATATTGTTTTATTCAGGTTCCTGCGGCTCTGTTTGCTCTATTCACTTAATCTTGTGTTTCGAGCTTTCCGTAGCTAGAAAATATAATGCTTAAATATTTAAACTCCATCACTTGTTCTATTATCTAACCTTTTAGATCTAATTTACATCTTAGTTAACTTGTTTTTATAACCGTGCCTTTTTTCTTTTTTGAGAAATTTGCATACTAAATTTTTTGACGATTATATTAAACGGGTGCAGCATACGTTGAAACTTACCTTCACTTTGAGAGAGTAGTATTGCGTCGTCTGAACAGTAGATTATTTTAAGCTGTTTTTGGTATACATATATCCGTTAATTAATAATAAAAAGGAATACCCATTGAGTAGAAGGTAATAATCTTAAGTTTTACCTGTTTACCAGACTTCGAATCAATGTAGTCACCAGAGAACAATCTAGACAACATTAGTACGTTTTTTTGAGTCACTGGTTTATACGATAGTAACACAATATCCTTCTGGAAACCAAACATGCTACTAGGTGCAGGCCGTGTATGAATACTGATAGCATTTCTTACTTGTTTTTTCTCATAGTTCCCACGAGTGAAGTTTTTCTACCAAGTAATTCTTTCGCTTACGGCACTGACGTGAAATAATTCTCAAGTACTTACTTTACTTTATGGGGGACCCATACTTTAACCCCCAAAACTCTCAGGGGAGAGTTAAACCCCTCCCCTGCCAGAGGTCAATTCTGGGTGCGATGCTGCTCACAAACGTTTGCAGACGATTAACAAGTATACGATATCTATTACCAGTCTACACTTAACATGGAACACGGTTAAGCATATCGACTAAGACACTCAAAAAGTCAGCTAGGAGTGGAGGCAACAGTGCCAATGATTTACCGTTTGTAGAATGTGCATATTTAACAGAAGCGTGAGAGAAATGCTCATAGTGCGAGTGATGCAGGGTTAAAAGATGATTTGAATCAATTATCTGCTTTAATTTGCAATTATACGATTTTTTTTCTAATAAGGACAGTTTTCACCCCTAAAAAATGACAAGCAACTAAAAAACAAATCAAAAAGTAAAGTGGATGGTAAGTTGAACCTGATTCCAAATTTTTATGCAATTCGGTAGGGACATGGAAAATTACACGGTAACGCCGTATCTTACGTTCATTTAATAATAATACTAATACGCATATTGTTTCTGATATGTTTGATTGTGAATATGAATGCTTCCTTTATTACATTAATAATTTCTAATCTAAAAGGTTTTTAATTTTAATAGTTTAACCTCCATTTTATGTATTGTGTTATGTTGACTTAACTATAAGGTAATATTTTGGGTATTATACTGAAAACGTTATAAAGCTGATGAGTACATGTTTAATAAAATTTCATTTGGTTTTATGTGCTGGTGTTTATGAAATAATAATAGCGGCTTAAAATTATAGGAAAATAAAATTAGAAACGGTGATTAAAGATTAATTAGCCTTGGCCATAAAAGAACACTAAAATATTTAATGTTCTTTTGATATGCCTGAAATTAATATATTAAAGTTACTAGTTTATTTAATTTATCTATCGTTAACTCAAACGGCATTGCAGTCAATTATTTTGAAATTAGTATTCCATGAGTGTATTCAGTTCATTTTAAAATATTAAGTATTAAAATGTTAAATAAAATGATGTGTACTTTTGCAAATAATTAAATATATTTAAATATTAAAAAAAATTATACACGACTAAATTTAGAGTACCTACAGATTACATTGTAATCTATACAGATGGGTCAAAATTAGTAACATGCACAACCAGTAGTTACCAAAAATTAAGACTAAAAAGCATTTACTTTAAATATTCAATCCAGCATCTTTTCCGCTGAAGCATGTGCTATATACAGTGCTAGTCAAAAGTCCGTTACCCCTCGTATCTTTTGAACGGTTATTGTTATAGTAGTGAAATTTGGAGGAAGGTAATAAACAGACGTAGGCTTCTCAAGAAGTCATAACAGATGACGTAATAGTGACAGATGACGTTACACCGCCACTGTGACTGATAATTTTAAATGGAACCTTATGGCAAGTTATACCTCGTTTGAAAGGTATTGAAAATACCTATTCAGTCATAATAATTTTGTTTGAGCTCATTTTGATGAATAAATTAAATAAATACTAAAATTGTAGCTTCCCATTTAATTAATAAATATTTAACAACCAGTTCTTATAGTAAGTATTCAAAATATGCTCCATCTACTTCTTGACAGTAATGCATGCTATTTCTAACCTCTTGCCGTACTCGTTCAAATGTCTCGGGGGAAATTGTCCTATATTCTTCAATAATTTGTTGTTTCAAAATGTCAATATTGTCGGGTGCTGTAGCGTAAACTTTAGATTTCAAGTATTCCCACAGAAAAAGTCTAATAATGTGAGGTCCGGTGACCGAGCTGGTCATTCTATCATACCTCGTCGTCAAATCCATGTACCACGGTATTCCTCATCTAGGTAACGCATTATTGCACCATAATGGTGTGCAGGAGCACCATCTTGTTGAAACGTTATTTCCAAGTTGCCGACTTCATTTTGATTATCCTCCAGGATTTCAAGTATTAACGGTTCAATTGCATTTTATAACAGCTCCAGATACACTTTACTGGTTAGTATTGAGAAAAACAGGCCCGACTATGTAGTTTCCCAAAATACATGCCCAAACATTTATCTTTTTTGGAAATTGAGTGTGTGTTTTACGAAAGACGTGAGGATTTGTGTCACTCCAATACCTCACATTATGTGTGTTAACATTTCCATTGAGAAAAGTACTTTTGTCACTAAAACAAATTGTTTTTATGTAATGCACAATTTTTAATTTGTATGGATGAAATTTGTTTTCACCCAACACTCGGTGTAGTGTTTTTTGGATGATTTCATAGATAGATGCAACTTGGACTGTAGAAGAAGTAGGGTTTACTACCAATTCTAAAATTATGTCAATTTTTTTTGTCATCACTAATTGTTGGTCGACCAGATTGTTTCACATCTTGAACACTACCTGTTTGTTTAAATTTCCGAAGAAGCTTCCTCAAATAAGCTCTCGATGTAGGGCGATCGGGGTACCTCTCATTAAAAAGACGTTCCGCTGCATGGAAATTATTTCCACATGCACCAATTATTAACACAGCTGTGTTAATTTAAACGTCTTTTTAAACAATAACTAAGCTAAATATTAACTAAGAACAAGGAACTTAAAACAACTTGACTAAACTAAGCAGAAACAGACACTAAATATTCAGGTATAAACGCATTTGCAAACTAAAAATAACTAGAGAATTGACTAAACTAAGCAGAAACAGAAACTAAATATTAAGCTATAAACCCTTTCGCAAACTAAAAACAACTAGAAAATTGAGAAACGTCAACTTTTTTGACAAATAAACAAAGGCATACGTTAGAATTTTTATTAATTAAATTCCAAACTAGAATTTTTGTATTTATATAATTTATTTGTCAAAATCATCTTAAATCCAAACAAAATTAGTATGATTGAGTAGGTATATTACAATAATTGTAGTTTCTCATTTAACTAATAACTATTCCAAGTAACCAGAGACGGAGGTTTTAATATTTATTAATTAAATGTGAAACCACAATTTTAGTAATTACTTAATTTATTCATCAAAATCCAAGATCCAAAGATCCTATTTAAAATTATCTGTCACAGTGACGCTGTAATGTCATCTGTCGCTATTACGTCACTTGTAATGACTAGTTCAGAAGCCTACGTCTGTCTATTACCTCCCTCCAAATTTCACTATTATAAGTATAACCATTCAAAAGATACAAGAGGGGGACGGGCTTTTGACTAGCACTGTATAGAGCCCTTAAATGATGTTGTGAAAACCAGTGGAACAAAATTATCGTGTGCACTGTTTCATGATAAGTATGCATTAAATGCATTACAAAACTTTAAATTCACAATTAACAGCAATATATTCATATTAAAAAATTTTACTAAAATAATTACTAAAATTATCAGCTTTGATGTCAAATTCGTATGCGTTAAGGGACATTCAGATATATTGGGTAATAGTATTGAGGATTCAATAGCTAAAAATCCACTAAACCATCCACATATATATTAATTGAAGAATATAACACATGTGATCTACTTGCGTATGTGAAACAGCATATTAAATTTAAATGGGATAGATGTTGGATTCAAGTCGGTGAAACTACAGACAATAATTTGTTTACATTACAACCAACAGTAGCTGCGAACCAATTTTACAAAGTTGTTACGGTAAGTAGAAATACAGTGTAAACCATCTTAAGATAAAAAGTAGATCATGAATGTTTTTCGAAGCATCTACATAAAATCGGTGTTCTCTCAACGGATAGATTTGAGTGAGAATCTAGTATAGCTGATCTAAATCACATATTCTTTAACTGTCCCTTACATATAACTTCGTGGCTGCTTCAGAAATTGCTGTAGAAAGCAGGTTTAAAGACGTCATTAAACATAAATGTACTATTAAGTAAAGATAAAATAAAATTTTTTAGATTTGATTATGGTATTTCTGCAAAAGAAAAATTAAAGGTGTGAATGAAAAAATTTATCGTTTAAATGGATATTTCCTTTGCATGTCTACCTATTAGTTGCTATCTTATCTAAGCGTGGTTTATATCTTGTGTGTTACAATAAAGTCGCTCTGATCAACTCCTGAGCGTGAAAGGGTCCTCCCTGTACAATCGTGAATAAATGAATACTAGTGTTTGTATGTAATTATGTGGCTAAAGCTAAAGGTTCTAAACCAAGGCTAAAATACAAAATAAGATTAGAGTGGCTTTTAATAGCTATGACAATTTCAATGAAATAAATTTACTAATAACGAATTTATGATACTTCAAAGTTTAAAACTTATCAAGTTATGCGTTAAAAAAGAACAAACCTGTATCATAGAAACATAATTTCAGTTTAAATTCTAGTTGTATTTACCAATCCAGCATCCATTTATCCAGCAATATTTCTAATTACATTTCTTCGAAATTGAGGAGTCATTTCTACACATTGTCATATCAGTCAAATTCTGGCACGAAGTTCGTTTACGTCTCTTCCGCGTAAACTTTTTGTTTTATAACTCTCCAGAGGAAGAAGTTTAAGCCTGTCAGATCTGGTATCTGGGTAGCCAATCTATCAACGGACTACCACGGTCTAACGCTTTGGAAAATTTTTATTTAGCCATTACTTCACAGTTCTGATGTAATAAACACCCATCTTACTGGATACACGAATTTAATTGTTCATTAAGTGAAAGCTAATGACTAATCTCACATAAATCAGTGTTTAAATTCTAAAAACTACTTTAAGTTCCTGTTTCTCTCAAGAAAAAGCAACAATAATTTTCTCGTTCCAGAATACTTGATTTTGCAATTTATTATGTGGATTCATCATTTAACCCGGATCTATCCACTGCTGGATATAGGTCTCCCTCAGCCTTTTCCATGTATTTCTGTTTTGTGCTGTTTGCATCCAATTTTTGTCGATCCGTTTTATGTCATCAGACCATCTTGTTGGTGGACGACCTCTACTTCGATGTGCTTCTTGTCTCGGTCTCCACTGTATTATTCGCTGTGTCCATCTGCTATCCGATATTCTAGCTATGTGCCCCGCCCAGTTCCACTTATTATGTGGATTATCTGCTATTAAATGGACTAGGTATCTAAGTCTGACATCACAATGAGCGGGGATTTTAAAAAACCTCTTAACGCCGAGTGAGGATAATTTGATACAAACCGTATTTTAATTTTTATATAACGTTTGTGGACGTAACTGGATCTGTTGACGATTGTAGCGAATTCGGTACATTCCTAACTGTACATTAGTCCCGCTCACGGTTCGTAGACTTACTACGTAAGTTTATAGTAAGTAAGTACTATTTATAGTAAGCCTACGAACCGTGAGTCACGCTTGGGTAAGCGTTTTATTCTATTTGGGGTTATACTCTAAAGTTGATTCTCAATCTATTCTAGAGTTGGTTAGTGATTAGTTGTTGTCATATATTTGCAAGTTTGTTTATAAAAAAACTAAAAGGTAAGTGCTTTCAATAAAAATATTTGGTAATTGTTTGATAGATAAATAGATGAATATGATATTTAGATTGAGAAAATAGTGAAAAATAAATATATGTGACTCAAGGTTAAATGGTTTGTCGCAAATTTGCATCAGTCGACAATTTTGTTATATATAATCTGTTATTGTACAAGGATATAGATATATAATATAGATATATTTATATTTATATATAGACATATTTTACCGTAATAATAGATTTTATTTATTTCAAATTTACACTTTAAGCCATACAGTGGCGTACTAAAGATTTTCCTGGGTGGGACTTACATTTTGTAAGAAATGGGGTTGATGGACTAACACTAAAGATATTTTCAATAATTCGTACGTTTTTTTCTTTTATAGATGATACCTACATCAACTTTCTATGGAAGAAAAAATATGTTGAAGACGCACGAGCGATAAAATGTTTTGGGCACATGAAAGTCGAGTAACTCAGGTTACAGATGTAATGAGTAGAGATAGATGGGAAGAAATAAAAAGACAACTTCATGTAAATGATAATTCTAAAGCACCTGAACGTACTGATCAAAATCGTGATAAATTATATAAAATTAGACCACTTATAGACAAACTATTAGAATCCTTCTTACAAATTCCTCAAGAGCAAATGCTCAGTGTTGACGAGCAGATGGTTCCGTTCAAGGGACAATCAGGTTTGAAGCAATATTTTCCCAATAAACCATATAAATGGGGTTATAAAATATTCATAATTTGTGGTAGTAATGGACTTGTACATGGTTTTGATATATTTACTGGTAAAATTGGAAACATTAAGATGTTGTAGACTTAGGACCTAGTTCAAATATTGTTTTGAAATTAGTACACACCTTACGAAAAGACGTAAACCACATAATTTATTTTGATAATTGGTTTTCGTCTCTAAAAGTTCTCGTCGAACTTTCAAAACAATGTTGTAGACTTAGGACCTAGTTCAAATATTGTTTTGAAATTAGTACACACCTTACGAAAAGATGTAAACCACATAATTTATTTTGATAATTGGTTTTCGTCTCTAAAAGTTCTCGTCGAACTTTCAAAACAAGGTTTTCAAGCTATGGGGACAATTCGAATAAACATATTTCCTGGTTTGGAATTTCCAACAGATGCTATGTTGAAGAAAAGAGGTCGAGGAAGCTACGAAGAAAAAAAAACTACCATAGAAAATACTAATATACGAGATCTAAAGTGATTTGATAATAGGGGTGTTACATTAGCCAGCACTTTCTCCCATGCTCAGCCTACATCTACCATAAAAAGATGGGATCGAAAATCAAAAGCTTATGCTGAAATTTGCTACCCAAAAATGCTGCTAGTCTATAATTCTTTTATGGGAGGAGTAGACACATTTAATAGTCTAATTGCTTACTACCGAATACATATTCGGTCTAGAAAGTGGTAGCATCGATTAATTTTCCACTTTATAGATCTTACTATTGTCAATGCTTGGCTCCTATACCGTCGCGACAGTAACTCTTTGGGAGTGGGAAAGAAGCAACAAATGGATCTGCTCAAATTCCTCACTAAACTAGCAGAATCGTTGTGTTGGGAGGGAAAATATGTAGATATTCGCAAATGGAGTCGACCATGTCCTGGATCATTAAAAATGATTATGAAAAAAAGAAGAAGAGAGGTCTAACTGCACTACTTCTTTCGCAAAATATTAGAACAGATGGAGGTTCCCATTGGTCTGTTATCAAAGATGCAAGACAAAGATGTAAGAAACCAAACTGTAAAGGCCAAACCAATGTGGCTTGTGAAAAGTGTAATGTGAATCTCTGTTTAAATAAACATTCAAATTGTTTTAAACAATTTCATACAGAATAATGAGCAAAGTTCAGAAAAATAAATATCATTATTGATTAAAAAATAGTATGTATTTTGATAAATAAATTCAAAGCTTTAATGACGATAGTATCGAATTTGCATCAATCCCCTAAAATATCAAAATAATTTTTTTTAATGTTTCATTACTACAACTTCTTGATTTGGACATTTTTAATAACATTAGTGAGTTTTAATTTTTTTTTGTTTATTTTGTATAAATTCGGGCGTTAAGGGGTTAAAAACCTTTCCACACATTTTTAATTTTTGAGTATTAGTCCCATAAGAAGTTGGAAATATTCGTTTTTTAGTTGTTTGAAAAATAAATAATGACTTTTGGTTATGAACATTCATTCTGTGCGATTGGTATTGTTTGTTGTTCGTGAATTTGTAAGGTAAGGATATTAAAGCATTAAGATATTTACTATGAATGCTCATATTTTAAGGTTATGTTATTGTACAACAACATTTTTGTCAAATTGCCATAATAAGTGTTAAAAAAATGTCTTTTGAATGTTGTAATACTTTTTGAGTTTATTTTTTAGATCTGGGCATATAATGGCTAGTAAACATATGTTGAAGATATTCAGTATCACTGAAGTTTTTAGTAATAACAACAAAACTACTATTAACTATTTAAACTACGTGGAAACGAATAAATTTAGTGTTTTAGGGAATAAAATAACTAGCACTTAAAAAAGATTAAAACATTAATTTAAATATTTTTTAACTTCGTAAATAAATTAAATGATTTATTAATTAATTTTGAAATAACCAAGATAAAAACAACAGCAAAATACCTTGAAATACAGTAAAAAATAATTAAAGTTTCAATAAAACCGTAACATAACATTAAAATATGAACATTTATAGTAAATATCTTAACCCTTTGATATTCTTACTTCACAAATTCTCGAACAACACATAATAACAATCACACAGAAAAAAATGTTTATAACCAAAAGTCCTTATTTATTTTTCAAACAATTAAAAAAACCAATATTTCCAACTTCTTATGGGACAATTACACGATAATCATACACAAATTTCTACACAAATTAGAAATAGTCCATAGCGACAATTTTGTGATGGTACTACTCCATTTGTAGTAAAAGTGACATTGTCGCTGAAAAACGTATTTCTTAAAGTATTGATATTGTTTAAATATTTCAATGTTATCATTCTTACTTTTTCTTTGTATGGTGTTATTTCTTAAAATTAGTTTTGATACTGCAACATATTCATCTCCTGTTATATTTATTTTGGGTACCGTACCGCAGCTAAAATTAGGACGATCGGTATTTCTGCCATTAAATATTGTACAAACTTCTTCGGCACTTCCATCGTTATTTCCCAAAAGACATAATTGCAATTTGTTCTCTCAATTTTAATCTTACATCCATGATACCAAATATTATTAAGACACAACAATATTGAGTAAATATTGTTAGGTGGAATTGAAATTTGTTACAAATGTTAGACAATCATGTCATTTTCGCATTCAACTATGATTTATAGCATGGATGCACAGACTTATTAAGACTAGGGGCCACTCGGGCAAATCATGAACTGATGGCGGGCCGGCCGCCAGAAGTATAGGTAATTAAAGACAATAAAGAATTGATAATAATTTATTAAAATTAAAAAATAATTTATTAATTTGAAGCGTGGCACTGCATAGTGCTTACAACCTTTTTTATATTTGGCTCAAATTTATTTGTAGCAACACGTAAAACTGCTTCCAAACTTTAATTTGCAAGGCCCTTTCGATTTTTTGTTTTATTATTATTTATTATTGAAAAATTTTGTTCACATATATAGGTAGAACCAAAGAAGCTGGCACATTTCAGAGCGTTTATGCGCAACTCTTCGTACATATTTTTATCAATGCAGCGGTAAAAGTTCAGCAAGTCTCCTTTGTTGAATTTGTTGCGTAAATCTTGGTCGTTTTGAATGTCCATAATTTCTAACTGCATTGACTCTGGTGCATTTTCAACTGAAATCGTGAAAGGATTGCTGAATATATCCAACAGAGGTTTCACTTTTTTAAACTCCGAAAATCTTTCTTGAAAAGATTGAATCAAAATATATCTAGCTTTTCTACATAACTGAAATTAATCGCAGTTTTGTTGAATTTTTCAGTCATTTTCTTATAATTCGAAAAATGATTGTAATTTCCAGAATTCAACTGTGATCTGAAAACTGTTAGCTTGCATTGAAAGGATGATACATGAGCGTAGAGCTGGGATATCAGTTGATTTTTGCCTTGAAGCCGTGTGTTCAAGACATTCAAATGATTTGTAATGTCAACTAAAAAAGCCAAATCACACAACCAATCAGGATTTTTAAGTTCCGGGACATCCCTTTGCTTTTCCGCAAGAAATATTTCAATTTCTTCTATTAAATTTAGCAATCGTTCCAGTGTCAATCCACGCCTTAGCCACCTTACTTCTGTATAATACAGTAAATCTCCGTATTCGCTTTCGATGTCATCAAGGAATTGTTTGAATTGTCTGTGATTGAGTGCTCGTGATTTTATGAAATTTACAATCGAAACTACCACTTTCACGACATTCTGAAATTCAATTTTTTTAGAACAGAGGGCTTCTTGGTGTATAATGCAGTGAAACTGCATAAGATCTTCAGCGTTTATGTTTTTTTCTTGCAGATGCTTTTTCAGCAAAATAACTAGCCCGGAATTGACACCAATCATCGAAGGAGCATCGTCAGTCGCAACTCCCGATAATTTTGATAAGTCCAAATCAGTTTTTGAACACTCATCCAAAAGAACATTGAGTATATCAACTCCTTTGGTTTGACCTTTCAATGAACACATTCCTAATAACTCTTCTAAGACTTCAAAATCTTGAGTAACACCTCGTATGAATATGAGAAGTTAAGCTGTGGAACTAATATCAGTGGATTCGTCGAGTGCTAATGAAAAAAATTCAATGATCTTAGTTTTTTTAATTAATTGTTCCGCAATATTATCTGACAAAGATATTATTCGTCTTTGGATAGTCTGGATTCAGTTGAATTTTCTCAAACTTTTTTGATGCTTCTGGACAAATTTTCTTAGCGGCAATTTCTATGCATTCTTTTACCAAATCGCCATCATTGAAGGGGCGACTTCGCTTTGCTATCATTCGAGAAATTTCATAACTAACTTCTGTAGCTGTTTCTGAATCTTGAATGGGTTTTGTAAACATAGCTTGCTGACCAATAAGCTCCCGTTTTAAAGACAATATTTTTTGCTTTCTTTATTCGCCTGTAAACTTGGTAAAAGAAGGATGCTGCGTTTCATAGTGCCTTTTTACATTATATTCCTTTGCAATCGCAACAGAATTCTTGCAAATTAAACAAACGACTTTGTTATGCGACCATACAAAAAAGTATTTCTCAGTCCAAATTTCTTGAAACTGCCGATTTTCATCTTTAACCTTACGTTTTTTACTAGGTCCTGGCTTCTTCATGTTGCGTTCTAATCCTGGCTAGGATTAACACAGCACCTGAAAACAATTACAGGACCTACTTAAATTACCCATCCTTTTTTAAATTATCAAAAATAATTGATTGAATATTATTCCTAAGAAATTTTAAGATTTTTATACAGATTTTATATCTGAAATAATGACGTAATTATTACAATTAGAGAAATTCTGATAAAAATAGTAATTTCTTTGTTTTATTTTATTATTTGGCCAACATTAAAGCTAAATTTTATTAAATAGGTAGGGAAACACTTATTAATAACAGAGTTTTACTTACGATTTCACAACACAATTATACACGGCACTTGACGTGTTAACACTGCAATAGTAAATCGACGTGTAACTGTACTCTGTGCATACGACTGTGGAAGCTTCGTATTCCTACGCGAGCAATCGGGAATTCGGGACTACTGCTATCTCGCTTGCTCGCACCGCGCTAGAACATTCTTGATTTCTCTACTATTTTAAACTTTATATAAAGGCAGCAAGCGATGTTACTTGACTTAGCATTTTTGGGCACTAGAATCAAATAGCGCGCGCGAGATTCAAATTACTTTTCGAACATATTTTTTTTTTGGTTTTATTCTGGAATAGAATTCAATAGTTTTCGAATGTACAAGATTATTATTTTTTGCTGTCGGCGGGCCACCAGTATTCGGCCGGCGGGCCGCGGTCTGTGCATCCATGATTTATAGCCTGAAAAGTAAATAATCCATTATATGTTATGCTATTTGTACAATTTTTGGGAGAAGTAATGGATTATTATTAAAATAAAAAAACACTCTGTTGTTACTGGGTATTCTTTGGCGACTCGTAGCTTAGTATGTTTTAACATAAGCTTTCATAACTATGTTTCTGTGTTTCATAACTTCGTTTCATATTTATATGAAATTTTTGTCATAGTTATTTCAAGCCAGGCGTAAAAATATTATAAATTAATCGCTAATAAAATTATCTACTTTTGACTAAGGAAAGGTATCGTAGTGTGCACTCCGTTCGCAGGTCCCGAAGTAGACGTTTTATTACATAACATTAAAAAGATCTTATCGTTTATTATTTTTGCATATTTTTATTTTCTCTTTTTACATTTTTTTGCTTAAAAATAGGGCTTAAATAGTAAAAACACCAGGAAAAATAAAAAGAAATCCAAGTTCAAGTAAATAGATATGGAGGAATAATAAATCTTATGGTAATTTTTTTATTATAAATACGTTACGGCTCTTAAACCATTAAGTACAAGCGCATGGGACATTTTTAAGGGCGCATTTGACCCAGCATCAATCACATATAAATCAATACTGCAATATTTAATACCAACTTTAGAAACTATGCCGTTAAGGCCAGTATATTTGATGCGACTTACACTCTTTAAAAGGTTAAAAAAAATATTACAATTTAGACACACAACATTGGGCTGATCCCTTCCTAATGCAGTGAGCAACACAAGAATGTCAATGTCCTTTGCTACAACAGTCACATAATCATAGGCCGGGAATGCCGCATGCACAGAACGGATGATGATTGTACATGCATCAGATTCAGCCTGGTCGACCCTAAAACCCACTTCTGATAGAGCAGTTTTAAGAAGGCTTATTAGGTTTGTTACGTTCTTTTCACTACCAGGAAATTTATTTTGGAATAATATTGGTACGGTGTTCTTATTAAACTTTATCTCGGTCCATTGGTGCTTTTTCGTGCTACGGAAGAGCACCAGGTGGGGTAAGGTTCGTGGTGGCGAAATGGGTCGATAATAAATTAATAATAACACAGGGATGGTAAAAAAATATTAAGTTGATTTAAAATGATATGATTAAAATATATATATATATATATATATATATATATATATATATTGTGACAATTAGGGTTTATAGAAAATAATTTATAAGTTATATACTACATAATATTAGATATTTGGTTGTTTTAAATAAGTTATATACTAGAGAATTTAATAAAAATATATTTATGTGAGGGCATTTTTAATAAATTAGCATATAATAATTGTAAAAAGTTGTATTTTAGTAATTATAATGTGGTAGATATATGTAAGTGAGCCATGTGACTAGGCAACCAACTATACAGTGAGTGATAGACAGATATTTATACTCTGAAGTGACGTTTAAGAATATTTACGAATATAAAGTGGGGTTATAATAATATATTGTTTGAAATGTGTATTTTATTAAATTAGAGTGTTAGTTACTAATTTGAATGTTTATTCTGATCTGAAAAGCCTAAATGTCAACAAAATTATCAATGGAACATTAACGAATTCTCCAGAGTGCAGAGTGTGACCATTGTTTACGGTCGAACATTCTGGAATAATGATTATGTCGGTGGATAGAACAGATATTTTTTTCGAGAACATCGATATCGAAGAAATAGAACAAATTGGAACATGATTTCTTACCAGATGGTTCTGGAATATCCAAAAAAGATATAAATACCCGTGATTTGGATTCAAGATGGAAGTTTTTTTTCAGAAGTCAGGCCAGTTTTATTATGAAAGTTAGTAGTGAAGTAAATTGTTCAGAATTTCAAGAAGTCAGTCAGAAAAGTTTAGTAAGAAATATGAAAGTTAGTTGGAGTCAGTGAATCAGTTACAAATAGACCAATTGTTTAATATAGTGAGTTAAATGAAGATTAAAAATTATGCATATAATTTAATGCACATTTATAATTATACACAAATAATTATTGAAGATTATAAAAGTATATTAGAAGAATATTGGATGGACATTGGAAGGAATTAAAATTATATTATGATTGGAGATTAGTATAAATCAACTTATAATAATTGGATATTGGTATATTGAAAAGAAGAATAAATATAAATGGTGTTTGTTGGTTTGGTTGGTGGTGTATAAATGCTGGTGAAGAAAACTATATCTTAAATTGGTAGAAGCTGATAATTGGAAAAAGTAATTTCACAAAAAAAAACAAGGATAACTGAAGTACGAAGACATTCAGTGGTGATTAGAATCTATATAGTAGAAAACAGTTCATTTAGGCATTCAGTGAAAGAAAGGTACAAAATTTTGTTAATATAATTTAGTTAGTGTCATAACAATTTCAATTTTGAAGATAGTTTGTTTAAATTTTACATTGTCTATAGAATTTAATTAGTTTTATAAGAATATCAATTTAAAGATAGTTTATTTTAAATTTACATTGGCTAAGTTAGATATATATGTGTGTTTCATAATAGTTATAATAAAGATAATTAAAAAAAAGTACTTACAAGCTAATTCTTTGAGAACCGCGATAAAAACCCTATATTATTAAAAATACTCATTGCTCATCATTCAAACAAAAAACACATCATAACAATTTGGCACCCAACGCGGTGGCTCTCTATTTAAAAGAATTAGTTTGGGAAGATAAGTGCTCTCATATAATTAAATTAATTATCAGTAGAAAGGAAAAATTATAGATTTTATTTTTAATTATATTTGAACAAGTAAAGTCTCAAAATGTCTCAAGGAAAGAAAGGTACAAGAAGCAAAAAGAATGAAGAAGATGTGGAAGTAGAAACACAACCTATACAAGAGGAGAGTTTAGTACAAGTTCCACAAGATACTGCAGAAATGAATCCAGAAAGAGAGGAAAATGTCAATATGGCAGCTTTGATGTCATTAATGATGCAGATGAACAAGACAATAGAAGAGAATTCAAAAGAAATCAAAGAAGACATAAAAAAATTGGAAGAGAATTCAAAAGAAGTCAAAGAAGACATGAAAAAAATGGAACAGAAATTGGAAGAGAATTATAGAAAATTAGAAAAGAAAATAGAAGATAATAATAATAAAATTGTAAAACAATTGGAAAAACAAATGGATAAAAAACTTGAAGCTGCAGAAAAAAAAGTTGCAAATGAAATAAAAAGTATACGGAATGACTACAAGAAAAGGATAGACAATGAGAGGACAGAAGTAAAGAGGATTATTCAAGATAATAAAATAGATATAGAACAGAAAATAGAGTTACAGAAATGTAACTTAGAAGTAAAAATTAACGAAGACAGGAGAAACGCAGAAGAAAAATTAGACGATATACAACAAAATATCCAAATAAATAGTAATCAAATAAGAAATGTGGAACAGAGAATAGATGATATTTCACAAATGAGAGACATAGGGAGACCTTACTTAAATTTAACAAATGAGACTGGGATTAAATTCTCTGGTAATATAAAAAATTTGCATCCTAGAGTATACATAAATAGTTTAAAACATAAATTAAGATTTGTGAATAATATTAATGATATTAAAGATTATATTAGAATGACATTAAATGACAATGCAGCAACTTGGTTTGCTAGTATTGAGAATGATTTAGATAATTTTCAAACATTTGAAAATAAATTTTTAAATTATTATTGGGGTGAATTAGAGCAAGCCAAGTTTAGAGAAATTCTATATTTTGGAAAGTATAATCAAAATTTAAAATCAAATATGGTAGATTATGCATTGAAATTGATAATAGTTGCAAAATATTTAGAACCACCACTTAGAGAGGATGAAACAGTCTTAAATGTATCTAGACATTTTGATGCTGATGTTGTGCAAACCGTAACTGTACAAAATATTCAAACAATAGATAGTTTTATTAATTTTATTCAAAGAATACAAAGAGGCAATATGACAAGTAATAATAACAACAGAAAAAACAATAATAACTTTCAATATAATAAAAATGATAATCAACAATATAGACAATCATATAATAATTATAGATATGGTAATAATTTACAAAATTTTAATAATAATAACAGTAATTATAATAAACAACATTTTAATAACAGTACTAATAATAATAGACAAGATTTTAACAATAGAAGAAATACAGAGCGACCTAACTATAACAGACAGGTAAATTGTGTTCGAAGGAATAGAAGCTGCGAAGACAGGGAACAAAATAGTACAAGGCAGGAAAATGTGAGTAGAAGTCATAGTAGGGAAAGACATAGGACATCAGATCCAAGTGGTCAGATACAATCTGACAATTCTAATAATCAAAATTT
This sequence comes from Diabrotica undecimpunctata, assembly GCF_040954645.1. NCBI lineage: Eukaryota > Metazoa > Arthropoda > Insecta > Coleoptera > Chrysomelidae > Diabrotica > Diabrotica undecimpunctata. Next base: position 78,246,299 of record NC_092804.1, on the reverse strand, counting down.
TGTGCAGTAAACTTTCTGAATTACAAGTTAGGCCATTGCTATTATGAAAAACCTTCTGAATTTATTTCTTTAGATGAAGAGAAAATTATTGAATCTATTAATTTAATTTATATAAATGCTTTGGCCAAAAATAAAATGTTTAAGATTATGATAGATACTGGTTCAGAAAGTACTTTAGTCTCGGAGAATTTTATTTTTAATACATTAAAATTATCAGATATAATGAAGATTCCAAAAATTAAAATTGTTGGTGCAAATAATAAGAAGTTGGGTGAAATTGATAAACTAGCCAATTTTAAAATTAATATTCTTAATAAAGAAATTAATATGCAAGGATTTATTGTCAAGGATTTATGTGTTGATATATTAATGGGAAATGATGAATTGGAAAAGAAGAAAGTAAAGATAGATTTTGAAAAAAAATGGTAACTTTGGAAGGGCAAATAATTAAATTTATGCAGAAAGATGAGGTAGAAGAAGGAATAAGAGTTGATAGGATATTATTAAAAGAAAATAATGATGTATATGAAGAAGAAATGTATTTTGATGATAGGGAAATGTCCCAAAAGAATGTAAAGAATAATTATTGTAGTGAATATTTAAGGAATGGAAATTTTAAGCAGATGGATGCCTACGAGGCGGAGTGCGTAAAATTGGAAGCAAGGAATAATGAGTACATAATGAAGAATAATTTTATTTGTAAAGAAGAAGATATGATAAAAGTTTTAAATTGCCCTGAAGAATATAAATCAATAGTCATTTCCATATTGCAGCAACACAAGGGACTTGTCAATAAAGAAAATAGAATTGCACAAAATTATATCCATAGTATAAAAGTTAAAGAAGAAAAAGATTTTAAAACAAAATCATACCCAATACCATATAAATACAGAGAAGAAGTAAACAAAACAATTAATAATATGTTAGAAGATGGAATCATTGAGAAGGCAGACACACGTTTTATTAACCCCATAGTAGTAGTACGAAAAAGATCAGGTGAAATCAGGTTATGTTTGGATGCAAGGAATATTAACAAGATTACTGAAAAGCAATTTGAAGCGCCAATGAGTATAGATGGAATACTAGGAAGAATTACAGGAATGTCATTTTTCACTAAAATCGATTTACAGCATAGTTTTTGGTTAATACCTCTAGAAAGAAAAAGTAGACAGTATACAGGATTTCAGATAGATGGAGTAGTATATCAATTCAAAATAGTACCATTTGGACTTCAATCATTTTGCAGTGCTCTATGTAGATGTCTTCATGATATTTTGGATCAATATGAACATTTTGTAATTCACTACATTGATGATATATTAATTTTTTCTAAAACTGCTGAAGATCATGAGAAACACCTAAAAATTATAATAAATAGATTAGACAAAGTTGGACTAAAAATAAATCAAGAAAAATGTACAATTTTTCAAAAAGTAATGATATATCTAGGTTATAAACTTAACACTAACAGCTTACTGATATATCCATTTTATTCAATAGACTTGATTTGTTAAATAGATGGTAGATTTCATTATTTTGAATCAATTTGACATCATACTTGTTGAAATTTGTATATATGGAAATTAATTTGTACCCTAAAAATCATAATTTGGGGTTAGACACAAAATTGATACTATAATTGCTATAAAAATGTCTTTCTAATATAATAAAGTGGAAAAACTTACCAATTTATATTGATGAAAGTTATTTTGAATGGAAATAATTCCTAGATTTTGTCTATAAATAAACAGAACACAATATCCATTATATTTTTAATTAAGGTTATATTTTATTCTCTCCATTTGACATGACAGTTTGACCATAGAATAGCCGAACTGTGATCCGTTGTTCTCTGCTTTGATATAGACAGCGAACAGGGATGTATTTAACACATTTTAAATAAAAAAAAAATTTGATTTATTAAATTTAATAAGGTATGAGAAAATTAATATTTAAAAAAATAATAATAAGTAAATTATTTATTTTAAATATTATTTTTGGGGTATTGTGACAATTAGGGTTTATAGAAAATAATTTATAAGTTATATACTACATAATATTAGATATTTGGTTGTTTTAAATAAGTTATATACTAGAGAATTTAATAAAAATATATTTATGTGAGGGCATTTTTAATAAATTAGCATATAATAATTGTAAAAAGTTGTATTTTAGTAATTATAATGTGGTAGATATATGTAAGTGAGCCATGTGACTAGGCAACCAACTATACAGTGAGTGATAGACAGATATTTATACTCCGAAGTGACGTTTAAGAATATTTACGAATATAAAGTGGGGTTATAATAATATATTGTTTGAAATGTGTATTTTATTAAATTAGAGTGTTAGTTACTAATTTGAATGTTTATTCTGATCTGAAAAGCCTAAATGTCAACAAAATTATCAATGGAACATTAACGAATTCTCCAGAGTGCAGAGTGTGACCATTGTTTACGGTCGAACATTCTGGAATAATGATTATGTCGGTGGATAGAACAGATATTTTTTTCGAGAACATCGATATCGAAGAAATAGAACAAATTGGAACATGATTTCTTACCAGATGGTTCTGGAATATCCAAAAAAGATATAAATACCCGTGATTTGGATTCAAGATGGAAGTTTTTTTTCAGAAGTCAGGCCAGTTTTATTATGAAAGTTAGTAGTGAAGTAAATTGTTCAGAATTTCAAGAAGTCAGTCAGAAAAGTTTAGTAAGAAATATGAAAGTTAGTTGGAGTCAGTGAATCAGTTACAAATAGACCAATTGTTTAATATAGTGAGTTAAATGAAGATTAAAAATTATGCATATAATTTAATGCACATTTATAATTATACACAAATAATTATTGAAGATTATAAAAGTATATTAGAAGAATATTGGATGGACATTGGAAGGAATTAAAATTATATTATGATTGGAGATTAGTATAAATCAACTTATAATAATTGGATATTGGTATATTGAAAAGAAGAATAAATATAAATGGTGTTTGTTGGTTTGGTTGGTGGTGTATAAATGCTGGTGAAGAAAACTATATCTTAAATTGGTAGAAGCTGATAATTGGAAAAAGTAATTTCACAAAAAAAAACAAGGATAACTGAAGTACGAAGACATTCAGTGGTGATTAGAATCTATATAGTAGAAAACAGTTCATTTAGGCATTCAGTGAAAGAAAGGTACAAAATTTTGTTAATATAATTTAGTTAGTGTCATAACAATTTCAATTTTGAAGATAGTTTGTTTAAATTTTACATCGTCTATAGAATTTAATTAGTTTTATAAGAATATCAATTTAAAGATAGTTTATTTTAAATTTACATTGGCTAAGTTAGATATATATGTGTGTTTCATAATAGTTATAATAAAGATAATTAAAAAAAAGTACTTACAAGCTAATTCTTTGAGAACCGCGATAAAAACCCTATATTATTAAAAATACTCATTGCTCATCATTCAAACAAAAAACACATCATAACAATATATATATATATATATATATATATATATATATATATATATATATATATATATATATATATATATATATATACCTAATAAAAAACTAATTCTAATGGTTCGTTTTAATCAGATTCTCAAGAGTAATTAAGAACCCGATGAAATTCGGAGCGCTGTAAAACCCAGAAAAAATATTAAAATTATACAAATCTGCAGTAAAAATTATTCATTGCAAAATCCTCTAACATATTGCGCATACATTATTTTATTTTAAAATGACTAGAAAAAAGGTCAGACCGGAAAGAAAATTAGAGAAAAGAAAGTTAATTTTCTACAAATACTGTGCAATAAAATTTTTCATAGGGTTACTAGTTTCCTAGATATAGCGCGAAAACCCTTTGCACCCCTTATTCCAAGATGGCGAGTATTCAAGAATACGGCCAACTTCAGGGGATCCAAGCGCGTATAATCCAGAAAAATTAATGAAATTAAGCAAATTTAAAGTGAAAATTATTCTGATATCATTTTATTGTAAAACTACCAAAAAAAGTTATATGGCTTTATAGAAAATTTGTTACAAAATTTTAAGTTATTTTTATTTATAACTGATTTATTTTTAACTTTGCGGTAAAAAGTTATATACATAAAGCTGTAGACAATTTAGTTTGCTACAAAAATACTGCCTAATACAATTTTTGTTGGGTTGCTAGTTTACTAGATATGGTACGAAAACCCTTTCCCCACTTTGTCCAAGCCAGGCCGAAGAAAAGAGTAGCGAACTCACAAACTGAAACTTAAGCTTATACTTACCCTTCCAACACACCCAAAAAATAAAATTAAGTTCTTTAAGAAACGCACGCTAAGATATAAAAAATTAAACATTTTAATGAACTAACCAACTGTGTGGAATGAACCAACAATGAACAACGATGTGGAATGTTTTACATAATGGTATACTAGAAACCAACTTTACAATGGAGGTTAAAGCTATTGCATTCGCTGACGATCTAGATCTATTAATCAAATCTAATAATGATTGAGAACTAGAATTCTTAGTAAATAAAAGCTGCAAAAAAAAGTCGAGACATGAACGAAAAGTCAAGATTTACAGTTCAAGCAAATACTAGAAAAATTTTGTAAGGAATTGGATATACACTTGATTAAAGTATTCCAAAAGGTAGAAGTACGAACCACGATATTTGAACAGAAAATATTCAACATCGGTGTACATTCTACATTTCTGTCAGGCGCGTCCTTATGGCACAAAGCTCTGAGAGTGGTCAAATATAACGATATGCTATATAATAGAGAAAATCGACACTTACCGGAAACTAAGTTCTAAGTTAAATGAGAGATGCTCCAATTGAGGCAACACAAATGTAAGACACAAACGACGAATGCCCAATGGACCAAAATGGTAATCTTTGATGTAGTCCACATGTAGTTTTAAATGGTTAAATTATTTTTAATTTAAATTCCTTACCGGCCATGGTCCCTTTAGGTCGTTACATACGGTATAAAGAATACCACCTATAATGTATAAATACTCTAGGTTTTGTGAAAGCTATAATGAACCAGAATACGTTTGATTTTACAGTCGACCTAATAACTGGAATTCTTAAAAAAAAGGAGACGCTAGCAAGAGCGAAACAGGAATAAGGTGTATATTTTTAATTGTAGTGATATACAGCTATATAGCCCAGCAACACGACGGAATAGGCGGCATCTATACCGCCTACCCTATAAATATTTTAAGAACGTCTTTTTTCTTATTTTAGTGTCAACTATATATATACACTTTACATTTACATTTTACATTTTTTTATTACTTAGAGAGATAGAGAGAGAGAGGGAATAAACGGAGTTGATTTACTCGAAGTTTCATTTGTCCAGGACTCGTCCACCGAATGCATTAGATGAAGAAGGGGATGGGTTTTAGTTGTTACGCAGGGGATCCTGGGGACATCAAGCAACAGAACTTTCGTTAGGGAGAAAATGCCCAAAGATGAACTCGTTTACCCTGAATCAAATACACGCAGGGTCATCCCTAGTACGTTCTTTAAAAGATTTTATCACCTTCCCAAAAAAGATATGTTAATTAGACACCTTAATCTAAATCCTCCTTTTAGCTTTAATGGTAATCAGGTGTGACGAATAACACCTGAGATATCATCTCCTCCATCAATTAAACCGACCCTTTTTTGTTATAATGATAAAAATGGATAAGGCATAAGAATACTAAAAACTGAAGAATACCGAACTGCTGAAAACCAATATATAAAACCAGCATATGTATAAAAGGAGTTCGTCGGATATACGTACTGTCACTGTTTTTATTTAATTTATATTGGAGCAAATTTTTAGAGAATCATTTTTTTTTAATTTTTATATTGTCAGATTCCAGTAAGAGCCTAAGAAGCTATCCATTGAAGGCAGCGATGAGGGAAATCTTTTTTAGACATATAACGTTATGGAGCAAGACACCCTGGCATCTTTCGACTAAGTAGGATACTAGCCCAGAAGACCCAGGGTAGTGCCGAATTAACCGTATTCCGGTTAAAACCTTAACCACTGTTCCAGAGTAGTGGTCTTACCACTTAGTAAATAACAAAATCCATATATTAACCGTCATTTTAAAAGAGAAATAACTATATTATATTAAGGAAAAACTTTTAAAAAATCGTAAGTTTTACCATAAATCATAAAAAAAAATTGTTTGTTGTATGCTATTACAACAATTAGGTACAGTTGTTTGCCTATTACAAAAAAAATTATAAAGAACAAAAAAATTTAAGTAAGGTCATAAACTAATGTCGGTATTTACCGGTTCTTGGCTCTCGAGAAGAACAACACAAGATTTCAGACCCCTGGTTAAATTTCCTCATCTATCCTTCTGTTCCTTTTTCTTCATCACCCAAGAGATCAGATAGTGCACTTCTCTTCATTCTTTCTCTTCTCTCATCATTATGTTTACCACGTTTCTTTCATCTTGCCTAAAACCTATTAACCTCTCGAAGTCTCCCCTCTCATTTGTTCATCTCTGACAGTTAAAAATATGGGTGGAAGCGTCCGGCATCCGACAAACGGTATAGTCCACCGATGCAGATTTGCCCATTCTATTTGTGAAGAATACGCATTGAAAAAGCCAGAGTCGCCTTCTATAAATTTAAGAAAATTATAATTAACAGAGATATTACGTTAAACCTTAAAATCAGATTAATATGCTGATACATATTCTCCACATTGCTGTATGGTATGGAGAGCTGGACCCTTACAGAGACACTAATGAAAAAATTGGATTCCTTTAAGATGTGGATTTATCGACAAATATTGCGCATAAGTTGGGTTGATCGAATAAGAAATGAAATAGTTTTACATCGAATGAAAAAGAGCACAGAAATAACAAAAACGATAAAAATTCAAAAGTTACACTATTTCGGCCATGTATTCAGACATACAGAGAGGTATAAACTTTTACACCTCATAACACAGGGTAAGATCGCTGGAAGGAGAGGCCCAGGCCGACGAAGAACATCCTGGCTCCGAAATCTCCGAGAATGGTATCAAGAGATCACCGCAAATTTATTTAGAGCCACTGTAAACAAAGTTATTATTGTCAATATGATCGCCAACGTTCGATGATCGGACAGGGTACTAAAAGAAGAAGATTTGTGAAGATACCGAATCTACCATGTCCGGTCAGAAACTGCATCAGGAAGTAGTCTAGTTGCCTTAAATTACATTCTTACCACAGCCTCAGATTGGTATCACCGCTCCAATGAACTACAGAGCCTGATTTGAGGCCATCCTGTAGGCGCTAAATACCCTAAGGAGCAATCGTCTGTGCGAAATCTTCATCATCTTTCGTATTTCGCAGTGTTTAGTGCGCTACACCACACAAGGGCAGCGTAGGTCACTACCAACCGGAAAACTCAATTTAGCACCCGTCTTTTGGTGCAACCTGGGCTTTCAATGTTCGGTATCAGCCGTATCAACGCCTCCAGACTTTGGTTCGCCTTCTCTACCGTCTTCTGGATGTGTACATTAAACCTCAGTTCTTGCGACACCCAGACTCCGAGATACGATTTAACCGATGCAACCTTTACCCCTTTCACTATAAAGCGAAGAGAGAATTTGTCCCGGCTTCCTTTGGGAACTACCACGTTAGTTTTCTGATATGCTAGCTGTTGATTCTCTCTGATCCACCTACTAATACGACGCAGTACTATGTTAGCCGTATTAGCCATGTAAGTTTCCTGACTCGCCTTCGCAACCAGTGCGAGATCATCGACATATGCTACCAGAGCGCATCCTCTTGGCATATGTACTCCCAACAACTGTTGTACAGGGGATTTCACAGTGTAGGTTCTAGTAACGAACCCTGCAGAACATCATGCGAGAACCTAATGCTGGTATCTTTTTCTCTTATGGACCTGTGAGTAAAATATTTGTCAACCACGTTGACCAGGTACTCACTAACGCCCAATTCCCCCAGCCTGGACATAATTTTTTCCTTGATGCCATGTTAAAGGCCTTACTGATGTCAAGCAGAATAAGAGCCACCTATTTCTTTATATTCTGAGTGACTAAAGAGGTCACTTTTGTGACAGCATTTATGTGGAACTTTTGGCCCTAAAACCATATGGCGGTCGCTCAGTGCATGCTTTTCTCCCATCTCTCGATCTTGATGGCCCTTCATAAGCTGCTCCAAGCTACCAAACTAAGAAGTTAAATTGGCCGAAAGCACGTCACTTCCTCGCCCCCCCTACCTTTCGGGATAAGGACAACCTTAGCGTCTTTCAACCGTGTTGGAAACTTCTGTTGTTCAAGCAGTCTGTTCAGCAATTTTAGAAAAATATGGTAATATCTGAGTGTGGTGAGTCTTACTGTCTTCGGCATGATTTCGTCTATGCCAGGTGCTTTTCGGATCTTCATCCGTCCAACAACCTCGCCGAGTTTCAACTCAGTAAGGAGTTTTGCCTCTACGAAACTGGTAACCATTTCACGCCTATCCTCCATCCGAGGAAAGAAGCAGGTGACTTCACTTTTTTCTCTTAGATCTTCTTATCTCACTCCTGTACTCATTCTGCATTTGCTTTAATTCCTTCATTCTCTCTTACAAAATACTTCTTAACCTCTTACACTCTTTTGTTTCTCTCATGCAATTTGTTCGCAGATGTTTAAGCTGCTCGTTTCACCAGTATTGTTGTTTCATTTCATTTGACCTTAGACAAGCCAACTCCTGTGTCGCACTTAGACTCTCAATCAACTCACTCATATCCTCTTACCCCGGAGCAGATTTAAAGTGACACACAGAATTAGATTTGTTTCTAATTTGTTTTGTTTGAAATTTTAAAAACCCTAGCCCGATTAAATTGACAAGAAGGAAGTTTTTGGAACTACTGCTTAGAATAATAAAGTCGATAGCTGAAATACAAGGAATAAAAAAATATATTATATTTCCTATTATTTTCAGTGTTTCTATCGTATTAATTACGAGAAAATAAATAAAACGCGAGTTTTATTCGCTATGCGTCTTCCTGAATTCTCAAAATTGGTTTTCACTTGGCATTTTGATTTTATATCTGTAAAAAATTATACTGTACATTGTACGCAACTATTTTCTTTTATATATTACAGTTTACAAAAATCTATCTAAATTTCCTACACCATGTACAGTTTTGCATGTATAAAATTTAATATGAAAAGTTACACAAACACGCATCCACACGGGTTGGCTGCTGGCAAAACAGGCATTTTGCTATTGGACATAAAAACATTATCAACTTTCAAAAGTTTAAGTTAGTAAAATGAACACCCTGGATTTTATAGTGTATATACCCTTTGCATTGAAATTAGGTGGATGATGAACAAGTTTCTCTCTGAATGCCTCTGTGTTTTGTTTCTGACTGTAAGCTCTATTTAGTGTTTAGTGGGGCCGTTTTAGAGTTTTATTGAAGTCATAAATGCAGCAACGTAGTTTACATACTAAGTTCTTTATAAACATAAAATAATTTTATTCCCGTAGAAGTTTCGTATAATTAATTTAGGTTATTCGCAAACATTGTATTCATTTATTAGAGATAATATATTTACATAAATCACATAAACTATTTATGAAATTTTAACGGTTTTTTTGACAACTTGGTAATAAGTAAAGTAATGGAAAATAACCGAAGATAGTACCACGAGTCAAAAACGAGAGCTATTATTTTTTCTTCAGGAATATTTACGAATCGAGCAACGTTAGCGGCAAGTGAGTATAATTGCGAGAAAATAATAGATAGTATAACGAGTAACATACTTTACTTTATCTACGACATATTAACTAATTACAGCCATATTTGACAATAAGGTTAAAATTTGTAATATAACAATAAACTAATTAAATTGGTCGTGAAAGATTATTAACTTTGGAAGAGTTTTTAATAGAAATATTTGTTATTTTAAATCTTTATAAAAAAAAGAAAATGCTTAAGTACTATTTATTCGTATAGCAATAAAATTTACTGTAGTTGTCGTGTTTCTCATAGACTGATTAACGTATTCTGCAGCTACTTGTCTCGATCTTTAGGCTCTGTGACACTTTAATTTATATTTATATATATATATATATATATATATATATATATATATATATATATATATATATATATATATTGTCGTACGGCCGTGGCGTCCTCCTGGTTTTCAGGGGTTTCTGGACGATCTACAACCGCCGCTCTCGAAGAGGATCTCAAGTTTCGAGAGTCCATCTTCGTATTTAAGGAGTTGATTGAGATACCGGCCGCTACGGGCAAGAAGTTCCGCCGAGCCTTTGTGGTAGGTGAGGGGACACCGGTGATCAGAATTCTCTAACAGTTCGAGCTTTCTTACAGACAAAATATTCTTACACTGATTTAATATATATTAGAATTCTGATGCGTGGTGTATAACTCAAGTTCCACAAAGATGTCGGCCTTCTCGCTTCGTGTAGCCGCGTTCCCTCTCCTCGAGAGAGGTACAAGAATGCCGGCAATGTCGACTCGTCCTGCTGCCAGTCGCTTCGTATAGCTACCTTTTTGTTAACAGTAATTCATATAGTTACTATTTACATAAGGTTTTGGAGACGGAGTGTTATTGCAGCTCAACCTGATCGTAAAAGCAATTACAAGTCCCCGTCGGGGCTTTAATTCGCTCTTTACCGTGACAGGCCCAAATAACGCTGTGGTCAGTTCGACACGATTTGAGATAGTTCTAAGACCAATGTCTTTTCTATATCAGAAAGTCGTGTTCTACTGTCAGGAAGCGTTTTGTAGTCGACACACCGGTTCTCGTACACTTGATGATTTAACTTCTAAATTGGATAACCATTATTAAATATTATTCTTCAATTTTGGACGTCTTCGACGATAGCAGGATATTGGTTAATTAATAAAACTCAAAGGTAGCTTGGTAGCGCACCGAACCAACAAGGTCTTACGGGGCTAGTAGTGTATAACGACTGGATCCCGTTCGGAAGATGTGCTGCTCTTTTATACACATCGTGTTTGAGAATTTTCAGCACACTTCCGCCGAGAGGCCAATGACAGCGCAGTTAATAACGAGTGCTGTGGTTGGCCGGCCAAAGTAACAATCTTTGTCGTGATTGGTTACCTTGGCGACAATATATATATATATATATATATATATATATATATATATATATATATATATATATATATATATATATATATATATATATATATATATATATATATATATATATATATATATATATATATATATATATATATACCTACAGTCGATCCGCCGGATATTTGCACATCGTCATCATTTTTATTATAGGAAATAAATCAAAAAATGTGAGTCAAACGTATGTCGGCTATAAGAATTATTATAAAAATTAGAAAATGGCTAATATTACAATTGACGTTTTTATACTTCTCTTTTATTTTATTTATTGCATTTGGAAAACTGGGTACGTATACATTTATGAACGTGATTTTTCAATTTTTGGAAACCTATAGGTTGTCCAATAACATCTACAGTAAATAAATATTTAAACCATAGTAATCAGAAATTAAAGTATTTTTATTGAATATAAGCAAATATATGGTGCTGACATATCGTCAGATGATGTTCCTGTTGTTGGTAAATATCGGTTTAGATTTAAGAAGGTTACAAAAAAGAATAGTAACAAAAATGCGATATGGGAAGACTAAAATGTAAGTAAACAAAAGAGGCGTTTTTAAAGATCAGAAATGAACATTTAATAGAAAAAAGAGAAAAAGAGCAGTCAGATGAATGACAAGATACTGCAACTCATGGAAAAAAGAAAAAAATCATCAAAGAACAACAAAAGAATGTACAACAATATTCACAGACAAATAAGAACACAAATACGAAAGGCCAAAGAAAATTGGTGTTAAAATCACAGTGTGAAGAAATATATTTATTGGAAGAAAAACACGATACGTTTAAAATGCATAAACAAGCAGCTGGTCTTTAGAAATTAAATACAGCTAACAAACTGCGAGATCAATAGGGAAACATCATCACAGATAAAAATCAAGAAATTTGCATATGGACCAAGTTTATCAAAGAACTCTGATTATAGTAGATCCCAACAACCTCCATCCCACATATGTAATGACCACTTACAAATCACATCAAATAAAGTGGAAAAGGCAATATTACAACCAAAAGATGGCAAAGCTCCTGGACCTGACAATGCGCATGCTGATCATAAAACTATTTAACACCAACGGTACTCAACTCCTAATAAAAATAAAAGAGGTTAGTCTTTGTATGTGGGTATATTTTATTTTATAAAAACCCTTAAAAGGGCAACATTACAAGCACGAACGTTTTCGGAACAACTGTTCCATCATCAGGTTAAAATGCAGGTTAACATGCCTGAGCCACCAAAATATTTGGGTAAAAACCCTTTAAAATGAAAAATGTTACCAAAGATTGTACATGATGTTTATAATATTATATGATGTTTAATATTTTAATTAGATTTTACTTCAGGTAACATACACCCATGCTTAAGTGAGTTCCAGTGTCCGGAGAGTAAACCTCTTCAAACGGACTTACAGTTGCCAACCGTAGTCCGTTTGAAGAGGTTTACTCTCCGGACACTGGAACTCACTTAAGAATGGGTGTATGTTACCTGAAGTAAAATCTAATTAAAATATTAAACATCATATAATATTATAAACATCATGTACAATCTTTGGTAACATTTTTCATTTTAAAGGGTTTTTACCCAAATATTTTGGTGGCTCAGGCATGTTAACCTGCATTTTAACCTGATGATGGAACAGTTGTTCCGAAAACGTTCGTGCTTGTAATGTTGCCCTTTTAAGGGTTTTTATAAAATAAAATATACCCACATACAAAGACTAACCTCTTTTGTTATACGTGGTATACAGCCAGCTACAGGAATTATTTTCCTTGTGGATTTTCCTAATAAAAATATTTAATGAACCAAGAACATGGCTGAAGTCACGCCGACGTTTATTGCTGTACCAAAGAAAACAAAATCTGTATCCTGCAGTGATTTGCCGACCATCAGCTTAATGAACCATCTTTTAAAGTTATTTCTAAAAATCATACATCAAATGTGGGTGGCCTAATGTGCCACCCTTTAAAGATTCTCTTGAAAATTGTTCAAAACCGAATTTATAAGAAATGTGAGGAGCAGATAGATGAAACTCAGTTTGGCTTCAGAGGAGGCATGGGTACAAGAGAGGCATTATTTGCGTTGACGGTACTCTTGCAGAAATGTCGGGAATATAACAAGAGTGCATATGTATGCTTCATAGACTTTAGGAAGGCCTTTGACCGAGTGCAGCATATGAAGTTAATAAATGAATTAAAAAACATCAATTTAGACAAAAAAGACATTGAGTTTATTAAGGCTATATACTGGAACCAGAAAGCAGTAGTAAAGGTGAACGATATAGAAACAAATAATATACCGATTGCGAGAGGGGTTAGGCAAGGATGCGTCTTTTCTCCGACGCTTTTCAACGTGTACTTACAGGTCATATTCAGAAAAGCCTTATGGGAAAGAAAAGAGGGAATAAGAATTGGTGGAGAAATCATAAACACCATGAGATTTGCAGATGACACGGTAATTATGGCTGAGAGTATAGAAGATCTACAAACTTTACTAGATGCAATAAATAGTGAATGCATTCAAATGGGACTTGACATCAACACAGATAAGACCAAATTTATGATAGTATCAAGGAGTCCAATAAATAATGAACAACTAACTCTTGGTGGACAGCAAATAGAGAGAGTGACAAAATATAAATATCTGGGAGCTTACATCAACACAGAATTAGATCCAGACCAAGAGATCCGGGTACGAATAGAAATGGCAAGGGCAGCGTTCTTAAAATTCAAACAATTGTTCTGTGACAAAAATCTGAATATTGCGCTGAGACTGAGGTTTGTTGAATGTTACGTCTGGTCGCAACTATTGTACGGGGTAGAAACATGGACACTAAAAGCGCAAATAGTTAAAAAGATTGAAGCCTTTGAACTTTGGATATACCGGAGAATGTTGAGAATCCCATGGACTGCCAGGGTCACCAATGAGGAAGTGCTGAGAAGAATGGGTCGAGACAAAAAATTGTTGAGAACGATAAAAGTACGCAAGACTGCATACCTTGGACACATACTAAGAAATAATAAATATAGTCTTCTGCAGGTCATCATGCAGGGTAGAGTCGATGGCAAAAAGGGAATAGGTAGAAAGAGGAAGTCATGGCTGCGAAATATTCGAGACTGGACAAACATGACTGTAGACGAATTATTCCACGTTGCAAAAGATAGAGAAGCCTTTAAAAATGTGGTCGCCAACCTCCGTTAATGGGGACGGCATAGGAAGAAGAAGAATACATCAAAGAATATATAGACATATATATATATATATATATATATATACGTAGTACACAATTTAGTTTTCGGAATGCAGTGGGTACGAGAGAGGCCCTCTTTAGCATAAAAGTGCTATTTCAACGATGTAGAGATGTGAACTGCGATATATATGTATGCTTCATTGATTACCATAAAGCATTCAGGTCAATGAACAGAAAGAGTAAAAATTGGAACCATTCCTTAGAAATTAAATTGTAGGATAGAGAAAGCCAAATCTACATTTCAAAAAATTGCTAAGCTATTCAAATGTCATGATTTATTAACACCCATAAAAATCAGATTACTACTATATTACTACTACTATCTTTCCTATACTATTGTAAGGAGGCTTTCGAAATGTGGGTTTATCGTCGAATCCTGAAGATATCTTATACCGGTCACGTTACTAATCAGGACGTTTTATTAAGAATGGAAAAAGAAAAACAGCTGATAACCACAATAAAAATAGCCAAAATAGAATACCTTGGTCACATCATTAGGAACAGCGAAATATATGGATTGCTGCAACAAATTTTACAGGAAAAAGTAGATGGAAAACGATGCCCAGGAAGGCGAAGGATTTCCTGGCTGAAGAATCTATGTATGTGGTTCAACACAACAACCACAAATATTTTCAGACCAGCAGTGTGCAAAGTACAAATTGTCATGATAGTCGCCAAGATCCGAAACGGGTAGACACTACAAGAAGATTTAAAAAACTGAATATAAATCTACTTCAGGGCTCCATCATCTTGATAATTTTGTTTATTCAGTGTTAAATATGGTTTTCAGACTTAAGTAATTACTTTGTTTTAAAAAATGGTCATACAAAAATTAACACAACGAACTTCAAATAAAGAAATCTATGCATAATAAAAAATTAAAAAATAGAAAACTTTTGAGCTGGGTAAAAAAGAAGTTATTATAACAATAATATGATTTAAATATTTATTGAAGCCTCATACACTATACAGCCACGTAGCCAATCATTAATTTAAGAATTATTCTTCACTGTCAGAATCTGAGTCACTTATATTACCAGTGTCTATTATGATTGGTTGAATGTTAGTGTCAACCATATTTTTTTCTCGGGTATACCACTTTGTAATAATTTCATGAGTATGTTTCACACATTTTTCCCAAATTTCTGTGTTACATTGGTTTAGTGCCTCTTTCCAAATATTTATAACAGCACTATCAGAATGTCCATCTCTACCAATATGCTTATTGTAATATGACTTGCAGTTTGCCCAAATTAATTCAATAGCGTTGATTTCACAGTGATAAGTAGGTAGTCTCAACACTTCATGGCCGTGTTCTCTTAGTAGTTCATCAATTATATACACATTCTTTTTTCTTCATTTTCGGAATTTGTAATAATTCAAGTTTTGTGAGTTTTGCCTCATGCTTGATCTTGTGAGTTGTCAACCAGGTAATAATTTTCATTCTAGTTGAAATAGTGGAAGGTTGCTTTTCTAAAAGCACACTGTGGTATGGAGCATTATCCATTACAATTAATGATGGCTCTTCTAAATTGGGACTTAATTTTTCACTTATCCATTTAGTGAAAATTTTATTGTTCATTTCCCCATGATAATCAGCTACTTTAGATTTTGAGCAAAATAATAAACTTGCTTCAGTAACAAATCCTTTCGAAGAACCAGCGTGACCAATTATAAAGCGTTTACCATCATACCCTTCTGGTTTACGTACACTTTTAACACTGTTGTCTTGCCAGGAAATTGTTTTATTTTCCTTTGAATAAATCCACGTTTCGTCCAAAAAAACAAGGTCTCTGGGATGCACAGCATTAATATTTTCTATATATTTACGAAAGACCTTAGCTCTTAAAGCAGCAATACTGGTGCGCTCAATTAATGCTCTTCGATTATTACCCTTCTCATATTTAAATCCCAATTCTTTTAACAAAATGCTAACACATGTTTTGCCAATAAATGCAACTTCTTTATCCCTTAATTCATTACTTATACTTTGCAGAGTAACATATTTCTCTAAAAAAAAAGAACAGATAAGTACAGAACAAACCACACTGTTATAACTAGTTCAATACTTTGTTTTTATAAAACTATAAATTATTTCAAATTAAAAAACTCACAAGAAAATTGACTTAATATCCATTAATGTATTCAGCAGAAATTTTCTTAAACTACTTCCAACAATCTTTTTTACAACATACATTTTGTATAAAGTATTGATTAAAAAGTACCTTCTGGTTATCATGGTACATGATACCATTATCTTATGGTATATCAAATTCAGATTAAAGAAATTGCTAACTACTTACTTTGTTGGTACATGTCGTATACTGTATTACGCACTGTCATTTTTGATCCCTCAGATAGATCAGTTGTTTTGTTTTTCGGACGAGGTCTACTTTTGCCTGGCTTTGAAACAATGTGATTATTTTCTTTCCTTTTAATAATTGTACATACTGTTCGTCGTGATATTTTTAATGCAGCAGCTACTCTCTTAAATAAAGAATTTTTTAATGATTTTCATAAACGAACATACATTTCAATATGTTACCTGTTGAACAGATGAAAATGGCCCCAAAGGCCCTCCATTTACTTTTTCTAATTCGAAATACTCCAACACATTCAACACAAGTTGCTGAGCTTGAGAAGTCAATCTTTAAAAATATTTCATATTGTCCGTTGACGTAGTTTTAGCTATATTTAAATAATTAATGTCAATTAAGAGGTTAAAAAAATACATTATTCGTTATTAACTAATACATGAATTCTTACCTTAATAAATTGAACACGAAGGTAAGGGTTAGTCGTTATAACAACTGTTTGTGAAACAATATGTATATTTAAAGTATGAAAAAGGATTGATTATTTAAATCAAACGAAAATAATTTATAAAAATATTACAAATTCTGTCAAAACAAAATTTCCAATTGTCAGTAGATGAATCAATCAGAGATCATTGTTCTATGGCTGTCTTTATTCAATGTATGGTGTTGTGTATGGACAGGCGGTTTAAGTTAATAGTTTTAGTTTCTGTGAGTAGGAAAGAGACGTAACATAAAAAATAATTCGTGAATAATGTCATACTTGTGCAAAGATCCGGCGGACCGACATTTATATATATATATATATATATATATATATATATATATATATATATATATATATATGTATATATGTATATATATATATATATATATATATATATATATATATATATATATGTATATATTGTCGTCTCCGGTGTAATTAATAAACATATGAAAGACTGATTGCAACTTGGTGCAAGTTTCCATGTTTATTAATTTATCCAACTATTGCGCAATATGGTGTAATATTGCGTAGTTGGCCGGTACGCTCTTATTGTGGCATTATCTTGAAGAGACAATGCCATTATGGTTTTATTAGGTGGTGGAAATAAAACACATTCTTTCTAAGAAGAAAAAAACTCAGCTTCAGAGTCTTAGAAAGAAACAGAGCCCTTCGAGCAAAGTGCTCTAGGGAGCTAACCTACACGGGTAAAACCATGAGTTAGACACTACTGACTGAGATCCGAAAATGTCCCATATTTAAAGATAAATTAACTTTTATATGAAACTTTTTCATTTCTCAACCAATTAAATTTAATTATTTGTTCCAGAAGGAAGGGCGATGAACATCGAAGTGCGTGATTGGTGGCACTTGATGACATCCCCCCTGCTTTGGAGACTCTGAGGCTGATAAAAAAAGCTGATTTTATTAAAAAACTAAAGAAAACAATTTGTTTACAAATCACATATAGGAAAGAAAAAGAATGCATAAAATACATTAAAAGTGTATATGTCCATATTGTCAGATCTACTTACAGTCCTCTAACACACACTACACTCGCGTACACTCGCGTAGCGCGCACTTGCACTGCACAAAAACACTCACAGGCGGTGGTCGGTGTTGTTGACAGCATCTGCAGGTCCATCCTCGACGACGTGCTCCTCTACGGCGGCTTCGTCCTCTCTAGCTGTACGTTTCCCATCTGCATGTCGCCGGTGTGTCGTAGGCGAGTTTGTCTGAGCCTCCGTGGTGCTCTGGACCACATAATGGTAGGGCAGGCAGTGACTGGCTACTGCGGAGACATCCATTGCATCAGGTACTTAGCATCAAGTAGGCTGGCTCGTCGGAGATATGGCACATCGACGGTTTCAGGGCTGCAAAAGGTGGATATCGGCATGTTAGTTTGGTGTACTAACATCCGATGCTTCTCCCCGCTGTTTTCTTAAGTGGTTTTGATGCAGGCATCGTGTTGGAACTGTTTGCGATTTTCGATCGCGGAGCATGAGAACTCTTACATCTCGGAGTCGTGGTAGAGTTCGTTGAAGGTTGGGCGCCATGTCGTCTCCGGTGTAATTAATAAACATATGAAAGACTGATTGCAACTTGGTGCAAGTTTCCATATTTATTAATTTATCCAACTATTGTGCAATATGGTGTAATATTGCGTAGTTGGCCGGTACGCTCTTATTGTGGCATTATCTTGAAGAGACAATGCCATTATGGTTTTATTAGGTGGTGGAAATAAAACACATTCTTTCTAAGAAGAAAAAAACTCAGCTTCAGAGTCTTAGAAAGAAACAGAGCCCTTCGAGCAAAGTGCTCTAGGGAGCTACCCTACACGGGTAAAACCATGAGTTAGACACTACTGACTGAGATCCGAAAATGTCCCATATTTAAAGATAAATTAACTTTTATATGAAACTTTTTCATTTCTCAACCAATTAAATTTAATTATTTGTTCCAGAAGGAAGGGCGATGAACATCGAAGTGCGTGATTGGTGGCACTTGATGACATCCCCCCTGCTTTGGAGACTCTGAGGATGATAAAAAAAGCTGATTTTATTAAAAAACTTAAGAAAACAATTTTTTTATTACATATAGGAAAGAAAAAAAAATGCATAAAATACATTAAAAGTGTATATGTCCATATTGTCAGATCTACTTACAGTCCTCTAAAAATAAAACTTAGTTTACGGCATATTTTGCTGGTGTGTTTTAACTCTGACACGTAGAGAATAGAAAGAAAAAAACCTTATGATTAAAAAGTAATTAGGTGTACTTAATATTATATTTCTGTTTAAGAAATACTAGAGGGCCATCTTAGGAAATTTTAATTTTTAAACCTGTCTTAATGGCACGCAACATGTTATGCATATAAGTGTAATTTTTGTACAGGTAAACATTTATTTTATTTTGGATGTTTTTCCAGTAAGTAACAATAAATGTTGCTCAGTTTATCTATGTCAGACTTTTTATTGATGCAAGATGTACTAGATTTTATGGAACACATTTCCAAGAAAACACGTTTTGAATGGTTCTTTTCCTTTGCCAAAATACAGGAATCCTCGAAATTAAATTCATGTTTCAACGTTAATGCATGTTCTGTCAGTGTACATGCATTTATTTTTTTGGTTTTTATATCACTACGATGTGAGATCACTCTACTGTAAAAATTACGAGATGATTCTCGTATGTATATTTTGTTACAATTGGTACACGGTATAGAATAAACAACATTCGATGACTCCTGTATTGTGAAAGAATCCTGTGTTTTTGTGTATAACTTCGATACCGTTTTCACATTTTTGGTTGTAATTTTTAAACCACTAACATTTTTGAAGATGTTCGTTAGCTTCGGTGTCAAAACTTGACACCGGTTTTCACGATATATCGAACAGAAAGAGAGAAGGCAAATATTTATTCTACTGGAAAGAAAGAGAAAGAAAAGAAAGACAGAGGGCGCCAACTACTTTTTGAAGAAAAAATAGTACAAACGAAACTGGAGGTTAAGTAATTAATAAATTAATAAAGATATTAAGATAAAATAATTATTTAAACATGAATTAATAAAGATATGTTTTGATCGTCATCAATGTAAACCCCGACCGCGACCGCGACCTCCATCCAAAATCAAATAATTTTTCATTTTACATAGTACTTTTTGCTTGATTTTCTTTCCATTTGAATTACGTCATAATATTAAGAATTTTTTAATAAGAATAAAGTCCGACCCATGTATTTAATAAATAAAAAATTTTATATTAATGAACAATTGAATAAAGTTTCCTTGATATTTTGATTTTTGCATGTGTGCATGAGATAATTAACAATTGCAAATAAATAAATTTAAGATAAGGGTAAAGATTTATAAAATAAAAAGATACAATTATTGGTACTTTTGCTACTTACCAAAGTCATTCTTTTGGCGGTCTTCTAATTTATCGAACTAAAAATCTCCAAAGTTTTGTCCCAGAGCACAGGATTTTGTTGTACCAAATGAGTTAATAATTCATTGTAAATTTAAACCATTTCGGCAATGTATAATTACAATACTTGTGAGTATACAACAGCATTCAGTGTAAGGCTTAACGATGTAACGATGTTTAACTGCACATATAGTCACGTATGCCAACATTTCTGCGTAGTCGGTAAAAATCTGTCCAAATGTAGTGGCGGTGGTCGTCTAAATATCTACCGTCAGTGTTAAATAACTCGATTGTCCATTTTCTGCCCTATGTGGAGATCGTAATATCATCCTACGCACTATTGCTAATAAGGCGGCGACGCTAAAATGTCTGATCGGAAAAAAACGGTAAGTATGTCTCGGGTGTTACCATTGCTCCAATTTGACATTGCCGTCGGCGAGTCCGCGTTATCTCAACGTCGAGCGTTGTTAGCGCACAGTTCACACGTTGCACAGCACGCGCTTTAAGTCCACGGCAGCGTATACGTAAAAAACTTTTCATTTTCATCCATCTCAATTTATGATGTCAATATGATAAATACATTTGAAAATTGAAAATTTTTTATTAGACTGCAATAGGGAATAAGGCCCAATAATATCTTTTCCATATTCCCTAAGAGAATAATGTATGGAATTATATTGCAAAAACTGCAAGTGTATAATATCGTTATAATATTCACATTATATACACTGTTCGGAAACATCTCTAACAAACTTGATGGTGCTGAATGATTTTTATGAATTTTTTTAGTGCCCTAAAGCGTTTACTTCGCGACGTAATATTTAAGTAAATTTTCAGTGCATACTATGATACTTTTGTTTAATCGAAAATTGATAACTTTTATTAGCAATTTTTTATTCAAAAGAGTTATAACAAAATCTATAACAAAAATTTCATTGCAATATATGTATTATTAACGAAGTTATGATAACTTAAAATGTTAAAACTCATTAAGCTACGGGTCAAAAAATAACACCTTGTATTAATTAACTGTTATAGGAACATAATTTTAGTTTTAATCCTGGTTCCTTCTACCAATCAACTGTCCCATTAGATACATTTGTTTTAGCGCTTACAAATATTCCTAATTACATTTCTGAGTTTTTGGGTAGTCATTTTTGCAGCTGCTAGTTTAATTATGGCGCGAAGTTAGGTTACGACTTGTGGGCGATTTTGGTAAACAGTTCTCAGAAGAAGAAAGTTAAAATTGTGAAATCTATATATCAGAGTAGCCGATCTATCATCTAACTACCACGGCGTATCCAACGGTATGGACAATCTTCATGTAGCCATTACTTCACAGCCCTGGCATAATGAACAGAACACTTGTCTAACTGGATACTGGGAAGTTCCTTGATTTTATGTTTTCCGTAAAGAAAAAAAGATTAGTAATTCACTAGTCTACACCAGCCATTGATTTTTTTAATATTGACTTTTGCAGTTTATTAACAACGGGGTTTATCTGTTGCCCAACAGCTATAATTTTATTAAGATTAATTAAGATAAAATAAATTAAAATCATGTGGTTACCGAAATTCGCTAAAATATACTCAAAACTTATTTCCCGTTTAGGTCTTGATAATGAGAAAGTGAACAAAAACCATAGCAATGTGGTTTTTAAATGGTAACCATTAAAAAACTTAAAGAATTTCCGTGGCAACGTTATTTTAACACGCATTAGTAAATTGTTTTATTTAAGTTGTCAGTATTTTAATTTAAGTAAAACGTTCATTCAATTCAATTCTGAAAAATGGTTAGATTACCGGAAATGCATAAAATAACTGTTTTACAAATGATTGGTTACGGAGATAACACCCGAACACAACAGGAAGTAACTCGCCTATTTCATGAGAAATTTTTTAATTTACCGCCTATATCCCAAGGAACAATAAGTAAAATAGAGAAGCAGTTTCGCGAGTTTGGTCATGTAAGGCAGATAAAAAAAGCAGCTGCCAATGCACTGAGTGATGAACTCAAATTAGATGTGTTGCTTGAGTTTCAGGAAAATCCACATACATCGAGTAGACAGGCATCCACTACATTCAATGCTAGCCATACATCGATAGTAAACATATTAAAAGAAAATAAATTGCATCCCTATAAGATGATACCTACTCAGGAGCTCATGGAAGACGATTTTGATAGGAGAACTTTTTTTTGTGAGCAAATGATGGACATGTTGGATAACAATATTATCCAATTAGAAGACGTTATGTTTTCTGATGAGTGTACTTTTTCACTTAACGGTCATGCTAATCGGCAAAATTGCCGCTACTGGGCCACAGAAAATCCTCACTGGATGAGAGAAGAACACACTCAATACCCTCAAAAGGTTAATGTTTGGGCAGGGATCGTAGGAAACAATATCATTGGTCCCTTTTTCATTCAGGGCAACTTGAATGGCAACAATTATTTGGCACTACTTCAAAATGATGTCATTCCAACGTTGGCAAATTTATATCCTGATCCAGGAAACCCTCAAGTTCCAGCGAATACGATATGGTTTCAGCAGGATGGAGCACCACCACATTACCAACTTAATGTCCGGCAGTACCTCGATACAATATTTCCCAATCGGTGGATAGGGAGGCGAGGATCGATTGAATGGCCAGCGCGATCACCTGATCTTACATTATTAGATTTGTTTTTATGATGATATGTGAAAAGCCATTTGTACAAAACTAAACCATGACTTAAAAGAACGAATAACGCTTGCAATTAGGTCGATCACGCCTGTTATGTTAAATAATGTTAGAAGACAGTTTTATTTGAGGTTAGGATGTTGCCAAGACATTCGCGGTAAACATTTTGAACATCTACTTCATTAACATTCATAGTTATTTTTCGTGTTCTACATTTTATTACGTTTTGCATTATATTTTAGTTTTTGATTCTATTGTAGCGAATTTCGGTAACCACATTAATTTATTTTATTTTATCTTAATTAATCTTAATAAACTTGAAAGCGACAACATTTTTGAATGGAGAATGAAAAGACCTTTCAAACGATATATCACAAGCCTATACTTCCTATTTTAAAAATTGGGGTTGTACCTGTCATTCTAAAGGGGTTGAAGGTAGGGGTTGCATTTTCACGTTAAATAATGTCAAGTTATAATTTAAATTTGACGTGTTTCGGGATTTTTTATAAATATGTACAGTAACCTAATTAATGAATTTATTCAATTTGGCTTTTACACACTATATATTCTAGTTAATTTGATCATTCCTTCAATTTCTTTGTATGGAGTTATTTGTTAGGTTCCACATTTCGAAAGCCTCTGATTTATTGGTGTATGATATTTACAACATCTATGTCTCAATGTAGTATAACAATATGGATCGCACATAGCATTAAATCATCCTGTAGTGGTTCAAGTTTAACAAAGGCTCTGTCGCTTGTTCGGTACGGGTTTTAATTTCTTATTGGCCTTATTGATCATTTACCATCACTCTTGTACGTAAATATTCTCACGCGCATCCGCTTTAAAAGTAACGCATCCACCAAAGGGTTATGTAAAATAAATTCGTAATCTCCACTATAGTTAATAGCTTAAGGATTATCTGTGAAATTAAAAATAACGCAACATATACTTATTATATTACATTAATAACTAATTTTACATCATCCAAATACATCTTAAAACCCACTTCTTCACTACCGCTACTCGAGCTTCAGCTTCCAGTTAAGAATGAGACATGAAACAGTTAGCATCCCATTAGAAGTGATTTTCAATTTTTAATACAATATCGCCAAGATCCTTAATTATATAAAAAACGTGTGGGGCTGGCACATAAATGTTTGAAAACACCTGTAAAAAAACACAATGCTGATACATTCCCGGCTTTGATTACAACCAATAAGTACATTGACACTGTAAGTACCAATCTTTTAATTTTTCCTTTTTTTGTTGGTTGAGGGTGGGGGCTTAAACCTATCGTTTCTATTGACATATCTTTATATCATGTCTCTATTGTTTTTTATTATAATCCGGAATCCTGAAATTTTCCTTCCCGGATAGATTTTGAATCCTTGTCCCGATCCGCTATGCGGCCATCACTTACTTTCAACAATTATAAGCAATTCATTAGTGGTCGATATATTTCAATACAGACTTTCAATTATAAATGACTAATTAAATCAATTTATTTTAGGTACCTGATATTGAAAAATGATTAAAAAATCGATCTTTCTGTAGTGCCTATCCATTTCGGATGTTGGCGTCCATCATGACAATCTGTATTTTGCACCCTGCTGCTTTGAAAAGATTTGTGGTTTTTGTGTTGAACCAAGTATGTAGATTTTTCAGCCAAGATATCTTTCGCCTTCCTGGTGCATGTTTTCCTTCTACTTTTCCTTGTCGAATTAATTGCAGGAACCCATATCTTTCGCTGTTCCTCATGATGTGATCGACGTATTCGATTTTGGCTGTTTTATTGTGGTTAACAACTCTTTTCCTTTTTTGCGTTCTTAATAAAACGTCCTGGTTAGTAACGTGGTCGGTATAGGATATCTTTGGGACTCCACAATAAGGCCACATTTTAAAAGTCTCATTTTTCTTACAGGTAGCATATGTGAGAGTCAACGACTCAACTCCGTTTAACAATATAGGAAAGATATACCATCGTAGTAACCTGATTTTTATGGGTACTGATAAATCATGGCATTTGAATAGCTAACTCATTTTTTGAAATGCAGATCTTAATTTCTCTATCCTACATTTGATTTCTAGGGGATGATCTAAATTTTCTTTGACGTTCGTACCAAGGTAGATGAATGTTTTTACTCTTTCTATTGGTTGACCTTTTACACTGATTCTTCCAATTTGTTGTTGTTTGGTTCCGAAAACCAAACTGTGTACGGCTGATTTTTTCTTCGCATAGTCTATATATCCTTTGATGTATGATTTTTAGGAATAACCTTGAAATGTAACTCCTTAAGAAGATGGTCTGGAAAACATTACACGATACGGAGTTTGTTTTTTTTTGGAGTACAATAAACTTGACTTCGGCATTGATC
Organism: Diabrotica undecimpunctata; assembly: GCF_040954645.1. Taxonomy (NCBI): domain Eukaryota; kingdom Metazoa; phylum Arthropoda; class Insecta; order Coleoptera; family Chrysomelidae; genus Diabrotica; species Diabrotica undecimpunctata. The sequence goes on along the minus strand of NC_092804.1, from coordinate 78,220,633 downwards.
TTGGCATAACTCTGTTTAAATATACGTCATTTTGTTATTCGTTGAGTACCGTTGGTGATAAATAGGTTTAGAAGTTCAGCATATACATTATCAGGTCCAGGAGTGTAGAAAAAGAGTGTACATATGTGAAATTATGAATTTAATTTCAGTGTTTGAAGACTGTATTACATAGGGCTGGTTCAAATTAATTAAGATATGTAGTAAAAGGTTATATAGATAATAGCAAATCAAGTTTATAAAAAGTCTTACCAATCCTGTGCTGCTCACACACTCGCGATTTTTTTACCGGCTTTCACTGGCGGTTATTCTTCGTACGGGGAAGCTATCTTTACCGGTTTCTTAACATGTGTCTTGCGGTACGAACACTGAGATCACGAGATAGAGCACATTTGCGTCTGTATACGATTTAAAAGAGGATTCGCGGTACTTTTCGCGTTACTATAAGCGGGAGAGAGAGAAAGAGAGAGAGAGAGAAAGAATGTCTGTTGCTAGCGGCAGTCAACAGTTGAAAGAACAGTTGAAAGAATAGTCAACAGGCAAGAGAAAGTACGTATGTTGCTAACGATAGTCAACAGGGAAAAGAAGTAGTTCCTAGTGAAACTCAGGCGAAACCTCAAAAGCAGGCGAGATAGTCTTTTTCGTTAGCTATCTTACAACTGTCTGTATTTCTATAGGAGTGGGGTTGAAGTGGAAGTTGAAAGGGTTGGAGTAGGATAATGATTGTAAAATTGTGGTAGAATGATAGTAATTAATACAGCAAAAAAATGACATGATTTTTCGCATGTGAAAAATTGAACATACTGGGGGCGGGCGAGAAGAGTTACGCCACTGGAATGGGGTATCAAATAGTTACTTTGAGAATGAGGGTAAATCGGTATACATTAGGGACATTGTTATAAAAACTAAGATATTTAAGGACTATTTAAAATCTAAAGAAACTAACCTTAAGTCTAAAGAAACTATATATTTGGCTGAAATCGCCATTATTGGTTAAAGGTTAACCTAGCTACTTTCTTTACTAACCAAAGATATTCGCCATTAAGTGTGGATACACCCGCTTAAGCAAGAGAATCTTTGCCTAGGAGCAATTAGATACCTTTGTCAAAGGCCAGAAGAGTGGGATAGTCTCTTCATCTTTGATTAGTACAACACCACCTATCTTTAAAAGATCAGTAGCGATGTTTCACTTACTCCTACTTTGTCGTAGTAGTATATCTGATACAAGCAGTGGAACTGCCAGTCTTCTGGGAAATATAATTTTATATATTGAGTGGAATGTATCCAATAATGATTTTTAATCTGAGATCAAAAGGTCATCCAGTATTTCACTGTCCCAGTCCAAGGACAATGACCAGAGACGTTGTAAGAAACGTTCAGAATGTACTATATATATGCCCAAAATTTTTTTTGTTAAGGAAGGCGCCTCTTCACAAACAGGCGGCTTAAAAGAGAAATTGTCTTGATAAGGTGACCAGTTAATACCTAGAACATTAGAGGAGTTAATAACTAAGTTGTCCTTCAAAAGGATGAACTTTTGAAGTGGAGACCAGACTACATTCATTTGAAAAGGCACCAGAATATAGAGTTGAAAACCGTGAGTATTCAGAAGCAACCACAGTTGAAAATAGTGTATGTGCAACCTTTTCAAGTTATTAGCGCTGGTCAAGATATTGTCAATATTTGTAGAACTGTTTAGAGTAAGAAAGGCCACTGAGTGCGTTGTTTGGTTAGCAAAAGTTTGAACCTGAGGGACAATAAACAACGGAGGAGGGCAAGTTACATTGACGTTCACCATACCAGAAGGCGGCAAGACAGTCTGAGCTATCAAAGCCGGAATATTGTTGGGTACTGCAAGTGCTGTTATTACTTGGTCCTTTACGAATGGTATGGCCACGGTACCAGAAGAAAATGCAGGTTCGACTGAACCTAATGAATTAGATTGTGGGATGGCAATAGTAAGAACAGTTTGTCTTAAGAGAACTTTGATGGAAGCTGTGTCAGTACGAGGCTGTGAGAGGAGTATTTGATTTTCTTGTATTAATGGACTAAGTATGGACGTATTCGAAGAAGGGATGATTTTCAAAAAATTGGTAGGTATACTACCTTCTTCACAACGTGTTGCAATTAATAATAAGTCGATAGATTTTTGTCTTGTAATTTTATTCGAATGTAAGAAAGTGAGAGTGAATACATTCTGAGATTGAATAGAAAGTTTATTCACCTGTCGTATATTTAGAGTATTTAAAGTTTAAAGTTGAGAGATATCTTAAATTTGTATACGAGTTGAGGAAGGTATATTTGCCAATTCCACTGGCACACCGCAACAAGGCGGTACTGGAGTTAAGTTTTTAATAACTACTGGAGACAAATTGACAGCTGTCAAAATTGGAGCAGAGACTAAAACATTTTGTATATGTAGAGCTTGACTTGAAACCAAAGTATTGGAATCTTAACGGGAGAAATGTTAAGAAGAACAGGCAATCTAGATATTACAGTTTCAGTAATCGCAATTGGTCTTGGACTAGTTTGAAAAGTGACTGTTTGTGCTGGTAACATATTTTTTAAGAAGGTTGGCCTATTACATCTTGAGTACTAATGTTATTGAAAGTGATTTTATAAGTCGGCTTTTGAGGCTCTTGCGTCTGAGCTGGAACAATTGCAGAATTAAACCAAGTACTTATAGTTATTTCTTTGATCTGTTTGAACTGATTGTGGAGGAAGTCATCATTAAAAAATGCATCTTTAACTTCCTTTTGGCAATTTATATTTAAATTAGTACTTTTAACAATGTATTTACTGGAAGTGTTCGCCTTAAATTTTGTATCAAATTTAAAAACCTGTTTAGCTTCCAGTTTTTCTTCTAAGAAACATAAAGCATCTCTGATTCTACAATTAGAGAGGCCTTGTTCATTAAAACTAACAACGTTCGCAATTCTGGCGATATTTGTTTGTAAAACGTGCATCGCATAAAAATATTTTGAAATTTCTGACATTTTTTGAATTAGAGGATATTATAGTTAAATAGAGTATAATAAGAGTGTATAAAATAGAGATGAATGACAAAGAGAATAAAAAACGGCGACCCTTAGAAAGGTTACGAAGAGAAGAAAAGAAATATGTGTATATAAGAGTGTAATGAGATTATCAGTTTCTTTTTCTTGTGTGTGAATTTAATTTAAATTAACACTAATAGAGATAATAAAGCACTTGATTTAATAAAGCGATTATTATGCAACCACTTTCTAAGAGCAGAGATTATTGTAAAAATTTAGTTTGTGTCATCAAGCGATTTGAATAAAGCAGGTACGGTAAGGATTAAAGCCTATTGGCAATAATAGCGGGAAATTCTTGTAAAAATTTATTAATCCAAACAAAAGATCCCAAATTATTTACCTAAACAAAACGTGCGCAGAACAATACAATAAGTTGGAATAATACGGGCATAGTATAAAAAATAATTTGTGGTTAAACTGTGATGCGGGTATCTTTGTAGATAAAAGGTTAAAATTTTTACTACGTCACAGATATCGATAATTGGCTAATTTTACCTGACTTTCTTGAACAATAGAAAACTTAAAATTGAAATTGTAAATTTTAGTGGCAAGGAGCTTTGACATCTTTTAGTTGTGATATTGATATTTTCACTTCATCTGATGTGATTGGTAAGTGGTTATTAGATATGTAGGACGTAGGTTGTTCATCCCTATTATTATTATCAAGGAATTCTTGTGTGTATTTGGTCCATATGCATATTTTTTGATTTTTATCTGGGATGATGTTCCCCTGTTGATCTTGCAGTTTTCAAGCTGTGTGGGAATTTTTAACGAGGCTCTTTACGGAATAGACGAAGGCATCCTTCTAAATGGTGAAAGAGTAAATAATCTTAGATATGCCGACGACACCATGGTGATAGCAGATAGTTTAGAGGGACTTCGGAGGCTAATGGACAGAATAAACGAGTACAGTCAATAGTATGGACTAAACATTAATACCCACAAAACGAAACAAATGATTATCAGCAAGGAGAATATAAATGGAGCTCATCTATACATTAATGGGACGCAGATAGAACGAGTAAAACAGTATTGCTACCTGAGAACTATTATAAATGAACAGTGGAGCAATGTACAGGAAATAAAGTGCCGCATAGGAAAGGCAAGAACGGCCTTTAACAAAATGAGCGCCATCTTCAAAAGTCACAACATATCCCTAGATACAAAAATGAGACATTTGAGATGCTATGTTTTCTCTGTGTTGTTGTACGGGGCGGAGGCATGGACGCTTACAGACACCACCATTAAAAAACTTGAAGCATTTGAGATGTGGCTTTATAGAAGAATGCTGAGAATATCATGGACAGCAAGGATCACGAACAAGGAAGTTCTAGAAAAAATGAAGAAGGAACCAGAGATTGTGTTTACGATCAAACGCATAAAATTGCAATATCTGGGACACGTTATGAGAAATCAGCACCGTTACTCCCTGCTGCAGTCTATATTGCAAGGTAAAGTCAAAGGTAGGCGAAGACCCGGTAGAAGGAGAATATTATGGCTGCGGAATTTAAGAAGATGGTTTAAGAAAACCTCAACGGAGCTGTTTCGAGCCGCAGCGAGCAAGGTCATGATTGCCAATATGATTTCCAACATCCGAAACAAATAGGAACCAGAAGAAGAAGAAAGGAGTTTTAAAGACCAGCTGCTTGTTTTACCTTTTTATACATATTAAATATATCGTGTTTTTGTTCCAACAACTCTATCTCTTCACGCTGTGTTTTTTAACAATTTTCTGTGGACTTTCGTATTGGGTTCTCATTTGTCTCTAAATATTTTTGTACATTCTTTTGTTGTTCTTTGATTTTCTTCTTTCTTCCATGAGTATATTGTCATTCTTTCAAATTTTTTCTCTTCTTTTTTTTTATTAAACGTTCAACATATATTCTGGAGTGATTCTTCTGGATTATATGCTGGATCCATGTTACATAGCTTTTCTGAAAGAATCCGTGCGATTTTCTCTTTTGTTTCCTGATCTTATAGACTTATCATATCACATTTTTTGTTAATTTTTTTTAGGAAATTAGAAATCTAAACCTAAATTTGGCAATAACAGGAACATGATCTAACAATATGTTAGCACCATCCAATAAGAAATGTCTTGTTCACCATTAGGTAATTAATTTAATTCCGTATTATGTTTAGTGGTTAATCTTGCGGAGAGACCCTAGTATACATACATCTTGGTGGTAGTTTAAAGAATATATGCAGTATTCTTATTCCTCTACAAATAGTTTTAATCTATCTCCCTTTTCATGTCCCTTCCCTAGAATCAAAATTACCAATGAATTCACCGCTTTTTCCTTTACCAATTTTTGAGATCAACACTGCCATTAACGGCTGTGATCTATTAGAACTGTGGTCTATGTCAAATACAAGCAATATTAATATAATTGCTGTCAGCTTTAACAATCGTGGAGCAGAAAATGATAAGTCGATAGAGATAAACGTAAGAGAGAATAATGAAGTACTAATTACTATTGCTCAAAGAAGCAATATTCAGAGGACCTCGACGCATTTGGAGCTGAAGATGCAGAAAACAACTCCCCTGCTACAGAAAACGAGAAAGTGCTTAATAATTAGATCTGGCTGAAGATTGGTTCAGACCAACAGTCACGGGAAGATCAGATCATAGTCAAATCACCGTCAAATGAAGGGGCAACCCACTCACACACACACACATACACACACACACACACACACACACACACACACACACACACACACACACACACACATACACACATACACAGTATGAACAGATCACTGTCAGTCAACTGAAAAAAAAATTCATTTAGAATGTAAAACAATTTTTTAAATTGCTATTTTGCATTGCTAATCAATTTAATTTAGACTACTTACATAATACTAAATATAATCCTCAATATAAGAAAACAAGAAGGAAATTAGAAAAACTTTTTATATTTCTGCGACGCCGAAGGTCAAGGAACACCTTTTTCGTTTATCAACCATTTTTTTTTATTTCACATTAGGAACTTAACTTTCAATAATAATTATTGTCTTACGAAAAACTGAACATATCTGAACTTGTCGAGAAATAAATTATTGTGAAATTGAGTAAATAATTTATACAATACGTTATAATAAGGGTTATAAATTGACAAAACGTTATTATAGTCATCATAGCAAAGACGAAGATGACACTTATGTTACCAATTAAAAAATTAGATAAGAAAGCAAAAAAGATAGAGCTAAAGATAAACCAGCACAAACAAAATACTTGACGATAGGGAAGGGCGACATAACAACTCAGAAATATATGTAAAGAAAAACTATTGTTTTGTTTTCCTTTAATAATATTTCTATTTATATTCTCATTTTGTTACGCCACTGTCAAAACATTAAGTTCTTCTTTTTGTTTTTATGTTAGACATACTTGTGAGGTGGTTTGACAGTGACAATTCATTAATCTTACCATTGTCAATTGTCTGGCCATTATTACTTTTGCCTGTAATTTGTAAAATTAGAATATAAGCTTTAAATGTTGTCTCTTTTTTACAGGTAATGTATTTGTTAATAATTATTATTGTACAAAAAATAATAAAGTTTACTTTTTTACAGAGAAACGCAGTTGAGTTTATTTTAAAGTTTGCTGATAAAAAACCTTACAAAACAACATTTTTGCTAACAGAAAAAGGTATAATAATTTTTAATTATCAAAATGGCAAAACTGAGATTTGAATTTACTGTTAAATCATTGCAAACAGATACTAAAACAAATATTATTACCATAACCACAATTGAGAATGAAGAAAATGAAATTTTTGCAATGCCCCATGATATGCAAAATATTTCCTATCATGAAAAAATCCAGACGACAGCAGCTTTTCAGAAAGTAAAAAGGGCTCTAACAAAACGGGGTACTACAAGAAAAGTTTGGATTGCAGATGAAAATATTTTAAAAGTTTATATGGATAAAGATGGGAATATACAATTCAATGATTATCTTTTAGAACAACAAGATATTCAAAGGAAAGAATCTCTAACATCCACAACTGGTATCCAGTGGCGGCTTTTGGGGGTAGGCATGATAGGCTGGGCCTACCCAATAATTTTAAGAGCTTTAAAATTGAAAAACACATATTCAAAAATTATGTTAATGCATGTAAATAACTTTTAAATGTACTAAATCACTCAATACATTGCGTCCGTTAAAACAACTATGTTATCATATTCCCACAGAAAACATCGAATCGTATTCACGCATTTTAAATATCATTAATAGGCCCGATAGGAACTGGAGGACCCGGCTCACATAAGATCCCCGTACAATAAGCGTTTGAAGTTAAGCAGCTTGCCGGACACCGATTTATATTGCTGTGTTTATGCTCGCTGTTTAGGCACCAGACGATCAGGCCTACGTCGACCATCGTTGTCACTTGTAACGTAATTATCGAATTGTAATATAAATTATCTTTTAAATTATGATAAAAAAAGATGTAACATAATCTATAATTGTAACATATTTTTAAACAAACAACACAATTACAAACAAGTGCACGGTTGCCCAAATAAATTAAAAAAAAATCGTAAAATTCGAGAAAGAAAAGATTCCCATTCTCACACAAAAAAAAATGTATTGCACACACTGGCGGCTACAGAATTTTTTTGGGGAGGTCATGGATCTTGAGAGTGATTACTTTTCTCTGATGCAAGGTCACTTTTAGTCTTACCACCAATAGGATAAGTTGATTTCCAAATATTTTTAATGGGGGGGGGGGGGGGGGTCATGACACCGTGACCCCTTCCTCTCTGATTACACATAGCTTTATGTAATTTGCTGGCTTGGCCTACCCAAAATTTTACCACACCAGCCGCCACTGCTGGTATCCCACTAGATGCATTAGAACAGATCTTGGAGAGAGTTACAAAATCAAATAAAAAACCATGTATTGAATCATTTAATAAAAACAAAATATCCGAACAATTTGTGATAGAAAAATTTACAGGTAAAAATGTGAACGTTTTACAATGGATTGAAACATTTGAAAATCAGTGCACAAGATTACAAATCGATCAAAATACAGAAAAAATTGAACTTCTAAGATTATTTTTAGAAGGATCATGTGTGGATTGGAAAAGGTCAATGCTTATAAAATATTCAATAAATTCTAATTGGGATGAATGGAAAAACAAATTTTTGTGACACATATGCAGACAAAGGGTGGACTCCAGTGAGGTATGCTTTTCAGTTCAAATACAAAAATGGTTCCTTATTAGAATATGCTCTTAAAAAGGAAAGACTCATACTACAAATAAACAAATCATTAGATAAAAAAAGTATGATTAATTTAATAGCTATTGGACTTCCAAATTATATAGCTGATAGAATTGATCGAGACACTTTGAAAGAAACAGAAGATCTCTTCAATGAAATTAGAGGTTTAGAACACTTAATTAAAATTAAGACTTCAAAAACAAACGAAAAATGTTACTTTGAGAAAAAACAAGCCTGCAAAATTTGTGAAAAAGAAGGAAAAGGTTTACGCTACCACCTGGAATCAAGTTGCTGGTTCAGAAGCAAAAGTGATATTTCAAAAAATCAGCAGGTAAGAACTGTCAACAACCATAAATTAGAAATAGAATTAAATGAAACAAATCCAAAAAACTGTTAATACCACCACTAATTAGAATCAAGTTACTATTGAATGACACTTTAGAGATCTATGGAGTATATGATTCAGGAGCAAATGTGTCATTGATTAATGCAAAATTATTACAGATAAAAGCACATAATAGAGGTGACCTTCAAATAGTAAACTTGAGGACAATTAATGGTGTTAAAAAAACAAATGGTATAGTAACACTTAAGATAAAAATCTATAATATTGAAAAAGAAATGGATGTATTTATTGTAGATAATGAAAATTTCAATTATGATTTTTTAGTTGGGTTAGATTGTATTAAGAATTTCAGATTAATTCAAAATGAAGATCTAAGAATCACACAATACAACAACTCTAAAGAATTTGAAAATTTGTCAATTATTGATAATATGAGTATTCCTGAGTTTCCAGGTAACATATATTTAAATGCATCTAAAGAAAATATTAGTGATATATACAAATATGAAATAAATTTTAATGAGAGTATAAATATTGACAATTTTGAAATAGCAATTAACCATTTAGATTTAAATCAGCAATCAGAAATTGAACAACTGATTAATAAATATAAATCAGCATTTGCTAAAGACAAATATGATGTAGGTACTATAAGAGGGTATGAAGCTCATATTGACTTAATTGTAGATAAATACTGCTCCAAACGTCCATATAGATGTACCATTGAAGATAGAAAGGAGATAGAAAGTCAGATAGCAGAACTTTTAAAGAATAATTTAATTGAAGAGTCACATAGTCCATTTGCGGCTCCAGTGACTTTAGCATACAAAAAAGGAGAGGACAAAAAGACAAGACTGTGCATAGATTTCAGGGAACTAAATAAAATCGTTGTTCCTCAATCACAACCTTTTCCATTGATCGAGGACCTAATGGTAAAAACTAACAATTGTAAATATTTTTCTACTTTAGACATAAATTCAGCATTTTGGTCAATTCCAATGAGAGTACAAGATAAAGAAAAAACAGCATTTGTGACACAAGAAGGTCATTTCCAGTGGACTTGTCTCCCATTTGGTTTGAAGACGGCTCCAGCAATTTTTCAACGGATTTTAAGCAGCCTTATAAGAAAATATAAACTCTCAGACTTTACAGTCAATTATATAGATGATATCCTAATTTTTTCAAAAACCTTTGATGAACATATATTACACTTGTCCAAGTTATTTGATGCAATATTAAATGAAGGTTTCAGACTAAAATTTTCTAAATGTACCTTTGCAGAACAATCAGTAAAATACTTAGGACACATAATAGAAAATAGTTCCATAAAACCTTTAAAAGACTACTTGATTGCTGTGAAAAATTTCCCTGTTCCAGAAACTAGAAAGAATGTACGTCAATTCTTGGGAAAAATCAATTATTATCATAAGTTTGTCCAAGATATTGCAATAATTTTAGACCCTCTGCACAACTTATTAAGAAAAGATGTTGATTTTATTTGGTCTAAGGAGTGTCAAGAATCTTTCGATAAAATAAAGTCATTACTTTGTTCAGAACCAATATTAAGGATTTTCAACCCTGATTTACCAATTAATATATATACAGATGCCAGCATAAAAGGAGTAGGAGCTGTATTAAAACAAATTGATGAACATGGATGTAGCAAGCCAGTGGCATATTTTTCAAAAAAATTAATGGAAAATCAAAAGAAAAAGAAGGCAATATATTTAGAATGTCTAGCGATAAAAGAAGCTATAAAATATTGGCAACATCTGCTCATTGGAAAAGAGTTTATAGTATATTCAGATCACAAACCTTTAGAAAATTTAAACATAAAAGCTAGAACAGATGAAGAATTGGGTGACTTGACATTTTACTTATCTCAATATAATTTTAAAGTAAAGTATAATCCAGGAAAATATAACCAGGAAGCAGACTGTTTAAGCAGAAATCCAGTTTTAGAATCTCAAGAAAATACAGATGAAGTATTAAAAATAGTAAACCTGATCAATCTGGAAGATATAAAAATTGACCAACTCTCAAATATTGATTTGCAAAATAATAAAACTAAATACAGTTTCAAAAATGATATATATTATAAAAAGTCAAACAGAAAAGACAAAATTATTTTATCTGAAGCTTTAAGTAAAACATTGATAAAAAATGTACACAATACTTACTGTCACTTAGGAACAAACCAGATGTTAAATAAAATATCAACATTTTATACAGCCAAAAATATGACTACAAACATTAAGAAAATATGTGATAACTGTGATATCTGCATTAAAAATAAATCAAGACGGAAACCTAACTATGGTTTAATGTCACAATTAGGACCAGCTACATATCCATTTGAAATTGTCTCCATTGACACCATTGGTGGTTTTGGAGGATCTCATTCAACAAAAAAATATCTTTATCTATTAGTAGACCATTTCTCAAGATATGCCTATTGTTTGACATTAAAAACACAAAACTCTGATGACTTCATAAAGATAATTAAAATGGTAACACAAGATCACAAAATTAAAACTGTTATGACTGATCAATATCCTGGAGTCAACTCAAAAGAATTCAAAGATTTCCTACAGATCAATAATATCAAAATGATATTTACTGCTGTTGATGCACCATTTTCAAACGGTATCAATGAAAGATTAAATCAAACATTGGTTAATAAAATTAGATGCAAAATAAATGAAGGTGGCAGGAAAACAGCATGGACAACAATTGCTCAAAAATGTGTAGAGAAATATAATGAAACTGAACATACCATCACAAAATTTGCACCAAAATATTTAATAGAAGGAGAAAATATAAGCATCCTGCCACATGAATTATCATCTAAAGTCGCACATGCTGATCTCGAACTAGATAGAACAATTGCCTTAGAAAATACAAAAAAATCACATAATTATAATAAAAAGCAGTTCGATTTACATAGGAAGGAAATTGATTTAAACATTGGGGATTTAGTATATGGGGAGAACGGTAACCGCCTAAATAGAAAGAAGTTAGATGAATTAAATATTGGACCATACAAAATATTAAAGAAGATTTCCAATTCAATTTATGAAATTGATACTGGGCATATGAAAACAGAATCAAACTTCTTTCATATCACTAAGCTTACTCCAGTATTGAAAACAAATATTTAGTGAACGTTCAATATTTGTTTTAAAATTTCTTCTCCAAGGGGGGGAGATGTAAAGAAAAACTATTGTTTTGTTTTCCTTTAATAGTATTTCTATTTATATTCTCATTTTGTTACGCCACTGTCAAAACATTAAGTTCTTCTTTTTGTTTTTATGTTAGACATACTTGTGAGGTGTTTTGGCAGTGACAATTCATTAATCTTACCATTGTCAATTGTCTGGCCATTATTACTTTTGCCTGTAATTTGTAAAATTAGAATATAAGCTTTAAATGTTGTTTCTTTTTTACAGGTAATGTATTTGTTAATAATTATTATTGTACAAAAAATAATAAAGTTTACTTTTTTACAGAGAAACACAGTTGAGTTTATTTTAAAGTTTGCTGATAAAAAACCTTACATATATATTAACACAGAACTACAAATTTGAAACTATTTCCACCTTTAGCTACTAGGTAGTAACAATAAAAAAACCGGAAAACAGAGAACAGGGAAAAAAATTCTGAAAGACAAAAAAACATACCTACGAAATAAATAGAAAACCTGTTGAGAAGTAAGAGACTACAAAGGTATATAATCCACCTCATCCAAGAATAGGATTTTGAACGCCATGGCTTTAGATTTAATCCCTAGGGATTGTAAAGCTTAAATGAATGAATAAATTAATATCTGAATATTTTTTTACGAAAATAAAAAATAAGAACTAAAATTAAATTAGTTTATCACTAATTATCAATTAAGAGCCTCTCAGTTTACAGTTGATAACCTCTTTTAGTTGTCTTCTTCTACATTGCACAAAATCTATCTGACTTTCTTTTCCCACTCTATTATAGGTAACATACTGAATTTCAGTATTCATAAAGAACGTATTAATCACAGCCAAATCCCATTGGCTTTGTAAATTTAATTAGACTATTCCCTGCATCACTTTTTATTTCTATCACCCAACCTTCATGATCTTTTTCTATTCCTGTCCTTTTACTACCAATGCATGGACTGCGTGTGACTACTTGCTATATCTCTAACGAGTTTTTTTCTATTTACTCGCAAATTACCAACCACTTTTCGCTTGTAGTACTGCATGTTTATATTATTAATTAAATTACAACACCATTACTACAACTAAATCATTATAAGAAATTTTGAAAAATTTAGTCTCTACCAAAATCTAAAATCTAAAAAAATCAGCAACATTAAATATTTTTATTTTGATTTAAAAAGCTATATTTTTTATAAAATTTATGTTATACTATAAAATATTTGTTATTTTATTTCAAATTTGTTTATTTATATCTGAATGGAGAAAACTCCTACATTTTCAGTAATCTTCAAACTATCCTTTCAAATCAACCTGCCCCTTACAAATGTATTTTCCTACTGATTTCTAGCAAAATTATTGAGTTGTTTAAGTGCAAAACAGTGTTAACAAACAACACAATAGCAGCAGCCATCAGTGCGGCCGAATCTGACAGAACAACCCGTCGATGTCGATATATCTACAGTAATCCCCACCTTTGCCCTGTTGCTGTGTATACAGATGAGAAAGTAGGTACAAAGTGTTTCTCTTTCCAAAGTAAACATGTCGGCGTAATGCTGCTGAAATGAAATATAAACAGATTTTTGAATTTTCATTTTGAATAGTGTTATGGATCACGTTTTTTGCTTTTCTGTTCCTGAAAAGAGGGACTGAGAGTATTCGAAGCGGGTGGATAATAAATAACTGCAGGTGTTAGGAAACACGTCTAGTCATTTAGGCATTGGCGTAGCATAAAGGTTACACAGCTATCTTTTCAATCTAATATACAGCTAAATAAGAAATATTTTAAATATAAACAAAGAAGTACTAGAAAAAAAATTTGATACACCTATCAGAAATAAACTAAACAAAAAACATTTTTAGTTATTCTTAAAAAGCTTTGATGTGTTCATATTTTGTTTGTATCCCTCCATCAGCTCCTGCATTATAAATTTTAAGTCTTTATGTCAGTGCTATCGACAGGAACACAATATGACAAGACTACTATCATATTAAGTTTTGTCCATATTCCAAGATATATATATATATATATATATATATATATATATATATATATATATATATATATATACGTGTTTTTAAACTTGTGCAAATGAATTTTACAAAATGCTCTAAAATTTTATAAACAAAATTAAGTCCTAACTTAATAATTTTATAACCTATAACAATATGAACACTAATTTACAAAAAAAAATCAGTAATTTAAGAAGTTTACTGTTTGAATCGTTTTAAAAATGAGCTCTTATATTTTCTGGTTATTTTGGAGTGAAAAGTTAACACAAATATTTTTACATATTCTTCGCTTTTATATATCTATAAGAAGGAGTTTTACTCTTAGAGTGTAATGACAAAGAAAACAGTCTTATTACTATACTTAAAATTATCTTCCAATCTAAAATTTACACTCCACAATTCTCACACATGGAAATAAGGGAACATTATATTTCTTCTGGCTTTTCATATATTTGCGTTTGATCGCAATTAAGCCGAGCTAATTCATCTCAACTGCTTCCAAGAATTATTTTTAATACTTCGTCGGTTGCGGAAAGTCTAAAAAGCCAGTATTGATTTACAATTTTTTTTTTGATAATGGCAGAATATTGCTTCGTATTTTTATTCACACAGCATTACTTTCAATAAATAAATAAATAAATAAAATTTTCAGACACAAACATAGAAAATAAGGCATCATAAACTAACAAGAATCTACAAGTGAGCTATTTGGTGTTAATATTAGTTGCAAAAAACTTGAAGGGAATTATAAGTATTTTCGATAAATTACATCACAAAAAAATTATCACAAAATGTACATTAGTTATGTTATAAAATTATGTTTTAATTTGTAAGGATTATAAATGTAAAAATTTATAAAATAATTCAACAATTAATTTTGTAGATGACAAACTTTAAAAAGAGTAACATAGAACATCTTATAAATTACGACGGTTACCACGGCTTAAGAAAGTGCTTCTTGAAACCCAGTGGCAAAGAGCATCGCATACTAATTACTAACGTTAAACCAATACAATTAAAGCAGTTTCCATCTAATACTCTAGCAAAATTAGAGTATATAAAATATATAAAATGTACGTATCATCCAATTTCAATCTCTTGTCTCAGTCTCGGTCTCAGTCTACTGCCGTCACTACTATAGTGCATTGTGATCAGTAAAGTAGTATATGGAGGCTTGGGGGACTGAGATTTCGAAAGTCCTGAAGAAGACATCAAAGAGGATGTCTAAAGCTCGGCGCAGTGATAATTGAGGTGGTTCCATCCGGAAGCCTGTTAAGTTTAATATTTCTTGTAATAATATTAATCTTAGCTTTAGGTATGTATATATATATAATATAATATAATATATATATATATATTATATATATATATATATATATATATATATATATATATTGTTATGGATCAGTTTATCGATCAGAAATAGAATAAAAAGTTTTTTTATTATTTTAATATACCGCGGGCATATAAGTTAAAATACAACCCTGTACTTATTTGTAATAGTTAGAATAAGAGAAAACATTGTTCCGTGACGGGACCCTGACGAGTTTTTCCGTGAAAGACTGAGTGAATAGTGAAAGGACAATGGAACCCGTATAATTATAGATTTAGGAATAAACTTGTAATTGTATTTTGCGTTGGGCATTTTTCGAAAGTAAACAAGAATTAGATTTAGGTATAAGATAACAAGAATTTGGAAACTTATTTCTGTTGAAAAAGGCAAAATTGTTAATGGTTTCTGAAAAGTAATTTGAGTGAAAGTAGTTTATTTGGTTTAAATATCATGTTGGAAATTTTCTAAATCGAAAATAAGTGGGAAAGATGAATGCTTATAATTGGTTAAAAAGGAATGGTGGAAATGAGAGAGTTGAGAAGGTTGTGTGGGAGAGATTGAAAGAATTATTATGTTACCGGCAGACCAAAAGAGAAGACGTGTTTTCGTGTAGTCAATCTGAGTACCAGTGTTTTCGTTTGTTAGTAAAAAAGGTGGAAGCTGAGAGCAGATCAAAATCGAGAAGATTAATACCTCTTTTGAGTCTGCATAGTCCACGAGATATAATTGAGAAAGAAAGGAGAATTTGTGAATAAAGAGTACCGGTCAAAAGAGGCTTGGGCTTGTGTTTTCGGAGGAGTAGTTTGCTGGTATGCGGTTTGGATCGATGCTGAGAACGGGAAAGATTTGATGGTAGCCGGACATGATCAATCAAGGAAGGAACTGTGGTTTGATTGAGAGGAGACATCATTGGTGTAAAAAAATAAAGGTCAGTCAAATAATTTGAATGAAAGAAAATTTTAAGATATTCTAAAGATAAAATCAAATACAAGCATACGAACTAAGATTCCAAGTTTCAAAGAGTTATTTTTTTTGTGAATAAATTATATTTTTATATGGGTCATTTTTTTAGTAGATTTTATTATAAAACAGATCAATAGATAGTTTGTAATTAAAATTAAATTTAGAGTATAAGAGTTTGTTGGGAAAGATAATTGCCCACAATAGTTATTTATTAATATTCATCGTATTGCTTATTGAAAATAAATAATAATTTGTGTGCATATTTATGTTGTTTTAATGTTAGTTCCGTTTCCTGTTCTATCCCGATTATGAGCAACTAGGAGATACTGAACCCACTAGAAGAGATATATAAAGTAAACTGATTAAAGTAAAATTAAGAAGGCACCCTGAGAATTTTTAATAGTAATTGATTTGTATGACTCTGCATAAATTAGTGAATTAATTAATTAAATAATTGGATTAATTAAATTAGTGTTAATTAATAATAAAACATCATAAAGCAGATCACAACAATATATATATATATATATATATATATATATATATATATATATATATATATATATATATATATCTATATATTCATATATATATACATACATATATATATATATATATATATATATATATATATATATATATATATATATATATATATACACACATAACTATATAGTTATTATTATTATACTAGTTATTATCAAGAACAAAAACTTTTTACATTTATGACATTAAGGCTTATTTGTAATTGGTCGCTATTCTAACTTATTTATAAATTGTTTTTCTGTTAAAAAAGTTTTTCCAAATTATACTACAAAATTTAAGAAACATTTATTAGATAAGACAGTTTTTAGAATAGTTTTTTTTTTTAAATATGTTTAGCAGCAATTTATTCAAAAACTAATTTTATTTCAAAGTTAAACTTGATAATTAAAAGTTCTCCTATTAATTTTTAATAATTGTGTGTATATTAAACAGTATTTAATAGTTATATTACAATTAATTAATATTCAAGATTCCCATTGATGTAGCCAACGAGTAAACATTACCTTGTGATGTGATAATTCGAATTATTTTGTGTGTTATGGAAACAGTAATTATTATTGGACTATAATATTATTATATTCAACTGAAGGAAAACTGCAGATACAGGTAACTGTTATATTCCTATTATTTTATCCACAGTGTCCTAATAGGACGACTGTTGCAATACTAAAAATTAAGTGAAGTGTTTTTGGTATCCAGGAACACTCACAAAAATGAACTCAAATCAAAACCTCACAACTCCACAAGTCCTCCCCACAAAATCATATGTCGCTGCTACTTTATCCAAACCTCCACCTCCTACTTTCCCACGTAAGGAGCAAGCCATTTTAATGCACGCTATACCAAATACTGTTTTATTTGACTATGTTAAAGCTATAGGGGACATTGTTATCCCAAAAAACATTACCTTTGCATCACGTAATCCAAATAACCGCATCTGTATTTATCTTTCCTCGCCTACAGTTGTCGATAACCTTCTAAAAACACATCAAAATATCTCTATCAACTCTACAGTAGTTCCCATCAGAAGACTTATCACCCCAGCTAAACGCCTTCTTATATCTAACGTATCTCCTTCAATTCCACATTCCATAATTGAGAAAGCCCTTAAAGATATTGGATTACAGCTGGTCTCTCCTGTGTCATTTGTGAAATGTGGTGCACTCGGAAAAGGTTATGCACACATAATGAGCTTCCGAAGAGTAACGTATATTATCCCCGATAAAGAGAACTTTTCAATAGATAGAAACTTCGTTATTACATACGAAAACACACCTTATAGAATATTTATTTCTACGGATAAATTGCATTGTTTTTTATGTAAAGAGGTCGGACATACCGCTGACTCATGTACCAATAATCCAACTACTTTTTCTCAAACTGAACTACCCCATCTAGAGCCCTCTACATCTGAAATTACTGATATAATTTCTGACGTAAACACTCCTGTTCAATCAGACCTAACTACTTTAAATTGCACAGAAACCCACACTGAAATAGATACTGAAAGTATACACCCATCAATTCCACCCACACAAGGACAAAAAAGAGCTATATCAACAGACAGCAATTCTGATATTCCTTCTCTATTATCTTCAGCAAGTACACCCGAACCAGCGTCTAACCAAATGCTTCCTCCGTTATCCACAAAAACAAACACTTTCTCCAAACCTCACAAGAAAAAAGCAAAAACTACAAAATCAGAGGAACATAATCTAACAGCTAGTTCACTACAATCCGTAGCGGCCATTTATAAAAATAATCCATCTGGTCTAACTTTGACCGAGACTCAGTTTATTGCTTTCCTAGAAAATCAAAAGAAAAACTTACGAGACTTCAAAAGAAAATCAAAAGACAGCTAAACCCAGATGACTCTGATAATATCAGCGTCTCATCTGAACTCCTAACCGATGATAAAACCAAAACCCTTATCTCCCAACAGCAAGAACAACCATCTCAGTTGCCCCTTACCCCTTCAACTCAAGATTCACCTTCAATTTAATCCAATGGAACTGCGATGGGTTCTTTCCCCGTATTGAAAGAATCCAACAACTAGTGACAGAAAAACAACCCGATATCATATGTCTACAAGAAACGAACTCAAAAATATCTAAGTTTCCCACACTAAAAAAGTTTGAAGGATATCATTATATCAGAACTAATTGTGACAGAGCCAGTGGTGGGACATCTATTTTTATTTCAAGTGAAATATATTCATCCCATCTTCTCATCACCACCGAACTCGAGGCTATCGCCGTAACTACTTGGTGTCCTAATAAACTTAAGATATGCAGTGTTTACATTCCTCCTAACTACCCCCTTAAAGAAATTGAAATTCTAAATCTTATATATCAGCTCCCCGTTCCATATATTCTAGTAGGTGACTTCAATGCTCATACCTTTATGTGGGGGTCAAACCATACTAATGGCAACGGTAAAACTATAGAAAACGTTATCAATTGCACAGACTACTACTAGTCTACTTGTCTACTAAATACAGGCTCTAATACGCATCTGAACTTCTCCTCTGGCACATTTTCGGCGATAGATCTTAGTTTTAGCGACCCAAAAACATATACTTCACTAACTTGGAAAACTTCCGATGATCTATATGACAGCAACCACTTTCCAATATTTGTATCATCTGATATCTCCAACCATGAACAAACTATAACCAGAAACTTCTGGCGGCTAAAAAATGCCGACTGGATAGACTATACTTCACAAACAGATATCACCTTACCTTCTCTATCCCTATCCGACAATATTAACAATAATCTATTATTAATCACAGATTCCATACTTAAAGCTGCAAATTTGGATATAGGCAAAAATAGTATTTCCCATAAAAGAAAGGCAGTACCTTGGTGGAATACATCTTGCCAAACTGCAACAGAACAACAAAAATTAGCTCTTAAAAATAACCGTAAAAACAAAAATCTGGAGAATCTTATTGAACTAAAGAAAACCAGAGCCAAAGCCCGATTTATTATAAAACAAAGTAAAAAATCATCTTGGAGAGAATATGTATCCTCTATTAATTCAAGCACCAATCCGGCGGACCTCTGGAAAAAGATTAGGCAAATCCAAGGAAACAACACCAACCTCAAAATCTCTAGTATTGCTGTAAATAACACTACAATCACTGACAATCAAGAAATCGGTGAAACCCTAGCAACCCACTTCGACACTAAATTCAAAAGTAAAATAGATGCCTCCTTACGAAAACCATTACCTAACGCCCCACCCTGTTCCTCGCCCGAAACAATAATGGACATCACACATCTTAATTCTCCCTTTCTTTTTGAAGAACTAATATCAGTTATTCAAACTTGTAAAAACAATGCCGCTGGTCCTGACGACATTCCTTACATATTAATCAAAAAGCTCTCAAACTGTAGCCTACTCAAAATACTTGAGATGTATAATTTAATCTGGTCATCTAACCAATTTCCCAATCAATGGCAAACCTCTATCGTAATACCTATTAAAAAGCCTAACCTAGAACGTTCCTTGGCCAACTCTTATAGACCTATATCACTAACTTGTACGATGTGCAAAATATTCGAAAAAATGATTAATAAAAGACTCCTATGGTTCATTGAAAAACATAAGATATTTGCTAGTGAACAGTCAGGATTTCGTCAGAACCGTTCAACCCAAGACAACCTTGTAATCCTCCAAACTCATATATCAGAGGCCTTAAACAAAAGACAAGAAGTCGTAGCTGCCATATTTGATATTGAAGGTGCTTTTGACACTATAAGTAGGCAATGTATATTAAACAAACTTATCCTTCTTAATATTAATGGTAATATATTTAACTTCATACGAAATTTTCTATCTTCTAGATCGTTCAGAGTCTCTGTCAACGGTATTTTATCTTTTACTTATACTCAAACTGATGGCGTACCTCAGGGATCGGTACTAAGTCCTTCACTTTTTAATCTAGCAATAAGTGATTTATGCTCTCACCTCATTTCCCCTATTTAACATATCATGTATGCTGATGACCTAGTAATTTACTGTCATGGACAAAACTCTTCTACCACCTCGAAGCTTATTCAAACTGCTGTTGACACACTTCTAAAAAAAACTAGTGACATGGGGTTATCTATCCAATGTAAAATCTAAAATTATAAACTTTAGTAGACGTCCCCCTTCTCCATCTCCACTTATTTTGATCAACAATGTCCCTCTTCCTGTTGTTAAACAATGCAAAATTCTCGGATTAACGTTTGACTCACGAATAACTTGGAAGCAACATATATTTGCAATAAAAAGAGAAACGAGCATAAGACTAAACATAATAAAAACTCTATCACATCATTATTGGGGATCTGACGAAAACTCACTTCTTAAAATATACAGATCACTAATACGCTCCAAGCTAGATTATGGTTGTCACATATATAAATATATATATATATATATATATATATATATATATATATATATATATATATATATATATATATATATATATCCGCCTCCAAAACATATATTAACCTTCTAAACTCAATTCACAACACAGCCCTTCGTCTTTGTATTGGCGCTTTTCGATCTAGTCCTGTAGATAATCTTTATTGCGAAGCTAACGAACCTCCTCTTTGTATAAGACGAAAACAACTGCTACTCTCTTATGCAGCATCGGTATCAGCTAACCCCTCTAATCCAGTGCATCCCTTATTTGTAATGTCCACGTATAATTTACACAATACCAATTTCTTACCACCAATAAAACCTATTCCACTAATTTTAGCACAGACACTTAATGATATCTCTCTTACACATACCCTTCCTCTTTATCTCCCTCCATCTCCTCCTTGGATCATGTCCACGCCCAAATTTAACACCTCGCTCACCAACTTCGATAAAAATAAACATCCGAAAGAGATCATTATAAATGCATTTAAAGACATTATAGATACAAATAAATACGACCTAATATTATACACGGATGCCTCAAAAAATGACACAGGAGTAGGCTGCTCTGTTACAACCTCTCATTCACTAATTAAGTCATCACTTATACCAGCCATCAGCAGAGTTCATACTGGCGAATTATTTAGTATATTGCAAGCTTTTAACCATATATCTCCACCTAATAAGCAGGTTGCCATATGCACAGACTCTTTAGCATCAATCTATTCTATCAAAAATATATTTACTGATCATCCAATCGTCCAAAAGATCCTAGACTCTTACCAAAGTATCTTGTCCCAAAACATAACAGTTACCATAATCTGGCTGCCATCTCATATTGGTATAGAAGGCAATGAAACTGCAGATGACTATGCTAAACTTGCTACAGCATCACCTGAAATCACCGATAAAATTCAAATTTGTAAGGACCTAAAATCATATAATAAAAGAAGAACCAGACTCCTTTGGCAGCAGCATTGGAACTCTAACCGTTCGATCTTACACGAAATACAACCGTCAATAACCAGTCAGCCTACATTTGACTATTCAGCCCTCTCAAGACGAGATCTCATTGTGATCAGACGACTTCGGATAGGACATTCAAAACTCACACACGGCTACCTAATGTCCTCTAGCATCCGTCCCTCCTGTCAAATCTGCCAATCATATTTGACAATCAAACATATTCTCACTGAATGCCATCAACATTTGGCCAGAAGATTACAATACAAACTCAAAAGTGAAGTACGAGATATCCTAAACAACCCTGACCAAATCAAAGCTGTGCTACAATTCCTTAGAGATGAACACTTATATCAAAAAATATAATTAGATTTTAATTTAGACATTGTATAACATATTATTATCATTCCGTATTATTGTAACATATTCTTAATGTAACACTTAATGTTTGTGTAATGAAAATTCATGTTATAGTACCTGTGTAAGTGGCCATAGTAGCCGAGCACGTTAAAGTTGAAATAAAAAAAAAAAAAAAATTTATTTGGTGAGTTAATATAATTTTTTTTTCTAGTTCCACTTTGTAAGATATTTTGTATTTTTTAGCAGGTCTTGAAAATAATTGTAAACACAATTGAAAGCTGGAGATAATAAATAGTTAGCCAATAGCCCCTTTTATTGATTCCAACGCATCCAAAACACACACACACACATATATATATATATATATATATATATATATATATATATATATATATATATATATATATATATATATACATATATATATATATATATATATATATATATATATATATATATATATATATATATATATATATATATATATTGAGATGATTGGTGTTTAAATAATTAATTTATAAGTTATATACTAGATAATATTAGATATTAAAAGTATTTGGTTATTTTAATAAGTTATATATTATAAAAAATTATTTATATGAGGGCATTTTTAAGAAATTAGCATGTAATAGGTGTGGGAAGTTTTTTTTTATATAATTATAATATTGTAAATATATTTAAGTGAGCCATGTGCGTAGGCAACCAGATATACATACTCTGAAAGTGACGTTTAAGTAATGATTACGAATATAAAGTGGGGTTATAATAATATGTTGTTTAAAATGTGTAGTTTATTAAATTAGAGTGTTAAATTACTGATTTAAGTGTATATTCTGATCTGAAAAGCCTAAATGTCAACAAAATTATCAATAGAAAATTAAAGAATTCTCCAGAATACAGAATTTGACCTTTGTTTACGGTAGAACATTCTCGAATAATGGTTATGTCTCTGGATCGAACATACACTTTTTCCAGAACATTCATATAGAGGAAATAGAACAAATTGAACAGGATTTCAAACCAGATGGTTCTGGAAGATTGAAAAGGTATAAATACTCGGTGATTTGGATTCAAGATGGCCAGTTTTATTATGAAAGTTAGTTAGAGTCAGTCAATCAGTTACAGTTCAGTAAGTTCAAGATAGTCAGAAGGTCCAATTGTTCAATATAGTGAGTTAAATGAAGATTAAGAAACAGTATAAAGAAAATATTATTGAAGATTAAAAATTATGTTATGTATAAATGGTGATTGGATAATGGAAGAAGTATTAATTGTATATTAAAATTATATAATATATTTGGTGATTGGATATTGGTATACTGAAAAGAAGAATAAATATAAATATATAATATATTTGGTGATTGGATATTGGTATATTGAAAAGAAGAATAAATATAAATGCTGTTTGCTGGTTTGCTTGGTGGTTTATAAATGCTTAAGAAGAAATATATTTTAAATTGGTGGAAGCTGATAATTGAAAAAAGTAAATTTACAAAAACAAGTATAACCGAAGCACGAAGTCATTGAGTGGCGATTAGAATCTATATAGTGGAAAACAGTTCATTTAGGCATTCAGTGAGAGAAAGGTACAAAATTTTGTTAATATAATTTAGTTAGTGTCATAACAATTTCAATTTTGAAGATAGTTTGTTTAAATTTTACATTGTCTATAGAATTTAATTAGTTTCATAAGAATTTCAATTTAAAGATAGTTTATTTTAAATTTACATTGGCTAGGTTAGATATATATGTGTGTTTATATATATGTTTATTAATATATATATATATATATATATATATATATATATATATATATTAGATATATATGTTTATTAATATATATATATATATATATATATATATATATATATATGTATATATATATATATATATACATATGTATACTTTTGTTTTAATATTTTATTTATAATTTTTTTTTAATTTTATTTATATATATTTTTTTTCCTATTTTTTCTTCTTTTTTTCTATTTAAGATTAAGATTAAGATTAAGATTAATATTTAATCTATAGAGGTATGTCTTGACAGTGGCATGGTTAAAGAGACATCCAACAAACATGGAATAAATATTTCTATTGGGGTAACTTTTTACGGCAAATGGCTCAGTAGGTAAAACTGGATGAATTCTTGTATACAGATTATTTCTTCGATAACAGAAAGCATTCCATTCAATTGCCCAATTTTGTTTTAGACTTTTCTTGCAAGTGGCTGTTAGATCGCTTCTATCTAGCCAAGTTATTTCTGATTCTTTTCAGATTGCCTCTTTAGCATACAAATCTGCTTTGAGGTTACCGGAAATACCAAAGTGTCCCTTTACCCAGACGAAATTTACAGTAGTATGTTCTTCCAGCAGCTTTAGTTGGTTTTCTAAAATTTTAACGACAAGACTATTTTTATATAAATGTTTACGTGAGTTATCTAAAGCTAATAAAGCAGACATTGAATCTGACATAATTACAACTTGGTGGTTAGAAATTTTTTGTTGACAGCCCATTCTAGAGCTTTATGAATTGCGAACATTTCTGCAAAGTATATAGAGCATTGTTTATATAACTTGAACATTAGGGATTCTTTGTGATCCGGAATATATACAGCACAACCGACTCCTAATCTTGATTTAGAACCATCCGTGAACATTCTGCATGGATTATTAAGCTTGGCTATCTGATGGTGAAAATCAACTGGATTCTCATTGTCAAAATTGGGATACCAAACATTGACTTTGGTATAAGAAACATTGAAATTTGATTGAAAGAAGTTTAAGTCACACAGAGTGTTTAGACGCTGAGAAACGTTAGGATATGCCACTGCCAGAATAGGAGAATTCCTGTTATGCCACCATTTGTCGACTAGATTAGAAAAAGAAATATCACATATTTTTTGTAGCAGCTTATTTTGACTGTAAGACTGGCATTTGAGAATACATTTTTCAGCTAAAAAGAGTCGTCTTAAATGTAAGGGAGGTTCCATAGATTCGGCTAGAAGGTTCTCTGTAGGTGTAGATTTAAGCGCAGCTAGAACTAATCGCAGAGCCTTATACTGAATGCGGTCTAGTTTTTTAAGACGACTGTTTGTGGCAGATCCGTATAGAAAGCTTCCATAGTCAAGAATGGATCTGGTATACATTGCGTATACATGGCGCACGATAAAACATTAAGTTAATCTTAGGGTCGGCACCCCATCGATAGAGATTAACTACTTTAAGAATATTTAAACTTTTGTCACATTTTATTAAGCACTTGTTAATGCGTTTGTCCCATGTTAACTTGGTGTCCAATGTAATACCAAGATAAGTGTAGTGATTGTGAACGGGTATACTTAGGCCGTTAAACATAATGCTGGATATAACTGGTAAACGATGTCGCGTAAAATCACACATAATCGTTTTTATTAAGTTAAGACTTTGTTGGTATGAATTATTCACAGTGTTAAAGTAGAAGTCGTCTGCATATTGTAGTATATTGCATTTAATGCCTATACTGTGAAGATCTATATTGTATAGATTAAACAACAAGAAGCTAAGGACAGAGCCTTGTGGTAGACCTAGATGCACTACTCTCGGGCCAACCAATCTATCATTACATCAAATGAATACCTGTCTATTAAAAAATAAGTTTACTAACACATATGAACACAAAGGTGGAATACCTATGTGCTTTAGTTTTTCAAATAATAGATTTAAATTGACGTTATCATAAGCTCCTGAAATATCAAGAAATATGGCAGATAGATAATTATTATTTGAGTAGGATAACTGAATATCAGTCGTTAATTGAGACACACAATCCATAGTCCCTTTTTTCTACGAAAGCCATATTGACACACTGGGAAAATATTTTTGTTTTCACACCACCATTCTAATCTGCTTTTCATAATTCATTCAAATGTTTTAAGCAAACAAGACATAAGAGAGATCGGTCTTAGGGCAGTACGCTGGTTTAATTTGGGTATAGGAATAACCAAGCATTGTTTAAGAGAATCACAGTTGTCTCCTTTAAGTAAAATATTGTTGTATATTTTACACAGATAATGTATGGCAATTACTGACAGGTTTAATAGCATGCTATAGTTAATACCGTCAATACCAGGAGCTGTATTTTTAGAACTCTTTTTTCTATTTTCTTTAAGTTCGTCAGCTGAAATGGGGGTTAGTAAAAAGTGATCATTAGTGGAGATGCTCGGCATAAATACTGGTAGATGGACATCTTTTTACTAAGTAAGAAACAAAATCGAGCCCAACTAGATTTGGCTTTTGAGCGGAAAGTGCGTTTACATATAGCTTCATTCCTCTTATATTCAATAAAGTTTGAAAGGGTAAGATTGGATTTATACATTTTAAAAGAATTTTTCCTCGAATTCGAAACTGTGAGACATTCATTATCCCACCATGGTGGCGTTTTGAAAGATTTGGCTGAGGGTTTGATAATTTTAAAAGATTTGTTGGCTGCAGTAGTAATAGAATCTAATAAGAAGAATATCATTTCATTGGTTTTGTTTGTATTTGATTCGTATCTTAAGATGCTCTCTACAGAATCCCTAAATTTTTCCCAATTTGCATTCGACATCGACCACTTAACTGAAGATGTAAAAATTGTGTTTTCAAATTTCATATCCTGTACAGAAAGTCTAATGAGAAAGTGATCGGATCTATCCTATCGGATAGGTATCTGAAAGAATGGTCCAGTCAAAGGCTGAACATAAACTAGAGCTTATAATAGTAAGATCTACAACCGATTTGATCTGGCCTGGAGAAGTAGCTCTAGTAGCCGATCCGTCATTTACAACAACTAGAATAGGAAATACATCTAAGGCTTTTACAAGTATATTACCATCAACGGAACATAAATTGGATCCCCATAATCCATGGTGAGCATTAAAATCTCCGGTAATAATACAATCATTGATAATTTTAAAAAAAGACTAACGTAATCTTGCGTTGTTACTCTAACTTTTGCTGAACGGTACACACTCAGAATAGAATAAATTTTTTGGTCAATCTTAACATTTACACCACAAACTTCGAGATTAGGATTGAAAATGTTAACGAATGAAATGGGCTCATAAATAATGTTATTTGCTAAAATTATATATAAATGATAAACTAATATAAAATTATTGAAGCAAACAGTATCAGATGGTTTGACCAAGTTTCTGATAAAAGAGCTATATCAAAACGTTCTTCAAAAAGTAATTGATTTAAAGAATATTTGTTTGCATTTAGCCAACGAATATTCCATTAAATAATTTTAATGCTTTTGGAAGCCATTAAAGTTATGTAAAAATGTTACCTATAATATCTTTAATTTTATTTTCTAATTTAATTTCGTAGATTTTAAGATTAGATTCTATATTTGAGGAAGAATTGCAATAATCCTGGATACTTTGTTGGATAAAATTTTTGAGTGAAGCACTGAACTGACTGATAAACTTATTGAATTCATTAGGAGGTTAAGGGTTTCCAAACTGAAATATAGATCCCGAACAGAAGCTGGTCTGGTATTCTCTACGAATAGAAGGAAAATTAGGAGTTGTCTAAATTTTTTTTGTTTTTTTTGGGGGACTTACTGTAGGGGAGGATATATGCTTGTGAGTATTATTATTTTCGTAAGCAGTGCTAGAATCCGAAGGCTTAGTGGAAGAGCGTTTTAACGGAGGGGAAGTCAGTGCCACAGGTAGTTAAGGGTGCACATTTGTTTTTTTGAACTAAACTAGAATAACTTGTATTTTCAATAGCTTTTTCAGCTTCTTTAAACGAAATATTTAAGTTAGCCATAGCTTCTTTAGTTTTTTTTTGTTTCAAGTATTCGGGCATTCTTTAAAAATTGACTCGTGTTTATTATTTTTACAATAAACGCAAAATGCATTACATTTATCGGGGCAACCAATTTTACCTTTATTACCGCATTTTTTACATCTTTTTTTGACTTACATTGGGTTGTTGCATGACCAAAGCTAACAATTACCATTTTTCTAGGAACTCTTTCGGATATACCATTATTTTGAACTAATCTAGTCATTCTTTAAACCTTTTTAATAGGAATATTAGACTTAATAGTGTTAAGCAGTACATTCTCACTTAAACTAGTATCCACTCCACGAACGAGACCTTTTTTTTCTGTTAAATAATTTGGAATATATGCTATTATTTTTCTCAAAAAAATCTTCAGTAAGTAACTTATTAGCAACAGAACCTGAATCTACTTGGATTTTAATACGGTTTTTACCTGCACTAACAATTTCAATATAATTCAATAATAATTCAAATATAAAAAAAGGACCATTATCATTAGAACTGAATCGATTAGATGAAATAAATTCCTGACTTTTTTGAATATTTGTTTTAGCTAAAGTCGATGGCAAGCTTGTATCAATACTGTTTTTAATGTTATTTAAGTAGTCAACCTGAGAATTACAATGCAAAGCATTTGTAGTTATAATTATGTCATTACCATCTGTAAATTCAATGTCCTCTACACCAGGATCTGGTGGATCTTTCTCAGAAATGCCATTTTTGCCCGCGGACATGACGGGGCACGACGTTTAAAAAAAAGTATATAAAAAATTTCTACTTACAGTACAGTTGACAGAATAACATAACTTAAAATATAAAGGAAAACAAACAAAATCGGCTAAACACTCTGTATTATATCTTGAAACATTTGACAGTGTAAGTTTCTCTTCCTGTAACTTTCTGTTGGGGAACCTTTGAAATAATCATGATCGTACCTATGTGTAAGTTTTATATGCTCAGAGGATGTAACCTGTATTATGGTATTTGCCATAGCGGTTAGATGGTCCATATCTTGTATCGGCCAGTTTTTAGTGCACAAACCAGTACTGCGTCACATAGTGACACCTTATAAGATCTGCGTATTTAGTCAAATAAACTTACTTTTTTAGAGGTTTCAGGTTATTGTCTAATATTATTTTTATTTTTTTTTGTATATTTTTCTTTTTTTTATACTCCATCATTTTTTTAGAATCCACACGGAAACTAAGTTCTTGTAGCTGGCTGTATACTATGTATAACAAAAAATTTATTTAAAAAATCTTTATAAAAGGTATATAATTATAATTTTATTAGGGTTTTTTAAAGAAATTTTTCTAGAACTTAATGGAAACCTTTACCTGTAAAACAAAAAACCCAAAAATAAGTCGTTTCATCCCAAATTCATCGATCCTTATAAACCTTTTTCTTTCTCCTTTCATCTTCTTGTAACTGTATAATATTTTAAATGTTATATTTATATGCAATTTAGATTTTTACCTAGAACTGGCCTAATCTAAAGGAATTACAAACTAGTAAGTATATCTTAAACAACCAATTCTAAGCAACTTAATGTAAAAGCAAACTCACAGTCTCACACCGACTGTCAACAATCTGACAACGTGAAGGGTTTTAATGACTTAATAATGTGTCCTCTTACAGTAGACTCCTTAAGGAAGTTAGTAGGAGTTCAGCGCCATGGCGCAAAATGTATATTTTGTACTAACATGACGATATTATTAGAGAAACACAAACATTTGTACATAAATAAAATTTGAATTGCAAATTCAGTTTTTTATAGTGTTGACTTAGGAGGCGTAAGTTTTGCTACGTTCCTATGCAACAGAAACTTGCTCAGAGGCGTACCATCAATTTAACCCTCTTAGAATTATTAGTATTTTTAAATGCAAAGAGATACGAGATACCTTTTTTATTCTTGATTATGTTACCAGGTCTTGAGTTTATCCTTCAGTGTTGGCAATGTGCCGTAGAAAGTTATGGTTAAAAATATATTTTACTTTTAGCTGACAATAATCTATTTGACAGTTTTGTCAGTTGAAATTGGCATATGAACTTTTGTAAACGAACCAAAACCTTTTGTGACTGGCGCCGATAGTTGAGTCCACATATTTTTTTTGCACGTGAATAGCATGATTATATATATATATATATATATATATATATATATATATATATATATATATATATATATATATATATATATTATATATATATATATTATATATATATATATATATATATTATATATATATATATATATATATATATATATATATATATATTATATATATATATATATATATATATATATATATATATATATATATATATATATATATATATATATATATATATATATATATATATTGTTATGATGTATTGTTTGTTTGAATGATGAGCAATGAGTATTTTTAATAATATAATATATAGGGTTTTTATCGCGGTCCTCAAAGAATTAGTTTGTAAGTACTTTTTTAAATTATCTTTATTATAACTATTATGAAACACACATATATATCTAACCTAGCCAATATAAATTTAAAATAAACTATCTTTAAATTGATATTCTTATAAAACTAATTAAATTCTATAGACAATGTAAAATTTAAACAAACTATCTTCAAAATTGAAATTGTTATGACACTAACTAAATTATATTAACAAAATTTTGTACCTTTCTTTCACTGAATGCCTAAATGAACTGTTTTCCACTATATAGATTCTAATCGTCACTGAATGTCTTCGTACTTCGGTTATCCTTGTTTTTGTGAAATTACTTTTTCCAATTATCAGCTTCTACCAATTTAAGATATAGTTTTCTTCACCAGCATTTATACACCACCAAGCAAACCAGCAAACACCATTTATATTTATTCTTCTTTTCAATATACCAATATCCAATTATTATAAGTTGATTTATACTAATCTCCAATCATAATATAATTTTAATTCCTTCCAATGTCCATCCAATATTCTTCTAATATACTTTTATAATCTTCAATAATTATTTGTGTATAATTATAAATGTGCATTAAATATATGCATAATTTTTAATCTTTATTTAACTCACTATATTAAACAATTTGACTATTTGTAACTGATTCACTGACTCCAACTAACTTTCATATTTCTTACTAAACTTTTCTGACTGACTTCTTGAAAATTCTGAACAATTTACTTCACTAACTAAATGTGTCTACTAACTTTCATAATAAACTGGCTTGACTTCTGACTAAAAACTGCCATCTTGAATCCAAATCACGGGTATTTATATCTTTTTGGATATTCTAGAATCATCTGGTAAAAAATCATGTTCTCTTTAGTTCTAATAAATACTTGTCTGAATTTTCTGGAACAAACCATTTCGCAAACATGGCCATCTCCGGTGATCCAGAGAATTCCATTCTTTTCTATTAATAATTTTGCTTACATTTAGGCTTTTCAGATCAGAATATATAATTAAATTAGTAACTTAACATTCTAATTTAATAAACTACACATTTTAAACAACTATAACCCCACTTATATTCGTAAAATTCTTAAAATGACACTTGGAATGAAGGGTATAGTGTGTTGCCTAGTCACATGGCTCACTTAAATATATCTACAAAATCATAACTACTAAAATACAACTTTTTACAATTATTATATGCTAATTTCTTAAAATGCCCTCACATAAATATATTTTTATTAAATTCTCTAGTATTTAACTTATTTAAAATAATCAAATACTTTTTATATCTAATATTATGTAGTATATAACTTATAAATTATTTTCTATAAACCCCAATCGTCACAATACCCCAAAACAATATTTAAAATAAATAATTTACTTATTATTTTTTTAAATATTAATTTTCTCATACCTTATTAAATTTAATAAATCAAATTTTTTTTTTTTTTATTTAAAATGTGTTAAATACATCCCTGTTCGCTGTCTATGTCAAAGCAGAGAACAATGGAGCACAGTTCGGCTATTCTATGGTCAAACTGTCATGTCAAATGAAGCAATGGATATTATATCAGAGAATAAAATATAACCTTAATTAAAAATATAATCTATATTGTGTTCTGTTTATTTATAGACAAAATCTAGGAATTATTTCCATTCAACAGGCTTTCATCCATATTAATTGGTAAGTTTTATACTTTATTATATTAGAAAGACATTTATTTATAGAATCAATTTTGTATCTAACCCCAAATTATGATTTTTAGGGTACAAAATAATTTCCATATGTATCAGACAATAAATATGATGTCAAATTGAGTCAAAATAATGAAATCTACCATCTATTTAACAAATCAAGTCTATTGAATAAAATGGATATATCAGTAAGCTGTTAGTGTTAAGTTTATAACCTAGATATATCACTACTTTTTGAAAAATTGTACATTTTTCTTGATTTATTTTTAGTCCAACTTTGTCTAATCTATTTATTATAATTTTTAGGTGTTTCTCATGATCTTCAGCAGTTTTAAAAAAAATTAATATATCATCAATGTAGTGAATTACAAAATGTTCATATTGATCCAAAATATCATGAAGACATCTACATAGAGCACTGCAAAATGATTGAAGTCCAAATGGTACTACTTTGAATTGATATACTACTCCATCTATCTGAAATACTGTCTACTTTTTCTTTCTAGAGGTATTAACCAAAAACTATGCTGTAAATCGATTTTAGTGAAAAATGACATTCCTGTAATTCTTCCTAGTATTCCATCTATACTCATTGGTGCTTTAAATTGCTTTTCAGTGATCTTGTTAATATTCCTTGCATCCAAACATAACCTGATTTCACCTGATCTTTTTCGTACTACTACTATAGGATTTATAAAACGTGTGTCTGCCTTCTCAATGATTCCATCTTCTAACATATTATTAATTGTTTTGTTTACTTCTTCTCTGTATTTATATGGTATTGGGTATGATTTTGTTTTAAAATCTTTTTCTTCTTTAACTTTTATACTATGGATATAATTTTGTGCAATTCTATTTTCTTTATTGACAAGTCCCTTGTGTTGCTGCAATATGGAAATGACTATTGATTTATATTCTTCAGGGCAATTTAAAACTTTTATCATATCTTCTTCTTTACAAATAAAATTATTTTTCAGTATGTACTCATTATTCCTTGCTTCCAATTTCACGCACTCCGCCTCGTAGGCATCCATCTGCTTAAAATTTCCATTCCTTAAATATTCACTACAATAATTATTCTTTACATTCTTTTCGGACATTTCCCTATCATCAAAATACATTTCTTCTTCATAAACATCATTATTTTCTTTTAATAATATCTTATCAACTCTTATTCCTTTTTCCACCTCATCTTTCTGCATAAATTTAATTATTTGCCCTTCCAAAGTTACCATTTTTTTTTCAAAATCTATCTTTACTTTCTTCTTTTCCAATTCATCATTTTCCATTAATATATCAACACATAAATCCTTGACAATAAATCCTTGCATATTAATTTCTTTATTAAGAATATTAATTTTAAAATTGGCTAGTTTATCAATTTCACCCAACTTCTTATTATTTGCACCAACAATTTTAATTTTTGGAATCTTTATTATATCTGATAGTTTTAATGTTTTAAAAATAAAATTCTCCGAGACTAAAGTACTTTCTGAACCAGTATCTATCATAATTTTAATCATTTTATTTTTGGCCAAAGCATTTATATAAATTAAATTAATAGATTCAATAATTTTCTCTTCATCTAAAGAAATAAATTCTGAAGGTTTTTCATAATAGCAATGGCCTAACTTGTAATTCAGAAAGTTTACTGCACAAAATTTTGATTATTAGAATTGTCAGATTGTATCTGACCACTTGGATCTGATGTCCTATGTCTTTCCCTACTATGACTTCTACTCACATTTTCTTGCCTTGTACTATTTCGTTCCCTGTCTTCGCAGCTCCTATTCCTTTGTACACAATTTACCTGTCTGTTATAGTTAGGTCGCTCTGTATTTCTTTTATTGTTAAAATCTTGTCTATTATTATTAGTACTGTTATTAAAATGTTGTCTATTATAACTAGTATTGTTATTAAAATTCTGTCTATTTTGATTACTGTTATTATTATTAAAATTTTGTAAATTATCACCATACCTAGTGTTATTGTTATATGATTGTCTATATTGTTGATTATCATTTTTATTATATTGAAAGTTATTATTGTTTTTTGTGTTGTTATTATTACTTGTCATATTGCCTCTTTGTATTCTTTGAATAAAATTAATAAAACTATCTATTGTTTGAATATTTTGTACAGTTACTGTTTGCACAACATCAACATCAAAATGTCTAGATACATTTAAGACTGTTTCATCCTCTCTAAGTGGTGGTTCTAAATATTTTGCAACTGTTATCAGTTTCAATGCATAATCTACCATATTTGATTTTAAATTGTGATTATACTTTCCAAAATATAGAATTTCTCTAAACTTGGCTTGCTCTAATTCACCCCAATAATAATTTAAAAATTTATTTTCAAATGTTTGAAAATTATCTAAATCATTCTCAATACTAGCAAACCAAGTTGCTGCATTGTCATTTAATGTCATTCTAATATAATCTTTAATATCATTAATATTATTCACAAATCTTAATTTATGTTTTAAACTATTTATGTATACTCTAGGATGCAAATTTTTTATATTACCAGAGAATTTAATCCCAGTCTCATTTGTTAAATTTAAGTAAGGTCTTCCTATGTCTCTCATTTGTGAAATATCATCTATTCTCTGTTCCACATTTCTTATTTGATTATTATTTATTTGGATATTTTGTTGTATATCATCTAATTTTTCTTCTGTGTTTCTCCTGTCTTCGTTAATTTTTACTTCTAAGTTACATTTCTGTAACTCTATTTTCTGTTCTATATCTATCTTATTATCTTGAATAATCCTCTTTACTTCTGTCCTCTCATTTTCTATCCTTTTCTTGTAGTCATTCCGTATAATTTTTATTTCATTTGCTACTTTTTTCTCTGCAGCTTCAAGTTTTTTATCCATTTGTTTTTCTATTTGTTTTACAATTTTATTATTATTATCTTCTATTTTCTTTTCTAATTTTCTATAATTCTCTTCTAATTTCTGTTCCATTTTTTTCATGTCTTCTTTGACTTCTTTTGAATTCTTTTCCAATTTTTTTATGTCTTCTTTGACTTCTTTTGAATTCTCTTCCAATTTTTTTATGTCTTCTTTGATTTCTTTTGAATTCTCTTCCATTTTTTTTATTCTCTTCCATTTTTTTGTATTCTCTTCCATTGTCTTGTTCATCTGCATCATTAATGACATCAAAGCTGCCATATTGACATTTTCCTCTCTTTCTGGATTCATTTCTGCAGTATCTTGTGGAACTTGAACTAAACTCTCCTCTTGTATAGGTTGTGTTTCTACTTCCACATCTTCTTCATTCTTTTTGCTTCTTGTACCTTTCTTTCCTTGAGACATTTTGAGACTTTACTTGTTCAAATATAATTAAAAATAAAATCTATAATTTTTGCTTTCTAATGAAAATTAATTTAATTATGTGAGAGCACTTATCTTCCCAAACTAATTCTTTTAAATAGAGAGCCACCGCGTTGGGTGCCAAGTTGTTATGATGTATTGTTTGTTTGAATGATGAGCAATGAGTATTTTTAATAATATAATATATAGGGTTTTTATCGCGGTTCTCAAAGAATTAGTTTGTAAGTACTTTTTTAAATTATCTTTATTATAACTATTATGAAACACACATATATATCTAACCTAGCCAATGTAAATTTAAAATAAACTATCTTTAAATTGATATTCTTATAAAACTAATTAAATTCTATAGACAATGTAAAATTTGAACAAACTATCTTCAAAATTGAAATTGTTATGACACTAACTAAATTATATTAACAAAATTTTGTA
Source organism: Diabrotica undecimpunctata (assembly GCF_040954645.1). Taxonomy (NCBI): domain Eukaryota; kingdom Metazoa; phylum Arthropoda; class Insecta; order Coleoptera; family Chrysomelidae; genus Diabrotica; species Diabrotica undecimpunctata. The sequence goes on along the minus strand of NC_092804.1, from coordinate 78,184,472 downwards.
CCTTTCTTTCACTGAATGCCTAAATGAACTGTTTTCCACTATATAGATTCTAATCGTCACTGAATGTCTTCGTACTTCGGTTATCCTTGTTTTTGTGAAATTACTTTTTCCAATTATTAGCTTCTACCAATTTAAGATATAGTTTTCTTCACCAGCATTTATACACCACCAAGCAAACCAGCAAACACCATTTATATTTATTCTTCTTTTCAATATACCAATATCCAATTATTATAAGTTGATTTATACTAATCTCCAATCATAATATAATTTTAATTCCTTCCAATGTCCATCCAATATTCTTCTAATATACTTTTATAATCTTCAATAATTATTTGTGTATAATTATAAATGTGCATTAAATATATGCATAATTTTTAATCTTCATTTAACTCACTATATTAAACAATTTGACTATTTGTAACTGATTCACTGACTCCAACTAACTTTCATATTTCTTACTAAACTTTTCTGACTGACTTCTTGAAAATTCTGAACAATTTACTTCACTAACTAAATGTGTCTACTAACTTTCATAATAAACTGGCTTGACTTCTGACTAAAAACTGCCATCTTGAATCCAAATCACGGGTATTTATATCTTTTTGGATATTCTAGAATCATCTGGTAAGAAATCATGTTCTCTTTAGTTCTATTAAATACTTGTCTGAATTTTCTGGAACAAACCATTTCGCAAACATGGCCATCTCCGGTGATCCAGAGAATTCCATTCATTTCTATTAATAATTTTGTTTACATTTAGGCTTTTCATATCAGAATATATAATTAAATTAGTGACTTAACATTCTAATTTAATAAACTACACATTTTAAACAACTATAACCCCACTTATATTCGTAAAATTCTTAAAATGACACTTGGAATGGAGGGTATAGTGTGTTGCCTAGTCACATGGCTCACTTAAATATATCTACAAAATCATAACTACTAAAATACAACTTTTTACCATTATTATATGCTAATTTCTTAAAATGCCCTCACATAAATATATTTTTATTAAATTCTCTAGTATATAACTTATTTAAAATAATCAAATACTTTTTATATCTAATATTATGTAGTATATAACTTATAAATTATTTTCTATAAACCCCAATCGTCACAATTTATATTATAGTACATAATACTACTCTTTTTGGAATGTTTTCGAATAATTTTCTATTTATAGTACCTGAATTATTTTTCAGGTACTATAAATTTAACAATACCAATACCAATAAATTCACTACAGCCATATTAAGCATAGAATAAAAAATTAGCGCCGGCCGTATATTCACTTGTGGTTGACTTAGAGTTAGAAATGATTAGAAACGAAGAAATAAAAAGAAGAACAGGTGTCACCGATGTCATAGAGCGTATATCATGGCTGAAGTGGAACCCATGTGGCCAGAATGAATGACGGGCGGTGGACCCAAAAAATACCAACAGAACTCTAAGAAATTAGAAGAGGCCTATGTCCAACTTTGGACGCAGAAGGCTGTATGATGATGATGATCTTGATGTATTTCAAGCGCAGTTCTACGCAGCGCACATTTTTCTAAAGTGTCAACCTTTGATATTGTATTTAATAATTATCTCGCATTTTGCTGTTATTGTACCGATGTTATCATAGTTAAAACCATAATTACATTTTTTTTTCAATTGGTAATATACGAGACCAATGTTATTTTTTTATCGTAGGCAAACATGCTTGATCCTATAGGACGACCTTATGGATTAGATGTTTGAAGAGGTAATTCTGATTTATTTTTCTGAATAGTTTCTAATTAGGTGACACTAAAATATTTCAACTGTGTACGTACCAATGGAATGCTGGAAAACCAATTGTTGCATGTTAAACTTAGTTTGGTATTCTTAATCGGTTTAAATATTCTATGAACAGTTGCTATATCCTGCAAGTCCTGAATTATTTACAGCATATGGACCAATAGGTTGTTTGCCAATGTACACTTTTAAAATGGTAGTTGAATAGTCTTAGAATCTACTAAAGCCTATATTTTAAGTCCATATTTATTGGGTTTACTCGGAATATATTAGCGGGATTTGCATTTTTCGTGAAAGGCTTCATTTTTTTATCGATCGTAACGTTTTTATACGGAGTGTAAGCTGATTTGCAGTTAGCAAAAACTAAGTTAAAGATTTCTCGAATCGGACACAATTTATCAACTTTCCTTCTTTCTGATCGAGAATGGATATCACTTAAGATAACATGTTTAGGAAGAACTAGAAGTGAGCCTTTGACATTGTTAAACGAAATTGCTCCACATCTGTTCGGTTGGTATTCAATATTTCATAAGAGCCATTATTTCATTTATATCTGTTTCTTTTTTATTACTTTCACTTTTTTTTTCTTCTTCTTTATGTAGACATAACTCTGTTTATTTTTCAACGTGCCTCCAGTACGTTGTCGTTTCATAGTTTTCGTGATCTTCCTACTAATAGACTTCCTATTGTAGAACCATCTCTTCCGTCTTTATTAATCTATTTGTTATCATTCGGCTTATACTATAATCGTTCTAGTTTACTCTTCTATTTCTTACCCAGTTGTTGACGTTCTTTACCTTGCACCTACGTCGTATATCTGTACTTCTAGCTCTGTCCCATAGTGTATTGCCATTAATTTTTCATTTAAGTGTTTTCATCTCTGCTGTTTCTAACATCCTTTTTGGTCTATCTGTCAGGTCGTGTTTCTGCCGCGAATGTCGTTATTGATTTAATGACTGTTTTGTAAATTCTGCCTTTCATTTCTTTTGCAATATTTTTCTTTCTTCATATTGTTTCATTCAGGCAACATGCGTCTTAGTTTGCTCTATTCGCTTGATCTTTTACTTTAGTTTCGAGCTTTGCGTAGCTAGATAATATTTAAATTCCATTACTTGTTCTATTATCTGACCTTTAAGCCCAATTTACATCTTAGTAAATTTGTTGTTATAAACATGGATTTTTTCTTTTTTCGGGAAATTAATGTGTTTATATTTCTGGCGCTTATATTAAATTGATGTAGCATACGTTGTAAATCATCTTCACTTTGAGAGAGAAGTATTGCGTCGTCTCATTTTGCGTCGTCTGCGTAGATTATTCTCCCATTTGATATTCTTTTTTGGTTCTTACTTTTTTATTATTTCATCCACAATCATGTTAAACAATAGAGGACTCAGGGAATCTTCCTATCTTATGCCATTGCTAGCTTCAATGGGTCAGTTAGTTCTTCCTCTACTTTTACTGTGTTCTTTTGGTAGATATTTTTGATCTTTTTGATTATTCCTAGAGATATCTCCCTTGCATACAATAAGTGAATATCGTCCTTTAATTTGGCCCGGTCAAATGCCTACTCTTAAGGTCCACGAAACATAGATAGGTCGGTTTGTTGTATTTCTTTCATGGAAGTAGCACTTTCATTGAGCATTTCATTATTGAAAAAATGTATTCAAATATCAAAGGGTATCTGCAAATTTTCTTCAAACTGTCTCTAAACGAGTTATCAAGTTATTTACTCTTGCTCGTGATGTGCGTGGGGGGTTTTGCCCACTTACTTTTTCATCTTTTTTAACGATATAACGTACTTGTGAGGGACTGACTTCTACGTCCTCATCTTCAATTTTATCTTAAGAATTAGAATATATTTATTTCTCTACCATATTATCTTTGCACCTCTTCGTCGTTGTAGTTCGCTACCTCTTCATTATGTTCATCTGTGAAATTACAATGTAATTGTTACTGGCGCCAGAATGTCGCTCAACAACTTGCTACCAAAAACAAACCAATGCATTTGTCTAGGTCATATGATACACTAAAACAGTCAAGACTGTTCTTCAGCCTGTATTCTCTGCTTGCCCACGACTTGTTTGATATATTCTGCCTACCTCTTCTGTGATCTACCTACTCCTCTCCTGTTCTTTGTTGGTCTCCAGTTTGTTAATCTCTGTGTCCATTTTTCCGGAATATTTTGGGCAACATGTCCAACCCATTGCCACTTTAGCCTTGCTATACATTCTGCGATATCAGTAATGTTTGTTTTTTCACGAATGTCGATATTTCGAATCTTGTCTCTCAAACTAATCCCTAGCATGGCCCTCTCCATCGCTGTTTGGGTTATACTAAGCTGCTCTAAGGTTTTCTTTTTAAAGGTCATTGTCTCCAGTCCATATGTAGTTACAGACAAGATACATGTGTCATAAACTACGTTTTAGACACATTGGTATATCTATATTCTGCATGATCAAGCTTAACTTGCCGAAAGCTACCCAAGACAATTGTATGCGTCTTTTTATTTCGGCTATTAGGTTTTCTTTGCCGATTTTAATGGTATGTCCAAGATATATATATATATATATATATATATATATATATATATATATATATATATATATATATATATATATATAGTGGTCTACATTTTCAAGACTAACGTTGTGAATAACAATATTAGTTTGTAAATTACTCATTATTTTTGTTTTCTGAAGGTTAATTTTAAGACCTATTTTATTTGACTGCTTATTTAATTCCTTGAGTATTTGCTCTTGTTCCTTGATATTTGTACTAAATAATACTATGTCATCCAAAAACCTCAAATGACAGACGTACACCATCGATGTTTAGACCTTTTTGTTCTCAGTCGAGCTGTTTGAATACATTTTCCAATGCTAAGGTAAAAAGCTTTGGTGAACTTGTCTTATACCTTTACCAAGACGTATTTTTTCAGTTTTTTCGTCTTCATTGATTTTGATGTGGAATGTGGCCTGCTCATAAATGTTTAAAGCAAGTGTAGTGTAACGTGAGTCTACTCGAGCATCCCTCAGGGCTGACAAAAAGACCAAGCTTCAATACTATCCAAAGCCTTGTGAAAGTCAATAAATGCCATATGTAGAGGTACATGATATTCTGTGGTTTTTTCTACCAGTGTTCTGATGGTTTGTAAGTGATCGTTAGTACCAAACCCTTTTTTAAATTCCGCCTGTTCGACCGGTTGATATAAATCAAGTTTTTGTGTTATGCGGTTAGTTGTTATTCTTGTTAGCGATTTGTATAAGTCTGACAATAAACTTATAGGCCTATAGTTTTCAATATTAGTAGTGTCTCCTTTCTTGTGTAAAAGTATTATTTCGGCGTTTTCCCACGACGTATTTTTTTTTCTGTTAGACACTTATTCAACAAAACTTCCACAGTCTCTACAACGATGTTGCCGCCCATTTTTAACATTACAGACGTTACAAGATCCTGACCAGGAGCTTTTTTATTTTTCATTTGCTGTAAGGCATGTCTAATTTCCGAAGAAATTATTTTAGCGAGAGATTCCGAGCCGACGTTTAGAATTGTTCTATGGTCTGTTCCGGGGTTCTGTATAGTAGATGTATACATATTCTCATAGAATGTTTGTATTTTCTTGATTATTTGAGTTTTTTTCGTCACCGTATTCTCCTGTTGGTTTTTGATTTTAGTTATCTTTGATTTGTCTTTAGTTAAATTTGATTTCAATACTCTCATGTTTCTATTGTTTTCGATGGTTTGCAATATTTCTTTTGTTTAATTGGCTTGCAAGTCTGACCTTATGCTCTTTTTAACTTTATTGTTGATAGCCTTATACTCTGGTGATTTTTTGACGTTCTTCTTTCTTCCCTTAAGTCCAGTGTTGTTTGTTTCAATTTCGTCTTTCTCGGATTTTTATTTTTACCATAGATCTTTTTTTGCAGGTGATGTTATGTCATTCTTTAATTCAGCCAGAAATTCTGAACTCCGTCTAGTTGAGGAAATACCCAGTAATCAATTTTTACACGTACAGTATTCCAATCAAGATTTTTGTCGAGGCCTATAAATTTCTTATATAGGTCTAGTTTTCTTCATTCGGGAAATATTGGTCTGTTGACTTCATGACAACATGACATGATAAATTAAATTCATTTTGTCTAGACAGCAGAGATTGCCGTATAATAAACAATATCTATTACGAACAAACTGCAGCTGTTAGAGTTGGGGATCAGTTAACAGACAACATAAAGATAAAAAGAGGTGTGGGACAGGGATATATATTGTATTATTGTTCAATACATATTCACAGCACATTATGAACCTACCGCTAACGGACATAGACGAGGGAATACTTATAAACGGAGAACGATTGAACAACATAAGATACGCTGATGATACTGTCATTTTTGCAGACAGTCTTAAGGGTCTGCAGACACTTGTCTCCAGGGTGGCAGAAGTAAGTAGCAGGTTTGGGCTTGATTTTAACATAAAAAAACCAAATACATGGTTATAAGCAAAAATAGGATACCACCTGGTCAATTACTAGTTAACCAACAACCTATAACACAAATCAGATAACTTTTGTTATCTGGGTGCAAACTTAAATGAACAATGCTACCAATCGACGGAAATTAAGATAAGGATCGAGAAGGCAAGATCAGCTTTCGTCAAAATGAAAAAAATCTTTAACAGCCACCATATAAAATTGGAAATAAAAGTTCGTTTACCAAAATGCTAAGTATTTTTTGTTCTTTTATATGGCGTGGAGTCATGGACCTTAACTGAAGCATCACTAAAGAGACTCGAAGCATTTGAGATGTGGTGCTATAGACGCATGTTGAGGATTTCCTGGATAGACATAGTTACCAACGAAGAAGTACTACATAGAATTGGTAAAGAGCGCAAACTAGTCATAACCGTAAAACGTCGCAAACTAGAATACCTGTGCCATATAATGCGCAATGAACAACGATACAAACTACTTCGGACCATACTTCAAGGTAAAGTGCATGGGAAAAGAGGTCCAGGTCGATGAAAAATATCCTGCCTGCATAACCTGCGAAAATGGTTTAACTTAACCACTACCGGACTTTTCAGGGCAGCAGTCAACAAAGTCAGAATAGCCATGTTAGTGTCCAACATCCGTAACGGATAGGCACCAGTAGAAGAAGAAGTCTTCATGATTTAAATCGATTTAAAAATATCGATATAATTATACATGTTTCTAAGATCTATTGGAAATTCTTTTTCCTTATTCTTTGTATAAATGCATAGACATTATAGGTATCTTTCAGTTTTTATAATAATTTATAAACTGTAAATATTTTGTGTATTAGTCGTAAGTTACTTTACTGACTGCTCTAATTTTTTAAAAATGCAACGGATGTACGCTTTTAACTTTGGCACTTGTTACACAAGTTGTAATTTTTTGGGTTAAAACATCACTGTGGAAAAACTGGAAAAGTGTGTTGTCGATTCAAAGAGTGTTTTCTTTAAGCTCCGAAGTGAGTTTGTTTAATGCCTTAACGTAATATTTTCACAGCAAAGTTTTAAAAGCAGATGGCCTCCGATAAGGAAAATTGATTGAATACATAACCTTATTTATGTATAAGATAAGTTTTTCCATACTTTAATGGAATTTAAAAATAGCTTAAGATGTATTGTGTAAAGCTAACTTTTACATTATTTTTTTGTCAATTCCTACACTCTTTGGGTTTTCCGTTGAAAACTTTGATGGCAGAGTTGCAAGTTTTAAATTAAACATTGCTGCTTCGAAGCAAAAGGGATTAGCGTTTCAGACGCTGTTTAAGGAATTTCTAATTAAAAAATAATAAATTTTTAGAAAGGATAATTAAATCGAACTTTTGTGATGGGTTTTGAAGAAATTTAAAATTTAGATAACCGCCAGTATTTTAAACTATTGGAACACCTTTTTTTCTGTTTTACGCCTTTTTAGATTTAGGATTTGTAAGCTTTAGATTTTATCCAATTATTTTAGTTATATTGTTTACCTATCCAATACTTAGTTTGTTTAGAAGTTTTTATTATTTGTACCTACCTTTAACGTTATTTAAACAAAAGTATGACAAATGTAAATAAGTGTACGCATGTGTATAAGATATGAACCTACTACTTTTCAAATACAAGGTAGAAAGTCCAAGAAATGAATATATATTGGATACATCTTGTAACGTAACCAATATTAAATATATTTTAATATCTGCCATACTATATGGACGACAGTTGCTAAAAATATATTTATTTATTACTTATCAACCCCAATGAATTAAAAGGAAACAAAAATTATTAAATTTGATAATTAAGATACCTGGATCATTTTAATTACAGATACAAAATTACTAATTGGATTTTTATTACATCTCAGGGCTCTTTTTGGGTTCAGAAATACCTTTAACCTTTAACTACGGGCTACAAGTTTTTTGCCGTTTCTTAAAACTATTTTCTGCATTTACGGCGCTCGACGTAACCTATCAGTATAGTATCAACCATGATACTATGACTAACAAGATAGGATCTTCCCGCAGCACAAAATCGGTCGTGTTCGCGCATGCCATCATTGGAGAGTATAATTTGAATTCTTGTTAAAGTTAAATGGGATTTTTATGCATTCTGTGATGAAATTATTCAATTAGCAAAATAATAATATTAAATAAAGGTTTAATAATTACAATAATCATACACAAAAGGATATCTCCAAACTATTTATTAAAGATTATTTATTGACACATACAAAAACTAACATACAGTCAATACGTGATTTTTGATCGAATAGTTGAGTTGTAATAAAAAATATCAAAGTGAGTTCTCGAACGGTGCCTTCAGTACACCACGCACATAGTTATGTAAGTAAATTTAACGAATGTTAAACTTTAAATTACCTACAAACGTGTTATTTTCTGTGTAGTAAATGTTACATTGTACTTTTTATACAAAAATGTAAAATGGAAACTTAGGAGAAATATTTTTTATAGGGATCGAGTGCGTGTTAGACACCCTAAGAGTCTCACACAAGATGAGCTTAGAGCTATGGCTGAAGCATTGTTCGAAGAAGAACCTGAGGAAGAAGTTAGGGGAGAAGAGGATGCTAAAAGTCTCACACAAGATGAGCTTAGAGCTATGGCTGAAGAATTGTTCGAAGAAGAACCTGAGGAAGAAGATAGGGGAGAAGAGGATGCTAGTTCGTCAGAAGAAGAGGAAGAAATTACGAAAGACAACGATTATAACACTGAGATAGAACTAAATGATAAAGAGTCTTCTGATTCAGATAACGAGAGCGATGGTGAGAGTTTAGAAAGCGATGAAGATGAGTATTTTATAGCGAAAGATAAACAAACAAAGTGGTATAAATATTCAGTGGTAAGCAAATGTAGCAAAACTTCCAGCAAGAATATTGTAAAAATACTTCCTGGGCCAAAGCTGAGTGCTAGAGATATTTCCAATGAGAGAAGTGCTTTCGAAAAAATTGAAAATATAGTTGAGTGTACAAACTTGAAAATTGCAAATATGCGAATAAAGTATAACCGGCCGAGACGGGCTAAAGACACAACAAAAACAGAAATTATGGCATTTATCGGACTACTACTTCTTGCAGGAACTAGAAAGCAAAACCATACATTTTCTTAAATTGTGGACTAAAGACGGAACCGGCTCAGAAATATTTAGAGCGTGCATGAGTGCTGATCGAATTTTATTTTTGCTTGCTGCTCCAAGATTTGATGACAAAAACAGTAGAGGGATACGCAAGGAAACTGATAAGCTGGCTGCTATTCGAGTTACACTGGATCGTTTTGTGGAGAACTGCAACAATAACTACTGTTTAGGTGAAGAAGTAACAATTGACGAAATGTTAATAGCTTTCACAGGTAGATGCAGTTTTATTCAATACATCCCGTCCAAGCCTGCAAAGTATGGGTTAAAAGTATTTGTATTGTGTGATGTCCAGACATTTTATGTTATAAATTTAGAGATGTATTGTGGTAATCAGCCACAAGGACCTTACAACAAATCAAATGAACCTGCTGATATTGTACATTGTTTACTTCAAGACTGGAAAGGGAAAAACCGGAACTTGACATGTGATAATTGGTGCACAAGTTACTCATTGGCCAATGATCTTTTGAAAGATAAAGTAACAATGGTTGGCACACTAAAGAAAAATAAACAGGAGCTGTCATTGGAGTTCCTACCACATAAAGAAAGAGAATTTGGATCGTCTCTTTTTGGATTTCAAAAAGAGGTAACTATAGTGTCATATGTGATATCAACCATGCATAATGATTCTGCAGTAGATCCGGAGAAAAAAAAGCCAGATATAATTTTAGATTATAATTCTTACAAAGGAGGTGTCGACACAGTAGATAAAATGTGCGGTACATACTCGGTATCAAGGAGACCGCAAAGGTGGCCGATGGTTATATTTTTTCAGCTCCTAAACATCGCAGCAATTAACAGCCAAATCCTGTATAATGCTTCCACGCATATTTTTTAAGGTTGGTGTTTCAATATGTAATAAACTACTGTTTTCGTTTTTTTTTTCACTGGTTTACCATTTTGAATTATTTTTTAGTTTTATTTTTTATTATATAATAACTAAAATTATTGATTAAACACAAATTGTGCAATTTAATACAATTGTAATTATTAAAGAAATTTTGTTTCTGTAGCTATTTGTAACTGGTGTATAGAGTACACCGCGCCCGTATTTGAGATTCATTTACATCTCAATAAGATATATTAATACATGAACAATAGAATATAATTAAAAAAGAAAATCAAAATAATATTTCCCTATACTGGGATTTAATTTCATTCGTTTTTACCAATAAACCTTAACGACATAAAGATTTATAAGTTTTTTAATATTCTAACTCTACAATTCTAAGTTACGGTAAGATCAATAATGTTTTTAATAGATAATATGTGGTAGCTAATTATAATTTATTCTCTTTTAGCCCTGAAGAAGCCAAATTAATTCTCTTTGGCGAAAACGTTCATACTTATTAGAGTCTTTCTTGCAGATTTCCCCAATATATATATATATATATATATATATATATATATATATATATATATATATATATATATATATATATATATATATATATATATATATATATATTGTCATTGTGACATTTAGTTTGTATATCAAAATTTTCCGTTAAGATCTTATAAATATCCAATTTTTAAGGTAAAAATGAACAAAATAGCAACAGAAAATCACTTTTCATTATTTAATAGATCATGAATAATAGCAAGCTGAAGAAGATCTGAATAAATTGGATATTTCTGTAAAGATTTACAAAAAGATGTTACCACATAATTGGATGCAGTCAGATGTAGAAATTAGTAGTGCAACAAACTTTATTGCTAATCTGTTTAAATAATTTATTTCCAATACAACTGATTTAAGTGAAGACGAAATTATTCCCACGTCGAAAACATATCACGCAATGACACTAATTATCAACGGTAAGATAAGAACCGGAATTATAGTGTTTTTGACAATTACTTATGAACATTTTAATCACGTTTTGTATATGTGTCAGTTTGTGGGTTTGTTTACGGTACCCCAAAGTACCTTTTTTATGAAAATGCATCCAGTTGATTATTTATATAACAAAACTGTCAAAATGACAATATATGAAAAATTCCGTTAAGATCTTATATATATTAAAATTTGAAATTTGGTTAAGTAAATGGATAAAATAGCAACAGAAAATCTCATTTTGTTACAGTTTTTATGAATAATACGACTTTTGATCCAAAATACAACAACAATGATGATAATTTTGATGAAAAATGTGAAACATTCAATTTTTTAGATAATGTCTGGGAAACTGATTTTAATCAACGATGGAACTATAAATCTAATTAATATAATATAACTCAATGGTTACTGGCAAAAGCCATTGTACGACAACACTTGCCCCTTACCAACCCGACCTGAGGCAGCGTGGTAAGGTATGCCTCGCGACCCCTTATGAATAATGGAAAAAGAAAGCCACGGCCCTCATTCTCCGTAGGCCCAACTGACCCCGAGATGGGTAGTTCTCGGGAACCAGTCAGGAGGGCAGAGGGTGCTAAGAATCTGCGGAGTCTAAACCACTACCCAGCCAGATCAACAACACTATACGTAGCGACCTATAACTGCAGGTCGTTAGCGAACCAGGCAAGACTCATAGAGTTAGAAAATGAAGCAGTCAATATTAAATGGGATGTCATCGGAATAAGCGAAGTAAGACGAAAGGACGAAGAGTTAATAGAACTTGAATCGGGCAACATCCTCTATCACAAAGGAACAGAAAATGGACGAACAAGTGGAGTGGGGTTCCTAATTAATAAGAAATGGAAGGATAGGATAATCGACATAGCAAGCACCTCAGACAGAGTAGCTAGTCTAAGTCTAAGACTATCCAGAAGATACACCATCCAAATTGTGCAAGTATATGCACCAACCATATCCCACTCCAATGAGGAAATAGAGGAATTCTACAATGAAATAACTGAGGTGCTTAACAAGAACAAAAGCCAATTTAAGTATCTAGTCGGGGACTTTAATGCCAAAGTGGGTAAACAATCAAATCAAAAACAATGTGTCGGCAACTTTGGCATTGGAGAAAGAAATGAAAGGGGAGAGAGACTGGTTCAATACGCACATTACCAGAACCTCTCAATCGCCAATACCTATTTTAAGAAGAACCTCAATAGGAAATGGACATGGTTAGCTCCCAATGCAACTACCAAGAACGAAATAGATTTCATCCTAACTAATAAGCTGAAAACCATAAAGGATGTAAGTGTGCTCAACAAATTCCGAACAGGTAGCGATCACAGACTAATTAGATCTCGGGTCGTTCTAAACACTAAACTAGAAAGAATGAAATTACTCCAGAAACCAACTGCAGGGGTAAATATCACTAACCTAAGCAACAACTCGGAACGCTATCAAAATTTAATTCAAGAAAAATTACAAGACCCAACGAATAGCACACACTTAATGGAAACAATCTTAAATTGCGCCAAAGAAGTTGGAGGATCACAAGCACACAACAGCAATAGAAAACTTTCAGATGAAACAACAGCTCTCCTGAAACAACGAAGAGAAATGAAAATTAACTCCAATATTAATAGAATTGAATATACCGAACTGTGCAAAGTAATACGGAAAAAAATCGCAGAAGATATAAAAACCTACAATGAACGACTTGTACAAAATACAATCGAAAACCATAAAAACTATAGAAAAACCAAGAGGAAGTTGGCAATCGGTAGAAAGCAAATAATAGCATTGGGAAACAACAACGAAAGGATCACAAATAGGGATGAAATAATAAAACATGTAACCGAATTCTATGAGGGTCTATATACAGCTCCGGAAGCACAAGAAATAGGCGAAGAAGAAATTGCGGTTCAAGAAGATGTACCAGATGTTCTCGTGGATGAGGTAGAGGCAGCTCTTAAGAGCATGAAGAACGGCAAGGCAGCCGGTAATGACGGTGTTACAGCCGAACTTCTAAAGATTGCTGGTCAAACAACTTGGAAAATCCTAGCAAAAATATACACAGACTGCCTAAAATCGAGACATATTCCAAAAAAGTGGAATTCAGCCAACATAATCCTTATTCACAAGAAAGGTAGCAAGGAAGACATTAGAAATTATAGACCGATCAGCTTGCTACCTGTGATATACAAGGTATTCACCAAAATCATTAACAACAGAATACAGAACACACTTGACGCTGCACAACCCCGAGAGCAAGCAGGCTTTAGAAGTGGCTTCAGCACAATGGATCATATTCAAACATTAAGGGAAGTAATGAGCAGAACAAAAGAATATGATCTACCACTGGCGCTAGCATTCATAGACTTCGAGAAAGCATTTGACTCCGTATACCCAAGAGCAGTCATAGAAGCTCTTGTCGACCAAGGAGTAGATAAACCATATGTCGAAACGCTAGCAAATATATACAAAGAGGCCACAGCTAGAGTAAGCATATATAAAAATACCCCAGAATTTCCCACTCAGAAAGGAGTCCGACAAGGAGACACCATATCCCCTAAGCTCTTCAATGCAACCTTAGAAAATATCTTCCGGAAATTAGACTGGAACAACCAAGGTCTATGTATAGATGGAGAATACCTAAACCATCTTAGATTCGCTGAGGACATCATTCTAATTGCTAGAAGTCCTGAAGAATTACAACTGCAAATTAATGACCTTAATACAGCCAGCAATGAGGTAGGCCTAAAAATGAACCTAGCAAAGACTAAAATAATGTGCAATGATCTGATCGCCAACGTGGAAATAAAAATTAATGAAACCTCGCTAGAAGTAGTAGATGAATACATATACCTGGGACAGCTCATACATAAATCGGGATCACTACTTCCGGAAATCAACAGACGAATAAAACAAGCGTGGTCAGCATTCGGACGAAATTCCATAGTCTTCAAGTCCAAAATGCCACTATACCTCAAGAAGAGAGTATTTGATCAATGCATATTACCCGTCTTGACATATGGATGTGAAACTTGGATATTAAAGAGAGAAATAACGTCGAAACTCCAAGTAACTCAAAGAGCAATGGAAAGATGTATGCTAGGGATAACAAAGAGGGATCGTAAAAGAATTGAATGGATACGGAGGCAAACCCAGGTGACTGATGTAATCCAAAGAATAAAATCCCTGAAATGGCAATGGGCAGGACATATGGCAAGAAGAACAGATAACAGATGGACCACTAGAACAACTATGTGGTACCCCAGGAACGCTAAGATACCAAAGGGGCGCCCAAATCTCAGATGGGATTATAATATTAGAAAATTAACAGGAACAACGTGGTCTCGAATAGCACAAGATAGAAAAATATGGGCGCAAATGAGCGCAAATTATTAGAACAACGTATAACTAAGACATCGTCGAATAATAATAAGAACATAAAATAACATTGAAATAAGGGAGGCTGCACCGTAATTGGAAACGGTTGATAAAGCTGCACATGATGATGATGATGATGATGATATATATATATATATATATATATATATATATATATATATATATATATATATATATATATATATATATATATATATATATATATATATATATTTATAAGGAATATGACCGTTTAATTTAATATAAAAAATGTGCACTCGTAAGTGAAAGGGATATTTTCGGTCAATTTGGAGATTAAAAAAGAAAAGAGTTGTGCTACTTTATCTTTTTATTGAATACGTTTCGCCCACTGTTCAATGGGCATCGTCAGTTCATCTAAAAGAATGGTATTAGCGATACATCTAATATAAAAAACAATAAGTAAACGATTAAATAATCTTTTAAAGGTAAGATCGTTTACTTATTGTTTTTTATATTAGATGTATCGCTAATACCATTCTTTTAGATGAACTGACGATGCCCATTGAACAGTGGGCGAAACGTATTCAATAAAAAGATAAAGTAGCACAACTCTTTTCTTTTTTAATCTCCAAATTGACCGAAAATATCCCTTTCACTTACGAGTGCACATTTTTTATATATATATTTATATATATATATATATATATATATATATATATATATATATATATATATATATATATATATATTGTTGTGATCTCTGCTTTATGATGTTTTATTATTAATTAACACTAATTTAATTAATCCAATTATTTAATTAATTAATTTACTAATTTATGCAGAGTCATATAAATCAATTACTATTAAAAATTCTCAGGGTGCCTTTTGAATTTTACTTTAATCAGTTTACTTTATATATCTCTTCTAGTGGGTTCAGTATCTCCTAGTTGCTTATAATCGGGATAGAACAGGAAACGGAACTTACATTAAAACAACATAAATATGCACACAAATTATTATTTATTTTCAATAAGCAATACGATGAATATTAATAAATAATTTTTGTGGGCAATTATCTTTCCCAACAAACTCCTATACTCTAAATTTAATTTTAATTACAAACTATCTATTGATCTGTTTTATAATAATATCTACTAAAAATAATGACCATACAAAAATATAATTTATTCACAAAAAAATAACTCTTTGAAACTTGGAATCTTAGTTCGTATGCTCATATTTGATTTTATCTCTAGAATATCTTTAAATTTTCTTTCATTTAAATTACTTGACTGACCTTTATTTTTTACACCAATGATGTCTCCTCTCGATCAAAACCACAGTTCCTGCCTTGATTGATTATGTCCGGCTACCATCAAATCTTTCCCGTTCTCAGCATCGATCCAAACCGCATACCAGCAAACTACTCCTCCGAAAACACAAGCCCAAGCCTCTTTTGACCGGTACTCTTTTTTCACAAATTCTCCTTTCTTTCTCAATTATATCTCGTGGACTATGCAGACTCAAAAGAGGTATTAATCTTCTCGATTTTGATCTGCTCTCAGCTTTCACCTTTTTCACTAACACAAGAAAACACTGGTACTCAGATTGACTACACGAAAACACGTCTTCTCTTCTGGTCTGCCGGTAACATAATAAATCTTTTCAATCTCCCCAGACAACCTTCTCAACTCTCTCATTCCCCATCATTCCTTTTTAACCAATCATAAGCATTCATCTTTCCCACTTATTTTCGATTTAGAAAATTTCCAACATAATATTTAAAACAAATAAACTAGCGCAAATTATTAGAACAACGTATAACTAAGACATCGTCGAATAATAATAAGAACATAAAATAACATTGAAATAAGGGAGGCTGCACCGTAATTGGAAACGGTTGATAAAGCTGCACATGATGATGATGATGATATATATATATATATATATATATATATATATATATATATATATATATATTGTTATGATGAATTGTTATGATGTGTTTTTTTTGTTTGTTTGAATTATGAGCAATGAGTATTTTTAATAATATAATATATAGGGTTTTTATCGCGGTTCTCAAAGAATTAGCTTGTAAGTACTTTTTTAAATTACCTTTATTATAACTATTATGAAACACACATATATATCTAACCTAGTCAATGTAAATTTAAAATAAACTATCTTTAAATTGATATTCTTATAAAACTAATTAAATTCTATAGACAATCTAAAATTTAAACAAAACTATCTTCAAAATTGAAATTGTTATGACACTAACTAAATTATATTAACAAAATTTTGTACCTTTCTTTCACTGAATGCCTAAATGAACTGTTTTCCACTATATATATTCTAATCACCACTGAAAGTCTTCGTACTTCGGTTATCCTTGTTTTTTGTGAAATTACTTTTTTCAATTATCAGCTTCTACCAATTTAAGATATAGTTTTCTTCACCAGCATTTATACACCACCAACCAAACCAGCAAACAGCATTTATATTTATTCTTCTTTTCAATATACCAATATCCAATTATTATAAGTTGATTTATACTAATCTCCAACCATAATATAATTTAATTTCTTCCAATATACTTTTATAATCTCCAATAATTATTTGTGTATAATTATAAATGTGCATTAATTATATGCATAATTTTTAATCTTCATTTAACTCACTATATTAAACAATTCGACTATTTGTACCTGATTCACTGACTCCAACTAACTTTCATATTTCTTACTAAACTTTTCTGACTGACTTCTTGAAAATTCTGAACAATTTACTTCAATATTCACTAACTAATTGTATCTTTCTACTAACTTTCATAATAAACTGGCCTGACTTCTGACTAAAAACTTAAAAACTGCCTAAAAACTTCTTAAAACTCTTCTGACTGCACTATCTAAAACTTTTCTGACTAAAACTTTCAAAAACTGCCCAAAAACTGCCATCTTGAATCCAAATCACGGGTATTTATATCTTTTGGACATTCTAGAACCATCTCGTAAGAGATCATGTTCCAATTTGTTCTATTTCATACTTGTATGAATTTTCTGGAACAAACCATTTCGCAAACATGGCCATCTCCGGAGATCCAGAGAATTCCATTCTTTTCTATTAATAATTTTGTTTACATTTAGGCTTTTCAGATCAGAATATATAATTAAATTAGTAACTTAACATTCTAATTTAATAAAATACACATTTCAAACAATATAACCTACTTATATTCGTAAATATTCTTAAACGTCACTTCAGAGTATAAATATCTGTCAATCTCCGAGAGTATTTTTGGTTGCCTAAGCACATGGCTCACTTATATATATTTACAATATTAAAATACAACTTTTTACAATTATTATGCTAATTTATTAAAAATGCCCTCACATAAATATATTTTTATTAAATTCTCTAGTATATAACTTATTTAAAACAACCAAATATCTAATATTATGTAGTATATAACTTATAAATTATTTTCTATAAACCCTAATCGTCACAATACCCCAAAATAATATTTAAAATAAATAATTTACTTATTATTTTTTTAAATATTAATTTTCTCATACCTTATTAAATTTAATAAATCAATTTTTTTTTTTATTTAAAATGTGTTAAATACATCCCTGTTCGCTGTCTATGTCAAAACAGAGAACAACGGAGCACAGTTCGGCTATTCTATGGTCAAACTGTCATGTCAAATGGAGCAATGGATGCGATATCAGAGAATAAAATATAACCTTAATTAAAAATATAATCGATATGGTGTTCTGTTTATTTATAGACAAAATCTAGGAATTATTTCCATTCAACAGGCTTTTATCCATATGAATTGGTAAGTTTTACACTTTTTATAAAGACATTTACACAATCAATTCTGTATCTAACCCCAAATTATGATTTTTAGGGTACCAAACAATTTCCATATGTACAAAATTCAACAAGTATGATGTCAAATTGATTCAAAATAATGAAATCTACCATCTACCATTTAACAAATCAAGTCTATTGAATAAAATGGATATATCAGTAAGCTGTTAGTATTTTTATAATTAGTGTTAAGTTTATAATATATTACTTCTTTTTGAAAAAATGGGCATTGGTTAGTAATTTCTTTTGCTATACTTATGTCATTCTTTGCAAAATAATTGTTCCTAAATATCATCCATAGCTTTCTTGAACCAATATGCATATAATTGTTATGTAAATTTTTCAATATTTTCTTTGCTAAAGTTCTAGTTATTACATATACTTCTATGCCATTTATTATTTTATAATATACCCCATCTTTCCTAAGGACTTTTTGTTTTTCACTCAAATTGATCTGATCTTTTATAATTTCTTCTTTAGAATATAATCCAGTACTTTCTACTAATTGATTTAATCCAATTTTTATTGTTCGCTGCCCTTTTTGTGATGTATTTTCTAACCTTGATAAAGCATCTGCCACTATATTGGATTTTCCAGAAATGTATTTGATTTCAAAGCAGTATTCACTAAGTATTAGACTCCACCGATGTATTCTACTGTTTCCATATTTGTTATTTAATATAGACGTTAAAGCTTGGTGATCTGTTTCTATTGTAAATTCATTACCCAACAAATAAAATCTTAATTTTGTGACACAGTGTATTATACTTGCTAGTTCTAATTCTGAAACTGAGTAACCCTTTTCATGTGGCTTTGTAACTCTTGAAATGAATTGTATTGGGTATTCGACCCCATCATGTATTTGTAATAATACCCCTGATAATCTCTCTATTGATGCATCTGTTCTTAATATGAATGGCTGTGTGTAGTCAGGATAGTATATTTTCAAATTTGACAGAAAAATGTTTTTAATTTCTTGGAATGCTAGTTCTCTTCTCTGATCCCATCTCCATTTTACACCTTTTCTCAGTAGTTCAAGTAATGGAATTTCTTTTATACTTAGATCTGGTATCATCCTTTTATAATAATTAATTATTCCAATAAATCCTCTTAAAGTTCTTAAATTGTGTGGTGTTTTATATTCCTGAATGACTTGTGTCCGTTCTGGATCCATTTCGATTCCCTTAGTATTAAGTTTATAACCCAAATATATTACTTCTTTTTGAAAAAATGTACATTTTTCTTGATTTATTTTTAGTCCAACTTTGTCTAATCTATTTATTATAATTTTTAGGTGTTTCTCATGATCTTCAGCCGTTTTAGAAAAAATTAATATATCATCAATGTAGTGAATTACAAAATGTTCATATTGATCCAAAATATCATGAAGACATCTACATAGAGCACTGCAAGATGATTGAAGTCCAAATGGTACTACTTTGAATTGATATACTACTCCATCTATCTGAAATCCTGTATACTGTCTACTTTTTCTTTCTAGAGGTATTAACCAAAAACTATGCTGTAAATCGATTTTAGTGAAAAATGACATTCCTGTAATTCTTCCTAATATTCCATCTATACTCATTGGTGCTTCAAATTGCTTTTCAGTAATCTTGTTGATATTCCTTGCATCCAAACATAACCTGATTTCACCTGATCTTTTTCGTACTACTACTATGGGGTTAATAAAGCGTGTGTCTGCCTTCTCAATGATCCCATCTTCTAACATATTATTAATTGTTTTGTTTACTTCTTCTCTGTATTTATATGGTATTGGGTATGATTTTGTTTTAAAATCTTTTTCTTCTTTAACTTTTATATTATGGATATAATTTTGTGCAATTCTATTTTCTTTATTGACAAGTCCCTTGTGTTGCTGCAATATGGAAATGACTATTGATTTATATTCTTCAGGGCAATTTAAAACTTTCATCATATCTTCTTCTTTACAAATAACATTATTCTTAATTATGTACTCATTATTCCTTGCTTCCAATTTTACGCACTCCGCCTCGTAGGCATCCATCTGCTTAAAATTTCCATTCCTTAAATATTCACTACAATAATTATTCTTTACATTCTTTTGGGACATTTCCCTATCATCAAAATACATTTCTTCTTCATAAACAACATTATTTTCTTTTAATAATATCCTATCAACTCTTATTCCTTCTTCCACCTCATCTTTCTGCATAAATTTAATTATTTGCCCTTCCAAAGTTACCATTTTTTCTTCAAAATCTATCTTTACTTTCTTCTTTTCCAATTCATCATTTCCCATTAATATATCAACACATAAATCCTTGACAATAAATCCTTGCATATTAATTTCTTTATTAAGAATATTAATTTTAAAATTGGCTAGTTTATCAATTTCACCCAACTTCTTATTATTTGCACCAATAATTTTAATTTTTGGAATCTTTATTATATCTGATAGTTTTAATGTATTAAAAATAAAATTCTCCGAGACTAAAGTACTTTCTGAACCAGTATCTATCATAATCTTAATCATTTTATTTTTGGCCAAAGCATTTATATAAATTAAATTAATAGATTCAATAATTTTCTCTTCATCTAAAGAAATAAATTCAGAAGGTTTTTCATAATAGCAATGGCCTAACTTGTAATTCAGAAAGTTTACTGCACAAAATTTTGATTATTAGAATTGTCAGATTGTATCTGACCACTTGGATCTGATGTCCTATGTCTTTCCCTACTATGACTTCTACTCACATTTTCCTGCCTTGTACTACTTCGTTCCCTGTCTTCGCAGCTTCTATTCCTTCGAACACAATTTACCTGTCTGTTATAGTTAGGTCGCTCTGTATTTCTTCTATTATTAAAATCTTGTCTATTATTATTAGTACTGTTATTAAAATGTTGTCTATTATAATTAGTATTATTATTAAAATTTTGTCTATTATAACTAGTATTATTATTAAAGTTCTGTCTATTTGGATTACTGTTATTATTATTAAAATTTTGTAAACTATTACCATATCTATAATTATTATATGATTGTTGATTATCATTTTTATTATATTGAAAGTTATTATTGTTTTTTCTGTTGTTATTATTACTTGTCATATTGCCTCTTTGTATTCTTTGAATAAAATTAATAAAACTATCTATTGTTTGAATATTTTGTACAGTTACGGTTTGCACAACATCAGCATCAAAATGTCTAGATACATTTAAGACTGTTTCATCCTCTCTAAGTGGTGGTTCTAAATATTTTGCAACTGTTATCAGTTTTAATGCATAATCTACCATATTTGATTTTAAATTGTGATTATACTTTCCAAAATATAGAATTTCTCTAAACTTGGCTTGCTCTAGTTCACCCCAATAATAATTTAAAAATTTATTTTCAAATGTTTGAAAATTATCTAAATCATTCTCAATACTAGCAAACCAAGTTGCTGCATTGTCATTTAATGTCATTCTAATATAATCTTTAATATCATTAATATTATTCACAAATCTTAATTTATGTTTTAAACTATTTATGTATACTCTAGGATGCAAATTTTTTATATTACCAGAGAATTTAATCCCAGTCTCATTTGTTAAATTTAAGTAAGGTCTCCCTATGTCTCTCATTTGTGAAATATCATCTATTCTCTGTTCCACATTTCTTATTTGATTACAATTTATTTGGATATTTTGTTGTATATCGTCTAATCTTTCTTCTGTGTTTCTCCTGTCTTCGTTAATTTTTACTTCTAAGTTACATTTCTGTAACTCTATTTTCTGTTCTATATCTATCTTATTATCTTGAATAATCCTCTTTACTTCTGTCCTCTCATTGTCTATCCTTTTCTTGTAGTCATTCCGTATACTTTTTATTTCATTTGCTACTTTTTTCTCTGCATCTTCAAGTTTTTTATCCATTTGTTTTACAATTTTATTATTATTATCTTCTATTTTCTTTTCTAATTTTCTATAATTCTCTTCCAATTTCTGTTCCATTTTTTTCATGTCTTCTTTGACTTCTTTTGAATTCTCTTCCAATTTTTTTATGTCTTCTTTGATTTCTTTTGAATTCTCTTCCATTTTCTGTTCCATTTTTTTCATGTCTTCTTTGATTTCTTTTGAATTCTCTTCCATTGTCTTGTTCATCTGCATCATTAATGACATCAAAGCTGCCATATTGACATTTTCCTCTCTTTCTGGATTCATTTCTGCAGTATCTTGTGGAACTTGAACTAAACTCTCCTCTTGTATAGGTTGTGTTTCTACTTCCACATCTTCTTCATTCTTTTTGCTTCTTGTACCTTTCTTTCCTTGAGACATTTTGAGACTTTACTTGTTCAAATATAATTAAAAATAAAATCTATAATTTTTTCTTTCTACTGATAATTAATTTACTTATATGAGAG
Organism: Diabrotica undecimpunctata; assembly: GCF_040954645.1. Taxonomy (NCBI): domain Eukaryota; kingdom Metazoa; phylum Arthropoda; class Insecta; order Coleoptera; family Chrysomelidae; genus Diabrotica; species Diabrotica undecimpunctata. The sequence goes on along the minus strand of NC_092804.1, from coordinate 78,161,561 downwards.
CACTTATCTTCCCAAACTAATTCTTTTAAATAGAGAGCCACCGCGTTGGGTGCCAAATTGTTATGATGAATTGTTATGATGTGTTTTTTTTGTTTGTTTGAATTATGAGCAATGAGTATTTTTAATAATATAATATATAGGGTTTTTATCGCGGTTCTCAAAGAATTAGCTTGTAAGTACTTTTTTAAATTACCTTTATTATAACTATTATGAAACACACATATATATCTAACCTAGTCAATGTAAATTTAAAATAAACTATCTTTAAATTGATATTCTTATAAAACTAATTAAATTCTATAGACAATCTAAAATTTAAACAAAACTATCTTCAAAATTGAAATTGTTATGACACTAACTAAATTATATTAACAAAATTTTGTACCTTTCTTTCACTGAATGCCTAAATGAACTGTTTTCCACTATATATATTCTAATCACCACTGAAAGTCTTCGTACTTCGGTTATCCTTGTTTTTTGTGAAATTACTTTTTTCAATTATCAGCTTCTACCAATTTAAGATATAGTTTTCTTCACCAGCATTTATACACCACCAACCAAACCAGCAAACAGCATTTATATTTATTCTTCTTTTCAATATACCAATATCCAATTATTATAAGTTGATTTATACTAATCTCCAACCATAATATAATTTAATTTCTTCCAATATACTTTCATAATCTCCAATAATTATTTGTGTATAATTATAAATGTGCATTAATTATATGCATAATTTTTAATCTTCATTTAACTCACTATATTAAACAATTCAACTATTTGTACCTGATTCACTGACTCCAACTAACTTTCATATTTCTTACTAAACTTTTCTGACTGACTTCTTGAAAATTCTGAACAATTTACTTCAATATTCACTAACTAATTGTATCTTTCTACTAACTTTCATAATAAACTGGCCTGACTTCTGACTAAAAACTTAAAAACTGCCTAAAAACTTCTTAAAACTCTTCTGACTGCACTATCTAAAACTTTTCTGACTAAAACTTTCAAAAACTGCCCAAAAACTGCCATCTTGAATCCAAATCACGGGTATTTATATCTTTTGGACATTCTAGAACCATCTCGTAAGAGATCATGTTCCAATTTGTTCTATTTCATACTTGTATGAATTTTCTGGAACAAACCATTTCGCAAACATGGCCATCTCCGGAGATCCAGAGAATTCCATTCTTTTCTATTAATAATTTTGTTTACATTTAGGCTTTTCAGATCAGAATATATAATTAAATTAGTAACTTAACATTCTAATTTAATAAAATACACATTTCAAACAATATAACCCACTTATATTCGTAAATATTCTTAAACGTCACTTCAGAGTATAAATATCTGTCAATCTCCGAGAGTATTTTTGGTTGCCTAAGCACATGGCTCACTTATATATATTTACAATATTAAAATACAACTTTTTACAATTATTATGCTAATTTATTAAAAATGCCCTCACATAAATATATTTTTATTAAATTCTCTAGTATATAACTTATTTAAAACAACCAAATATCTAATATTATGTAGTATATAACTTATAAATTATTTTCTATAAACCCTAATCGTCACAATATATATATATATATATATATATATATATATATATATATATATATATATATATATATTATATATATATATATTAATTATTGATGCATTGTATTAAATTTTGTTAAAAAAGTTTATAGATTTCAAGAATTCTATCAAGTCAGCTACGTATTTAGATTCTCCTAGAAGTTCTTTTAAAGTTTTAGGAATGTGGTGATAAAGTCTTTCTACTTAGTATATTGGACAGTCAATCAAAATGTGCTTCACTGTGACTTTACATTCACAAATAAAACACGCAGGTTCCTCTTCTCTCTTCAACAAGTATTCATGTGTTGTAGAAGTGTGTCCTAATCTGAGACGTGTTATTAGGACTTGATGTTGTCGCTTTGAAGGCCAGAAGTTCCATGGAAGGACCAAAGATTTTATTTCTATCAATTTAGTGGTGCTTCTATTCCATTGGTTTTTCCAAACATCGTGCAATTTTGATTTTAAGTAAGGTTTTAAATCTAAATGCACCGTTACATTTTCCACTGATGCAGCTGTATTGGTTACTGCGGACCTAGCTAGACTATCTGCCTTTTCGTTACCTTCTATTCCAAGGTGTGACGGTACCCAGAGGAACTCTACTGTCAAATTGTTTTGGTATATACGGTATAAATTTATTAAAAATTGTTTAAACAGGAGTATTTAATTGTTTAAACAGGAGTATTGTAAACAAAGAGTACTTTGCTTTCCGACTAAAGTAAAATGAGTGAGGGTAACCGTCCTGAAGCGCCAGAAGCGTTGTTTAAAAAAGACAACAGTTTTAAAATAGAGCGCTAAAAAAATGAAGTGGAAAATTTCTCTTTTCCTTACAAAATTATACATTATCCAAAACAAAGCAGCTAATATCTACGGAATATACAATTTTTTTTAAATTTTTTAAAACTTTCACGGCTAATGTTGGTTAATATATTATATTAATAAAAATAAGAATTTAACCATTAACAATTTTGTAAATAAGAATACCTTATCTCTTTGGATATTTCAATACTAATCTTCGCATTTAATCACTTTACTAGAAAACCTGGAATTCATATCCGAAGGTACTATTCGTTGCAAGATAATTAGGATGGAATTCCCCAGATTTTTAATAATACTCGTATAATGGGTATAAAGATGCCGGCTTTGGCCACGTGCCTCGTCTGTTCAGTTTATATTCGAAACTTAACTTGAAAGGGTGAAGTTATTACGAACCAAAACAATTTTTTTGTTTAGTACTTTTTTGATCGCATGTAATTTACGGCTCGTCGGTGTTTCCGCGTCTACGGCAGTAATTAGCGTCTCGAATATTTCTTTTGCGAATTATATGCAGTGCGTGGGTGATTTTTTATTCCATATACCTACGAACATATACATACCTTTTGCTCGTGCTTGTTTTGTTGGATTGTTTTTGATGGCTGTATCATCAATATAATCAAGTTTTACACCGGTACTGTTGCGTACAGTCAGTAAGTTTGTCTATTCACCAAGAGAGAAGACTATTGTCCTGAATATTCACGATGCTCTAGTTTCTCAGAATCCCACACTGTTCGCAACATAGTCGAAAGTTGTGCCAACATGACTGGCATAGGAGAGTCAACTATATATAGGTTCCTATCAGAAAGAAAAAACCACGGTATAGCTAACCCAAACACAAACGAACACTTAAAGAGAGGGAAAAAGCCTATTGAAATTGATGAATTTGCCAAAAATGGTATTCGAAGGAAAATTTATTGATTTTTTTTTTCAAAAAAGAAATACCAAACCTAAACAAAATTTTACAAGAAGTTAGAGACGACCCGGATTTCCTCATATCGGACGAACTAAATTGTGGCAAGTCTTAAAACAATTAAATTTCCGGTGGTAGAAATCAGACCGAAAATCACTTTTGATTGACCGGGAGGAGATATGTTGGAGAAGAAATTATCAAAGATCCATACGAAAATTTCGGGCTAGAGGAAGGCCAATCTTCTACCAGGATGAAACGTGGGTAAACTCAGGTCATACTCTAAAAAAAATTTGGTCAGATAAAAATATATTAAGCTCCAGGCAAGCTTTTATGGAAGGTATCTTAGTCCAAAAGCACAAAAGATTATCACGAGGAGATGACAGCTGATGTTTTCGAAGAGTATTTTGAGCAGACGATTGAACACATACCACAAAATTCAATTATAGTATTAGATAATGCACCTTATCATTCACGACTAGTAGAAAGACTTCCAACGACTGCGTGGAAGAAACAGGATATTCTTGACTGGCTGCAAAATAAGTATCTGCCTTACGAAGATGGAATGGTAAAAGCAGAACTTTTAAAAATTGCCCGGCAACACAAATCTAGGTTCAAGAAATACCTAGTTGACAAAATGGCGGAAAGGTGAAATATCACAGTCCTTAGACTTCCACCCTACCACTGCGAAATAAACCCAATTGAACTCATTTGGGCACAAATGAAAAGTTATGTGGCTAGAAAATATACGTCTTATAAAATACAAGCTGTACGTGAATTCTTATACGAGTCTTTACAACATATTACAGAACAAAACTGGAAAGATGTAGTAAGACATGTAATAGAAGAAGAACAAAAAATGTGGGATCTTGATAACATAATTGATGCGACCGTAGAGACACAACCGCTAATTATTAACCCTCAAGACGACTCGGATTCCGAAGTTGATCCTATTTATTTTGAATTTGAATAGTTTTCTAACTGTAATTATATAAGGTAAGTAATAGTAGTTGTAATCGTAAGGTATTAAAGGGGAAAGGCGCAAAATATCGCCTGTCAAAATGTTCAATGTGTTTTAAATGTATCCATTTTTTTCAAATCCTGAGAAAACTAAAAAGCATTTTTGAAAAATATAAAGGCAGAATGAAATATTTATTAAAATAAATAAAAAGTTTCTTTTGCATGCAATATTTTCAATTAAAAATTATACTATGTTTTCTCTTTTATTTTCACCCCTGTTACATAACATATTAAAATAAACATTGTAGAAGTTTTCAGGGACTTTCTGCCCTCAGTTTAAATTTAGTCAGAGTTTATGGAAAAATTGTTTATATACAACAATTAAACCCTGCATTTAAAATGTATTTTAAGCATTTCTTTCACGCTTCCGTTAAATATGCACATTCTATAAACGGTAAATCATTTGCACTGTTGCCCCCATTTCTAGCTGACTTTTGAAGTGACTTCATCAATAGGCTTAAGCGTGTGCAATATTTAGTGTAGATATATATATATATATATATATATATATATATATATATATATATATATATATATATATATATATATATATATAGTGAGGTCCTAAAGTAACGGATAAATTTATTTTAAACAATAATATGAATACAAATGGAAAATGCTGAAACAAGTCAATTTTTATATATAAAAATACCCTTTCCCAAAGAAATTATTTAAATGTATCTTGAACTCCCCGGCGGTAGTAGTTATCCCAGAAAAAAATTTAAATAAAAAGTGGTAGCGTATGACATCTACATATTACAAAAAGATTAAAAATATTTAAAATTGATATTGTTCAATAGACCTCCTTAATAATTTGAAGTAAAATTACGTTTCATTAGTCATTTTTAAACATTATTCTAAATTATTTTAAAATTAGCTTAACTGAATACCAGAGAATTGAAATATCAATATTGATTCGAGTGAATGATCAAACCAGAACGCATTCTGAGGTATGCAGAATATTTAATGAAATGTATCCTGGCCGTCACATTTCCCAGTCTACGGTGAGTGAAATAAAAAGAAAATTCCGAGAATTTGGAACTGTCAAAGATCTTCCCAAACCTGAGACATCAAAATTGAATAATCAAAAGCAACTGAATGTATTGTTAACTGTTGAGGAGAATCCACATAAACCAACAAGAGAATTGGCTGGTGATAATGATATAAGTAACACTCCTCTATTGAGAATTTTGAAAAATAATAAATATCATCCGTATAAAATTCAACTATTGCAGGAACTAAATGAAGATAATCCAGATAGTGGATTACAATTTTGTGAATTAATTACGAATATACACCAACCGAATCGGATGTTTCCCAAAAATATTCTTTTCTCAGATGAGGAAACATTTACCCTACATGGAACGGTCAAGAAACAAAATTGTCAATATTGGAGTAGGCAAAATCCGCACTGGATGGGGAAAGGTCGCACTCAATATCCTGAGAAAGTAAACGTTTGGACTGGCATATTAAATAACACAATATTTGGACCATACTTCTTCACCTGATTTACGACAACGCTTCCCAGAATTGTTAACCCACTGTAATATTTTTTTAGGGCGCTATTTAAAAACAAAAATCTACATAATTGAACCAACCAATATTGACAATTTAAAGTACCCTATAAGGCAAAAAACTTATTGAAATCGCCGCAGAGATGTTGCAAAATATTCCACTGTCTATTTTTCTGTAAAGAGATAAACGGTGATCATTTTAAGCGTGTGATTTAGACTAAATTGTTGTAATTATGTTAATAATCCTAAATTTGTTCTGTGGGACTAATATTTTACAAAATTAATAAAACATCCGATGTTACTTTTTTGACAAAAAACAACTAATAGACGAGTCCATCGTGAAAGATATTTGACTCAATGGCTTTTTGATGGAATGAAATAAAATAATTTTTTCCCTGCACAAAAAAGAAAAATATTTACATTGTTAAACAGAGCATTGAAAACCCTTGTAACTGCTGTATCATACGCTACCCCTTTTTATTTAAAATTTTTTTCAGGGGAAACTACCCCTAGGGAGTTCAAGATACATTTGAATAATGTCAATGGGAAAGTATTTTTTATATATAAAAATTGACCTGTTTCAGTATTTTTCAAGTGTGTTTATATTATTGTATAAAATAAATTGATCCGTTACTTTGGGACCTTACTGTATATCGTATACTTGTTCTCTGCAAACCTGTGTGAGAGTTTCTCTCATCGCGCGAGTTCTAACGTTAACATATTGCTTATAGTGTCAAAGAAAATTCTGGTAAGTAAATGTAAGTTTTTTAATATACAAGATGTTTTATTATTGACGTAATATAATTATATATTGACATAATATATTTATATATTGTTATAATTTAATTATATATTAAAGATATTCATATCGTGGTCCCGCCAAGAACTGGGTCAAAATCAAGCAATGATTTAAGATGATGGACGAGTAGACAACAAAGACGACGCTCCCAGTGACACAGTGAACATAATACGGACTCCGAACAATCCAACAATGATGTTAAAGATTTTCATAATGAAGTTGACGACAATCGTGTGTATGCTTCTCGACACCATTTTACTGGTAAAGGCAGAAAAACTCACTGGATGACTCATCCTCCACGACCTTAGCGGCTTAGTTATTACAGACGCAATGATAGAGAAAAACGTGTTCACACAAATACTACACAAATATCTCTATAGCTAAAGTATGAGACAAGTATTATTATACCAAAGAAAGAGATTGCCAAGAGTCTACAGAAATATATGTATTTATTGGCCTATTATACATGGCTGGGATACGAAAGGCTTAATATGTAAATAGTAAGGAACTTTGGGAGAATTCGATTTTTGCACCTACATGCTTTAGACTAACGATGTCAGGAGAATGTTTTCATTTTTTAGAAACAACACTATGGTTTAACAATGTCAATGAACAGGGTGCGATAAGTTGACTGCTATTAGAGAAACATTTGAACATTTTATGTAGAGATGTCAAGAAAATTAGCCAGTTGAAGAGTATTGTACGGTAGATAAAATTTTAGAAAGTTTCAGAGGACGTTGTAAATTTCGGTAATACATTGCTAACAAACCTTCCAAACATATCATTAAAATATATGCCTTAGTAGGTTCGTGACCTTTTTATGCCGTACTATGCTGTATTATGGAAATATATACAGGAAAACAGTCGGATCTAATCAACTCTTTATCTGCCGTTGTTAAGCGTATAGCATATCCATATTACATATAGCTAAAAACATAAGACTTGAAAATTATTTCACGTCAGTGCCGTTAGCGAGAGAATTACTTGATAGAAAAACTACATTCGTGGTGACCCTGACGAAAAACTAGAGTAGAGTACTTTACCAGTATTCATACAAGAGAAATAGCCTGCACCTAGTAGCATGTTTGGTTTCCAGAAGGATATTGTGTTGCTTTCTTATAAACCAAAGCCTAAAAAACGTACTGATGTGTACATTTTACTCGGGTGACTAAATTGACTCGAAGTCTGGTGAACACATAAAACCTGAGAGTATTACGTTCTATAGCCTAACAAAAGGAGGATTCGATGTGATTAACGAATTGAAATCAATGCATTTTTTTCTTCAGATTTTGTTGTCGCTGGCCACTTAAATTTTTTTAAAAAGTTTTGAACGTTACTGCTATTAATTCAAATATAGTATATAAAACTAATACTTGAATTATTAAAGAACGTAGAATTTATCTGAATAATCTTAAACTGCTGTTTGGTTGTCGTTCATGGATCAAGTCTCTTCCAATTAATGTACGAAGCATGTTAAGGGAATATTTAAATACGCACCGGTTTAAACAAAATAGAGAAGCGCTCTTCAAAATAACTTCTCGCTTTAAAAGTGAGAAGTTATTTTGAAAAAAAAAGCCATTTTTTTCAAAATTTACAAAAATAGTTTTACTTTAAAATCATTTTTTTAAACAAGCACTTTGAGCCAACCATACTACTTACAGATCATACAGTGTGTTAATTTTAAAACTTACAATGGGCTACATCTCACGAACAAAACCTGATATCAAAAAATGCTTGAAGCTATTTCTAGGATAGAACTCACTCACACACACACACACACACGCAGTGATCAACCCTGCCCCTAGGAACATGTGTATACCAATGTAAGAATGGGATCCACATGTCCGAAGATCAAACCGGTCACACTTCGCTAGTCGAAGTGGTACCTATCTGACCCCCAGGCTTTTCCACCACCCCTCCTCATCGTGTGACTTACGTGAGGAGGCTTATGATCTGAAATTTACTTAAGATGCCCTGGGTAATAGGGCATCCTCGGTTTTTAGTGAATGTGGTTATGCCACCTAACTGTAGGGGTAGCGACATCTAGGCTTTTCTCCCTATTTACTTTACTGACTCTATTGATTTTACTCTACTTTACGTCGGGACTTAAGTCCCTAAAAAAAGAAAAAAGAGCGTGTGTTCCGGCCATAGAGCCATCAGCCTGAGCTGATGACTCTATGTCTGGAAAAGAGTGTGTGCTCGGTCACTCAGCCGCCGATTTGGCAAAATAAATTTTGTTCTCCTCGCCGGCTGAGCACCCGAGAGGGGTCCGGCCACCAAGCCCATGTATGCCGCACATGACCTCAGTGCTCGGATTTCGCGAGTAGATCTTTCATTCGATCTGCCTTAAGGGCCTAGTCCGCGGAGCGGTATATAGAAGGCCTGACGGGCCCCTTCTATATTTGCTATATAAGGTAAATTTACGTTAAACGGTTTAATGAAAAGTATGAATATATCAATATTAATTTACGTTATTTAATCAGAAAACACTTTTTTTTTGTGGACTTCCTTGTGGCTTCGGGACTATAAAATGCCTGGGCAACAATTCTTTCCTTTTTTCCTTAATCCTATTTGTGTGCGTGTATTGGGGTGTGCATTTCCAAGTGTATAATGTTCTTACACACCCCGGTGTATATTGGACTTATAATTACCTGAAAACCTAAAAACGTAAAAAAGAAAAGCGTACCCTCTCGCCAGAGTTTTTTGGTGTGTTTTCTGATTGACTGCATTTCTTTGTTCGTTCTTCTTGCAACCGTCTCATTCTTTATTTATTCGTTCGGGTTCTCCCTATATCGAGCTATCTGTTGTTTTGGTCTTCTGTGTACCGTCCTTGTGTTTTCATTGTAGTTAGTCAGCTCTCTTAACATTCTGCTTGGGTGGTTTCTTAGTCCGTTGAAAATTTCATATGCTCTTTCGTCTAGCGTGCGTAGGATTCTTATTTGTCCTGAGTCTCTATATACATATCACAAGGGTACGTATCTTGGTATCTTAAGGGCATCTCTGACTATTTGATTTTGAGTGGTCTGTATCTTTTTCCTGTTTGTTTTACAGGTGTGTCCCCACGCAGCGGATGCATATGTTAGGACTGGCAGGATAATACTATTCGCAACCCTGATTTTGGTTTTAAATCGTAGTTTACTTTTCCTTCCAATAAGTGTTGAGAGCTGACTTTTCAACGCTTTGGCTTTGCGTATTTGCTGATTGATGTGCTCAGTGAACGTTAGCTTCTTATCTAGATGTACCCCTAGGTATTTAGCCTGGTTGGTCCAGTCTACTGGGGTGTTTTCGATTGTAATTTCGCGATTTGGTACACTTCTTCTGTGACTAAACATTACAGCCTGTGTTTTGTCTGGATTTAGGGCTATTTTCCATTTTATGCACCATCTTTGGAATCTGTTTAGTGCTCTTTGCAGATGATTAGCTGCATGATCCGGGTTTCTCCAGCTAACAGCTATTGCTGTGTCGTCAGCGTAAAGACTCAACAGAGAGCCTGGCTCTTTTGGCATGTCGGCCATATAGATGGTGTACAGGTACGGCGACAGCACCGCTCCCTGAGGCACACCCGCCTCCAGGGTCCCTACTTCGGATAGGATTGCCCCTATTCGAACTCTGAACCTTCTGTTGGCAAGATATGATGCAAGGAGGCATGTCATCGCCTCACTGTAACCAAATTCATTCATTTTATAGATGAGTCCATGGTGCCAGACTCTGTCGAAGGCTTTGCTGACGTCCAGAAAAGCTGTAGCTGTGTACATTTTTTCATTAAATCCTTTGGTGATGAATTCTGTAAGTCGTAGTACCTGTAATGCACAGGAGTGTTCGCTTCTGAACCCGAATTGAGCCTCTGGTATGGTTCCTAGCATTTATGATTCTTCATTGAGTCTTTTTAGTATGCCTCTTTCCGCTATCTTGCTTATAGATGATAATAAGCTGATAGGTCTGTAATTTTGCGGAAATGTGCCGTTTTTATCAGGTTTTGCAATCATTATTACGTGTGCCTCTTTCCACCTATCTGGGAAATATCGTAGTTTTAGCATGTTGTTTATTATGTTAGTGATATAAACAATAGCTTTTGTTGGTAGATTTTTCAGCGCCCTATTTGTGATGTTGTCGGGTTCTGGGGCTTTTTTGGCATTTTTCATTTTTATAAGTTCCTTTATTTCTTCGGGAGATGTATGTGTAATACCTATTCTGCCCTTTTTCCTTCTAAGTCTTCTCGCTGTGCTTTCTACCTCTTCTTCAACGTCTATGTCATCGTCGGGGTGTTCGTTGTTTCTACACGCCCTTTCTAGTTCGTCCTTCATGACTTCGGATTTGTCGATTTCCGTATGGACAATCCCGTTTACTTCGTGTAGGGGAGGTATGGGTTTCTTGTCCTTTCGGAGGATTTTAGATAACTTCCAGAAGGCGGATTTGTTAGGATTTAGCTCATCGATATAGGAGTTCCAGCTTTCATTTCTATGATTTTGAAGTTGTTTTTTGACTTAATTAATATTTAAATGGGAATAAGCCACAATTAAAGGTTAAAATACATTTATTGACGTTTCAATTTCCACTTCGGAAATCGTTCTCAAAATACAAACAGTGTTTGTATTTTGAGAACGATTTCCGAAGTGGAAATTGAAACGTCAATAAATGTATTTTAACCTTTAATTGTGGCTTATTCCCATTTAAATATTAATTAATTTAAAATGCCACAAGAAAATAGCTTCAGAACAATATTGTTTTTTGACTTCTCTGTCTAGCTTATTTGCAATTCTTTTGTCTTCTACCGTTTTTGTGCGGTAGGCTCTTCTTCTTTTCCGGTTTTTCTCTTTGATTAAGTTTTGAAGTTCTATACTTATATCCCTGAATCTTCCTTTTTGTCTTGTGATTGTTTTGGTTTTGGAGCTGGCATCGATAGCATTGTTTATTGCTTGTTCTAGTTTTATTACACTGTCCTCTAGTTCTGTAATATTATTAATTGTTGGGATGTTACCGATGTTCTCGCTCACAATTCTTCTTAAGTTTAACAAACTTGTCTTCTTTCTGTTGTGGGGCTGCAAATAGTTCAATTCTATTGCGCCTTCATTTAGAGAGTGTATCTCGTATTGTTGACCCACGTTGTGTAGGATTGCAATGTCGAGATACGTAGGGAGTTCTCCGTGGAAACATGTCGGTTCTGTTGGTCCGATGACATGTGTGTTTGGTCTGTTCTCGAGATGGTTGCAGAGATATCTTTCGTTTCGGTTGGTCATCCTGTCAAACCAATTGGGAGATCTAGCACTTAGGTCTCCAATAATTATAGTTGGCTCTTCTGAGTTCAGTATTAGGCTCAAATCTTCGTTGAAAATCGGATCATGTGGTCTAACGTAAGCTGACACTATTTTTAGTGTTTAGTTGTTGGCCTTAAGTCGAATAATTGTGGCTTCCATTGTCACCAGTTCGTCTGGTGTTGGGATGTGCTCGTGTTCGAGTCCCTTTTTGACTAATATAGCTGTTCCTCCTGATAATGCTCTATGATCCGTTCTAGAGATACCGTAGCCTGGAAATTTTGTTTTTTTCCTTTCCACTAGTTTGGTTTCTTGAAGGGCTACGATATCGAGCTCTAATCTGTTTATTATTTTATCCAGAAGGTTGATCTTTTTGAATATTCCGCTGGAATTCCATGACCCAATGCGTAGATCTTCGTTTTGGTTTGCTAACATTTTCGGACGGCTTCTCCACATGCAGTCATCATTTTTGTTGCTTTGTCCATCATGGACATCATTTCCATCATTTTGTTATTATACTCTGTATGGAAGTTTGCGATGAGGGTAGCTGCATCCTGTACCGACACTTGTGGTTGTGCTGGGGCTTCTGTGGTGGTTTTAGCGGATTTTTTCGCTGCCTGTGCGTAGCTGACTCCTTTGTTGATTGGAGCGCTGTTTATGGGTCTTCCTACCGGTCTTTTTGGGGCAGATGTTTTCTTTTTGGGGGCCTTAGAGCATCCTCTATAATTTGCTGCGTGCGCTTCACCACAGTTTGCACATTTGGGGTCGGTTTCCCGGCTTTTCTCACAGTCGTTACTGATGTAGTTTTCTCCGCATTTTACACTTCTGGATCCGCATAGGCAAGCCTTTGAGCTGTGATAGAACCCTTGACAGTTGTAACACTGTAGGGTGTCTTTTGTGATTTTGAATTCATCCTTCACATAGATGCGCATGTAGCATATATCAGATATTTTTTTAATTTTTGCAACTTCTTCCTCTTTGAGGGTGACGATGAAATGTGGCAGTACTTTTTTATCAGCTTTTTTGGAGATCATATTGATTACCCTTGTTGCTTCTATTCCTTTATTGTATAGTTCGTCTTTAATTGCTACTGTGCTAGTAGTAGCAGATAGCCCTTTTATAATGACTCTTTTTAGTTTATCGCTATCTATGGGATATGCGATGAATTCTACTTTTGGAGTGTGTTCTTCTAGGATGTGTACCATTCCTAGGTAATCTTTTCTGGTTTTTGTGTTAATAACAATCGATCTGCCTGATCGTGCAAACTTATTGACTGATATTATTCCTTGGTTGGCTGCTCTCTGCAGGATTTTTTGGTGTTCTCCTACAGTTTTTAGGATTATCGCCGGTGGTTTCGGCTCTTTTACTATAGGCTCCTCGCTTGTTTGCGGTGAGTCTTTTGGTACGTCGTTTTCTTTTTCAACTTGGCTATTTTTGCTCAAGTTATTTTGGGCAGTTTTTTTGGGCTTCTTTCATGAGCCTCTTTCGCAGCCTTGTTAAATTCGTTTTCTTTCCGCTGATTTATTATCTGCGTCTGCTTTTCGGCGACGCTTATTTTTGTTTTCACACTACTGTCTGATTTCTCAGTAGTGGTCCTGTCTTTTTTCCTTTTTTGTTTTGGACCTGTGTCCAACCTGCAGGTACTTTGGTTGTTATGATTCTTTCCGGCTCTTTAGGCTTCCCTTTGCTACCGGATGGCTTTGCGGGGGGAGGTGAACCGATTCCTAGTTCCACTAGCTTTACAACGTCATTTTTCTTTCTCCTTGGCTGCTGTTAATGCCATTATGTGTTGTACCTCCTTGTCCTTTTCTTTGTTTTCGTTTCTCAGCTCAGTCATCTGATCGAGAAGGTCTTGGATTTGTTTATTCGCCTTTTCCTCGCGGATACGGTTTTCCTCTTTTAGGGATTTGATCTGTTCCGTCAGTACATTGACCGACCTTAAAAGCTCATTGGCCTTTTCCCTTTCCGCCATTTCTCTGGCCTTTTTCTTTACTTCTTCGTCTTCCGGAGAGTCTTCTTTGGGCCTTAGCCTTTTCATTTTCTTGCCGATTTCGGGCTCGGCTTCATTTTTGGAGACGTTGTCCACGGCGGGTTGTCCACCACAACCAAAAAAGTTTAAATTGCAAACTCCTACTTGTGATACATCATTGAAAATACTATAAAAAATACTATTCAAAGGTTTAAATAATAATTATTGAGGGTAAATACTGTATAATTATTGTTTACTAATTATACATGGTATTAATATCAGCCGGCTTATTATGACTTTTGTATTTGTAATGCTCCTGGACTATTATTTTGAAAGAGTGCAAAAAATTTTTGCAAAAAAAGGTGAAAGCATCTGTTTTTTGGATTCTGTCACATCGAGTAATTTTTGGTTTATTTGAGAATTTTAAATGTCATTAGTTTTCATCATTTGTACGATCAATACTGTCATTCAGCTGTAGTTGTCACGATGGTTTACAGTATACGTGAACGCGTGGAAATCATTTTCATATTTGCCTCCCAGAACCCGTGTTATTTACGAACAGCTCAAATATTTCATCCAAGGCATTTGGACAAAAATGTAAGTCACGTGTACGTCTGCGGTTTAGTTGAAAAGTTTAGAGAAACGGGATCAGTGCAAAACAAAAAAAAGGAATGCCCCAAGATTACTGAATGAAGCATCTCAAACTGAAGTCCTTGGAAATTTTGCAATAGAGCCTACTGCATCAACCCGTCAAGTATCTGCAATGACAGGACTTTCACATAAGTCGGTTAGAAAGGTGTTGAAATTACATAAGTTTTACCTGTACCATAATTCGCGCTGAACCGAGAATGTTAAAAAATACTTGTTTCACTGGTGAATGTACTTTTATGCTGAATGGTAATATAAATAAACAAAATTGTTGCTACGGAAGTGATGCGAACCCGAATCGATTCAGAAAAGGTCACATTCAATATTCTGAAAAACTAAATGTTTGGGCAGGACTATTAGGCGATGCTCTAATTTGGCCCCTTGTTCATACCAGGCAATTTAAGTGGCGACATTTATCTTAATGTGCTGGAAAACACCATTGAATCTTTAATTGTGCATGAATTAGAGAACCAAAAGGACGAACAAGGCAACCTAGCTCTAGACGAAGATTTGCTGCACTTCCAACAATATGGAGCACCTCCTCACTATGCAGCTCCAGTTAGGCACTGGTTGGATACTAATGATCCGAATAAACGGATTGGAAGAAGAGGTACTATTAAGTGGCCACCGAAGTCACCAGATTTACTGCTACATAACAGTTTTCTATAGGGTTATTTCAACTCAGTGATTTATAAAACTCAACCTGCGTCACTTGGGGAATTGCGAGAAATAATTACGCAAGCATGGCGCGCTATTACTAGAACAACGTTTGCCAAAGTTCGTGCAGAATTTAAAAATAGGCTGTATTATTGTTTACAAAACAACGGAACCCACTTTGAATATTTACTTAATTGTCATTTTTAACAAATTTGTAGTTCAACAAAAACTTATTAAATTTTCCATTTAAACCAAAGTTAGTTTCATAATTATTGCTTTACCCTATTTAATTATTATTTATACCATTGGATAGCATTTTTATAGTCTTTTCAATGATGTATCACAAAAAGGCGTTTACAATTTAAACTTTTTTGGTTGTGGTGGGTGGGACCTAGGAGTTGATGGGAGTGAGTTTTCTTTCATGTCATTTTAGTTCCCCCTTACTATCCTAGAAACAGTTTTAAGCATTATTATCAGCTACGTGAGATATAGCCCATCGTAAGTTTTAGAATTGACACTCTGTATATAAAACCCATAAAGAAAGTAAATTCTAAAGTGGTAACGAATAATTTCATTTAGGGTGTTAATCAGGGAGAGATTTTCCAAAAAAAAAGATATAAACTTTATTTTGAGCGTAACTCGCTTAGTTTTGATACTTGAAACTTAAAAATAAAAGAAATAAAGTTTTTTTAAACAATTTTAAAAAGTTTTGATAAGTTTCTTCAAAAAAGTGTTTTATGTTTTGGTTATTTGGCGTTATAATATTCGATTTGAAATTTGACAAATAGGAACCTTTCTATGAGCTTCATAAAAACTACTTTTCATGATCTTTAACTTTTCTTCTTCTGGGTCTACAGAATTTGTAAATATACCATTTTTTTTTTGTTTTTTTTTACAGGCTACATTTTTGCTACGAATATTTTTTTTATTAAATACTTACTTTTTAAGGTATTTTTAACCGTCTGAAAAGGTGTTTGTTTTCACTCGCAAATAACCCAAGAAGTATTGACTATTGCAAAAGTATTTACCTTAAGTTTTACACAAAGCAATCAAAAATCTTTATAAAACAAAAATTGCTTAGAATTAGTAAATTTATGCATTTCTGGATTTATTTTGAACGTATATTTTTCACCCCCGAGAAAGGTTGACTTTTACCCCCCAAGTAAAAGCAACACTTAGCTCAGTAAAGTAGAGGTTAAGAGGAACCTAAATAAATTTTTTTAAGTAAATCTGTAGTAACGAGGAAAATTATACTACAAAACGGTCATTTACTAGCATATATGTCCTACTGTCACTGTCATAGAGTGTACAGTCGCCACCCCATAAACGTAAAATTTATTATCTGCATGTCATTATGAAGTCGTTTCTATTTGATGGGATTACTAACGAAATCAGGTAGCAGGTATAACCATAAATAAATGGTCTAGTCATTCATGGATAGCGGCGTTTGATTTTTGTCTTGTAGTTAAATATTGTTGAATTTAAATACCAACTAAATAGTGAAAAAATGTTATAGGCTTTGTTTAACTTTTTAGTTTCCTGAAAAAGTAATAAATTTTACAATAAAAGAAATCATACTTTGAATCTGTTGTGTTAGGTTTGTTTGCAAAATATTTATTAATTTTTGTATAGCTACAACGTTAATAATGTCATTAATTTTTTTCTATTTAATTAATATCTACATTGAACGAGTTAATAGTAGGACAATAAAATGTCAGTATTACATATTTTGAAAGCAGAATATTGCATTTTTTTCGTTATTAAAAACTATAAACATTTTCGCTCTGTGTTTTCATGAGGTTGTGACAGCCTCTAACGAGCCCACATTAATAATGTTTATATTATACATTGGTGCTTCCAAACTACATGTGCAAGCAAAGGGGGGTAATTTGTATCTTTAATTTTCTCGATAACGGTTGCAGATACGAAAAAATAAGAAGGCATCAAAAAGTTTCTTAACAATACGTAAAACGTATCATAGGCGTACTATAAAAAAGTTTAGGTGTAAAAAGTGTGCTGGACTCTTCCAAAAATATCACCATGTACATTTTGACACCTATTTGGCATACCTAATAATGTAAACAGTACAGATTAATGTAGATTTTAAATTTGAATTGAATATCTCTAGAAATTCAGTAGCTATAAAGAAAAAAACCAAAAAATGTCAACCCACCCTTTTATTTGTGTCCAATAAAATAATTAAATATTAACAGTATGTATGACAATAACAGTAGTGACATTGGCACTTTGCGTTCGATCAAATAATTAAATATTAGCAGTACGTATTAGAATAATAGCAATAACATTGGCACTTTGTGTCAGTCGATTTTCGCGCTTTATAACACATTTAATCATACACGTTAGTTTCATCGTCAGTGTTTATTAATAATCAATTTATTAACAGGAACTAGGAATTTTTTTATACTCTTCTTCGGTTGCCATTACTTTTTTAATTACACCTTTCCAGTTTGATTGATCAATGGTTTCAAATTGCTTTTTAAATAATTTTACTACATTCGAGGAAAATTTCGGCGAAACATTGTTCTTGCGTACTTTATGTTTCAATTAAGCCCATACCAGTTCAACTAGATTTAGCACACAATAATATGGAGGTAGTCCAGTAATTTGTTGCAAAGTTGTTAACAACATATTCTTTTTATTAACGAAAAACATTGTTTGTTTATATTCTTATTACAAACAACATTGTTTTATTGACCATATAACACAATGGCAATCGCTGTGACATGTTATAGGTTTGAAAAATGAAATGAATAATGAAAAACGTGTTTGTCAACTTGAAGGAACAATTTATTCTGACTTTTACAATGTTGCCGTTCAGACAATTTTTCGCTAATTGGCGTGTAATTTGAAGTCCAAACATGCCCCCCAATAGGGGTAACTTTCAAAACAATTTACGTTGGCAAGTTGAATATTGCCTTTACATGGCTGTAGATTAAATTAAATTAAATTTGACTTAAACTACTATTAATAATAGTTAGAGACTCAAACGAGTCATGAAAATCTAGCCAGTTTTCCAAGTTACCTGAGATTTTAGGCAACTCTATTGTAGGTAATTTAATGTTGCTATGGTTACCATTATTTCAACAATTTTGACTTGAATTTATACTCGTCTGTTAAATGAAATGGAATAAATAAGTCGATATTCGCTCCGTGCGTGACTGACGCGACACCTTCCGCCTTCATCTGACAGTTTTGGACCTACCAATTTTCAGGTTAAACATATGACATATGTTTGACATTGTTAAATACATGCGAAATTGACAGTTATTAGTAATTAACTTTTTAATTATATTTTTTTAGTTTATGTACAAAATAAATGTAGTATTAAAAACTGGGTTTCTCAAAATTCATCATAATATATCTTTTCAACCACAAACGCAAAAGAAAGGGAAAAATCTAGTACTGACAAATCAAGTTTTTCAAGTGAAAGAGCATATATTTAAAAACAGTAATAGTAAAAGTTATAATATAACAGCTAAAGTCATCAGGCACTCTGCAGTTAGCTTGAAGCCTTATAAAATATCATTTAAGGTAAATTATTTAAATTTGTCCTATTTTAATTGCATAAAAATGAAGTTATGTGATATTTACTTTTTCATATTATTAGCACGGATCCATCTTTTTCTTTTCTCTAATTTATATGTAATCTTTGGGAACCTATAAAAACTACACTTACTATTTTTGCTATTATTAGCACAATTAAATACGCAATATGTATTTGCACACATTTTTGATAAAATTTATGCGTAAAAAAGTAGGGCCAATTTTGTCATATTTCGCCGCTACGCACGCTGGCATCGTTTCAAGGTACCCCTACCATGGTCACGCACGGAGCGAATAATAGGTAAATTTTTAACAATTTTTAAAAAATATTCTTAATCCCCTTAACAAACTTGATTTATCTGTTTTCGGCCATATTTATCCCACAAATATTAAATCTATAATTTTATTTTTTAACGAAAGCGGTAAAATGATTTATCAGATGTAATAAAAATCTAGGACATAAAAGAAATTTTTAAAGCAGAGGACATGCTGTTTTGGTCCTTCTGTGATATGCCCAGTGTTTTCCCCTCTTTTGATCATCACTTTTTAGTAAAACAAAACACTTCAATAATATTAGCAGCCCCATTTGCGTTTTGTGCAGAAAGATGACGATAATTTAAATAAAATGGGGTTGTATTCTGTATAATTAAAAACTCCCTGTCGAGAAATAATACGTGTTATAAATTTCAAACACCTACAGCACTCAAGTACTGTGAGAATAATGAAAAAAGAGGAATACAACTACGAAATAAATTTTCCTTTTTTGTATTCGCCGTTTACGTTATATGATATAGAAATAAATAACCTTTTAGATATGTGACAACGAGAAAGCTTTGTTTGTTTGTAATAAAAGTCTAATTTACATATTGGTGCAATACAGGAAGAGTTTTTATGTTGATAACAATATATACAAGCAGAGATTAATCGCATTGTTAACAATACAAACATACACACATACCTACAGAGAAATAGAAAAAATAAATGTAAAAATATGTCATGTTGTAACAAAAACATGATACATTTAATATGCATAAAATGATAAAACAAGCAGCTGGTCTTTAAAAATCCAACACAGCTAGCAAACTGCAAGACCAACAGGGGAACATCATCACAGATAAAAATCAAGAAATATGCGTAAGTTCCAAATACATACAAGAACTCTTTGATGATAATAGGTCTGAACAACCTCCGTCCTACATATGTAATGACCATTTACCAATCACATCAGATAAAGTGAAAAAAGCAATATTACAACTAAAAGATGGCAAAGCTCCTGGACCTGATAATGTGTATGTTGAACTCATACAACTATTTAACACCGACGGTACTTAATGACTAACGAAAATATTCAATGACATATATTTAAGCGGAGTAATACCAAGATCATGGCTGAAGTCAACGTTTATTGCTCTATCAAAGAAAACAAAATCCGTATCCTGCAATGATTTCCGGACCATGAGCTTAATGAGCCAAATTTTTAGTTATTTCTAAAAATCATCCTTTAAAGGATATATAGACTATGCGAAGAAAAAATCAGATGTACACAATTTGGTTTTCGGAATGCAGTGGGTACGAGAGAGGCTCTCTTTAGTATACAAGGATATATATATATACAGGGATATATACTATCATCCTTACTGTTTAACATATACTCTGAGGAAATCTTTCAAGAAACAGTAGAAGATGTTGAAGCCTGAATTCGAATTAACGGAGAATGTATCAATAACATTAGATGCGCGGATGACACAGTTGTATTCGCTGACTGTTATGAAGCCCTCCAGGAGTTAATAAATACATAGAATCACAGAAGTAAGTAAGAGATATGGACTTTCAACGAACATTAAGAAAACAAAATGTATGATGATATCTAAGAAAGAACAGCAAATTAAAAACATCAGTGTGAATGGTCTACCAATAGAAAGAGTAAAAACACAACTACTTTGGTACGAACATCAATAAAAATTGGGACCATTCCCTAGAAATAAAATCTAGGATAGAGAAAGCAAGATCTACATCTCAAAAAATGGCTAAACTATTTAAATGCCACGATTTATCAGTAACCATTAAAATCAGGTTACTACGATGTTATATCTTTCCTATACTATTGTACGGAGTTGAGTCGTGGACTCTCACAGACGCTACCTGCAAGAAAATTGTGGCTTTCGAAATGTGGCTTTATCGAAGAATCCTAAAGATATCCTATAATGGCCACTTTACTAACCAGGACGTTTTATTAAGAATGCAAAAAGGAAAAGGGTTGTTGACCACAATAAAAATAGCCAAAATTAAATACCTCGGTCACATCATGAGGAACAGCGAAAGGTATGGGTTAATGCAATTAATTCTTCAAGGCTTCAAGGAAAAGTGTAAGGTAACCGAGGACTAGGAAGGCGAATAATTTCCTCGCTGAAGAATCTGCGTACCTGGATCAACACAACAACCACAAATCTACAAACAAAGAGCCGCAGTTTGCAAAATACCGCTTGTTATGATGGTCACAAACAATAAAAACGGATAGGCACTACAAGAAGAAGAATATATACAGGCTTTGTTTGTCCATTGCTGGACATAGCTCTCTCTCATAATTTTTCATCTGTTTCGATCTTCTGCCTCTTGCAGCCAATTCCTACGGCAACGTTCTAGATCGTTAGTCCAACGCGTTGGTGGACGATCTCTGCTGCTTCAGTCATCTCTTGGTCTTATTCCAGTATCCGCTTTGTTAATCTGTTATCTGTCCTTCGAACCACGTGACCTTCCCACTTCCACTTCAGTGTTGCTATTCTCTCTACGGTATCATCCACTTCTGACTTTCGTCGTAGCTGGCGATTTGGAATCTTGTACCGCATTGAAACGCCCAACATATCACGGTCTTCATCGCTTTTTCAGCGACACGGATCTATTTCACTGTTCGTCTTGTCGGAGTCAACGTTTAGGCTCCGTAAGTCAACACTAGCACTACACACTGATTACATATTTTTTTTCTTTTAAGATATATTGGTATGACTGATGATTTAAAAATGTGGTTCAACTTGCCAAAGGCTGCTCAATTCAGTCTTATACGATGGAGAAGTTCAACAGTTAGGTTATCTTTTACTATGCAAATCTCGTGACCTAGGTTTTATAGACCATTACCTTTGGATCTTATTCCTACGTATATATCTTCGCTAAATACAAGATTTGTCATCATCTGGGTTTCAGATATATTTATTTTCAATATTCTGCTAGCGACGAATGGGAGATCTGATTTAAAAGTTCTTTGGTCCCATGTATCCTATCAGAAGCACAATATCATCTGCAATCCTTAGTTGGCTAAGCTTTTCCTTCATTTACATTTATGCCCTTGTCGGTCAGTTTTACCCTTTTCCATATAAATTCCAAAAGCGTAGTGAACAATTTTGATGATATGGTGTCCCCATTACGTGCTCCACGTTATATCGGAAAGTTCTGAGTTTACCGATTACTCACTCTAACAGTAGCTGTTGTGTTTTGGTAAATGAGTTTAATTATACTTATATGCCGATGTTCAATTCAGTATTCTGTCAGGGCTTCCAAAATTTTTGTTGATTTACAGTGTCAGAAGCCCTTCCATAATTCACAACTATTAAAGTTAGTGGTTTATTTTATTTAATAATATATTTCTATAAAATTTGTTAATACCAAGGGGTAATCGTTTGTTCCGTAGCATTTTTTAAAACCCGCCTGTTCTAGGAGCTGATAAAATTCCAATTAATTATCTAATCGTTTCGTAATTATTTTTATATGTATATATATATATGTATATATATATATATATATATATATATATATATATATATATATATATATATATATATATAGCTTTGAGGTTTATTGGGATTTGCAGCTAAGCTATTGCTAGTAAAGCATCCTCGAAACCTATTCAGAATGTAAAAGGTTATAAAAACTTACGTTAATAAGATTTGTCTTTCGTGGATGTTCTACTCACATGTGACAATATCACGCACCACTCATTGATTGAGTCAATAATTAAATAATCTATAAATTGCATGGTGTAAAAGACCAAACTTGACAATTATATTTACTTTTAACACATAAGATACAGACGATTACAACGATTTAAAACGGCCACGTGTGCCGGCCAACAGTGGAGTGTTAGGTTAAGAGTCGCTGTCATTCCTGGACATGGCAAATGACAGAACTTCTTCTTGTTTTCTTTGTCTTATGTAGTACTACTATATTACACATCAAAATTTAACAAAGATTGTATTTAGGTTGAAAGAACAATTTTTATTTTTTTAAGATGAAAAAATACTAAATAAAGAAACCTGGAAACTTTACAATGACTCAGATGTTGAAACATCATTGACATGTGAATGTGTATCCAAATATAATAGGTAGGAGTAAATGGAGCTTAACTGATTAATGTCACTTCTTTTGTTCATTGCATTTGAATTCTGAGCAATGAATGCCATTTCTAAGAAGATTCTTTTTTTGTAATTGGTTTCAGTAGCTAAAACTTTGACTGATTCATAATTCATTATGTGATGTTCTTTATTTACATGTTCTGCAAGGGCAGATCTTTCCGGATATAGTCTGCTGTCGCTTCGATGACTGATTAAGCGACTACCTAGGCTACGCGTGGTTTGTCCCACATATACCAAATTACAATTGTTGCAAGGAATCTGGTACACAACGTTGGAACAATCTTTGATGTCACTTTTATCTTTGACTTTGGAATATATTGATCTCGCAGTTAATGAAGTTTTAAAGGCTATTTTTAAATTCGTGAAATCTTTAAAAAGTCTTGTCAGTCTGGGTGTTATGCCTTTTATGTATTTTAATGAAGTATATGAGCAATTGGTATTTTGTTCTCCACTTGTGACAATAATTTGCACCTCATCATTATGGCGTGCTATGTTCGGGGTCAAACTAAATAAGATCTTGGTGACTAGGTGTTGTGGGTATGAATTGTCGATGAAAAGGTTAGAAAGGATTTTCAGGTTCTTGTGATGGAAAGAGGGATCACTGATTGCTATGATTCTAGCTTTCATTTGTTTAAGCAAATTGATTTTAATTGAATGTCTATGATGTGACCAATAGTTAAGAAAGCGTCCAGAACTATGAGGTTTTCTATGCCAGTCGATAATCAGGGAGTTGTTCTGGGTTCTGATGAACCGGGTATCAAGAAAGGGGACTGAGCATAGATCATCCTCATGTTCGATTGAGAACTGTAGTAGAGGGTCATAACTATTAAATACATTCAAGATTTCTGTGGATCCATTGCTAGGAATAGCTAGGATTAAGTCATCCACATACTTTTTTACAAAGGGAATATGAAAGGACAATTCTGGAATCACCATATCTAGTAAATGATCCATCGCATAACAGGCCAAAATGGGAGAGATGGTACCTCCCATAGGGATTCCTTGTGTTTGTCTGAACACAGTATTGTTGAATGTGAAATAGGTGTTGTTGAATAAAAAAGAGATAAGTTTTTTGAAGTATACTAAGCTGATATTGCAATGAGGACTAATAAAATTCCAATTGTTTTCAAT
Organism: Diabrotica undecimpunctata; assembly: GCF_040954645.1. Lineage (NCBI taxonomy): Eukaryota > Metazoa > Arthropoda > Insecta > Coleoptera > Chrysomelidae > Diabrotica > Diabrotica undecimpunctata. The sequence goes on along the minus strand of NC_092804.1, from coordinate 78,137,294 downwards.
AGCTATTAAAGCTGCATCTAGATGTACATTAGTGAATAATGAAACTACATCCAGACTGACAATCACATAGTTTTCAGGTAACTGATAGTTATTAAAGTTGTTAAAAACATCAAAAGAATTTTTTATGTAATATTCATTAGAAACATAAGCATTGATTAAGATCTCTGTTAAAAAAGATGCTAGTAAATTAGTGGGAGCACCAATACATGCAACAATGGGACGAACCGCAAGCTGTGGTTTATGGATCTTAGGTAAAGCGTAAAATTTGGGTATAACACCCTTATAGCTAGTTAGTTTTTTCTTTGTAGTTTCATCTATTTGTCTTGCGCCACATAATTCCTTAATGGGATTGTTACATTTGGTTTGAACAGTGTTAGTTGGATCTCTGTTCAATCTCTCATATACGTTATCAGAATTAAGTAATACAAGACATAGATCTAAATATCTCTGTTTTTCCAGAACTACAGTTACATTACATTTTTGTCTGAAGGCATGACAATGATGTTAGTGTTTTCACTAAGAAACTTACGAGTTTTTTGTAACATAGCTCTGAAAAAATTAAAGCTAGTTTTTCTATTGTTTTTATGTAAATAATCAGTAATTATGTATGTAGATCTAGCTATAAGTACGCCCCTCTGATGCACATCAGTGACAGAATGCATAATTGTTTCAACTTCAGCCAACATATCCTTGATATGGATATCTTTCCCTAAAATAGGTTCTATGCTGAACTTAGGACCTAAAGACAAAAATCTAGAGATATCATCTGGTAAAGTTAGCTGCAAATCCCAATAAACCTCAAAGCTCCGTTTTCTAACGTTGTCAGCAAAGACTTCTTTTCCTTTTCTATATATATATATATATATATATATATATATATATATATATATATATATATATATATATATATATATATATATATATATATATATAACTGTTTTGGATGGGTTGGAGTTAATAAAAGGGCTATTGGTTAACTATTTTTTTAATCTCGCGCTTTCAATTGTGTTAACAATTATTATCAAGAGCTAAAAAAGACAAAATATCTTACAAGGTTGAACTAAAAAGAAAAAACAATTTTTGTTAACTTACCAAATAAAAATTAGTTTAGTAAGTAAAAATTACTGCTAATAAATGTTTCTCTGAAAATTTTTATAATTTTGAAAACATTTTTTTAATACAAAAATAATTGAATTTATAAATAAGTTAAAATAGCAACCAGTTACAAATAAGCCTCAATGTCATAAATGCCAATATAAAATTTTTATTTTTGACAATTATATTGCCAAAAGTAAAATTTCGTTTAAACATTCTTTTTTGTTTAGTAACAAAAAGAAGAAGATTTATTCACCGTTGACAGATGTCTATAAAAATGTAACAGATATATGGAGAATTAAATATGACATTTTACAAGTTTTGTAATTAGATAAATCATAAAGAAAGAATATAATTATAAATTTTACTTAGATTTTGAATTTCTGATCTTTTGTTTAAATTATTATCACTTTTGCTAATACAAACCATTGGATTTTGATAACATTAAAATTTTATGAAGTGAAAGTAATAAATTTAAAAGGACTTTTTTGGAAATGGTTTGTATTAGCAAAAGTGATAATAATTTAAACAAAAGATCAGAAATTCAAAATCTAAGTAAAATTTGTAATTATATTCTTTCTTTATGATTTATATATAAAACTTGTAAAATGTCATATTTAATTCTCCATATATCTGTTACATTTTTTCAGACATCTGTCAACGGTGAATAAATCTTCTTCTTTTTGTTACTAAACAAAAAGAATGTTTAAACGAAATTTTACTTTTGGCAATAAATTGTCAAAAATAAATTTTGAAAACATTTTTTATTTTTGACAATTATATTGCCAAAAGTAAAATTTCGTTTAAACATTCTTTTTTGTTTAGTAACAAAAAGAAGAAGATTTATTCACCGTTGACAGATGTCTGAAAAAATGTAACAGATATATGGAGAATTAATTATGACATTTTGCAAGTTTTATATATAAATCATAAAGAAAGAATATAATTATAAATTTTACTTAGATTTTGAATTTCTGATCTTTTGTTTAAATTATTATCACTTTTAAATTATTATGACACATATGTGGCATAAATTTGCCCTTAACTTTTTTGCTCTTTAAGTTAGCTTTATTTGTGTTAAAAAATATTAAAGATACATAATTTTTACAAAGAAAAGGTATAAATGTTAGTAACCTGAAAATTCAACCGTTTTCGAGATAAATGCATTTTATAAGTCAGCTGCACAATAATTTTTAGTTTGATATTTGTGCGGTAAAGCACTAAATACCTGTAGATAAGCATAATTCATAGTGTATTCTTATTAAAACAACGTAAAAGTATGATAATGTAACATCACAAAATGCTTTGTTATATGTGCTAAATGTCATATTGGAGAAAAGATATTTCATCTTCTTCTTTAGGTACCGTGTTCGTATTCAGACGTTGGCCGTCATCATGTTTACAATTTCCCTTTGCTATTGCTTCTTAAGTTTCTATAATGGCGTTGTATTTTTTTTTTCTCTATTGTAAAATGCTAAAAACCCAAAATATGTGGTTTATGCACTATGGTACACAATGACATTCTAGAGAGAAGTCAGTTAGAACATACTTAAATACAACTTTTCTGAACATTGGATTGGTCGTGGTAGTCATATTCCTTGTCAATGTGGTAAGATATTGATATAATTATTTAATTCATAAAAAATCCGAAAAGAATACTTATTGTTCATTACGTAAATTGTTTACCCATTTTTATTAGGACAAATAGAATCTAGAGCACAGTTATTGAATAACACATATATGTGTCCTGTTTCATAATACTTTTGCTAAAATCTAACCTGACTCAGCATTTTTACAAAAACATCATCGTTGTCCTAATAACCGATATAGTCTAGATAATAGTCTATTTGTTCGAGATGTAATTATAGTTACTCGTAAGCTGTAACATAATCATATAAATAAGTAATGTCATCGATATATTCATCCATTTTACATTATAGCCACCACGTAGCCAATAATTTAATCCTCTTGATTTTGGTGTATGGGGCGCATTAAAACAACGTGTGTCATAAACATTCGCAATCAACTATGGGGAGAAATAAATACTGCAGCAGTTTTTTTAGCACCAATGATGCTATGAGACGATCTTTTATTGAATATATTGACAAATGAATTAAAGAAAATAAATGGTGGACATATCGACACTTACTTTGAAAAAAAGTTATGTTATTTAGTTTAACTATTTCTTAATTTGGTTTGTAAACAAAATGTTTTGATTATGACTTTAATTTAACATAAAACGTAAAATGTTTTATGTAAAATCCTATTATTCTGTTATTTTGGCAAATCCTATTACTAATTATCCTGCTGATATATTTATTTTATTTAATATTTCGTTAACTCTATTAACTTTAGTTAAAGTTATTTTATACCAAAATTCAGAAGTATTAATGTTTTTGTCTATTTTTTCTTCGTTGCCTGGAGTAATTGCCTTAGATCAGAATTATGCAACTGATTTTTAAAATGCGATTATCTCGGAAACTGTTGAGTTTTGAAGTTATTAACAAGTATACCTTTTTTTTGTTAAAATATTGTATCTTTAATATTTTTTATCCTATATACAGATAACTTAAAGAGAAAAAAAGTTAAGTGCAAATTTATACCACATATATGGCATAAGTGGCGCCCTCTATGTTTTACATCAAAGTGTGCATCAAATTATAATTTCTCATATTTAAAACTATCCAGTTGTAAATTTTTATACATAAATGTTTACAAACATGAAAGTTATAGCGAAAAATAAAATTTTAATTTTGCACTTTAACACCCTGTATCTTTCTTAATATCAACATTTTATTAAAGCAATTTGGCTTAAATCGTAATATTTTAAAGTGTAGAATCTACTGTTTCTTTTTGTACAATTACTTAAGGACCACCCTATATATTATCATCTTTCTTGTACTCATTACGATAAATATACGAAGATGGTTGCGTCTTGATTTAATTTGAGTCTTTTATCACTCCCTAACACGTGTCTAAACACAGTTTTTAAGAAGACTCCTTCTCTTCCTAAAAACTCTCTATGATGACGGGTAGACACAGAAACACGTGTTAGGGAGTGGTAAGAAGAGTCTTCTTAAAAACTCTTCTTAACCCTTAACTAGTCGCTACATGGTCAAAAAGACCGCACGTATTAAAAATTGCTAATATTTCGGAAAAAAATTACATTTGGCAACCACGGTCTTCAGTAGCTTACTCATTTGAGACAAGGAGACAAGGAACCTCAGATGGCCTCAGTACTAAATCGGAGTAGCGGGAGGTTTGTTGATTAGGAGTTACAGCACAAAGGTCATAATTTCCGCGCGCGTCTAGTCAGCTAAAAAGTTTTAATAAATCGTTTTATTGTGTTTCTTATCACCTTAAGGTATGCATAAACGCTAGTTTTTTTAAATAATATACTATTATACTTTTGTCTTATTGTTTAGTAACCTTTTGAATATACCTTTCTTTCTTTTACTATGTAATTAGTCATCAAATTTTAAATTATTTTGCAGCAAATTACTATTACGATATTTCATAATTTTCTTTGTTCTATTATTGAGACTCAAATATTAATTTTTTTAAATTTTAAGCTACAGTAAACTTTTATATATCACTTGTTTGGCTTTATTTTTAGAACGGACTATGAGGAGGAACAAAGGAGACTTCAAGACCTCATGGAAGCAGAATCGCTTGACATAGAATATGACGACGACGATGACGAGAATGAAGTAAATCCGGAAGTTATTAATGAGAGGTCGGAAGATTCGGAAAGCGAACAAGAACAGGATTAAGAGAAAATAGGAAAAGTTTTACTGAATAATGTACAAGAAGAAAGTGTTTTTAAGGGAAAATATGGTACAGTGTGGAGAAAGCATCAAAGAAAAAACAAAAGGGTACGTATGAGCAAGCCTAATTTAGTAAAAAAATCACCTGGGCCTAATAGATGTACGAAAAAGTTGAAAGACATTTATGAAATATGGAGTTATTTCATTGATGAGGACATGATTTACATAATTTTAGAATCCACTAATAAATACATTGAAAGTATATCAAGCAGTTTCTCTATGGAGAGGGATGCAAAGCTTACAAACCCATCTAAAATTCGCGATCTTATAGGCCTTTTATATTTGACAGGGACATATAAAGGCCATCACCTGAATACAGAAGATATCTGGCAAACTAATAACGAAGGTATCGAAATATTTAGACTAGTTATGTCCTTATCCCGATTTCAGTTTCTTCTAAGATGCATTACATTTGATGATAAGGTCGATCGCGAAGAACGTAGAAGACTGGATAAAATGGCCGCACATAAATAAATAAAACCAATAAATTGGTTTTCACGTCTTAATAATAGAGAATTCTTAGAAATAGTATGCATAAATAAATATCAATGCGTTAATAAAAAAACTGATATTGATAAACTAAGCAATATCTATAATTACATTCTGTCTTACGAAAATTAATACTATAATTTTCTAATATTAGATTTTCTGACTATAAATACTATAATTTCAAAAAATTTAAATATTCATATTTGGCGCCACTTTGTACGTAACCATAATAACAATCAAGAGTTAGTTATCAACAACAAAAAATTTAATAAACAGAAACGAGTATCTTTCTGACGTAAATCAAACATCAATATGATAGTCAATGTCATAATGAATTTATACAAAAGTAAATAAAATTAAAATATTGTGCTTACATAAATATATAATCTTAATAATTAAGTTTTAATGTTTTGTCAATTTAAAAATTTAATGGATTAACCTCATGCTGTAAGTTTTTATACTAGTTTTATACAATGTTATTTAATTCTAATTTCATTGTATTTACTGATACCATATTTTAGCATATATCCTGAAGAAGCAAATAAATTTTGCGAAAGCTTGATATAAGAACAAAGAGTTTTGCTTTCCTGCCCTATTAATGACGGCAACCTCAAAATAAAACTTTATTTTACATAACGTGTCAGTCAATAATACCTAACTACTTTATATACATATATATATATATATATATATATATATATATATATATATATATATATATATATATATATATATATATATATTGTGACGATTGGGGTTTATAGAAAATAATTTATAAGTTATATACTACATAATATTAGATATAAAAAAGTATTTGATTATTTTAAATAAGTTATATACTAGAGAATTTTATAAAAATATATTTATGTGAGGGCATTTTAAGAAATTAGCATATAATAATTGTAAAAAGTTGTATTTTAGTAATTATAATGTGGTAGATACATTTAAGTGAGCCATGTGACTAGGCAACCAACTATACATATGTGAGTGACAGATACTTACTCTGAAGTGACGTTTAAGAATTTTTACGAATATAAGTGGGGTTATATTGTTTGAAATGTGTATTTTATTAAATTAGAGTGTTAGTTACTAATTTGAATGTTTATTCTGATCTGAAAAGCCTAAATGTCAACAAAATTATCAATGGAACATTAACGAATTCTCCAGAGTGCAGAGTGTGACCATTGTTTACAGTCGAACATTCTGGAATAATGATTATGGCGGTGGATCGAACAGATATTTTTTTCGAGAACATCTATATAGAAGAAATAGAACAAATTGGAACATGATCTCTTACCAGATGGTTCTGGAATATCCAAAAGGATATAAATACCCGTGATTTGGATTCAAGATGGCAGTTTTTAGTCAGAAGTCAAGCAGTTTATTATGAAAGTTAGTAGATTAGTTAGTGAAGTCAATTGTTCACAGTTTTAGTAAGTCAGTCAAGCAGTTTAATAAGAAATATGAAAGTTAGTTGGAGATAGTCCAATTGTTTAATATAGTGAGTTAAATGAAGATTAAAAATTATGCATATATTTAATGCACATTTATAATTATACACAAATAATTATTGAAGATTATAAAAGTATATTAGAAGAATATTGGATGGACATTGGAAGGAATTAAAATTATATTATGATTGGAGATTAGTATAAATCAACTTATAATAATTGGATATTGGTATATTGAAAAGAAGAATAAATATAAATGGTGTTTGCTGGTGGTGTATAAATGCTGGTGAAGAAAACTATATCTTAAATTGGTAGAAGCTGATAATTGGAAAAAGTAATTTCACAAAAAACAAGGATAACTGAAGTACGAAGACATTCAGTGGTGATTAGAATCTATATAGTGGAAAACAGTTCATTTAGGCATTCAGTGAAAGAAAGGTACAAACTTTTGTTAATATAATTTAGTTAGTGTCATATTAATTTCAATTTTGAAGATAGTTTGTTTAAATTTTACATTGTCTATAGAATTTAATTAGTTTTATAAGAATATCAATTTAAAGATAGTTTATTTTAAATTTACATTGGCTAGGTTAGATATATATGTGTGTTTCATAATAGTTATAATAAAGATAATTTAAAAAAGTACTTACAAGCTAATTCTTTGAGAACCGCGATAAAAACCCTATATATCATATTATTAAAAATACTCATTGCTCATCATTCAAACACAAAAAACACATCATAACAATTTGACACCCAACGCGGTGGCTCTCTATTTAAAAGAATTAGTTTGGGAAGATAAGTGCTCTCATATAATTAAATTAATTATCAGTAGAAAGAAAAAATTATAGATTTTATTTTTAATTATATTTGAACAAGTAAAGTCTCAAAATGTCTCAAGGAAAGAAAGGTACAAGAAGCAAAAAGAATGAAGAAGATGTGGAAGTAGAAACACAACCTATACAAGAGGAGAGTTTAGTTCAAGCTCCACAAGATACTGCAGAAATGAATCCAGAAAGAGAGGAAAATGTCAATATGGCAGCTTTGATGTCATTAATGATGCAGATGAACAAGATAATGGAAGAGAATACAAAAAAAATGGAAGAGAATTCAAAAGAAATCAAAGAAGACATGAAAAAAATGGAACAGAAATTAGAAGAGAATTATAGAAAATTAGAAAAGTAAATAGAAGATAATAATAATAAAATTGTAAAACAAATAGAAAAACAAATGGATAAAAAACTTGAAGCTGCAGAGAAAAAAGTAGCAAATGAAATAAAAATTATACGGAAGGACTACAAGAAAAGGATAGAAAATGAGAGGACAGAAGTAAAGAGGATTATTCAAGATAATAAGATAGATATAGAACAGAAAATAGAGTTACAGAAATGTAACTTAGAAGTAAAAATTAACGAAGACAGGAGAAACACAGAAGAAAAATTAGATGATATACAACAAAATATCCAAATAAATAATAAATAAGAAATGTGGAACAGAGAATAGATGATATTTCACAAATAAGAGACATAGGAAGACCTTACTTAAATTTAACAAATGAGACTGGGATTAAATTCTCTGGTAATATAAAAAATTTGCATCCTAGAGTATACATAAATAGTTTAAAACATAAATTAAGATTTGTGAATAATATTAATGATATTAAAGATTATATTAGAGTGACATTAAATGACAATGCAGCAACTTGGTTTGCTAGTATTGAGAATGATTTAGATAATTTGAAAATAAATTTTTAAATTATTATTGGGGTGAATTAGAGCAAGCCAAGTTTAGAGAAATTCTATATTTTGGAAAGTATAATCAAAATTTAAAATCAAATATGGTAGATTATGCATTGAAATTGATAACAGTTGCAAAATATTTAGAACCACCACTTAGAGAGGATGAAACAGTCTTAAATGTATCTAGACATTTTGATGCTGATGTTGTGCAAACCGTAACTGTACAAAATATTCAAACAATAGATAGTTTTATTAATTTTATTCAAAGAATACAAAGAGGCAATATAACAAGTAATAATAACAACAGAAAAAACAATAATAACTTTAAATATAATAAAAATGATAATCAACGATATAGACAATCATATAACAATAATTATAGATATGGTAATAATTTACAAAATTTTAATAATAATGACAGTAATCAAAATAGACAGAATTGTAATAACAATACTAGTTATAATAGACAACATTTTAATAACAGTACTAATAATAATAGACAAGATTTTAACAATAGAAGAAATACAGAGCGACCTAACTATAACAGACAGGTAAATTGTGTACAAAGGAATAGGAGCTGCGAAGACAGCGAACGAAATAGTACAAGGCAAGAAAATGTGAGTAGAAGTCATAGTAGGGAAAGACATAGGACATCAGATCCAAGTGGTCAGATACAATCTGACAATTCTAATAATCAAAATTTTGTGCAGTAAACTTTCTGAATTACAAGTTAGGCCATTGCTATTATGAAAAACCTTCTGAATTTATTTCTTTAGATGAAGATAAAATTATTGAATCTATTAATTTAATTTATATAAATGCTTTGGCCAAAAATAAAATGATTAAGATTATGATAGATACTGGTTCAGAAAGTACTTTAGTCTCGGAGAATTTTATTTTTAATACATTAAAACTATCAGATATAATAAAGATTCCAAAAATTAAAATTATTGGTGCAAATAATAAGAAGTTGGGTGAAATTGATAAACTAGCCAATTTTAAAATTAATATTCTTAATAAAGAAATTAATATGCAAGGATTTATTGTCAAGAATTTATGTGTTGATATATTAATGGGAAATGATGAATTGGAAAAGAAGAAAGTAAAGATAGATTTTGAAGAAAAAATGGTAACTTTGGAAGGGCAAATAATTAAATTTATGCAGAAAGATGAGGTAGAAGAAGGAATAAGAGTTGATAGGATATTATTAAAAGAAAATAATGATGTTTATGAAGAAGAAATGTATTTTGATGATAGGGAAATGTCCCAAAAGAATGTAAAGAATAATTATTGTAGTGAATATTTAAGGAATGGAAATTTTAAGCAGATGGATGCCTACGAGGCGGAGTGCGTAAAATTGGAAGCAAGGAATAATGAGTACATATTGAAGAATAATGTGATTTGTAAAGAAGAAGATATGATGAAAGTTTTAAATTGCCATGAAGAATATAAATCAATAGTCATTTCCATATTGCAGCAACACAAGGGACTTGTCAATAAAGAAAATAGAATTGCACAAAATTATATCCATAGTATAAAAGTTAAAGAAGAAAAAGATTTTAAAACAAAATCATACCCAATACCATATAAATACAGAGAAGAAGTAAACAAAACAATTAATAATATGTTAGAAGATGGGATCATTGAGAAGGCAGACACACGTTTTATTAACCCCATAGTAGTAGTACGAAAAAGATCAGGTGAAATCAGGTTATGTTTGGATGCAAGGAATATTAACAAGATTACTGAAAAGCAATTTGAAGCACCAATGAGTATAGATGGAATATTAGGAAGAATTACAGGAATGTCATGTTTCACTAAAATCGATTTACAGCATAGTTTCTGGTTAATACCTCTAGAAAGAAAAAGTATACAGTATACAGGATTTCAGATAGATGGAGTAGTATATCAATTCAAAGTACTACCAGTTGGACTTCAATCATCTTGCAGTGTTCTATGTAGATGTCTTCATGATATTTTGGATCAATATGAACATTTTGTAATTCACTACATTGATGATATATTAATTTTTTTTAAAACTGCTGAAGATCATGAGAAACACCTAAAAATTATAATAAATAGATTAGATAAAGTTGGACTTAAAATAAATCAAGAAAAATGTACATTTTTTCAAAAACTAGTGATATATCTAGGTTATAAACTTAATACTAACAGCTTACTGATATATCCATTTTATTCAATAGACTTGATTTGTTAAATAGATGGTAGATTTCATTATTTTGAATCAATTTGACATCATACTTGTTGAATTTTGTATATATGGAAATTAATTTGTACCCTAAAAATCATAATTTGGGGTTAGACACAAAATTGATACTATAATTGCTATAAAAATGTCTTTCTAATATAATAAAGTGGAAAAACTTACCAATTTATATTGATGAAAGTTATTTTGAATGGAAATAATTCCTAGATTTTGTCTATAAATAAACAGAACACAATAGCCATTATATTTTTAATTAAGGTTAGATTTTATTCTCTGATATCGCATCCATTGCTTCATTTGACATGACAGTTTGACCATAGAATAGCCGAACTGTGCTCCGTTGTTCTCTGCTTTGACATAGACAGCGAACAGGGATGTATTTAACACATTTTAAATAAAAAAAAAAAAATTTGATTTATTAAATTTAATAAGGTATGAGAAAATTAATATTTAAAAAAATAATAAGTAAATTATTTATTTTAAATATTATTTTGGGGTATTGTGACGATTGGGGTTTATAGAAAATAATTTATAAGTTATATACTACATAATATTAGATATAAAAAAGTATTTGATTATTTTAAATAAGTTATATACTAGAGAATTTTATAAAAATATATTTATGTGAGGGCATTTTAAGAAATTAGCATATAATAATTGTAAAAAGTTGTATTTTAGTAATTATAATGTGGTAGATACATTTAAGTGAGCCATGTGACTAGGCAACCAACTATACATATGTGAGTGACAGATACTTACTCTGAAGTGACGTTTAAGAATTTTTACGAATATAAGTGGGGTTATATTGTTTGAAATGTGTATTTTATTAAATTAGAGTGTTAGTTACTAATTTGAATGTTTATTCTGATCTGAAAAGCCTAAATGTCAACAAAATTATCAATGGAACATTAACGAATTCTCCAGAGTGCAGAGTGTGACCATTGTTTACAGTCGAACATTCTGGAATAATGATTATGGCGGTGGATCGAACAGATATTTTTTTCGAGAACATCTATATAGAAGAAATAGAACAAATTGGAACATGATCTCTTACCAGATGGTTCTGGAATATCCAAAAGGATATAAATACCCGTGATTTGGATTCAAGATGGCAGTTTTTAGTCAGAAGTCAAGCAGTTTATTATGAAAGTTAGTAGATTAGTTAGTGAAGTCAATTGTTCACAGTTTTAGTAAGTCAGTCAAGCAGTTTAATAAGAAATATGAAAGTTAGTTGGAGATAGTCCAATTGTTTAATATAGTGAGTTAAATGAAGATTAAAAATTATGCATATATTTAATGCACATTTATAATTATACACAAATAATTATTGAAGATTATAAAAGTATATTAGAAGAATATTGGATGGACATTGGAAGGAATTAAAATTATATTATGATTGGAGATTAGTATAAATCAACTTATAATAATTGGATATTGGTATATTGAAAAGAAGAATAAATATAAATGGTGTTTGCTGGTGGTGTATAAATGCTGGTGAAGAAAACTATATCTTAAATTGGTAGAAGCTGATAATTGGAAAAAGTAATTTCACAAAAAACAAGGATAACTGAAGTACGAAGACATTCAGTGGTGATTAGAATCTATATAGTGGAAAACAGTTCATTTAGGCATTCAGTGAAAGAAAGGTACAAAATTTTGTTAATATAATTTAGTTAGTGTCATAACAATTTCAATTTTGAAGATAGTTTGTTTAAATTTTACATTGTCTATAGAATTTAATTAGTTTTATAAGAATATCAATTTAAAAATAGTTTATTTTAAATTTACACTGGCTAGGTTAGATATATATGTGTGTTTCATAATAGTTATAATAAAGATAATTTAAAAAAGTACTTACAAGCTAATTCTTTGAGAACCGCGATAAAAACCCTATATATCATATTATTAAAAATACTCATTGCTCATCATTCAAACACAAAAAACACATCATAACAATATATATATATATATATATATATATATATATATATATATATATATATATATATATATATATATATATATATATATATATATATATATATCATGAATGTGTTGCTTGTGTGAGTCCATTTCAAAAGGTAAAAGAAATAATAAGTTAGACTTACTCACAATCAATTTAATTTAACTAATCGGACGACCGGTTTCGCTTTCTATAATATGCAAAGCATCTTCAGGTCACGATACAAAGTTAAAATGCTGAAAATAATAATCCCATATTAGGGTGTTGTCTAGTAAAGATAAAAACAAAGATAAAAACATAGGTAGGTGATATAAATTATATAAATTACAGCAATTATGCCAATATTACATGTCTGTGGTTTTATAAATGAATAAAATGTTTAAGCAGACAAGGTAAGACCCACAAATTGGTAACATAGTCTATTAAACTGTAATGAATTAATAAATAAACCAATAAATAAACATTACTTACATGCCGGTACTCTATTAATTGATGGTTGAAAGAACATGGTTCAAACTATCTTGGATTGTTGATTGGAGAACTCAGCTCAACTATTGTAATTATTTAACAGTGAACGGGGAAGTTCTTGAGGAGACAGATTGTATGATCTTCAATGGATGTACAGATTTGTGGGTGTGCAATTGTATAATCTTGTAGTTATCAAAATTTCTTTGATAAAGTTGTTGCAATATCTGGCAAATTATTGTAAAGTCCAAAAAATTTTTATGTTAAAATTAAATTAAGATACTTTTACACACACAGAAACACACAGAAAACACTTAAAAAACGGGGGACGAAACAGACATTTAATTTAAAAGGAGAGGATTTCCAAAAGAACTACATTTCTTAATAGGAGACAATGAGTTTTTTATGTGCTGTATATCAGATTTTAGAGGTAAACTTGACAAATGTAGGTTAAAGTGTGACAGTTCTTCTTCTATTTTAAATGCTGTAAGTTAAGTTATCCAGTTTATGAAATAAGCTGATATTAATAAAATCTAAAATTTTTTTAATTTTAGATATCAAAGTTATTTGATGTGTTAATATTGGCATACTTTAACAAACTTTAAATAATTGATTTCAATGTAACAATATAAATAATTGTAATACTTATTCTATGATAACAAACTCAGCTTAGTCAAAGTTACAGAACAAACTTAAGTGATTATTTGTTAATTAAATTAAATATGTACATTTGTAATGAAAATGTATAATGTATAACAAAATTACAAACTTTCTTTGAAATAATTGTTGGTGTGAGTCATCTGTCATGGTGTGTATAAGTATTTTTAAATATTTATTCTAATTCTGATATGTTAATATGGAACTTAAATAATAAGCAAATAAACCATTGTTGATAAAATTATTGATAAATTAAAGAAAATTAAAGAAATTGACTGAATAATTAAGTATTCAAAAATTAGTTGGTAATTTTAATATCTGACAGTTGGGACCGGAAATTGGTTATACCAACAGGTAAAAGGTTCTCTATTTAAACCGGTGTAAAGTAAAATTATTCTTATTTCAATTTTCCTATACCATGAAGAAGTATCATCACACCGACCCGAACAATGGTGAGTTTGTACAATAATTTCTGTGACACTTTAACAATTTTAAATTTAAAACAGTTTATAGTTAAAATATAATATTTCTATTTGAAAATGTAGATTTGTTAACTATAATAATGGTGATCTAGAGAATTCCTTACTTTTCTATCGATAATTTTCTTGACATTTAGGCTTTTCAGATCAGAATATACACTTAAATCAGTAACTTAACATTCTAATTTAATAAACTACACATTTTAAACAACATATTATTATAACCCCACTTTATATTCGTAATCATTACTTAAACTGTCACTTGGAGAGTATGTATATCTGGTTGCCTAATCACATGGCTCACTTAAATATATTTACAACATTAAAATACAACTTTTTACAATTATTATATGCTAATTTCTTAAAAATACCCTCACATAAATATATTTTTATAAAATTCTCTAGTATATAACTTATTAAAATAACCAAATACATTTTATATCTAATATTAAACACCAATCATATCAATATATATATATATATATATATATATATATATATATATATATATATATATATATATATATATATATATAGTAAACTCTTAAATATTGGGGAAATCTGCAAATATACTGCTATATATATATATATATATATATATATATATATATATATATATATATAATGAATCAGAAGATTATAATGTTGATAAAATTTATCACAGTCTCTCATCTTGTTTTAATATACAAAACCTATTTTTATGTTTAAAAATTTAAAAAATTACTGTACATCAAAAACACTTAATTATTCTAAATACATAAATGTTTCAACACTGCTCTATATATATATATATATATATATATATATATATATATATATATATATATCTGTATATATATATATATATATATATATATATATATATATCTGTATATATATATATATATATATATATATATATATATATATATATATATATATATATATATATATATATATATATATATATATATATATTGTGACGATTGGGGTTTATAGAAAATAATTTATAAGTTATATACTACATAATATTAGATATAAAAAGTATTTGATTATTTTAAATAAGTTATATACTAGAGAATTTTATAAAAATATATTTATGTGAGGGCATTTTAAGAAATTAGCATATAATAATTGTAAAAAGTTGTATTTTAGTAATTATAATGTGGTAGATATATGTTTAAGTGAGCCATGTGCTTAGGCAACCAACTATACAGTGGATTGACAGATAGAAATTAATCATAATACGAATATAAGTGGGGTTATATTGTTTGAAATGTGTATTTTATTAAATTAGAGTGTTAGTTACTAATTTGAATGTTTATTCTGATCTGAAAAGCCTAAATGTCAACAAAATTATCAATGGAACATTAACGAATTCTCCAGAGTGCAGAATTTGACCTGTGTTTATGTTGGAACATTGTGGAATAATGATTATGGCGGTGGATCGAACAGATATTTTTTTCGAGAACATCTATATAGAAGTTAATAGAACGAATGGAACATGATCTCTTACCAGATAGTTCTAGAATATCCAAAAGATATAAATACCCGTGATTTGGATTCAAGACGGCAGTTTTAGGAGTTTTTAGTCAGAAGTCAAGCAGTTTATTATGAAAGTTAGTAGTTCACAGTTTTAGTAAGTCAGTCAAGCAGTTTAATAAGAAATATGAAAGTTAGTTGGAGATAGTCCAATTGTTTATAGTGAGTTAAATGAAGATTAAAAATTATGCATATATTTAATGCACATTTATAATTATACACAAATATTTATTGAAGATTATAAAAGTATATTAGAAGAATATTGGATGGACATTGGAAGGAATTAAAAATATATTATGATTGGAGATTAGTATAAATCAACTTATAATAATTGGATATTGGTATATTGAAAAGAAGAATAAATATAAATGCTGTTTGCTAGTTTGGTTGGTGATGTATAAATGCTGGTGAAGAAAACTATATCTTAAATTGGTAGAAGCTGATAATTGGAAAAAGTAATTTCACAAAAACAAGGATAACCGAAGTACGAAGACATTCAGTGGTGATTAGAATCTATATAGTGGAAAACAGTTCATTTAGGCATTCAGTGAAAGAAAGGTACAAAATTTTGTTAATATAATTTAGTTAGTGTCATAACAATTTCAATTTTGAAGATAGTTTGTTTAAATTTTACATTGTCTATAGAATTTAATTAGTTTTATAAGAATATCAATTTAAAGATAGTTTATTTTAAATTTACATAGGCTAGGTTAGATATATATGTGTGTTTCATAATAGTTATAATAAAGATAATTTAAAAAAGTACTTACAAACTAATTCTTTGAGAACCGCGATAAAAACCCTATATTATTAAAAATACTCATTGCTCATCATTCAAACAAAAAACACATCATAACAATATATATATATATATATATATATATATATATATATATATATATATATATATATATATATATATATATATATATATATATATAGAGCAGTGTTGAAACAGGATCGCACCATTGTGAATTCGTCTCAATATCCAATTAGTCAGATACTACAGCCCCACTGTAGTAGAGCGCTAGTAATAAGCACGTACGGTTAATGTAATAATTTAATTGGAATTTTCCGGAAAATAGATAATCACAGTCGACCACGACCGTGTCCTCCCTTCGCCCTAGTGCGACTGATTATCTAAACTAATTAAACGGATTGTTCATTTCGACTTCCTACTGTTTACGCTCTTCCGAATTTATTTCAGATACGTTCTAAGCCCTATAAATCAGTCAACGGCAAGTTTCTAAATAAATTTTAAACCTTTGCTAGATCTCAGTAGTAGATGACTTGGTTTAATCAAACCTTACAATTAAATTTATACGGTCATTTTAAAATTAAGTGGATTTTTTTATTAAACCGCATCAACCGCTGAGGGTTATTAGTGGAAGGTCAAAATACAATAATTACAATATAAAATTACAAAGTAAATCAGAATCTCAGTTGCGATGTAAAATAAAAATTAAAGGTATATAATATAATATTAAAATGACTATGAAACATAAAACTAATTTAAAATTTTTTAATGTTATTAATGTAGTTTAGATATACTTAAATTTTTAAAATTGCAAATGATATAGGTACAAGGTATGTCAGGTTTTAAGTGTTTGTCTCTTTCGTTGTCTCTTGTAAACACATGATAGATGGTCAGATTTTACTTCAGTAAAGAAACGTAAAATACGGCGAAACTGTATAATTTTCAGTGTCACCACCGAATTGCATTAAAATTTAGATATAGGTTCTACTTACCCCCCATTTAACTTTTGGACTTGTGCCGTTGGTTCCTCATTATTTTTTAGGGGCAAAAACTTAAAGCAAGTATAAATAATTTAAGGTTTCAACACAGTTTAACCTCCAAATCCCATCTCCCAAAATAGTAATAATTAAAGCAATGAATACCTTGTCTTCACTGATGCGCATGAAAATTTAGGTTAGGTTAGGTTAGGTTAGGTAATTACTTTCTACTGGACTTGTGCCGTTGGCTGCTTTTTATTTTTTAGAGGTGAAAACTACCCCTATAGGAAAAAATATAATTGTAAATTCAAGCAATTTGGAAATATTTAATTATACCATGACATTAAATCTAGAATTTTGTACTGTTTAATTATTTACCGCATAATTTCTAGCCTTATAAAAACCACCCTTTGCGAAGAAATTCGAATAGTTGTAGTATTTTTTGATTGAAACTATTGGAAGAGAGGGCGTGTCTCAACTACCTGATGAATGTGATTGCGGAATATTTTTCCTAGCGAAAGATCATAGTTAAGAAGGGCACGCTTGTTGACGTTACGGCTGAAGTCTCACACGGATCGGTCTTGGGTCCGATGCTATGGAACCTGGCATATGACGGGGTAATCAACTGCAAATATGGAGAAGGTATAACTCTCTTCGCTTTTGCGGATGATCTCGCTGTGCTGATAGTAGCGCCGGACTAGCCATATCTCTGATTTCTGGTAAGACATACGGGTAACGTCATGGAGGATTGGATGACAAATCACGGACACGAACTCGCAGTAGGGAAGACCGAAGCCATCATTCTAAAGGATAAACGGAAAAGACAAGAGATGGAACCCAGAAGGCGCCAAAGAGTGCGGTACCAATGGGAAGGGTAATGCCTAACATTGGAGGACCCAACTAAAAAAGGAGGAGGGCCTGACAGGGTGTTATGCAGTCAATTATCCTTTACGCGACACCAGTCTGGAGTGAGGAGGTATGTATACCGAACTACAAAGGGCTTATGATACAAGTAGACAGAACAAGTCTGTTTCGAGTAACGTGCGAATACAGGACTGTATCTGTAGCGGCCTTGTGGATTTTTAAGGGTTGTGTTCTTCTGCATGTGTTAGCAGTAGAAAAAAGATATTTCTAGGAGAGAAATGAATATTTAACAGCAGCCATAAAAAACGAAGAAAGACAGAGATCAATAGAAAGATGGCAAGAAGAGTGGAACGACACGAACGATGTTGTTCAGTGGACCAAGATACTGATCCCGAGCCTAATAGACTGGATAGACGGCGGTCACAGGCGACTGAATTATTTTGATGCAAGTGCTTACATAACATGGGTGTTTTAGTTTAGGACATACCTTTATAGATTTAGAAAGACAGATACAGATAAATGCCTGTACCCTGAATACTCTGACACTGTTACTCACAAATGCTGGAGTGTAATAGATAGACAGTGGAAAAAAACAGAATGTATAGAGAAATAGAAATGTTACTGTGAGAGAGATGATCGGAAGATGGCGGGAAGTAAGGAACGATGGAATATTGTACGTAATTATATTCGAACAGTAATAAGAAACAAACAAACAAACTTGAAGCATTTGAAATGTGGTCATTGAGAAGAATGATGCGCATACCTTGGGTGGATAGAGTTCGAAACGATGACGTCCTTAAGAGAGCCGGCGTGGAAAGAGAACTCTTTGAATTAATTAAAAAACACAAGATTGGTTACCTTGGGCACATATTGAGAGGAGCAAAATATGAAATACCACAGTTAATCCTACAAGGGAAGATCGAAGGTAGGAGAGGAGCCGGCCGCAAACAATTATCCTGGTTAAGGAATATTAAAGAATGGACAGGAATACACAATACAGGCGAGCTGTGTCACGCCGCCAAGAACAGAATTCTAGTAATGAGATAGTCGCCTACGCACTTTGGTGTATGGCATGTTAAGAAGAAGAAGAAGTAATAAGAAAGAAGAAGAAAAGAAACACCAGCCGAACCAACGACCGAGATTAGATATAGATGAAATATGGTAGTGCTCCAAAAGCGTCATCAGTCTTGCAGCAGCCATACCTGTGTCGAAGTACGGTACGTGCCACAGTCAACTGCGCTAAAGTAGAAGAGAGTAGTTTTAGTTGGTAGGCAGGATAACAGGAAGGCAACTGTTTTCAGGAGCTTTTTCTTTTAAGGGGAAATGGGCTTGGATGTACTCCTCTACCCTAAATCCAATACAGACCACACATTTCTAGGGATCGGTTAACCTGGTACGTTTTTAGAATTTTCAGCCCTCAGAGAGAAAAAAAGAAAATATACGCGTTCTATAGAAAGATAGAAAGGGTTGATTCCGATAGAAAGGATTGATAAATACAAATACCTGGGACTCTGTATTTCAAACAATATTGATCAATCAACCGAAATAAGAGCCAGGATAGAAATAACAAGGAATGCGTTTGTAAAAATGAAAACAATTCTCTGCAACAAAGACCTTAGATTAGAACTGAGAGTAAGAGCACTGAAATGCTACGTGTTTTCGATACTGCAATATGGACTTGAAAGCTGAACATTAAAGCAAGAACACATAAATAAGTTACAGTGCTTTAAAATGTGGTATTACAGGAGGATGCTTAGAATAGCATGGACACAGAAGAAAACTAAAACGGAAGTATTGCGAGAAATGGGCAGAAAACGCGAAATAATAAACACAATAAAAATAAGAAAGTTACAATATCTGGCACACGTAATGAGGGGACAGCGATATGAACTGCTAAGGCTGATAATACAGGTAAAGATAATAGAAAGAAGGAGTATAGAAATAAGGAGAGTGTCATGGTTGAAGAATTTAAGGGACTGCTTTAAATACAGTTCTATATACTCTTCAGAGCAACAGTAGATAGAGTAAAGATAGTGATCATGATATCTCCTAAATTATGTGATTGATTTTTTACTTAAAAAAATTGCTTAAAAATTAATTTGGTAGGCATTTTTAAGGACAGTAAGATCATTATATAAAAAATGTAAACCTCAATTTTTAAAATGGTTGTAGTTAAAAGCGCTTGCACAAGTAACTAATGATGAGTGTAGGCAAACTTTGAAGGGCAATATCTTAACCATTTTTGTTTGACAGAAAACAAGAAAAAAACCAAAATGTTCAGAAAAGCAAAACCTAATTTTTTTAAAATTTTTTATATCACTAATTATTGTGAAGTTATTTTGAAAAAACAAAACATTTTTTCCCTAATTAGGGGTTGATTTTTATTATTATTTTCAAAAAAGGGACCATTTCTATTTTGACTGTAACTTGCCTAATTTTGATACTAGAAACTAAAAAAAAACCAAATTAAAGCTTTTTTAAACGCTTTAAAAAAGTTTTTATGATTTTTCTCCAAAACGTGCATTTTTTGGATTATTTCACATTGAAATATTTGATTTGGAATATGATAAACAAGAACCTACTTTTCATGAGCTACAACTCCACTTCGGCTGTGTCTACAGACTTTATTAAGTTCACTATTTTTTTTTTGATTTTTTTTTTATTAGCTATATTTTGGTTAAAAAACTAATTTTAATAAATATTTGTATTTATTGTTATTTTGTACTTCGATGTTATTTGTGAAAAACCGTCTGAAAACTTGGTTTTTATTTAGAAAATGCACATTTTTACTCGCAAATAACTCAAAAAGTATCAACTTAGTAACAAACCTCTATGGTATAAAAGTTGCTTAGAATTAATCAGTTAATTTATTTCAGGACTTATTTGTAATGTGTGCTTTTTCATCTGCGAGAAGGGGTGGTTTTCACCTTTCAAGTAAAAGTAACCCTGGGTTTAGGTTCAAAAGTAAAATAAAAGGTAAGAGGAACCTAAATCCAAATTTTCAAGCAAATTCGTCGTGACGAGGAAAATTGCACTCCAAAACTGTTATTTACTGGAGTGTTCTGAACATAAATGATTTAGTATTTCAAAGTAAGTATAAAACCCGTTAATATTTTACTGAAATAGGCAATCCATGTCTTTAAATGGTACTTATTCTTATTGTTATGAGGATTTTCAAGAGGCCTAAAAGTCTTCTTCTAGTAATAGTTGTATTGTAGTTATGTCTACTTATTTCATTAATTTTTTTCATATTCTGTTACTTCTTTTTTTACGGCTATTGGTATATATAACACAATATGTATATGAAGTTGTTAATATATTCTGTATACATTTTAACTAAGGGCCCCGATATCTAGCAGATCATACAGCTTTATATCGGTTCTGACAAATTGTTAATTACTAGTAGTTAAAATAAAAAATATAATTTAATTTTTATACTGTTTGCAACTTAAAGTTAAATGTGACAGTGTACCGAAAATCGTAAAATTCTGTACAAAACTGCATTATTAATAACCTTAAAATCAGAAGTTTAAAAAGCAAAATATTTTATCGATTTCAATTCAACTTATCGATTATCGACAACAACTTTTTGCTGATTCTTGCTTCTAACAAGTAATTAGGCTGCAGTTCAATTTTATTAAGTAGCCAGGTCCGGCTTCAGATCCTCTGTGCCAATGTACGTAAATTCTCAGGGGGAAGATGGATGAATTGGAATCAGCTACTACCTCACGAAATATACCCACTACGTCACATATATCTTGAATAATTGAAGACTTATAACCCCTGCCCAGAGACTAATCCTATCTAATGTATGTCCTACTATACCTAATAGCATAATTGAAGAGCACTTAAAAACTATGGGTATAAAATCCGCCTCCAACATGACGTTTCTACAAGTAGGCACGCAAGACCCAGAATACAGCCACGTGCTTAGCTTTAGGAGGCAAATGTTCACAAGTTCTTTAGAAAATGCATCAATTCCTGACTCATTTCTAATCTCATTGTACAATACATCATATCGACTATACATTTTCATAGATGGTTTAAATTGCTCCAGATGCAAGATTGTCGGACATCACGATTCTGACTGTCCTTCTTTACCATCACCAAGCAGCTCAATTAATCAAGTGGAAACTGATAACCACGTGAATATACATAACTCTACCAATGAAGAATATATTCAGCTACAAGAACAACCACGAAACCAATACCAAGAAGATACCGAAACAATAATGGATCCAAAACCCAATACCATACAAAACCATGAATTAACATCAGCTACAAAGGACCAAA
This sequence comes from Diabrotica undecimpunctata, assembly GCF_040954645.1. Lineage (NCBI taxonomy): Eukaryota > Metazoa > Arthropoda > Insecta > Coleoptera > Chrysomelidae > Diabrotica > Diabrotica undecimpunctata. The sequence continues at coordinate 78,114,490 of NC_092804.1, read as the reverse complement.
CCACTTCCTCACCAACAAACAATGAATTACAAATTTTGAATTAACCGAAAATATTCCAAGATAATTCCTTAGTGATTAAAAGCGATAGAAAAACCACTGAAGTTACTCATGCTACTAAAAGACAAATCTCCTCTCCTGAAATCCTTGAAAGTGACCTACCTCCTCCCGATACTCAAAAACCTAAGAAAAAACCTAAAAACCAAGAAGATATTCTAATTATTCTAAATCAAATTAAAGTCCTTCTTCTACAGACGAAACTGACTACAAATTAAGTTCTCAACAATAAATAGTTAACATATAGATAGTAGATAGTTAAATACTAAATAGTTAGATAGTAAATAGTAAATATTTAAATAGTAAATAGTTAAACAGTAAATAGTTAAATAGTAAATACTTAGATAAATAGTTAATGGCCAGCACATTCATATTACAGTGGAACCCCAACGGATATTTTACACATATAGAATCCACCAAGCTTCTTATACACAAATATCTTCCTTTAGTCATATGCCTCGAAGAGACCTATGTCAAGCACCAAAATGTGACATTAAAAAATTATATTCCTTTTCAGTCACCCACAAAATGAAAATCAATATTTGCAATGTATACTTACCTCATCCTACTGATTTAGACGTAACTGAACTAAGCAATGTTTTAAACCAAATTCCACACCTAAAAATATTATTAGGCGATTTTAACTATCACAACAGTACTTGGGGAAGTTACAAAACCGACAAATGTGGCAATCTCTTAAATAATCTCGTTGATAATTTAAATTTAGTTTTACTAAACACTGGCAAATCTACTAGGTTCAATTCATACAATGGTACATTTTCTAGCATAGATCTCTCTTTATGCAGTCCGTCGCTAGCTCCTTTATTATACTGGGACACATTGGGGTATTTATATGATGGCGATCATTTCCCTATCATGATAACCATAAACACTAATGAGAAATCAACTCTTCCAATTCACCAGACATAGAAAATGAAGTCAGCTGACTGGGATTTATATCAAACACTGATAGAAGAATAAACAAACATATCTAATTTAACCAATAACACAAACCAAAATCTTGAAATATTTAATAACATTATTATTTATGCAGCAACAATAGCAGTGGAAAAAACAAAATCGAGTCAAAGGCAGCCAATTCCTTGGTGGAATAACGAAATTGCACAAGCACTCACTTTGTCTTAACACGCTTTTAACGTTTACAAGAAACATAAAACGATCGAAAACCCTTTAAGGTTTAAAAATCTCAGAGCTCAAAGCAGACAATCAATCAAAAAAGCAAAACGAGAAAGTTGGAAAAAGTACATTTCTTTAATAAATACTTTAAGTGCTAAAAATTCGAGTCCAGGACCAGATTATATCCACCATCTTGTCTTATGAAATCTTCCTCTGAATGCAAAACTAATATTAGTTGATAATTTTAACAATATTTTTATTCACTATGACTTACCTGATCTATGGTCGTAAGCAACTATAATTATAATCCTTAAATATAATAAACCAAAAGACAATCCAAATTCCTATCGTTTAATATCACTTACGTGTTGTACCTGCAAACTTTTCGAAAAAATCCTTAATTATCGTCTTAAGTGGCACCTTAAAACAATAACCTAATAAATTAATTAAAATCACTTGTAAAAGGTATATATTTAAAAACCCAAACGGGCTGTGTTAGACAAAACGTTTTCGGAATTCATCATTCCATCATCGGTGTCTAGGAGTACATGAATGTAGCCACTAACTTTATGGGTAAAAACCCGTTAACAAATAATTGAGTTGCTTCCATAAAGTCCTCGTACACACACCGTCTCAGGACTTGCAACTTCAACGTGGAGTCATACGTCGCCATGTTACCTAATCCAACGGTAACTTTAACATCCTAATTATTTATAAGATATAATGTCGAACAAATGTAACTAATTATTTGTTAACGGGTTTTTACCCATAAATTTAGTGGCTACATTCATGTACTCCTAGACACCGATGATGGAATGATGAATTCCGAATACGTTTTGTCTAACACAGGCCGTTTGGGTTTTTAAATATATAACTTTTACAAAGGATTTTAATTAATTTTTTAATATATGGTATACAGCCAAAAATAAAGAAACGTAGATTCCTTGTGGATAATAACCTAATAAGTATCAGACAAGTGGATTTCGTAAAGGATAGATCCATAGCATACAATCTAATACCACTTGAATTCTTTCTGCAGAACCAAAAACTTATTGCCGTATTTTTTGACATAAGAAAAGCGTTTGACACAACATGGAGACATCTTACACTAAAATGGGATGTTCAAGGGCATAATGTTATCCTTTATTAAACATTTTCTAGAAACACGAACTTTTCGAGTTAGAACCAATGGATTTACATCTTCTAGAAGAGTACTTTAAAACGACACAACACAAGGATCTACTCTAAGTTCTACTCTCTTTCTAATTTCAATAAATAGTATTATACATCAAATAAAACTACCTGTATTTACTAGCCTTATATGCAGATGGCTTAGTCATTTATCTAAAAACAAACAATGTAACTCTGGGAACACATATACTGCAAACTACCTTACACACAATTAAAAGCTAGTCGCAAGACACGGGTTTTATATTCTCTAGTGAAAAGACACGTTATTTAATTTTTAGCAAAAGAAAAATCTATTATTAATTATTATTATTAAAGAAAAATTAATTTCTTAGGACTTTCTTTTGAACGTAACTTAAACTGGAAAAGCCACATAACCAATCTGCAACGCTCTTGCCAATCCAGAAATAATATACTAAAAATGCTGTCAAATACCTCTTGAGGGCAGATACAAAAACCTTTATTATTCTATACAGATCACTAATACGAAGTAAACTAGACTACGGCTGTTTATGCTACGATACTGCTAACAAAACATCTTTAAAAAAACTTGACTACATTTAAAATATGAGCTTGAGATTAGTTTTAGGTGCCACAAGAACTAGTCCGGTAAGTAGATTACAAGCTTTGGCTAATGAACTGCCCTTAAGCCAACGAAAAATAACTCTTATTACTAAATTACGTTGCCAGAATTTCAGCAAACAACAACAGCGTAACTTACTCAACAATACTTTGCAGAACAAATATATATCGTCCGATCTTTACAGAAACATTGCAATAAAAAAACTACCATTTCCTGAGCGAATAAAACGTATTGGTCTTAATTTAGAACAGTTCAGTCTTACTATGCCTATTCATGTAAAATTTCCTTCTTGGATGATTAAACCTCCAAAAATAGACACGTATATAAAACAACTACCGAAACATTCCACACATCCTTTCCTTATACAGCAAACTTATAAAAATGTAATATCCAAATAACCAAAACCCATCAAATCTTCACTGATGCTTCCAAAATATGATAAAGGACATGTTGTAGCCTATATCTACGAAAACGTCAAGTCTGCCATACGAATCTCAACAAATTGTTGTATATATACCGGAGAACCTACGGCAATTCACCAGGCCATAAAAAAATGTGGTTCTATCAACGAAAGCAAATTTGTTATCATCACCGATTCAATGGTGATGGTTCAATCAAAAGATCAAAGTTGGGTACCTTTCAATATGGGAATAAGTGGTAATGAGGAAGTGGACTCTCTGGAAAGCAATGCAACAACCGACCAAAATATTGCTATCATAAATCAAATGCCTTGGACTGATCACAAAGGAAGTATCAAAGCCCACATGTACAGAGCGTGGCAAACTACTTAGGATCACACTGCCAACAAACTTAAGGAATGTCTAAGTCAAGTAGGAACCAAACTCATCTTACCAAGTAATAGAAAGGACTAAGTCATCATCAACCGACTCCGAATAGGAAATACTTTTCTTACCCATAAGCTTATCTTCAACCAGGAGGCTGCTCCAATGTGTACCAAGTGCAACACTCAGCTGTCTGTAAAACATATAATTGTCGAGTGTCCAGTGTACCAGAACGAAAGAATCGCGTGTGCCCTTAGTGACAATTTAAAAAGTGTACTAACGTCAAACTTACAGTCTTTATTAAGTTATCTTAAAATGACTAAACTATATACCAGATTGTAAAAAAAAATATTTTTCTTTTATTTAACAATATGTATCTTACTGTTTGTGTATGTCTCCCCGCTAGTAACCCTTAGTGGTTGATGCGGGTATATTTGTTTAAATGAAAAAAATTTTAACTAAGGTAATAAGTTCTTTATTTCATATGCATTTTAGAAAACATCAACAATCTCTTTATACTTTAATTTTAGTGTTTCTTCTTTAGATAGAGTTTTTGCTAGGTGTAATAATTTTTCTACATCATTACAGGTTCTTTTTGGACTTTGTTTATGTGTTGTATTATAATGTTGTTATATATTCGTGTATTTTTATACCTGGTACTGATGACAGAACAATTGCTTCTTCTTTTGATGGTAAATTGAAATTGATTATGTCATTGAAGTAGTTTGATGTTGGATATATTGGATATGAGGTTAAGGTTTAAGATGTTGATAATTATTTGGTGATTGCTGTGTTAGTTTCTAATTTGCTTTTCATTTTTAATCTTTATTTTTTTTTCCAAGTATTTGAGTTAGAAAAGCCAATCATTTTTGAAGCCCTTGGAGAAAAAGAACATATAACAAATAAACAGCACTATTATGAAATAAATGAACCAACAAAAAAAATAATTGAAGAAAAAAAGCATTTTTACAGAAAATGGCTGACTACAAACAACTATGAAGTTTATATGGAATATAGAGAAAAAGATAGAGAAAAGAAAAAACAAATATCACAACAAAAGAATGAATAATGGGAAAGAACCTGCTTAAATATTGAAACATACATAGGAGGTACAAGAACTTCGGAGTCATGGAAAGAACTGAGAGGATTGAAACAAAACTCAAAAGAAAAAATTAAATTGGGAAATATACAGGACAAAGAATGGAAGGACTATTACAAGGAACTGTTAACAGAACAAAGACCACAATTTATTGGAAAAGAAAACAGGCGAAGAAGAAGCAGATCCCCACAACAAGAAATATAAATAACAGATAGGGAAATGAGAACGGCCATAAAAGCAATCAAAAACAAGAAAGCAGCGGAACCTGGAGGCATCTCACCTGAGCTTATAAAATACGGATCAAAAAAATTACACCGGATGATACAATGGATATTTCAGAAAGCCATAAATAAAGAACAGCTTCCAAAGGAATGGACGGAGGCATATATGACATCTATATTTAAGAAAGGAGATAGAAAACGATGCAAAAACTACAGAGGAATAAGCGTAATATCATCAATAGGAAGATTATGTGAGAAGAAAAAGATACTGCGAGAAAAGATAGAGCAAGCGATAAAAGGCAAAATCAGGGAGGATCAGACAGGCTTCACGGCAGGAATATCATGCATAGACCACATATACACACTGGAACAACTGTTGGAAAAGAAACAAGCAAAAAATAGAGATATACATTTGGCATTTGTGGACTTGAGAAAGGCGTATGACTCTGTACCAAGGTCAGAATTATGGGAGGCAATGTACAAATTAAAAATACAGACGAAACTCATAGAAGCTACAAAAGCTCTGTATAAAGAAAATAACGTGTCCATTAAAATGGGAACAAGAATCATAGGAGACTTCACCACAACAAAAGGGCTCCTGCAGGGTTGTTCTACATCTCCAACTCTATTTAAAATATACTTAGAAAAAGCCTTGACTACATGGAAAAGAAAATGCGTAGGCATGGGAGTACCGGTACGGAACGAACATCTATATACGTTAAACTTTGCAGACGATCAAGTAGTGACTGCCCAAGACCAAGACAACCTCAGCTACATGATGAAGAAATTACAAGAAGAATAAACCAAGGCTGGCCTAGATATTATCGCTAAAACAGAGTACCTATCTACAAGTGAAGAAGGCATAGAAGATCTACAGATTGATGACAACGTAACAATCAAAGGAAAGGATAAATTCAAATACTTAGGGTTTATAATTACGAAAAAGGCAACAACAGAGGAAGAAATTACACAAAGATTAGGACAAACAAGAACAGCAATCCGACAACTCAGTATGGTGGGATAGACACCTAAATATGAAGACAAAAACACAGATTTATAAAACATTAGTACGAAGTATTATGACATATGGGGCTGAAAATTGGATCATAAACAAGAAAAACAGCAGTAAGATAGCAACAGAGATGGAATGCCTGCGAAGATGCTGCAAAGTAATAAAAATGGATAGGAGAAGCAATGACGAAATAAAGCAAAGAACATCAATAGAAACAGACATACTAATATATATAGAACAAAAAAACTAAAGTGGTATGGACATATAAGAAGAACTAGCGACAGCAGATGGATAAAGAGAATAACCGAATGGAGCCCCATAGGAAGGAGGAAAAGAGGACGACCCCGAAAATCCTGGAGGAACGAAGTAGACGACGCCGTAAGTAAGAGAGGCCTAAACGATAGAGAATGGAACTACAGAGAGAGATGTAAACGGTTGAGCGAGGGAAGGCAGTGAATACTGTAGAATCCCTCAATATATATATATATATATATATATATATATATATATATATATATATATATATATATATAAAACTTTATTTTATAAAACTTTATATTATATATGTATATATATATATATATATATATATATATATATATATATATATATATATATATATATATCTGACAGAGTTAAAACACACCAGTAAAAGATGACAAACTAAATTTTTACTATCTGTACCTAAATTTTAAAGAATTTTAAAATGTATTTTGTCCACTATTTTATATGTGTGTTAATAATGTTGAGTGTCTATGCTTTTATAAATAATCTCAACAACTATGTCTTGGAAAAGAAATAAAACCATTCCGAAAGCTAGACAAAAAGTCATAAGAGTGATTCATTAACATCCCGGCAAATTTTCTGACTGCAACCCTAATAAACTGTATTGTTTGTTTATATTGACAGTCACTAATATACAGTAATTCTTATATATATATATGTATATATATATATATATATATATATATATATATATATATATATATATATATATATAGAAATGTTTCTTCAACGTCGATATTCCCAAAAAAAAAAATCTTTATTTCGAAATAAAAAGTTACAATTTTTGAGAAATTCTACAAACTACTACATTTAATGATTTAAAGTTGACTATTGAAACATAATAATTACAATAATAATAAAAATATTGATTTCTTCCTATTTATAACGTCGGATATCGGAATCTGCTGATTCTTAATAGTAAGGGAGCTTATGGCTACATTTCTCCTCCCTCCATTGGTTGGGACTTCGTCCTCGAAGTTTTGGTTACTTCGGCTATCAGCTCGTCTAGTATCTGGATCTGGGCAGGATGCAATTTTTCTCCAAATAGGATTTTGGAAATTCGTTTTCTTTTCCTAATAAGGAAGATTATTAGGAAAGCTAAAATAGTTAAAAATATTATAACAGAAGTGGTGCTCAGTCCTATGGATAATCGGGGTAGTACTTCTATGGTATCTATTGGTTGAATTTGGCCATGTGTCTCTGGGATTGTTAATTTTTCAATTTTCATCTCATGGTTTGGTATTAATTTTATTGGAACAATTTTTGGAATGGAAATGTCTTGAGACGTCTTTTTATTAAATTGGATACCTTCAATCATTATTGGTACATCTGTCGTCAAGAGGCTGGTTGAATTAATTTCTATCTGCTGGATTCTCATTGGGTGAACTATTCCTAGCAATATGACTTTGCTGGTTTCTTGGAAAAAGTTCTCTGTGATTAATGTTTTTGTGCAATTATCTACATTGGGTATGTTACATTTGGATTGTACATAGTTGGAACAAACTATGTTATCGCCTTGTCCTATACAAGTGTTGAACCATCTATTATTTGTATAGTAGCTTGCAGGTGGCAGAATCATAACATGATCTTTGTTTGGAATGGGATAGATTTTATAGGTAGTATAAGGAATTTCATGGAGTATAGGGATTTTAATTATTATGAGCATTGTATTTGAAGTTACACAAACTAACGTTTTTGTTGATTCTATAAGTTCATAAGGGTGTTCATTACTATTGGGAATTGAATTCCTGGGATAAATTTTGAGAAGGTTCTCTTTAAGGTCTATTATTTCCTTTAAAGTGAATAATTCTATATTGGAGATATTAAGTTCAGATAAAGTAATGGTTCTAATAAGTTTCATTAGAAATTCGTTTATATTTTGGAGATTTATTATCTCGTTGTGTAGAATGATATAGCTGTCAAAATCAGCTGATAATTTGTTGAGTGCAGATATGAGAATTGAATTATCAGAATTCAGTTTTTCTAAAAGTTTATCGAATCTCGTGTTAAAAGAGTTTCCATAAGATATTTGGTTATTAAATTTTTTTATGATTTCGTTTTGTTTATTTTCTAAAGAGATTATGTGTGATTTTAACAAGTCTAAGTCAGAGTCGTCTGGATTTCCAGTCACGTATTTGATGGCTGTACCTAGAAAATTAAAAAGTCCGCGTTTCTGTTTTCGCGTAATCTTGTGTAGATCGTCTTTTGTTTGTTCTTGTATGTGGCTGTATTGGGAGTACAGTAGCGAGAGAGGTGCATTTTTGAAGTGATCTTTGAAATAGCTTGTCGGACTAGCGTCAATACTGTCGGATAATTTGTCTAGTGGAATGTGAAGAAAATGTCTGTGATAGTGGGAGATTTCTCTTGATTTGCCTATCTCTTCAGCATAGTAACCATTATTCGGAATCTCCTGAATGTTGAGTGGATGGACCAGGGCGAGGATTGTCCTGTGAAAAATTTGGGTCTTGAGTAGGTTTATCTACATGTTTTCGTATTCGTTTTACATATTTAAGGTGAGTGCTTGTTAAATTTTGTTTATCTGTTTTACCGATTATTTTTGTTTTGTCTTGCGTTTCTGGATGAATAGTGGAGAAAGGGGCTTGTAATTTGGACTTATGTTTTTTCTTAGAAACATATAGGGATTTTGTAAGGTCTATTTCCGGAATATCTTCGGCATTTTCGTTTTGTCTATCTAGAAGTTGTTGTCTTTTTTGTTTTTGTTTATTATATAGTTCTGCAATAAAGGGTTGGAGTTCTTCTTTATGTCTTTGATTATATGTTTCATATATCGGAAGATCAAAGTCGAAATGTATTTCTTCTGCATAGGGTCCGTACAGAATTGAGAACGGGGAATAATCTGTGGAACTGTGGATTGATTGGTTGTAAATAAGAATGGCGTGTGTTAGAATGTCATCTAACGAATCATTTGGATTTTGGGCTTGTAAGGTCCTAAGTTTTTCAATAAGAGTTGAATGAAAGCGCTCTACAGGAGAGTTTAAGGAAGAATTGTTTACTGTTGTAAAATGTATTTCGATTTTGTGGATATTTAGGAATTCTCTAATGACTGCGGAATTAAATTCGGTGCCGCTGTCGCATACAATCTTTTTTGGGTAATTGTGGTGCGAAAAGTAGTGTCTTAATTTGTTTAGTATCGAAATGGAAGTTTTGTCGGTGAGCTTATAGCATTGACCGTATTTGGAAAAAGAATCTATTATTGTGAGATACAGGTTTTTATTGCAGTGGAATAGATCGATATGTAATATATCAAAAGGTTTTTGACCTAACAACGGTCCTAATTGGGGAAGTTTATAAGGACGTCGCTCGTATTTATTTTTTAGGCAAATTTCGCATTTATTGATAAAATTAGAAATAGTTGTCTGCATTGAGGGCCAATAAAATTTTTGTTTTAAATGTTTGTAGGTTTCAATTATTCCGTTGTGATTTTCTACGTGATATTTCTTTATGCATTCTATTTGTTGGTTTTCTTCTTCTATGTCCTGAAGTAGTATATTGCAAAATATTGCTTTAACTGTGGAATTTATTTTTTCTTTAAAATAGTTACAGATAAAAGGTCTAAATTCGTGAGGGATTGTTATTGCAAATTTTTGATTTGGTCTAAGGATATTTTGGAAGGTATTTGCTATTTCTGTTTTCCAATTATTTGTCAAAGTGACAGTGTAACGGTGTTTGTTAAAAATTCTTTTGTATTTAATTTCAAAATTATTTGACTCTGGTTTAAAAATAATTTGGTTTGGGGATAAATTAATTGGTTCAGGTGAAATCTCTATTCCAGTGATAGGGTTCTCAACTGATGTATGTTGTGTGTTAGTACTGTTTTGTAAGTTGTCAAAATCGGCAAGGAAATCGTCTATGTCGAAATTGTCGGGTGGTTCAGCACATTCTGAATTCGGGGGTTCAGCACATTCTGAACTCGAGCTTAGGGCATTTATTTGGACTCGGCTAAGAGCGTCAGCAACTTGATTCTCTTTGCCTTTTTTATATTTAACTTCAAAATCATATTCTTCTAGTTTAAGTCTCCATCGGGCTAATCTAGAAGTGGGGTCTTTAATTTTGTAGATCCATACGAGAGGATTGTGATCTGTTTCTACAGTGAATTTTTGGTTGTATAAATACATACGGAAGTGTTTACAAGAATCTAGTATGGCTAAAAGTTCTTTTTCAATAGTGGAGTAGTTTCGTTCTGCGGAATTTAGAGTTCGGGAATAGTAGGCAATAGGGTGATTATTTTGAGATAATACTGATCCTATAGCTATATTAGAGGCGTCTGTAGTCAGTACAAAAGGCTTTTCGAAGTCTGGATATTGTAAGACTGGAGAATTAGTTAACAATTGTTTGTATTTTGCGAAACATTCTAAATAATTTGGATTTGTGGGGTCGATAGTTGCTCCTTTTCGAGTACATCTCGAAAATGGGGACGTTATTTTTGCAAAGTTGGGTATGAATCTTCGGTAGTAACCGATTAAACCAAGAAATGATTTAATTTCTTTTACTGTTTTTGGTAGAGGATATTTTTGTATAGCTTCGATTTTTGCTGGGTTAGGTTTGATTCCTTCGGTTGTCACTACGTGACCTAAGAAAGAAACTTCTTTCGTGAGAAACTCAGATTTGTCTAACTGAATTTTTAAATTATTTTTTCTGAAAGTGTCAAAAATAGTCGCAATATGAACTAAGTGTTCTTGCAGTGACTTGGAAAAAATAATGACATCGTCCATGTAGACGAAGCAAAACTTATGAATAAAGGGCCTAAGAATATTGTCCATTAACCTTTCGAATGTTGCTGGGCTATTCTTTAAACCAAAGGGCATACGTAAAAATTCAAAGTGACCATGCAGAACTGAAAAGGCTGTTTTCCGAATAGAATCCGGATGAACTTCAATCTGATGGTAACCTTGAGCTAAATCTAATGTTGTGAAATAACTGGCTTTTCCTAAGTTATCCAGTATCTCATCTATCTGAGGAAGTGGGTAGCGATCACTTTCAGTATGATCATTGAGCTTCCTGTAATCAATTACTAATCTAAATTTTTTCTGACCTGAGGCATCAGCTTTTTTTGGTACTATCCAAACTGGAGCTGAGTACGGTGAAATTGACGGTCGAATTATCTTATTATCTAATAAATTATTTATTTGTTTTTTTATTTCTTCCTGCATTGCTTTGGGATGCCGAAATCCCTTTACATAAATTGGATTTTCATCCTTAGTTTTAATTTCGTGTCTAACAGCTGACGTGAAAGTTAAATTTTTGTTTTCGTCGTAAAATACGTCTTTAAATTTTTTGCAAAGACTTATAATTTTATATTGTTCTGAAGCTATTTTCTTGTGGCATTTTAAATTAATTACTATTTAACTGGGAATAAGCCACAATTAAAGGTTAAAATACGTTTATTGACGTTTCAATTTCCACTTCGGAAATCGTTCTCCGAGAACGATTTCCGAAGTGGAAATTGAAACGTCAATAAACGTATTTTAACCTTTAATTGTGGCTTATTCCCAGTTAAATAGTAATTTATTATAATTTTATATTTTTCTTCGTTATTTAAGTGCGAAGTACGGATTTTGTTTTCATTAAAATGCGTCGTTGGAATTTTTTCTATATTATAATTACAAAAGTTCTCAACTTCAATTCTCTTATTAAATTTCATAGGCATAGGTAAGTCGAAAGTGTCTAGAAAGCCGTTTTTTGCAACGTGAATAGAATGGGGAATTTTGATACCTTGAAAGTGTCTTTCGCGCAATAAAACTTCGCCATTATGAACGCTTACTGGAATGTTTTGGTATAAAGTTTCAAATGGAATGCTAACATGAGGATTCTCAAAGGTTAAAGTATGAGTTGCGTAGCTAATTGTGGCGTGGAATCTTTTCAGATCGTAAGTTCCAAGGAGGAAATCAAAGTGTTGACTAAAGTCAGCAATTTTTACGTCGAATGTTTGTGGAATTCCATATTCTAGGAATAGTGGCGTCTTAATATTTAAGTCGTGCTTAGAAGTAATTTTCATTGACGTTAGCGAAAAAGGTTTTCGATAAATATGATTTTTATCAAATAGTTTGAGAGCTCGCGGATTTAAAATTGAATGGGAACCGCCGGTATCGATTAAAACGCGTAGATGTGTTTTGGGTGTAACGAAGCAGGGTAACCCAGGGGAACTTTCGATATTATGTAGGTTTATACAGGGGGTGGATGATCGTCTAACGGGATGGCTTGAAAATCCTGATGATTTTCATCATGCAAATCGGGCTCTTGTTCGGATCTGTAATTTTCGAAATCATTTTCGAAATATTGGGTATCATTTGAGTCTATGTGAAAATTGTGGCTTCTATTAGTTGTAATTGTCATGGGCTGATGGTTTCTGGTTGTGGTAGTTTGAACACCGCTCATTGGAGTAGCAAAATTTGGTTGGGGTCGAGGAGCTTTATATTTATTTAATCTTTGTTGGTTGTTTTTCGGAACATTGTTTCGTTGGAAGGATTGATTTTGTTCGTGAGAACTGAAATTTTGTCTCTGAGGAAAATTATAGTTCTGTTGTGGAGTGAAGTTAAAATTGGGCTCTGTGTTGTGAGTTGAAGGTCTCACATAATTTGAATGCATGGGTTGGAAGTTTGAGTGTGTGGGTTGGAAGTTTGTGGATCTTTGATTATTCGAAGATTGATAGGGTTTATTTTTGAGTGGGGCCTTTTTGTTTTGTTGGCTCTTAAGGAAGTTCATGTATTGTTGTTGATTTTTGTGGTTATCGTAGGCAATACACTTTTGAAGGGCTTCTTCTAGGGAATTTAATTCAAAATGCGATAAGTATTCGCAATAAGGCTCGTTGATTCCGGTACAGAAAGTTTTGAGGGCAATGTTTTTGAAGTATGGAGTTTTAAAAGTGACTGTCGCGGGATTATCGTTTAGGGTGATGTGTTGGAGTAAATCGTTCAGATTTGTAGTTATTCTCTGATGATAATTGTCGTAGGATTCACTATGTTTTTGGACGGTAGTGGATAGTTGTGTTACTAATATATCTTCGGAACGTCTGTCTCCGTATTTAGTTAATAACGCTGGACGAATTTCTGTCCAATTGGTTTTATTAGAATAGTTTAAGAAATTTCTAGGTTCTCCTTTAATTCGAGATACGATATGGGAATTTAAAATAAATTCTTGGGACGGATTTAAATCTTGGGTGCCTAAGAAAACTATTAAATTATCTACTGCTTTGATAAAGGTGGAGAGGTTGTCTCCAGAAAAGAATTCGGGCAGAGTTGAGCAAAGGCTAGCAATATCGCTATTGGTCATCGGCATTTTGGAACGTAATTTAGATGCAGGCTTAGATTTAGAGGTTTGTAGATTTCTTTTTATTTTTAGATTTAAACTGTCGAATAGTAAACTTAAGTTTTCGATACTATTTTGGGAAATATCATTCAATGTACTCATAAAATATATGCAAAAATATAAATGCAAGTATATATAAAAATTCGTTGAAGTAAAATGTTATAAATAATATAAATTCAATAAACAATAAATAATAAATTCAATGTAAATGTTTAAGAATTCAATTAAAATAATAAATGCTCATAAACAATGGTAAAGAAAGGAAAAACTTACGCAAGGATGATCGTGTTTGATTTCCAATACATTTTTCTCTTTTACCAGGTTCTTCAGGATTTCATTAAACTAATGTAGACCAGGAAACGACTATGTTTCTGTATGAAATATCCTGTGGTTCGCAGCGCCAGAAATGTTTCTTCAACGTCGATATTCCCAAAAAAAAAATCTTTATTTCGAAATAAAAAGTTACAATTTTTGAGAAATTTTACAAACTACTACATTTAATGATTTAAAGTTGACTATTGAAACATAATAATTACAATAATAATAAAAATATTGATTTCTTCCTATTTATAACGTCGGATATCGGAATCTGCTGATTCTTAATAGTAAGGGAGCTTATGGCTACATTTCTATATATACAAACAACACAGTTTAATATTAGGGTTGCAGTCAGAAAATTGACCGGGATGTTAATGAAACACTCTTATGACTTTTTGTCTAGCTTTTGGAATGGTTTTATTCCTTTTTCAAGACACTGTAATAAGAAAAAAACTGTAAATATTTATAAAATATCACAAATCTTCAGTGCAACTTACTAGTCGTTGAGATTATTTGTAAAAGCTTAGACACTCACCATTAATAACACATATAAAAAAGTGAACAAAATACATTCTAAATTTTTTTAAAATTTAGGTACAGATAGTAAAAACTTAGTTTGTCATCTTTTACTGGTGCGTTTTAACTCTGACACATAGAGAACAAAAAGAAAAAACCCTAGGATTAAAAAGTAATTAGGTGTACTTAATATTATATTTCTTTTTAAGAAATACTAGAGGCCCATCTTAGGTGATTTTAATTTTTAAACCTGTCTTAATGGTATGCAACCTGTTATGCATATAAGTATAATCTGTGTGGGTACAGGTAGATATTAATTTTATTTTAGATGTTTTTTCAGTAAGTAACAATAAATGTTGCTCAGTTTATCTATGTCTCACTCTTTATTGATGCAAGATGTACTAGATTTTATGGAACACATTTCCAAGAAAACACGTTTTGAATATATATATATATATATATATATATATATATATATATATATATATATATATATTATATATATATTATCTTAGACATCTTTAAACTGCCTCGATTAATCTTTCGTATGTGGAAGGAGCATTACCTAAACCAAGAGGCATAACCGTAAACTGCCAAAGCTCTGATTCTATCGAGAATGCATTTTATTTGTCGATCAGCTGAATCGATGTCTAGTTGCCAGTATTCACTTTTATATCTTGTGGGGAGAACCAACGAAAACCGAAAAAATTATCCAATATATCATATTCTGGGCAAAAGATAACAATCTTATTTAGTAACAGCATTGAGCTGGCGGCAGTCAACAGAAAAACGTGTTGAATCATTTTACTTTACTAGAACTGCTGGTGATGTTCATGGACTGTTTGATGGTTCAATTACCCCTCGTTTATTTATATCTTTGTATTACCACTAAGATTTTTTTCAGATTTTATTTTTAAGTAGAGAAATTAAGAGCAAGATGATCAGAATATACACATATATACAATATGTCAGTCCTAATAACCAAAGTTACGAAAATGGAAAAATGGAGAACTGATGATAAACTTCTTGAAACCACTTGAAATTAGAATAAACAACACATTTTTTGACCACAAAAACCAACACAAATATACACTTAATGACACTCGTGGACAAAAATGTATGACAAATTATGTTATAAGCAACACGGATATACATCCATCGAAAATAATCGACGTAAGATGCCTCAACTCGGCAGATGTAGGTAGTGACCATAGCCTAGTTTTATGTAAAATAAGAATCAGCCTGAAATATTTCACACCCAAGACAGAGGCGCTAACACAAACAAAAATCAAATCCGAGAGACTAAATATGGAATCCATGAAGTAATTATAAGACAGAAAAAGAATATCAGAGAAGACGGCTATGAATAAAATATTAGAAAACGACAACATCGAGTAAAGCTCTTAAAAACTAAAAATAACATAACTAACATAATCACTTGGAGAAAGGAAAGTGAAACGCTAACATATAAAAAAAGAAAATACCATGGTTTAGAGAGGAAGTGAAGACAAAATGTAAAAAAGAGAAAAAAGCGTTTTTACAAAACAGAACACAATGAACACAACAGGCATATAATTACTATAAACATATCAGAAATAAAGCGAATACTGTAGTTGGGCAAATAAAAAGGGAACAACTGGCAGAGCTTCTCAAAACAGATGAAACACGACTTCTAAGGATTACACAAAGAAGTATGTAGAATAATTAGGGGACAAAGAAAAGAGATGCACGAACTAACAATACCGTAACACATTCAGAAGGAAACATGGGCAATGGATCCCTATTTGCTAAAGGTAACGATAATGATTCACAAACACCAGAGGTGACGAAAAACAAAGAAAAAAATATTGAGAAGGAAGAGGTAAACGGAGCATTAAGGAACTTAAAAACACGGAAAATCACCAGGAGAGGACAGAATACCGAACAAACTCCTGAAGCACACAGGACCAGATCTGACCAAACAACTAATAAAACTAATTCAAAAAATAATAGAACAAAACAAAATTTCTAATGTACGGGGATCAAGCATCCTAATACCTCTCTTTAAAGAGGGAGACAAGTCGGACCCGAAAAATTAAAGAGGAATTAATTTATTAAACACAACACTAAAACTAACAACCAAAGTAAAAGCAAATTTACTTAATGAAATTATAACACTTGCAGAAAAACATCAAGGGTTTGGGTAGACAAAATCATGCACCGACGTCATATTTATAATAGAGAAAGTGCAAGAGATATCATTAAAATACAACAAACCGGCATATCTATGTGTCGTGGACCTTAAGAAGGCAGTTGACCGGGTAAAACTAAAGAACGTTATCTACTTATTGTACGCAAGGGAGATACCTCTAATAATAATAAAAATAATTAAAAATATCCACCAAAACAACACAAAAATCGGAAAAGAAGAAGAAGAACTGATTGACCCTATTAAAGCAGGCAATGGGATAAGAAAAAAAATTCCCTGAGTCCTCTATTGTTCAACCTAAGTATGGATAAAATAATAAAAAAGTAGGAATTATAAAATATTACCAAATGGGAGAAAATCAACTTAAAATATTCTGCTATGCAGACGACGCGCGACGCAAGACTACTCTTTCAAAGTGAAGATCATTTACAACGTATGTTGTAAAGCTCGAAACTGAAGTGGAAGATCAAATGAATAGAGCAATTAGAGCCAAAGGTTGCCTGAACACTACCTGACACAGAGAGGAGAAAAAGGATGTTAGAAACAACAAAGATGAAAACACTTGAACACAGAGATGAAACACAGAAAAAATAATGGTAAGACACTATGGGACAGAGCTAGAACTACAGATATACGACGTAGATGTAAGCATATAAGGCGAATGAAAACAGATAGAGCAGTAAAGATCGCAAGAAACGGTTCCCCAATAGAAAGACGATCAGTAGGAAGACCGCGAAAACGATGGAACGACAACTTACTGGAGGCCCATTGAAAAACAGACAGAGTCACGTCTACATAAAATGAAAAAGAAAAATTAAAAGTGAAACTGGAACAAACCATGAAGTGGAAATATCCAGGAGTGGCTAGTATACCTGTTGAATACAAAGCACGTGGTGTTCGTGTGTATTAAGGTATAAAAAAATTGCTTATTACAAGCTTCAATTTTTATTTTAAGAAGATCTTTTCGGAATTAAATCATTCCATCATCAGTTAAATAAAAAGTTGTTAAAAAACATTGTATGGCCACTTAAAAAAACTTTCGAAGGACATCCGTATTAAAATATAATCCTCATGGTTTTATCAAGGTTTATGCAATAGACTTAACTTATTGATTATTAAAACTGAAGATGGGGGCATCTTACATGACCCCCTGTAGCTGGTGAAGTTTTTCCCAAAAAAACGATGGAATGATTTAATTCCGAAAAGATCTTCTTAAAATAAAAATTTAAGCTTGTAATAAGCAATTTTTTTATACCTTAATACACACGAACACCACGTGCTTTGAAAAAGAAAAAGAAAAATAAGATAGTTGCCAGTCAGTTAAAAGTATTGTAAACAAGTTGGTGTTGAATAATGCTATTTTAAACAAGTGTGGTGACCGCGGTGGGATTAAAGAAATAACAAACAATTGTGAATACGTACGGATAGGTACGGAATAGGTACGGACTCCCTCCACGATTTTTAAAAATGAAAGAATATGAAGAGAAACGTAGACAAGAAGAGGAAGGGCTAAAGGAAATCGTGGACAAGAAGAGGAAGAACTAAAAGAGATGCGTAGACAAGAAGAGGAAGAACTAAAAGAGTAGCGTAGACAAAAAGAAGAAGAACTAAAAGAGAAGCGTAGACAAGAAGAGGAAGAACTGAAAGAAAAACGAAAAACAAGAAGAGGAAGAAAGGCGTAGAAAAGAAGAGGAACAAATCATAAATAGTTAATCACAAATTCAAGAAAAGTTTCAGTTAGAGGTAAGTCAAATCAGTATTGTAATTTAATCCATACTTATTTCTAGTAAATATACAGTTACCAATTAAATTTAACCTATTTTACCCGTTACCTATTATATACAGTTTAAACCTAACGTTTCAATTTAACGAATCCCTAATTATGAAAAAAATAAACCTATCATCTAGTATGTATACTCTAACCCTAAATTTGAAAAGTAAGGAAAAGTAAAAACGTAGTCTTAAAAATGAAGTCTACTCGCCTACTAGAACGAGGTATTTCTACATTACGGCTTCAATTAAACATATATAACTGTAAGTAAAATGAAAAACCTATCCTAACGAGATAGACTCTAAAGGTACATTTTTATGTTTAAAAAATAAATAACTCTTGTATTAAATGTGTATACAACTACCTGACATATGGAAGATTATGGGGGTATTCCAGCACCTCTGATAAATATTTTACTATTAAATAAAATTATAGGTGTCGATTATTATATAAATTTAAAGTCTTGAGGAGGAGGTAGTTTATTAAATCGTAAATTGGTGAATATACTGAAAAGAAAAAAAATAAGTAACTGAATTAAAAATTGTTAAATTATTAAGTTGTTAAATGAATTACCACAAAAAAAAACGATGAAGATTCTACTGTCGGTTTCATGGTGTATCCTTGGATCTGAAGTGAAAGAACTCCAACTTAACTTATTTATAAAACTTCTATAAAAAAAATGGAAAACTTAGCCCCAATTTAAATAAATATTTACTTCTGCTAGATGTTATCATGTGCTAAAAAAATATAGCTTTTATTAATTTTCGTTCTCGTTATGAAGTGAAAAAGGGACGAAAAAAAAAAACCAAGGTTTTTAACCCATTGACCGCCAAGCAAAGAAATACTGCAATAATATGTAATATTTTTTATTAACTAGGGTAAAATAAACTTAAACATTTGTAACAAAAATTTTTTTACACTTTGATACTGACAGGTGTCACAACAAAAAAATGGTTCGTTTTCGAACCTTTGGCGGAAATGAGATATAAAAATTAAAATACACAATTTTATTTTTTGTGAAAAATTTTAAAACATTTAGAGTGTAAATGGACCTGACATTTTTGACAAACAAAAACAGCATGGTTAGAACACAGCCTGCATCTTCTTCTTGCATTTTCTGCATGCTTTATAACTAAATGACCTATTTTATCTTTCGGATTTCATCTGGTAAACTATTTTTCGACGGTCTGCCCATGTTTATTGTCAACGGTACAGTTGACTTTTCATCTTCTTCATTCTCATTCTGTTCTGATTCTTCTTCTTCAACTTCCGATTTCATCAGACAAACAACAATATATGACCGAAAATCGATTTGGGAAATGGAGCTTTTGTTTATCAATCTGAAAAGTTTCTAGGCATTTACAATGGAACTATCAATTACGTTTTTAAAAAGTGGCAATTTTTTAAAAATTTTCGCAATGGCGTTGTCATATAAGTCAACGCCGCCCATACATCTATTGTTTTCTTGGATAACATTCGGCATGGGGATATTTACTTATTTGCGCTGCTTGCGATCATACCTCTTTGCAAAGCTTATGGGATGGACCTGACAGTTAGAAATAATTTTTGAAGTTTTCAGTGAAGACTTTTCAATGCTGTTTTCTTGCACTGTGCCAGTTGCATAAATTCCCTTTCCTTTCAATATTGTGAACAGCCTATAAGACGAAAAGAAGTTGTCAAAAAATACCCTGTGGTTAGAGGGAGTTTCTACAACACTTAGTAATTTTAATACTACCTCAGCACCGAAGCCTAAATCTGATTTTCTTGTGCTAATACCACCGTAGGGGATAAACTGGAATATGTATCCATCAGATAAACAGAGGCACCATAATTTATACCCAAAACGCACAGGTTTTCCCTTTAGAAACATTTTTGCAGAGTGCTTTCCAAAATATGTACTATTTCTTCGTCTATAGATAAATTATATGCGAAAATACCAAATTGCAGGAATTTTCGATTCATTATGTCGAAAAAGGGGTTTTGCAGTAAGTTTTGCAAATTTATCATTTTTATCTAACACCGTATTATCACTTACGTGAATATACATTTTAAAACGCCGAAATTAATTTCTACTCATACAGTTTCTAATGAATGTCACGTTCTTATCCTGGTCCTTGCTCCAGTACATATCCAATTGTTGCAAGGTGTGATATCCTGTAAGAATGAGTATTCCCAAAAACCTTTTCAGTGATGCATTTGTCAAATGAAAATCGTGACAGTTATTATCGTGGGCATATTTTATAGTAAAATTATTAATAAGGTAATAAGGTAAAGTGTAAACTGCATCATCGAAGAAGAGCTGGAAACATTCGTAAGGGGTTTTTCCAGCGACGCGGTTCTCAAGTTCTATCCCTTTTTCAATTTCATGTGAATGTGGTGCTGATGAAAATATCGGAACAGTTATTGTAGACCATTTTGGAGTTGTCACACTTCATACTTTACGTTTTTTATTTGATTTGCTAGTTGTTGATTCAACGTCGAATGACTCCCTAGTAGGAATCTTTACAAAGCCGGCAACTTCGGATTTACTTGTGGAAGGTTCCCGAAGAACGGTATCTTTAGTAGAAGTCTCAAATATACCGGCAATCTTTCGAATCTCATTGTCATCTACAACGTCACGTAATAGTTGATATGAAACTAAAAATAGTTAATGGTTTACCTGTTACAACATCATCACCAATCATTTCTTCATCTGTCAATTCGTCACAGTCCGGAGGTATTATAGCTATTTTTACGACCCCACCATCATTATCACTGAGATTCTCCAATTCGGCTTCTAATTCCAACAAAGTTAGTGCCCTTTTAGGGTTATTTTTCCAATTCGACATATTGTCTACGACACTACACAACCTTAAAACCCTAGATTATAACAAAACTGAATACCAGAATACCCGTCTTTCT
The DNA here is from genome assembly GCF_040954645.1 of Diabrotica undecimpunctata. Lineage (NCBI taxonomy): Eukaryota > Metazoa > Arthropoda > Insecta > Coleoptera > Chrysomelidae > Diabrotica > Diabrotica undecimpunctata. The sequence goes on along the minus strand of NC_092804.1, from coordinate 78,093,109 downwards.
AATACAAAATATAAATAATAACTGGGTGTGAGTCACTTTGAAATTCCTGATCAGACAAGTTTCTAAGTCGACTTCCGCCAACGCAACCGTTCGTTATCGAACCGTTATTTTCAAACACAAAATTTGATGACTCAAAAAATCTTTTTATTTATTTTTATATTAATTGATGTACAAATAGGTTAAAAATATCAAGTTTCAATTTATTTGACCAAAAAAGTGTTTTAGCAATAAAATTACTACACTATTTTTTTTAAATAAAGTTGTGTCGAAGGACTGAAAATGTCGGATATTTAGAAAATATTTTTGTAAAGAAAAAATGAGTTTGGAAACTATAGAAAATTAAATTTAGTTACACTTATACCTTCTGGTTGCTAAAAAAATAAAAAGATTTCAAAAAAATTAACGTGTTGACAATAAAAAATTCTACAAACAAATGGCGCTAAATTGATTAAACTTATTGGTAAATAAATTGGTTTGGTGCTGGCAAAAAACTTAATACCCTGAAATTGGCTGCAACCTTGGATACATTAGAATTATTATATGGTTTTGGGGAACTGAAAATAGGAATAAAATTACTGGAGAATAATTTATTCTTAAAACATTTGAATAAATGAATAAAAAGGAAGCAAATTATGACAAATAATTTTAGACAATAAACAATCAATCCTACAAAATGACTGCATATATATGTATATATATATATATATATATATATATATATATATATATATATATATATATATAAGAAATTTTAAAACAAATATTGAACGTTCACTAAATATTTGTTTTCAATACTGGAGTAAGCTTAGTGATATGAAAGAAGTTTGATTCTGTTTTCCCATGCCCAGTATCAATTTCATAAATTGAATTGGAAATCTTCTTTAATATTTTGTATGGTCCAATCCTTAATTTATCTAACTTCTTTCTATTTAGGCGGTTACCGTTCTCCACATATACTAAATCCCCAATGTTTAAATCAATTTTCTTCCTATGTAAATCGAACTGTTTTTTATTATAATTATGTGATTTTTTTGTATTTTCTAAGGTAATTGTTCTATCTAGTTCGAGATCAGCATGTGCGACTTTAGATGATAATTCATGTGGCAGAATGCTTATATTTTCTCCTTCTATTAAATATTTTGGTGCAAATTTTGTGATGGTATGTTCAGTTTCATTATATTTCTCTACACATTTTTGAGCAGTTGTTGTCCGTGCTGTTTTCCTGCCACCTTCATTTATTTTGCATCTAATTTTATTAACCAATGTTTGATTTAATCTTTCATTGATACCGTTTGAAAATGGTGCATCAACAGCAGTAAATATCATTTTGATATTATTGATCTGTAGGAAATCTTTGAATTCTTTTGAGTTGACGCCAGGATATTGATCAGTCATAACAGTTTTAATTTTGTGATCTTGTGTTACCATTATAATTATCTTTATGAAGTCATCAGAGTTTTGTGTTTTTGATGTCAAACAATAGGCATATCTTGAGAAATGGTCTACTAATAGATGAAGATATTTTTTTGTTGAATGAGATCCTCCAAAACCACCAATGGTGTCAATGGAGACAATTTCAAATGGGTATGTATTTGGTCCTAATTGTGACATTAAACCATAGTTAGGTTTCCGTCTTGATTTATTTTTAATGCAGAGATCACAGTTATCACATATTCTCTTAATGTTTGTAGTCATATTTTTGGCTGTATAAAATGGTGATATTTTATTTAACATCTGGTTTGTTTCTAAGTGACAGTAAGTATTGTGTACATTTTTTATCAATGTTTTACTTAAAGCTTCAGATAAAATAATTTTGTCTTTTCTGTTTGACTTTTTATAATATATATCATTTTTAAAACTGTATTTAGTTTTATTATTTTGCAAATCAATATTTGAGAGTTGGTCAATTTTTATATCTTCCAGATTGATCAGGTTTACTATTTTTAATACTTCATCTGTATTTTCTTGAGATTCTAAAACTGGATTTCTGCTTAAACAGTCTGCTTCCTGGTTATATTTTTCTGGATTATACTTTACTTTAAAATTATATTGAGATAAGTAAAATGTCAAGTCTCCCAATTCTTCATCTGTTCTAGCTTTTATGTTTAAATTTTCTAAAGGTTTGTAATCTGAATATACTATAAACTCTTTTCCAATGAGCAGATGTTGCCAATATTTTATAGCTTCTTTTATCGCTAGACATTCTAAATAAATTGCCTTCTTTTTCTTTTGATTTTCTATTAATTTTTTTGAAAAATATGCCACTGGCTTGCTACATCCGTGTTTATCAATTTGTTTTAATACAGCTCCTACTCCTTTTATGCTGGCATCTGTATATATATTAATTGGTAAATCAGGGTTGAAAATCCTTAATATTGGTTCTGAACAAAGTAATGACTTTATTTTATCGAAAGATTCTTGACACTCCTTAGACCAAATAAAATCAACATCTTTTCTTAATAAGTTGTGCAGAGGGTCTAAAATTATTGCAATATCTTATGATAATGGACAAACTTATGATAATAATTGATTTTTCCCAAGAATTGACGTACATTCTTTCTAGTTTCTGGAACAGGGAAATTTTTCACAGCAATCAAGTAGTCTTTTAAAGGATTTATGGAATTATTTTTTATTATGTGTCCTAAGTATTTTACTGATTGTTCTGCAAAGGTACATTTAGAAAATTTTAGTCTGAAACCTTCATTTAATATTGCATCAAATAACTTGGACAAGTGTAATATATGTTCATCAAAGGTTTTTGAAAAAATTAGGATATCATCTATATAATTGACTGTAAAGTCTGAGAGTTTATATTTTCTTATAAGGCTGCTTAAAATCCGTTGAAAAATTGCTGGAGCCGTCTTCAAATCAAATGGGAGACAAGTCCACTGGAAATGACCTTCTTGTGTCACAAATGCTGTTTTTTCTTTATCTTGTACTCTCATTGGAATTGACCAAAATGCTGAATATATGTCTAAAGTAGAAAAATATTTACAATTGTTAGTTTTTACCATTAAGTCCTCGATCAATGGAAAAGGTTGTGATCGAGGAACAACGATTTTATTTAGTTCCCTGAAATCTATGCACAGTCTTGTCTTTTTGTCCTCTCCTTTTTTGTATGCTAGTGTCACTAAAGCAGCAAATAGACTATATGACTCTTCAATTAAATTATTCTTTAAAAGTTCTGCTATCTGACTTTCTATCTCCTTTCTATCTTCAATGGTACATCTATATGGACGTTTGGAGCAGTATTTATCTACAATTAAGTCAATATGAGCTTCATACTCTCTTATAGTACCTACATCATATTTGTCTTTAGCAAATGCTGATTTATATTTATTAATCAGTTGTTCAATTTCTGATTGCTGATTTAAATCTAAATGGTTAATTGCTATTTCAAAATTGTCAGTATTTATACTCTCATTAGAATTTATTTCATATTTGTATATATCACTAATATTTTCTTTAGATGCATTTAAATATATGTTACCTGGAAACTCAGGAATACTCATATTATCAATAATTGACAAATTTTCAAATTCTTTAGAGTTGTTGTATTGTGTGATTCTTAGATCTTCATTTTGAATTAATCTGAAATTCTTAATACAATCTAACCCAACTAAAAAATCATAATTGAAATTTTCATTATCTACAATAAATACATCCATTTCTTTTTCAATATCATAGATTTTTATCTTAAGTGTTACTGTACCATTTGTTTTTTTAACACCATTTATTGTCCTCAAGTTTAATATTTGAAAGTCACCTCTATTATGTGCTTTTATCTGTAATAATTTTGCATTAATCAATGACACATTTGCTCCTGAATCATATACTCCATAGATCTCTAAAGTGTCATTCAATAGTAACTTGATTCTAATTAGTGGTGGTATTAACAGTTTTTTGGATTTGTTTCATTTAATTCTATTTCTAATTTATGGTTGTTGACAGTTCTTACCTGCTGATTTTTCGAAATATCACTTTTGCTTCTGAACCAGCAACTTGATTCCAGGTGGCAGCGTAAACCTTTTCCTTCTTTTTCACAAATTTTGCAGGCTTGTTTTTTCTCAAAGTAACATTTATCGTTTGTTTTTGAAGTCGTTATTTTAATTAAGTGTTCTAAACTTCTAATTTCATTGAAGAGATCTTCCGTTTCTTTCAAAGTGTCTCGATCAATTCTATCAGCTATATAATTTGGAAGTCCAATAGCTATTAAATTAATCATACTTTTTTTATCTAATGATTTGTTTATTTGTAGTATGAGTCTTTTCTTTTTAAGAGCATATTCTAATAAGGAACCATTTTTGTATTTGAACTGAAAAGCATACCTCACTGGAGTCCACCCTTTGTCTGCATATGTGTCACAAAATTTGTTTTTCCATTTATTCCAATTAGAATTTATTGAATATTTTAAGCATTGACCTATACCAATCCACACATGATCCTCCTAAAAATAATCTTAGAAGTTCAATTTTTTCTGTATTTTGATCTATTTGTAATCTTGTGCACTCATTTTCAAATGTTTCCATCCATTGTAAAACGTTCACATTTTTACCTGTAAATTTTTCTATCACAAATTGTTCGGATACTTTGTTTTTATTAAAGGATTCAATACATTGTTTTTCATTTGATTTTATAACTCTCTCCAAGATCTGTTCTAATGCATCTAGTGGGATACCAGTTGTGGATGTTAGAGATTCTTTCCTTTGAATATCTTGTTGTTCTAAAAGAAAATCATTGAATTGTATATTCCCATCTGTATCCATATAAACTTTTAAAAAAATTTCATCTGCAATCCAAACTTTTCTTGTAGTACCCCTTTTTGTTAGAGCCCTTTTTACTTTCTGAAAAGCTGCTGTCGTCTGGATTTTTTCATGATAGGAAATATTTTGCATATCATGGGGCATTGCAAAAATTTCATTTTCTTCATTCTCAATTGTGGTTATGCTAATAATATTTGTTTTAGTATCTGTTTGCAATGATTTAACAGTAAATTCAAATCTCAGTTTTGCCATTTTGATAATTAAAAATTATTATACCTTTTTCTGTTAGCAAAAATGTTGTTTTGTAAGGTTTTGTATCAGCAAACTTTAAAATAAACTCAACTGCGTTTCTCAGTAAAAAAGTAAACTTTATTATTTTTTGTACAATAATAATTATTAACAAATACATTTAAAGCTTATATTTTAATTTTACAAATTACAACAGGCAAAAGTAATAATGGCCAAACAATTGACAATCGTAAGATTAATGAATTGTCACTGTCAAAACACCTCACAAGTATGTCTAACATAAAAACAAAAAGAAGAACTTAATGTTTTGACAGTGGCGTAACAAAATGAGAATATAAATAGAAATATTATTAAAGGAAAACAAAACAATAGTTTTTCTTTACATATATATATATATATATATATATATATATATATATATATATATATATATATATTTATGTATATATATATTTATGTATATATATATATATACATATATATACTTAAATTGAGTCACTGGGCCAAATTACGATAAAATCCAAATAAGTAACAAACACAAAACCATCCCAAAACAAAACCAAAAGTAAATTCATCTTAACTGAACCAATTTTTTTTTAAACTTATCTATCTTAAAAAAATCCTTAACTGTTCACCTAATGTGGTTCCGCCGGTCTGTTTTCACATTCAATTCCAAACCAGAGGTAACGTTAAAATTCAATGCAGCGTCATACCTCCCAAATGTGCTTGTTTGCGCAGCAGATTTTACAAATTTTGAGAACATGAAGTATCTAGAAGGTTATAATAAATTGCCTATCTATTAGGGATTGGAAATTGCTATCTAGATATGGATTAATTAAAAATGTTTTGGGTTAATTAAGTGACGGAATGTTACAGTTTCTCTTATCAAATGGATGTACGTACCTATTGCGGTAAACTCAAGTATAACAAAGCTCCAGGTCCAGATGTGATAACAGCAGAAATGCTTTTAAAGTTACAAAGGATATCAGAATAGCCTGATGACTGGACAAAATCTGCAATAAAGAAAATACAGAATAAAATGGATCTTCCATAAATGCTACAATTATAGAAGTATCTTTTGTATCTCACATGCCAGCAAAATAATGCTAGACATAATTAATGAGAGACTTAAAACGTTCCTACAAAGAGAATTACCCTAAGAGCAAACGGAATTTATTAGAACTACTCAAATGGATGGATGGTGTGGACAAAGATGCAAGGAAGAAAAAACCGGCGCCTTACTACAGCATCATATTATCTAATTAACTAAACAGAGCTCATAATAGCGCTGAATTTAAATACCAAAAGTATTACTCGAGAATCATCCGAAGTAGCTCATCTTTATTCACTGCGTCGGCATATTCTTGAAGGACAGGGCCGCTATTGATAACACTGGCGATCTTATAATCTGGAGTCAACCTTCTGAGAAATGTGACACGTGATCCGTCACAGATACGCTATTTTGTTATACTGCTTCCCTCTTAGATCTAAATGTCCCAATCAGTAACTTTACATGAATGCCCAAGATGGCGGAATCTACAGGACTTTCTAGCAGCTCTGCATAAAACCCTTAGGAAGAAATACCAGTCTACTGTCTTTGAAGGACACAATCTCATCGATATAATGCAACACAAAGTAATTTGTACACCTGTTTCTCGGAAGATTACTTCAAGCAAACTGTAAAACAAAATGGGTGCCAATGAGTTTTAACCGTAAACTTATTAAGGAACTCAAGAATAAATAAATTAAACAAATATTTCTCTCCAAAACATTAAAAAACATATCAAATGTGAGAAAAAATATCAACAAATTATCAACAAAAATCATGAAAATCGAAATATTCACCTATAAGTCGGAAAAAAGGTTACATGTTTATTAAAATATTTTAAAAAGATTTTTATGGTCTCTAGAAAAATAAAATAATAGACCTCGAAAATTTGTTACTTAAACTTACCTACTACTACTATGCTACTTAATTAATTACTTAAAAAACAGAATAGGACAGACAAAAAACTGATTAGGACACATTAGGATTTTAAATAATTAAAATAAACTTAATATGCAAATTAAATTAATTAAAACTTTCAATATTTGAACACAAAAAAATAATAATTTGATTATTATTTCACTACAGCCTGAGTGAATCCGATTGGCCATTCTTTCGTTTATACTATAATTAACGTTACAAAATTATAATATATTCCATCTAGTAATATACTCAACTAATTTCTAACATTACGTAGTTTTTCCCTGAATAAATCATACTAAGTAACATACTTAAAAAAAAACTAAAAATCGTTTTATAAGACCTCCCAATAATGATTTTGAATTTATATTCTTACTAAAAATTTCGTTACGTTGATAACTAAACTACGTATATGATAACTAACTTATGAGATGCAATAAATAAATGCTCGTCTCGAAAATGCATCAGCATTTAAGTGAATTCTTCCATTTCTAGGTTCAATGTCGTAATTAAATTTTTGTAATCGTGTTAAACATCTACCCATCTGGCCCTCTGAATTGCGAAATTGTAGAAGCTCTTTTAGAGCGGAGTGATCCGTTAGAAGAATGAACTTTCTACCACACAAGTCTTTATGAAAATGTTTGCAAGCCTTCACTACGCCTAGCAATTCTCTCCTGGTCACGCAATAGTTTCTTTCTGGATAAGACTTTGCTAAAATAGGCGATAAGTATTTCCTGTCCATTCTAGATTTGAAAGGCAACAGATACTAGTAACAACAAAAACCAAAAAGAAAGGAAATGGAACGGAAACAAGACCACATCCACTGCTGAAGCGGAGTTAATAAAGAATGTAGAGCAAAGGCAGGAGTGGGAATACTAATCAAAAATAAGTGGAAGAACAGGGTTAAAACATGGAAACCAATAAACGAGAGAATATTTAAAATGCATATAGACATATACGGTAAAGAGACAGTGATACTCGTTGTATATGCACCAACAGACGATTCCCCGAGAGTAGAAAAAGAACATTTCACAGAACAACTTCAACATCAAATAGAGCTAATTAAGAAGAACGTGGAGATAATTATAACAGGAGACCTTAAGCACAGAACCGGGAGGAAAGAAAACGATAAAGTAGTGGGGAGATTTGGAGAGGATGAATGAGGAACGCTCAAAACATACTATAGCGAAGAAATCAGGCAATGGTTACGTCATAATAACCGTGCCCTCTCTCAGTACGCTATTGGAGAACTTTTTGACAAAGCATACCTTACAAGCCAAACTGAAGAAATTGCTGTAAATGGATTCCGCGCCACTGAAATTTATCCATTGAATAAGACTGTGTTCTCAGATGCAGATTTTATTGCAGCAGAAATTAAGAGTAACAACCACAGCCATGTAGAACCGCAAGCTATTGAACCTGCTATCCTACCAAAAACACCAGAAGCCAGCAATATCAGTGAACTAAATTCTTCTGGTTTGCAGAAGTTTGTAAGTCCGCAAGCTATTGAACCTGCTATCCTACCAAAAACACCAGAAGCCAGCAACATCAGTGAACTAAATCCTTCTGGTTTGCAGAAGTTTGTAAGTCCGCAAGCTATTGAACCTGCTATCCTATCAAAAACACTAGAAGCAAGCAATATCAGTGAACCAGGTTCTTCTGGTTTGCAGAAGTTTGTAAGTCCATTTGAAATATCGCCAGCACCGTCGATCAGGAAAAAATCTACAAATCGTGGTATCATCGTGGAAAATCATTGAAATCAACGGTAATAACTTCTTCACCTTACAAGGAGGCATTAGATCAGCAAAACAGCAAACAAAAATTAAATATACAAGCGTAAAACGACACATTACGGCTGAGTCCACAAGGGAGGTGACTAAGAAAACAATTAAAAACAAGTCAGAGAGGCGGCATAAAAAGAAAATCGAAAGTTCTTCTGACAACGCTAGTGAGCAGGAATTTCAACCAGCTGATGAAGATATGGATTGGGAAGAGATTCCTGGTTTAACATATCCGAAAATACGGATGTAAATTGTATTTTTGTGACGGAAAATTTTGTGAGGATTATCGAGGTGAAAAATGGATTCAGTGTCTTATGTGCAACTTGTTTGCACATATAGATTGTTCTGGTGTAGAAAGAGACGAATATATATGTGAATATTGTACATAACAAAATATAAAATAAAAATAAAAATATTTTTACTAGTAGCCCATATTTATATCACCTTTCCGTTTCTTACTTAAATGACACCGGAGTGTTGTTATGACATTCCAAAAAAAAAATATCTTACTAGGCAGAAAAACGGACTAGTACAAAAGAGCAAAACAATTCCACATGCGAATTATGTAATTTGAACTTTTTCGATCAAAAAGTAGTCACGATATCAGCAATAAACAAAATGGTAGCCCATATTTGTACCTTCTCCTCTATATAAAAGAGATTCGTTAAGTTTTCAAATTAAAAAAATCATGTTTAACAATTTTTAATCAATTTGAAAGTAATTTATAATATATATTATTACCTAAATATATACAGTGATGAGTGCCTTAAGAACCGGCAAAATAACGCAAAAGATAGAAAACATAACACGTTGTGAAATAAAAAGAGATGAAAGTAGTAGAGGTGGCAAATTATCGATAGAAACCTCTAATTTACATTAAATTACATTAGGACTATTGATAGTTTCCCACCTTTAGACGTTAGCTTATGAGCTAGTTGACTTCAGTCATAATATGTCATACAAGTATGACGTGGAATATTTACATTTTTTAAATTTCGCATAAAGTAAAAACTGATTGAAGGCAATAAAGCAAATGTAAGTAAAAAGTTTAATTAGTAGTAATTTGATAATTAATTCTGTTTTAACGAATACAGAATAACAAGCTATGATAATTATGTATTGAGAAGAGTGTATGCGACGTCTCAAATCATAGTTTATTATTGATCAATACTTTAATTTTGGATAAAAAAATAGTCCTACTTAAACTGTTTTTACTTACATTACGTGATACGTATTACTATGACTGAAGTCAACAAGCTCATAAGCTAACGTCGAAAGGGAAATTTTCGATAATTCTAATGTAATGTAAAGTAAAATAAAGGTTAATAGAGATAATTTCTCACCTCTACTACTTTCATCTCTTTTTATTTCACAACGTATTATTTTTTCTATCTATTGCGTTATTTTGCCGGTTCTTAAGGCACTCATCCCTATATATTAAAAATGACATTATAATAAAAAAGGTTTAATGTTTAAAATCTATTTGTCAGTATATATTTTAAAAGATAAGGTAAAAAAGGTGCCAAGGTACAGAAAATAACTCCAAATAGACCAATTTTATCAACAAAATAAACTCGTATAATTATAAAAAATAAATAGATAAGTAGCTAAAAGATTTAGTCCATTCTAGTACTTAATATATTTTAGCATGTTTTTATTTTATTTGCATAAAAAATTGCTAGAAGAGGCCGGTTCTGATTTCTACTATTCTCGGATTTTCGTTCTGATTCTCTCAATTCTCATGTTGATGAAGCCGAATTCTATTGCATGCCAGGATAATGACATTTTGTTCCATATTAGTCAGATCCAGTTTGTCTCATATGTTAATTGTATAAAGCCAATAGACGATTCCGAACTAAAATGTTCAGGTGAGTGCTGATTGTAGTTCGAATTATCTCTAATTGAATTGGTGATGATAGATAATACATAGTGGGTTCTCTCTGTCTATAACAGAAGTATGTATTGTGTTAGGTCTGCCTATAATAATATTAAATTTTGGGTAGAGAATAAACACAGCAAAGAAAATAAATATTTTATTTAATTTTTTCGTTTGCAAATGGAAAGCAGCCTACAAAATATTGTTTTTATTAAGTTGTGTTATGTTAAAAATAGAACAAATAATTAATTATATCTCATAATTGAGTCTCGTCTGCTTGAACTTTGACAATCTGCTGACAATTTAGATATATTGATTATAAATTTTAAAACAAAACCCATAAATGAAACCAATGTAACGCAAAATTTATTATGCTGTATTAATACTGTACATGATATGAGTACTACATATACCAAATAGTTTTATAGCGCTTGTCATCGCTGTTGGTTCTCTAGATATCTGTATTTTCCACCTTCTCGCTAATTGCATTGTTAGTGTTTGTTAGCCAGCTTTTTTGAGTCATAAACGTTTCATCAGATGGATTGGTTTCTATTTCCACGCTGCTTTTAGTTTATTCACTCGTGATTTATTTATTCGGATTATATGTCCATACAATTATAAAATTGTGGTTGTTTAACATCATCACCGATTGCATTTTCGGTCTTTTTGATTGTCTTTGATTTGATAGTTTTCAGCTATGTCAATTCATGATATTCTGCGTTACCTTCTCCTTATATCCATTTTTATATGTAGAAATCATTTTTTGTCATATTTTCCACCACCATATTTCTGCATCATGGAGTGCTATACTTTTGACGACCGTCTTATACTTGTGCCACCATGTATTACTAAATCTCCTTAGAGCTCTTCTTCTTAAGATTATTTTTTGTTTAGTTTCCTGCTTGTAATTTCGCTTATAAATGGACTATATGAATACACTACTGACCACTGGAACAGTTGTTTTGTTTGTTTGGGTTTATATGACTGCGGACACTAAATCCATTCGCCATTCACTGGAACAGTTAAAGTGCTTGAAACACAAACGAATTTCATCCAGAATTAGGTGTCAGACAAGAATGTATACTGTCTCCACAATTAGTTAATATTTATATATATGTATATATATATATATATATATATATATATATATATATATATATATATATATATATATATATATTAAAAAATTAGTTTTTCTTGGGTTTAGGTTCAATAAATTATATTAGATGTGGAACTAGATTTTATTTTCCATAAAAATCAACGTTTCGGCGGGAAACCGTGCCTTTGTCAAGATTCAAAACGTAAAAACAAACACTGACATTAATGCATGACTTCATTGAAACCGAACGAAACGTTAATTTTTATGGAAAATAAAAATCTAGTTCCACATCTAATATAATTTATTGAACCTTAACCCAAGAAAAACTAATTTTATATTAAAGATAGTACGGTTCAAGAAACTCAAACCTATATATATATATATATATATATATATATATATATATATATATATATATATATATATATATATATATATGTGTGTGTAGCATATTATGAGAAGAACGCGTTCTGGATGGAAAAAGGGCACCTCATTAAAGGGCAAAAAATTAACAACCTACGTTTTGGAGATGACACAATCAGCAAATAGTTAAGAAGAGTTAATTGATTTCATACGACTGGTTGAAAATGGGAGTCAAATATGTGGTCTCCACTTATACATATAAAAGACAAACATCATTATAGTGGAAAGACTACATAAGAATCATCCACCCATAACCACTATTGACCGGTTTTAGGTTGTGAGCTTATATCTGGGATCCTTAATCACAAGCATTGGGTTAGTACAGAAATAAATAAAACGTAGATGTGATATAGAAAAAGTCGCTGGGGGAAACATCGCCAAAATAATGAAAGGACTGTAACATTTCAAGAACTCCAAAAATGAGGCTAATCAACTGCTTAATATACCCAATACTGACACACAAATGTGAATCTTGGACACTACGACAAGCAGAGAGAAGAACGATAGATGCCACTGAAATGATCTCTTGGAGAAAAATGTTAATACAAAGTATAAACTGGATTTACCAAAGGTAGAGGTACTCGAGAACCTAAGCATAAAGCAAACAATAAAAAATCTAAGAAATTAGAAAAAAAGTAATTCACCAATCTTACAGAACAGGATAATGCCAAACAAAAAGGATGCATCGAATAAGGGCAGGCACATAATTAATCAAACTAAACGTAACTCTGATGAAATAACTTCACATAAAGCAAATTCATCTTCTAAACACTGTTACATTTTTCCTTCACCTTAAGCCTAATTAAAAGTTAAAAAAACCAAAGTTAGTCTAGTAAACGTTTAAGATTAAACGTTATCTGCCGTATTTTCTTTTGTTATGACTGACTACTTGTAATATTACATCGTGCGAAATATTGATACCTAGATATTTGTAAGCGTAGCGCCGTAGTGCTTTATTCTTATTATCGGTAAAGTTCTTCAATACACGTTTGGGAAAGATTAGCATCCTATAGTAATAAAAAACTATAGGGCTCTTACACATGAAGTTTTCATAAGCAGACAGAAAACTGAAACCACTGATTGGTGAAAATTTAAAAATTACATTTTACACCTTAAACACCTTAAAGCTGAATTGTAAAATGGCAAAAAAGACAAAAAATAATGAGATTCCTCTACCTCTTGTGATTGGTATTAGTACTAATATACGGAGATCTCTGAAGCAGTAGTGTTGTTAAAACTTCGTTAGTTCATTCGTTTGGAGACAGATTTAACACGTTGTTGAAAGAATACGTTTATTGGTAAGACAAGTACAATACTCATTACAAAATATTAAGGTAGGTCTGTTTATAAATATATTTCAGAAATCAATTTCTCAAGTACTGTCAAAAAAGTATGTAGAAGAATAAAAAAAATCTCGGGATTAAAATATGCACCAAATATTTCTAAATTAAAAGTAAGCAAGAGGTTTTCAGCTTGTCCTTATGAAGTAGCTAACACTTTAGCTAAAATTTTAAAAACATGTTCTCAAATAGAAACTACAATAATACATTTTTGAAAATAAAATAAAAACAATACAAACTGATCTCTTTAAAAATGATAATCTAAACGATTCAATAAATCTACTTTTCACCATTAAATAACCGAAAAATGCTTTATTCAAGACATCCCAATAATATTTATAGAACATTTTTCTTACTTAACCTCAACCAAATTATTATTTCTTTATCTAATAATTTAATTTGGCAAAATGTTAAATTTCTATTAATTTGTTCTAAAGATATTACATTACAGCTTTTAAAAAATTAAAAATAAAATCTAGAAACTGACTCATGTATGGTTGTAGACAAAATCGTTCGATCACCAGCAATCACATAATCCTGTATGGCAATGTATTTTGCTTTAAAAAGAGCATTTAACACTTGCTAGAAATTCAATATTCCGAAAGAACTAGAACGAATATTCGTAGAAGTTGCCTAAAACTTATCAACTTTTTTTTCTAAACCGGTCTTTTTTCGTCAGAATACTCAGAGGAGAAAATTACAGAAAAGGTGCTATATAATAACAATTTTTTTGTGCAAATTTTAATTTTGCAGTAAAAGTTGTGGATCTAAATGACTTCGATGCAATAAGGAATTTTTTTTAAACAATAACAATTTCTAATTTTTATGTTCCTCGACTAAATTTTATTTTTAATTGCCATATTGCCAGATTCCAGTAAGAGCTTAAGAAACATAAAAAAAATAAAAAACATACCCAAAATCAACAAAAATTTCCACCGGAATTTATTCAATATATGTATTGGAAGAATTTCAGCACATTGATCACGAATCTGCGATCAAAATATACTCAGTGACATTAGAAGTGTTACACCCAGAAGGAGTAATTTCTTGAACTTAATTTTTTGGCAACAGAATCACTATATTTAAAACATGCTATGATAATAATACCAATGTTTTATCTCTTCTACTTTTTGTAAAAATGAAGTGTTATCTTTTAAATTTTTTTGTGAAGATACCGACTTGTGAAAACCAGTTCGTATAGAAATTTTCAGTTATTGTTCCTTAGTCTAATTGTATTCAGTGTAAGAAAATACCTCGAATTCGAATACACCATAATTACCACCATGTAACGATTTTGACAGGGGTAGAATTTTTGCGTCTAAAGATATGGGTTTGTCGTATCGCGAAATTTGCCGTCGTGTTAATTGTACGGCAATGACCGTTATGCGTGTCTATCGTGTGTGGACAAACGAATGTAGAGGAACACAAAGACGTCCAACTGGTCAACCAACGCGTACCACAGTGCGTCAAGATAGGCGCTTTAGATTACTGGCTCTGCGAGACCGTTTTGCTACTGCGCGTCAATTTGCTGACCAATGGCTTGAAGTAGTAGGTAGACCTGTTAGTATGCGTACACTATACCGTTGCATTCGAGCCTTTGGACTGGTTTCATTCTGCCCACGACTAGTGCTTCCTTAGACTGCGGACCACTGTCATCAACGTTTGAATTGGTGCAGAGAACGGCAGCATTGGGTAGCAGAATGGCGTAATGTAGCATTCAGTGATGAATCATGATTCTGTTTAGGAATGCATAATGGTCGTAGGATAATAAGACACCGCCGTAGAGAACGACGAGATAATAGGGTTTGCTGTTGAGAGGCATATATACAGGACAGTTGGAGTAATGGTTTGGGGGCTATTGCCCATGGTAACCAATCACCATTTGTGTTTATTCGAGGCAATACCACAGCTGCGCCTTATGTTGAAGATATCTTACAAACCACGTTACTGCCTTATCTCAACGGCCGTCGAGACGTCCTTTTCAGCAAGACAACGCGCGTCCCCATATTGCTCATCAAACTATGGACTTTCTGCAAGAAGCTGGCGTTAATGTGTTGCCACGGCCGCTCCGTGCTCCGGATTTAAATCCTATCAAACATGTATGGGATACGATGGAAAGAAGACTGTCCACTTTGTACCACTCTCCACAGACCCTGGCACAGTTAATACATGAAGTTTAAGTTGCTTGGAACAAGGTGCCACAAGCAGACATCGAACATCTCATTTTGTCCATGCCTAGACGTATACAGGAGTGTATTTAGCTACGGGGTCGCCAAACACATTATTATTATTTTTTTGATTACTTGTTAATAAAAATTCTTGGCAACGTTATCATTTAATTCTTGATGTAACCAAAATCGTAATCATTCTTGTACCATGTTACCAAAAATTAAGTTCAAGAAATTAATCCTTCTGGGTGTAACACTAATGTCACTGCGTATATTTGTATTTATAGTCATTTGACACTTATACAGTTTTTATTAATTTTCTGAAGAGGACAGTTTTGCTCGTCGTCAGCTTTTTTCGGTTTACTACAGTTTTTTCAAACTAAGACTAAGACAGACAAATTTTAATAATATTTTCTAAGCCGGATGTTTCTCCGTTTTGACAATGTTTCCCGGAATTGGATTAAATGAGAAACCGCTACCACAGATTTTTTAATTGGAACCTCCCTTATATTTAAGACGACTATTTTTAGCTGAAAAATGTATTCTCAAATGCCAGCCTTACAATCAAAATAAGCTACTACAAAAAATACGTGATATTTCTGTTTCTAATCTAGTCGACAAATGGTAGCATAACAGGAATTCTCCTATTCTGGCAGTGGCGTATCTTAACGTTTCTCAGCGTCTAAACACTCCGTGGGACTTAACTTTCTTTCAATTAAATTTCAATGTTTCTTATGCCAAAGTTAATGTTTGGTATCCCATTTTTCACAATGATAATCCAGTTGATTTTCAGCATCAGGTAGCCAAGCTTAATAATCCATGCAGAATGTTTACGGATTGTCAAGAAAAAAATTTCTAACCACCAAGTTGTAATTATGTCAGATTCAATGTCTGCATTATTAGATTTAGAAAACTCACGTAAATATTTATATAAAAATAGTCTTGTCATTAAAATTTTAGAAAATCAACTAAAGCTGTTGGAAGAACATCCTACTTTAAATTTCGTCTGGGTAAAGGGACACTTTGGTATTTCCGGTAATCTCAAAGCAGATTTTTATGCTAAAAAGGCAATCTTAAAAGGATCAGAAATAACTTGGCTAGATAGAAGCGATCTAACAGCCACTTGCAAGAAAAGTCTAAAACAAAATTGGGAAATTGAATGGTATGCTTCCTGTAATCGAAGCAATAATCTTTATACAAAAATTCATCCAGTTTTACCTACTGAGCTGTTTGCCGTAAGAAGTTACCCCAATAGAAATATTTATTCCATGTTTGTTAGATGTCTCTTTAACCGTGCCACTGTCAAGACATACCTCTATTGACTAAATCTATCCGAATCAGAACTTTGTGATTGCAATTGTTATATTGATGATATTAATCATTGGCTGTTTGGATGCAAGCATAATGATAAAGCAATTAAGTATTTGATGCATACTCTGGCTCAAGAACAAATATCTTTACCACAAAATCAAACTTCTCTCTTATACTTGTCTCGAAGAAACTATAAAAAGAACAAAAATCTAACTTGTATGAATGAGTCGGCTTGACTGTGTTTAGCAATTATTATTTTTCATGTTTATTCATATGTAATATTAAGTACCTCCCTGTAAAATATGAAAATTGTTATTTAAAAAATAATAAAAAAAAACGGAAAAAAAAGGAAAAACAGAGAAAAAAAGAAAAATAAAAAAAATAAAAGGAAAAAATAAGAAAATATAATATATAAATAAAATTAAATAAAAATGTATAAATAAAATATTAAAAAAAAGTCATATTAAAAAGATGTGAAAAAAGATTACTATTAATTAGTATTTAGTATTACTATGTAGTATTAGCATTTAGTATTATTTGTATATTTGTCAATTTAATGTTTCCACTTCCTGTTTGTATTTTTTTTTTATTTCTATTTACCAATACCTATTTATGTATGTGAGTGCATAAGTGTGTATATGAACTCATATGCAAACAGTATTTATTATATATCGTGGCTGAATGGATCAATAATCCAAAGCCAATAAAAAAAAAGATTTTTTAATCTGAGACTGAACAGATGGATGGACGGACAGGCAAACACAAAACTAAATGCTCGAAGTTTTGCAAATGACATTGTTTTTGAAAAAGGACCACATCAATGACAAATGCTGTGCAATCTTTTTTGAACTGATTTGAATCCGATATTCTGCTGTGGTCTCTGAATATTTAATTCAAATTTTCAATAGATAAAACATCAGGAATATTTTTCTTAACGAAAAGTTTCATTAATGCCTCCAACCTTAAAATTATATAATATTAACCGCCTCTTCATTTATACCAACAGCAAAGTTCATATATAAGTGGTTTGATTGACCACTAACGTGGCCAAAATATAAACAAACAATTTCAACCTCTCACAGAAAACTAAATCTAATGAAAACCTTTGCAAACTGTAACTGGGATCAGGCCAAGAAACTCTGTTAAGCATTAATAAAACATTAATTGAATCGATTATTTCTTACAGGGACTAAGTGATATTTTCAAGTTTTGAAAAAAACAGAAAAATTTTGTTTATTTTTTAACCTTTTGATATTTTAAACTTTTTTTTCTTTTTTTTTATACGTATGGTTTGGTTAAAAGTGTATTATTCAAATCAATCTAGAATTTTTGAATTTCCTTATGGGACAGATTTTTCATGAAAATTAACTTTATAAAGCAAATTTAATTTTTTACATTTTTATAGAATACTATAATATGATAATTTTATTGTGAGAAACAGCCACAAAAATATATTTACCCAAAATTAAAGAAATAATATAATATAAAACAGAACTAAAACATTATCCTTACAAACTTTAAAACAAAATAAAAAAAACATGATTTTCAGTTCTGTTAAGATTCTTTGGTTTAATATTTCTTGGTCGTCCAGGAATATATTATGTTGACGTAAAACTCTTGCTTATCTTCTGGTACCCACTGGTTAAGGCTTTGCAAATGGCCTATTTTTGTTTCCAAAATTGGCACCATGTGTTCAGGATATACTGGTGTTTTTGGTTATTCGATATTAAATTGGCTGTTGTGATTCGGTAAAGCCAAATGGAAGTAGTTAACACCAAAAATGCTATTATTAGATTCCGATGCCCTTACATAACCTGGAGTTTCGAAGCTAAATAGGTACATAATGGTTAAAGCTTGTTGGGCTTTTCGTATCCGCATACGAATATCGTCTCCTGTACCTCCGTTTTCTTAATATTGTTCTGAAGCTATTTTCTTGTGGCATTTTAAATTAATTTATATTTAAATGGGAATAAGCCACAATTAAAGGTTAAAATACGTTTATTGACATTTCAATTTTCACTTCGTTTTCTGTTATGACACTTCCAAGATACGTAAAGTTTTCCACATTTTCAATCTGCATATTGTCGATAGTAAATAGCGTGTTGTTCCTTGCATTTATTCTCATGGACTTGGTTTTACTAATATTGATTTTAAAACCTATTTTATGGGCTTCAGTGGAAAGTGTTTCCAATTGGTAAGCCAGATCTTAGAACCTTTGACCTAATAGGCAGATATCGTCCGCGTATTCTAGATCGCTTAGGCGTGTGGTTAACGTCCATTGTATCCCTCTTGTGTCGGAGTCTAGTTTGGAGAGAACATAGTCTATAGCTATGTTAAAAAGAAACGGAGAAAGCACGCATCCCTGTCTAAGTCCAGTAAGTAGGTCGAATTCGTCACTGTTGATCCCATTGTGTGTCACGCTGCATTTCGCATCAGTATATAGTGACTTTATAAAAGAAATTATTTTTTGCGGGATGTTTCTTAACTCTAAAATTTTCCATAGAGCAGCGTGAGACAAGCTATCAAAGGCACGTTCAAAATCAACAAAAATCATGTGCTTTTGGCACTTGAATTAACAATAATTTCTGTGTACAGTCAAAATCGTTTATAACGAACTTCAGGGGACTGATGGTTTTTGTACGTTGTAGCCAGTGTTCTCTGTAAGCGGTTCTATCGGTTATAATGAACAGGTTGCTATAAACGATATTACACTGGTAGGAACAGTTAGTTCGTTGTACCTAGGTTTATGACGCAAAAATGTGTTACTTTATCTATTATATATTATACATAATATTATTTAACATATGTGTTTATTGTACTTACGTAAATCTAAATATGTACATACATATATGTATAATATGTATTGAAATAAGTATGAGTAGTAAATAAAGTATGCTCATAATATAAAGACTTCTCAAAGTATTATAAAAATGTAGGCATACATATACTATTTACTTTTAAAAAGACAAAGAAAAATACATTCATTTATGTATTACAAAATATGTAAATACAACATTTTACCTGCATATTTAATGAAAAAAGTCTGTAATTTTTTTTTGTCGCCTTCCTTGAACTTCTGACAACATTTCTTCTGAAAAACATTTTTTCAATTGATGTGGAAACAATCGATAATGATTCTTTCACACTCTGGGAAGTTTCAGCAGTCTGAATAAATGCTCTTATAGTGGAACAAGCAGCATACGCTTCAGCAACAGTAGAGATTTTGCCGAAATCTTCCAATTCTTCATAAGCCTCATCAGGACTTTATTTATCACTAGTTTGGTGACTCAGTACGATGTCAATATCTGACAGTTCTTCGCTCGTACTTATTTCGTCATCCACTCGTACATAGTCATCTGCAGAGCAGTCAGAACTGATAAAGCAAATGGCATCCTGCAAATGCGTTTGTGCAATATCGTTGTATGCGATTCCTGATGGTTGTAAGTCGTTAGTTAGGCCGGAAAAACGAAAACAATTGATGATCGTTTCCTTCCGCACAGATTCCCATGCCTTTGATATCATTAGTATAGTGCCAAGAATACTGGCTTTCGTATCGTCGTTATTCTCTCTCTTTTCGATGATTTTGTACACCAATTCTTTCCGAAAGACTTCTTATTACTTCTTGGTCCATGGGCTGCAGTACGGACGTACAATTTGGAGGCAGGAAATTTGGAAAATGATGTGTTTCTTTTGTTGTAAAAGTCAACTGACCCAGTCTTTTCAAAAATAGCCGACGTTATCCAGGCGTTTTTATTGAAATCGTAATCAACAGGGAGATTTTTCATGTTTTTAAAACAGCGCGGCATTTTACTTTTTTGTTGGCTTACATGTTGGCTGCAACAAGAACTGTAACTCGCTCTTTTGAGAGTTTACCACCGGAACATTTCTTCCCTTTAAACTTTAACGTGTGGTCAGGTGTCACTCTAAAAAATAACCCCATATCGTCAGCATTAAAAATTTCATCATCGCTATAGCCGGACCTGAGTGTAGGCCACACATTTTCAACTCAGTCATTTGTAATTGATCTGTTAACAACTGCTGACTCACCTGAAATTTTTCCATGGACACTACTGTGGCGAGCTCGGAAACGTTAAACTCAAGAAGCATTACACTTATCCTTATTCAAAATCACAGCGAAAGCGTCAGCCTTTACTTGAAGCATCGGCCCACTCACGGGTACATTGTTTGCGCGTTGTTGTTTGAACCAATCGAGCAAAGCACTTTCAATGTCACTGTGATTTGATGACCGAACGCGTTTTCCTTTTTCACACTTATTAAATTGCATAATAATTTTCTCTAGCCGTTTCATCATTCCAGCAATTGTTGAGCCTGACGTTTTAAATTCCCGGGCAATCGAACTCGCGGAATCACCGGAATCGACTCGGCAAATTATTCCAAACTGTTCCTCAATAGTAAATTGTTTCCGTGACATGTTTTCTATGAAGGCTAGACACAACTGAATTCAAATTCAGAAACTCTTGGCTTGGGCCAAATGGTGTAATATAAACAAAATTTTGTAATACGAGTACAATGGACCCGTCTTGGGAGATCTAAGGACAAGTAATTAAAGTGTAGGTGCCTGCCCGTATGTACTATAACCATAAATTAATAAATCCTTACTCCTCATTTCGTGGTACTAAATATCGGTAATACCTGTGAGAAATACAACACTACAATGTCCATTTTCATAACTTTACAGGATAGCACTTTTAAATTTATTTATTTATTAAGATGTGGAAACTTAAGATGTTATAATTTTTTATTATTTATTTATTATACAGTGTGTAAAAATGTCATACTTGAAAAAAAAATGGATGTTGTATCATCTGAGGTACAGATATGTACTTGAAATTGTACGCTGTAACCAATATTTTAACTGCTAGTGTTTCAAGAAATACGTTTGCTCTAACCGATTTGTTCATTATAAGCAATATAAATGCGTTTTTTGTATGTCATTTTATGGGACCTACTATTTTGTTTGTTATATCCGATTGTACGTTATAGCCGGTGTCGTTGTAAACGATTTTGACTGTACTTATAAATTTCAACTATTCTGTCAAATTTTTATGACACCGAAGTCTATTATTGTTCTGAAGCTATTTTATTGTAGCATTTTAAATTAATTACTATTTAAATGGGAATAAGCCACAATTAAAGGTTAAAATACGTTTATTGACGTTTCAATTTCCACTTCGGAAATCGTTCTCAAAATACAAACTAATGTTTGTATTTTGAGAACAAACGTATTTTAACCTTTAATTGTGGCTTATTCCCATTTAAATAGTAATTAACCGAAGTCTATGTTACAGGGCAACAAGGAATGCTCTCCAATGGAAAAATAATGTTTAATTCTATCCAACCGCCTCATATATGTAAGGGCCAAACATAATCTTATAATAGTGCGGTTCTTATTTTGCCCAGAGCAGTTGTCACAAAAAAGTTTCAACTCTTTTATGTTGGGTGGTATGTATTTTTTTATATAATTAAGCAAGAAGTTGCATACTTCGTTAGGGCCCTTATTGGCCTGTCCTTCATGATCAATATAGGAAAAAGAATTTTCTGTTTTAAGATTATGTATGCAAAATATATTAACCGTTAGTTGGGTCTTTTAGAAGACTTCTTGTACAGGTATATGTGGTAGGTGAACATTTTGCATATAGTCAAATGCAAGCCATACCACGTCGTTCCTATCGTAACACTTTTAAACAGTATCCTTTAAATTTTTTGGCCCTTTTTTTGTGTACCAACAATTCTGCAACAGCCACTTTTTTGAGGCATCTCTCAAAGATGGATGATTTTTAAATTTAACTCTTCACATTTTACGCTTGTGTCTATTTGAGGACGACCAAATTTCAAAGTAAAGTTTTCGCGAAAAAATGTATATTAATACCTATACTTAATTTTAGTTTCAGGATACTTGGATCTAAACATATCGTTCATAATTTTTATATTAAGCCTACTATCTAGATATGTATATTCTTTTCCCGAATAGTGACTTAGGATATTGAGGATAGCTTTGAATGTGCCGACGAATTAATATGTTTTGATTGTCTGGCATTGCTCATTTAATATTTTTGCCACGGTTATCTCTAGGAGTCAGATTATTGTTAATCGATAGCATAAAACATAATAATCAAAGAAACTTTATTCTAGAATAACAATTCAGATTGGTAACCGAAATGACTCTTTTTCATTTAAACTTTCACAAAATTCCAACACCTATACTGCATAACGCTTTGGTTTGTTAATAGTCAGCAAACAGATAAACATTAAAAACATTCCTTGTTAGACAAATCGTTTCCACGTGACATCTGTCCACAGAAATCCACTGACAGAACGCAGAAGATCACAAATTATCATTACAAGTCTGCGACTTGGACACTATAGATATATAACAAGGTATATAATAAGGACACTTATATCTTCTTAAATAGTAAATCTACAAAATGTACAACTTGCAATGCAGTAGACAGTATACAGCATTTTTTGATATATGTCCTAAATATATAAATCAAAGTCATTTTTACCCACTTAGTCAGTCATTTATAGTTATTTCCCCAATAACCTGAAAGCATTACGTAATAAAAGTTTTGTCCGAATAATTTAATAGATCACCTAAAATACATAAACATGTTAAATACAATTTAATTGTTAATTGTTACAAATGTCATAGGAATGTCGCAATATCATTCGTGTCGATGCGGCTTTGTTTTCTTAAATAAAAAAAATCCAGTTCTAAAAGATTATGCACATTCATATTACATTCACATAGAATAAAATATAAATGATGACCCATATATGATAATCAGGAAGGTAGAAATTACGACTAACCAACTCCCAATAGCCTCGCTTGAGTTTT
Organism: Diabrotica undecimpunctata; assembly: GCF_040954645.1. Classification (NCBI taxonomy): domain Eukaryota; kingdom Metazoa; phylum Arthropoda; class Insecta; order Coleoptera; family Chrysomelidae; genus Diabrotica; species Diabrotica undecimpunctata. The sequence goes on along the minus strand of NC_092804.1, from coordinate 78,069,274 downwards.
CTCGTCCATTTTCTCGATGCTGATAAAGTGAATCCCTGGAAAACCGTTTGAGAAGAAGTACGTCGAAAACGTATGCACGGTCGATGGTCCTGCATGCACTCTAGATAATGTAATGTTGGAAATAATTTTGCAAGTTACTATTGGTCAGTTGCGTTTTGCATAATCTTGTAGACAGTGGTGGAGTAGAACATTATAGGTGAAAATTGTGAAACATAATGTATTTCTAAAACAAATCTATACGTAGGGGAAGATTTTTTCTTCTTTTATATTCTTTAAAATGCATTTTTTTAAATACCATAGTTTTTTTATGTGATTTTTGCAATTTGTAGTTAATAAAAAAGGTAAAATTAACTAAGTATACTAAAAACAAAGCAAATATACGTGGTCCGAGTTCCGAGTTTTCATTTGTATTCTTATTCGGACTATGTTCGTAGTAACTGTTTAGTGACCAATTATTTCTAAAATATCTGTACAGAGCTCTCTCATTGATATAAACTACTATTTAAATGGCAAATGATTAAAATTTTAATCAAAAATATTTTATGGTATGCCTCTTGTGTTTTGGTTGACATGTATTTCAGGTAAACTTTTTTCTTTTCTTTACATTTCTGCTTCACTTCTGTACAGAACCATGGAGTTCTTCACCTTGGGAACGATTTATTTTATTGGCGTAAATGACGTAATAAGAAGTTGGTATTACACTTACTTTATTTAAATATTTATACCAAATTTTAATTGTATATTTATAATCTAAATTACAAGAACATAATTAATAACCACACAGAAGCGAAACTGAGTGTAAATTGCTTCGATGTTGTAGGGACCAAAATATTTGACCTTGTGCACCACTTACAGAATTATACACTGAGAAATAAGTATTTTTAGTTACCCAAAGAACGTGTAAGTGTAAGTAAAAATACTTGTTTCTTAGTGTGTAATTCTATGAGTGGTCATAAGACAAGGTCAAATATCTTGATCCCTACAACATCAAGGAGTTTGGCTTCTGTCTGGTTATTAATTCTGTGATACAAGTAATCTATCTTCGATATGTTATTGACTTAATAACGCTCGATATAGCGTCTATGGGACAAAACCTTTTTAATAGGGTGATGATGTTGAAAACTTATTTTAATTAATAATAATACTTTTATTTATCTAGACGTGCTATTACAATAATAAAAAAATATGTAATTAATATAATAAATTTTAAGAGTCGGGATATTATGTTTTGATGTTTCTCAAAAATATGTTAAATAGAAAAAACTTTGTTGTATTGTATTATATAATATTATATAATTTTTTTTTTGTTAAATCTGCCATCGCTTCAATTTCATGATTTACTACGTCAACTAAAAAATGTTATTTCCTCCTAAATTTTTTATCGAATTGTACAAATTACTATTTCCTTCTAATTTTAATCAACATATTGACTGACCTACTAGATAAAACCTATGGATCTTTCAACCCCAAACCCATCGCATTACACTACACTTTAATCCTTGCAGGACTGTGTAGAATCGAAATAATATCGAAAACATCTATCATTCCTTTATCAGTGCCACATAAAGACCAAGTGTACAAAGTATGCTATACAAATGACGCAGTTCTGATAGCGGAGGATGAAGATAATCTACAAGGAGTGATATTTTATCACTCTTTAATATCTATAGTGTTTAATAATAATGTTATGGAATTCAACATTAACGTAGAATTTGGACAACGAGGGAGCTTATGAGTTTGCTTTATAGAGGGTAAGCTAAGAAGGTAGATCATAAAAAAGCCTAGATTCGAATATAAAGTAACCCACAAGATGAAGTACTGGGAAAGTATGCCCTATTAAGCATACGAAAAAATATATATTGGACGGACTTACGTTAACGGAACTAAATAATGTGAAAATCATACAGCAATCAGCCGAGAATCATGACAGGCTTTCTTACGAGACATAATGGTCAAATAACACTTGCACACAATATGGCTCTATAATAGAAAGTTAAGCTGCAGACTCTGTGGAATATAACTTGAAAGAGTCAACTATATTCTACAACACTGCGAGATTACCAATTACATCCAAAACATATAATATTTGTCTGTTAAATTTTACTTGTACGTGCTGGTCAGAAATTCTGAGTACAGAATTCCACAATCCAGAACTTTAAAACCAGTATCATGTTTAAATGGAAGATGTACAATAGTAGATTAAATGCAGTATGGTTTATAGCATAGTGCTTCAAGAAAAATGATATTTGAAAAGTCAGTCGTCTTTGTCTCCTTTTTCTTCCTCAGATTTTCCCTTTTCAAGGGTCGCTGTTCCTTACTCTTCGTTGCCACTCATTTCTGTTCATCGGGACTTCTTCAACTGATCTCTTCCCACTTAAGGCCTATGCTACACAGTCCTTTCATCTTCTCCTCGGTTTTCCTCTACCTCTTCTTCCATCAACTTCCAACAGCTCTATCTTTCATCCCACATAGTTTTCATCTCTACCTTTGACACGACCAAATCATTGCAGTCTTTGTTTTTGAATATTTTTTAAAATTATAGTCACCCCGGCTTTTTCTCTAATTATTTTGATTCTTATTCTGCTCCTTCTAGTCTTAACCAACATCCACGGTAACATTTTATTTCAGCTACCTTTATCTTTTTTTCCTGAATCTTTTGTATGCCAAATTTCACCGCCGTACATTAACGCAGGTCTCACCATACTCGTGTATATCGTTACTTCCAGTTAAACCAATCAGCCTGTATCCTGTGGGCAATTTCTCGATCTAGTGTCACATTTTCCGTAGGATCCAAGGTAAGGATCCTTGGCAAGGAGCCAAGGTATTTAAATTCTCCTACTTGTCCTAGTTTTTCTGTCACCAAACATTCCTCTTTCTTTTAACCATATATATTCCATTTTCGACCTGGTAATCTAAAGTCCCCTCTCTTGAAAACTGTAACTTCTTCTCCATTTATTTGCTCTCATATATATATATATATATATATATATATATATATATATATATATATATATATAGCCCTTCTTGAAAACTGTAACTTCTTCTCCATTTATTTGCTCTCATATACGAGCACGATATTATCAGCAAAGAAGATTGACCAAGAAGCCAGCTTTCTTACTTTCTCTGTCAGTACATCTATAATGAGATTAAACAGGTAGATATTGAGTAAATAGCCTTAATGCAAATACAGAAGAACCAGTAAGGTTAAGCACTGAAATAAATATCCAAGGTTCAAATACATTGGAATAAAATTAAAACCTAAATCTAGTACAAGAAGAATGACAGGAAAAATATATATGGACAATTTAAGGTGTAATAAGATTATGTTTAGAATACACAGCATAAATAAGTGAATGCAAGGTACAAGGTAGAAGAAAATACTGAAACATATGTATAAATATTATGTTTATAGGATTAAGCCACAATTTAATGTATCGAAAATTACATTTTATAATTGTCTTTTGACGTTTCGATTTCCACTTCGGAAATCGTTTTCAAAAACGACTATTTTAAATTAGATAGGTATTATTTCGTACCATACGGTAGGATTTTCGGAGTGGAAATCTAAACTTCGAACAACAATTATAAAATGAAATTTCTGTCAATTATAAAATGTATTTTTCTATTACAATCAAATTGTGGTTTAATAAGAAAAAACCTAATATATAACTTAGACATTCCACAAGAAAACAGATTTAAAACCTTTTTATATGCATATATATAATAAGAGGAGGAAGAATACTTTGTATAGACTAAGGAAAATTTCCAATCTGAGGTAAATTTTCCTAATAGAACACGTCATAAGAAGATTCAATTAGCTTAAGAGGCAATGTTGAACAAAAACAGACAATAAAAAACAAGAATTTAAAATGTAAGTGACTATTATCATTTTAACAAAATTATTATCAAATTATTGGTTTAGCTGTTCTACAATTCTTACAAGTATGAATCAGTGTGAGGTTTATTAATTTTATTTCATTTTTTTTACGTTCTTCAATAGTAGTTAGTTATCATTGTTCACCACAGTCCTTTATATCATGCTACGTACATCAGGTGTATAAATAATGCTAATTACAAAATTTTCTTATTGTTAGATAATAAATTGCTGGAAACGTAATAAAAGAACATGTTGTTTTCATTTTTAGCAGTTAGTTTGAAAATAATACTATTTATCACATACTCCTATTCGAAGAACTTTAGATATAAACATCAATATAGCATTCAATACAACACACTCATTTATTTTCCCGTATCATGCATCGCTGAAGATTTAGAATAGACACAAAAAGGAATTCCTCGTAGGTCTAAATCATACCTACTTATTGAACTTTTGCCAGTTACGAGGTTTTTACAAAATGTTTAGTCTTAAAGTTTAGTAAATTTAACTACGTATACAAAAGATCAGTTTTTTTCAAATTAAATATAAACCTTATTTATTTAAAAGATACAATAAAATACCAGATGAATGAAGAGCAAGCAAGCTGATCCTATTATTTAATAGGAAAGTTAAGAAACAACCAGAAAACTACAGAGGTATTAATTGGCCAAATAATATCCTGAAATATTAAAAATTTTCTAAGAACAATTAAGTCAGGTAAAACTTCAGCAACAGATTTCTGTATGGGAAGGCATGTAAAGACGCAATAATCGTCATAAAACAAATTACAGTGTATGCATTAGAACATCCGTTCTAGAATATATCGTTTTTCTATTTTCTTAAAGAATGTAATTACTATTTATATGGGAATAAGCTACAATTAAAGGTGAAAGTACGTTTATTGAGGTTTCAATTTCCACTTCGGAAACCATTAATTACTTTAACATGCCACAAGAAAATAGCTTCAAAACAATACTTTAAGAAAGCATTAGATAAAGTAAAACAAAGATGCGGTTGTATAGTAGATCGATCTCGCTAGATATTATAGAAACAAGTGAAACCGTCAAGATAGAAGTCAGAATAGATAGAAAACCTACGAATTCTTCTTATAGATATAGGCAATGTTATAACACAGATGATTTATTGAGCATCTCAGTAAGGGGATTATTGATGAAATCATAGAGAGCGTCATTAAAGGAAGTATACAGAATGGAAAAAAATAAGACTAAAATTATCTGTGATGGTTACGATGCCATATTAAAGATATACAATAGAGTATATAATAAACATAAGAATTAAAGAATTTAACATGACAATTTCAACTGTACTAAAACGAAATTAAACGTACAAAACCTAGAACAATAGTAATTAGTAAAGAATCAATAAGATGTAAACTTAAAAAAGATGAAGTCATCATTGAACAAGTAATGAAGTATATAAATTACAATATTCAGCTATGGAGACGTTGAAAATGAAGTAAGAGATCAAGTCAAAGTGCAAATTTCTTAGCAGCATGCCTTAATAACTTATGTCCCAAAAGTTTTGGCACACAATTGTTATCGGATTTTTTTAATAAGAAATTTATTTAAACACTAACTGGTTATCATAAAATTATAACTTAATACTTAACTAAACTATCGAATTGTGTGGAATGGTCTATTCTGCTCTACCAGACGCAAATTTCTTTAAATGTGTCTCATGAGGTCCCCGACGGCATTCAAATTAATTTCTCTCTGGTTTTCGTAAATTTGCCGTCCTAATTATTTTTTATTGGGGGATTTTCAACCTTTATAATAAACCTTCCTACTAGGAAGGATGCTAGGTCTGTCCAAAATATGATCTCGTCATTAGCATGATATTCGTGGACAAACTAAAGCAATTTGGAAGGTAGTTATCAATATAGCTCCCACTATCGAAAGCTGCAATCTTCCCACAAAAGGTCGGAATACACCCGAGTTAGAAATTGCGTACTAGACAGGGATTCAATCTGCAAATTTCACTTTCTGTTTGTATCCAACATTGTATTCTTCGACGCTGTTTATATAAAATCCATCGTTTTTCTTTATTTCAGAATTACTCAGAATAAAACACATTTCGCCTTCTAAAATAATAATTTTAGTTGTTAAAAGCGCAATGGACCAATCACCAAGTGGTAGAGGAAGTATTGGCCGACCGTACAAGAGGTGGAGTGACAATCATTCATAGAAACAACAATCCACCGACGAATAATAAGCAAAATTGCTTATCTCAGATTCCTGTTATAATTGTAGTCTGAAGTAAGAGGTTGAATTGATCTCATTATGTTTATTGTTTTTATAAAAAGCCTATTACAGTAACAATAAATCATCTTTCATTATTAATTTGTGATTAGCAGTATGTAAAAGTTATTCCTGTAATGCTTTAATTATATAACTATTGTCAGTGTGGTTTAAAATATTATTGTTATTGTATTGTATTGTATCTGTTATAAAAAATATACATTTGTATTATATTTTGTTAAAGCAGCAGAAATATCTAATTTATCGATTTCTTTGATTCCTGATATCCCAGAGTGTCACTTCACCTAACATATAAGTAGGAAACTGCCCGAAGTACTGATGTTATACTATAAACTTTAAATTTCTTAACCAATATAATTCGGGGCTTTAATTTGATGGTTTTAATAGAAGTAAATGTGACTCTATAATCTGTAAAAATTATATAATTAGAATCAATTTAGGAGATATACTATAATGCCACTAATTGGGTTGATAGTTCGGCAGTATATATGTACGCTCCATTAAGAACTGTTCTATATGAATCTTTGAACTCAGAATTAGTACTTTAATTTTAATTAACTTCATAAACTACTAAGTTATTAGCGGGATAACTATGTTTGTGTAGTGTGTGTGTGTGTGTTAAGTAAACGCCTTGTCACTAATTAAAGTCGGCTTCATTGTCTTTACAAGAAGTCACTCATTATATTTTCTTGTGACAGAGAATTTTAGGAGGTTATGAATATATTAAAGGTATTTGTTTTTATAAAATAGATCTTTACATCTTATTCTTTTTCTGTAAATTTTGATGTACATTGATGTTTCTTTTTTTTTGCCAAAATTTGTGGGTTGGATCTAGTACATTTTTATCTATTTTTAATATAGGATTGATGTTATCTTATTCTAACATTTAATGGTCTTGATGTTTCACCTAAATAAAACTGATCGCATTCACAAGGTATTTTATAAATGCAATTCTTTGTCCTTTCTTGTTCATTGTTAGGTTTGGTTTTGGACAAATAAAATAGAGAATTTGATAGATCTCAAATCTGTAAACACGCATGGGATAATGAACATAGGGTTCAATGGAATGATTCAAATATAATCCTAAAAGAAACGGATGGTAAAAACAGAAAAAATCAAAGAAGCGGCTCTAATTATGCTAAATGAGACCAATTGTGTCGCGAATTCCTCGGCAGAATGTAGTAGGATCTGGTTACCCATATTGAAAGAGGAAGTTATTAAAAGGAAAATACCAGTATTGGTAAGTCAGTAACATATAGAGAATACATCATTTATGTTTTTTAAATAACAAACATATAAAATCGGAATTTGGTGTTTATTGAAGGTAAACTAAATGCATAATCAAATACTTACCATGTCGGGATAGTATTATGAGGTTTTTTTCCTGGTTTTTCCCTCATAATTTACTATGGAATCACTAACAGGAGAATTTTACTGTCATCATGGCATGTATTTGTCTTTTTAAAGACGAATTACATGTTATGATCTTTTCTGACGGATATTCTCAAGTTAAAGTTGATTTCATGTAATCGAATGAACTATCTTATAAGTAAAGTCGTCCCAGGAACGTAACTCAACAATATTGGCAATATCATTTTAAAGTCGTCTACTTTAAAATGTATAAGGTATGTCTGAATTGTCAATATAGATGAGTCAGATAAAATTAAATTATTAGAAGAATTTTTCACTAAGTAACAAAAAAACAAAATTTGTTTAATTTACTAATGTTTGTATTTTGAGAACGATTTCCGAAGTGGAAATTGAAACGTCAATAAACGTATTTTAACCTTTAATTGTGGCTTATTCCCATTTAAATAATAATTAATTTATCTGACAGTTTTCTCCTTTTTTTTATTAACACATTTTTTCTTTGGTTTATTTTATGTATTATTTTTTATTTGAGACGTTTTTAGGTTGCATTTTTAACTCTTAAACCGAAACGTGTGTCTATAGTACATTATGGGAAACATCCGGTCTGGACAGTGTGCAAAAATATCTATGAACATGTTTTACATTTTAAAAGTTTGTCAGATGAAAGTTCTTTCATCAATACTTTAAGAAAGCATTAGATAAAGTAAAACAAAGATGCGGTTGTATAGTAGATCGATCTCGCTAGATATTATAGAAACAAGTGAAACCGTCAAGATAGAAGTCAGAATAGATAGAAAACCTACGAATCATTTTAAAGTCGTCTACTTTAAAATGTATAAGGTATGTCTGAATTGTCAATATAGATGAGTCAGATAAAATTAAATTATTAGAAGAATTTTTCACTAAGTAACAAAAAAACAAAATTTGTTTAATTTACTAATGTTTGTATTTTGAGAACGATTTCCGAAGTGGAAATTGAAACGTCAATAAACGTATTTTAACCTTTAATTGTGGCTTATTCCCATTTAAATAATAATTAATTTATCTGACAGTTTTCTCCTTTTTTTTATTAACACATTTTTTCTTTGGTTTATTTTATGTATTATTTTTTATTTGAGACGTTTTTAGGTTGCATTTTTAACTCTTAAACCGAAACGTGTGTCTATAGTACATTATGGGAAACATCCGGTCTGGACAGTGTGCAAAAATATCTATGAACATGTTTTACATTTTAAAAGTTTGTCAGATGAAAGTTCTTTAGTAGGATTTTCTAATTCTTTAGGAATGACTTTACGTATAAGTGACCTTATATTTCTAGGAAGATTTAGAATAAATAACAGCACCTTAGATGTGGTTCTATGAGTATCATAACCAAACTTACATAGTATCATAAATACAGAAATCACAGAATAAAGTAAATCTTTTTAGTAAGAGATTTTAACGGTAACACAAATATAACATGAAACTATTGATACAACTTATATTGACTAAATAGTAAAATATTACTAGCGGTCATCTCCTGATTCTTCTAATAGATAAACATAAAGCAGTTTTCATATCCAGAATGTCTATACCACTTTTTGTTTCGTTATAATACCAGACAATTTCTGGTTTATTTTGATCAGGGTCTGTTTCAACCCTGCCATGTATGGACTATATTAGTACAACTGATCTATTGATTTTCGGAACAATTGACAAGAGAGTTACAGGTATATTAGTAGCAAATCCATAAAGTGTTGATCTCACCGGTCTAGATTTATTTAGTTTGAACTCTGGTGCTATAATAGTTTTATTCGTCTTCATAGTGCTGACATATGCTAGAGATGTTTTTCTAAGCTCTTCTACCAGCTCCAATTAAGTGAACCAATCGTTAGCTATATTATTCGATTAAGTTCTTTTCGAGTTCGATTCTTCAAGCAAGTTACATAGACGTAAAACTGATTGAGTGGGTTTTAAAAGCCTACGTTCTTCTTCGGAAAGTTCAGTTTCCTCACTGTCCTTTCCTGTGTAAATGTAAGCATTATAGAAATAAGAACTATACGAGTCAGCTAAGTATTAAATCTTTATGCTACATTTAGTTGGTTTCTTTGGCATGTACATTCGAAATCCATATTTACCTCTAAAAGCGACAAGCATTTTATCCATTGTTACAATATCACAAACACAGTACATTAATTTCGAGTTTTAAATAAAAGAATTGGATATTTTGCATCATCATAAAACCTAAGAGCACTTACTTATATTTTAAAGTGCTAAACGGACATGGTTACTTTGTACATAGTCAAGATCTATATCAGAGTAGTCAACTCCATAACTAGTTGCTCAAAATCTTTGTCTCCGAACTTAGCTCTTTGTTTGATTAGATGTTTTGAAGCATGTACACTGTTTATGGAAGGAATATTTATGGTAATGTGCCCTAAAATAATAAAAGGCGTTTTTGGAATTATTACCACCAAGACTTATTATGTACAAAGTACATAATGTGAAACATTTGGTCTTACTTACCTGTATGATTACTGATGTAATGCGAAATACCCGGCCTGTGAAACCGGAGCCCTTTCCAATACCGACTTGTACGTTATAGTTGTTGAACATAATATGCTAATCGTGGTTGCGCTCGTTACGTACCTCGGTAGTTGATGGAAGTATATTTGGGAGGGGATAACCGCTTTACCGTGAAAACAAAGTTACCAAAGTTCAGCACAATGTGACACTAAAGGTCTCAGAAACCGTTGTGTTTGTTTAAGGATTAATATTGACATCCAGATTTTCAGCGATAGTATCCAACTGCTTATCAACATCATACTAAAGAGTCCTTTTTATTTCTTTCCAATATTCTTCTATATTTTCTGGGATGGTCCATTTTGCAGATATTTTTTTTTAAATCATACTAATGTCTTCTTTTTCTTTTATTTTTCTTAGCATTAGGTTGTCACTTCCCTTAGGAAATCTATCTACAACACCTACGTCGCGAACAATACCTTACCTTTTCTAAGACTGATTTAAAATTCCACCACGTTCTTTGTCTTTTTATGTAGAATGCACAAGAGAATTGCCAAAAGCTAGTCTTCATTCGATATGACACTTAAGCCAGTAACGCTAAACAAGAGTAAATACGAGTTTAAACTTGATTGTGTACAAAATTATTATCATTAAGTAGAGTTATTTATATCAGTAACGTTTAAAACAGAAACATAAAATTTGCATGTTTTTTTGAAAAAATCCATTCCTCAATATAATTTAAATAAAGTGTAGACCGATTCCTAATAAAAAATGTATGAAATACTTTGAAACACATTGGTATCAAAGGATACAAGGATATCATATGACAGGATCAAATGTATTCAATTATACAATGAATTGGAAAATTCCATAAATATCCTTTGTAAGACAAATAGCAGAGCTGACCATCTATTTCTATTTCAAAAGTTCTTAACAGATAAATTCATAAAATGATTCATTTCGAAAGATTTCATTTTAGTTTAAAGATATCCATAACTGGAAAATAAATGTACTAGATCCAACCCACAAATTTTGGCAAAAAAAAGAAACATCAATGTACATCAAAATTTACAGAAAAAGAATAGGATGTCAAGATCTATTTTATAAAAACAAATACCTTTAATGTATTCATAACCTCCTAAAATTCTCTGTCACAAGAAAATATAATGAGCGACTTCTTGTAAAGACAATGAAGCCGACTTTAATTAGTGACAAGGCGTTTACTTAACACACACACTACACAAACATAGTTATCCCGCTAATAAGTTAGTAGTTTATAAAGTTAATTAAAATTGAAGTACTAATTCTGACTTCAAAGATTCATATAGATCATTTCTTAATGGAGCGTACATTATACTGCCGAACTATCAACCCAATTACTGGCATTATAGTATATCTCCTAAATTGGTTCTAATTATATAATTTTTACAGATTGTAGAGTCACATTTACTTCTATTAAAACCATCAAAGCCCCGAATTATATTGGTTAAGAAATTAAAAGTTTATAGTATAACATCAGTACTTCGGGCAGTTTCCTACTTATATGTTAGGTGAAGTGACACTCTGGGATATCAGGAATCAAAGAAATCAATAAATTAGATATTTCTGCTGCTTTAACAAAATATAACACAAATGTATATTTTTTATAACAGATACAATACAATACAATAACAATAATATTTTAAACCACACTGACAATAGTTATATAATTAAAGCATTACAGGAATAACTTTTACATACTGCTAATCACAAATTAATAATGAAAGATGATTTAATGTTACTGTAATAGGCTTTTTATAAAAACAATAAACATAATGAGATCAATTCAACCTCTTACTTCAGACTACAATTATAACAGGAATCAGAGATAAGCAATTTTCCTTATTATTTGTTGGTGGATTGTTGTTTCTATGAATGATTGTCACTCCACCTCTTGTACGGTCGGCCGATACTTCCTCTACCACTTGCTGATTGGTCCATTGCGCTTTTAACAACTAAAATTATTATTTTAGATGACGAAATGTGTTTTATTCTGAGTAATTCTGAAATAAAGTTTATATCTATCTATAAATTAATAATATTTAAAGGGTTTTCACCCATATATTTTAGTGGCTCATAGCATGTATAATTTGTAAGTATTAACCACATTTTGCATAACCTTAGTCAACATTTTAAATTGTACGTTCTTTTTAATTAACGGGGTTATATACTTTCAGGTTACACTGATAATGGAATTTACATTCCGAAACCGTTCTGTAATGTATCTGTCATATAGCCCGTTTCTTCTTCATGTGCCTTGTCCGTTCCGAACGTTGGCAATCAACATGGCTATTCTGACTTTGTTTGCGGCAGATCTGAATAGTTCAGCAGATGACAATCCGAACCATTGCCGCAAGTTTTGGAGCCACGAGTGTCTTCTCCTCCCTGGACCCCTTCTGCTGTCTATTTTCCCTTGAACGATCAGTTGTAGTACTCTATATTTATTATGTCTCATAACGTGACCCAAGTATTCCAACTTTCTTTTCTTTATACTTATTCCTACCTCTCTCTCTTTACCTATCCGGCGTAGTACCTCTTCGTTGGTCACGTGCTCAGTCCAGGATATACGTAATATACGTCGGTAAGCCCACATTTCGAAGGCCTCTACTTTTTTCATCAATGTTGCGGTCATTGTCCACGCCTCCATTCCATATAACAAAACCGGGAATACATAACATTTCAGAAGTCGAATTTTGAGAGGTAGGGTGAGGCTTTTAGAGGTGAAAATTTGCTTCATGCTAGTGAACGATGCTCTTGCCTTTTCTACTCTTATACGTATTTCCTTCGCTTTCTTGATCTCAATTTTATTGGTCAATGTAGATCCTACTTTCACTTTAGCTGTTTGGCCCCAATAGAGACTCGCTATTGTTCGAATGTCTCTGTAGTCGACTCCGATCTTATGGAGAACTTCAATTATCTTTTCGTGCTTTACGTTATCGAATGCTTTTGCGTAGTCTATAAAGCATATGTACACGTCTTTGTTCATATCTCTGCAGCGCTGGATGAGTACCTGCAGACTAAAAAGTGCTTCTCTTGTCCCAAGAGAATTCCGAAACCGAAACTGCGAATCTCCAATGTTATCCTCGCATTTTTTGCTTATTCTGTTGTAAATAACCTTGGTGTATGCCTTCGAAATGTGGTTAATTAGACTTATCATCCGATGTTGATCACAAGACTTTGCTTTTGGTTTTTTCGGTATGGCAACAAAAGTTGACTCTAGCCAGTCTTCAGGAAACTCCCCGCTGTTATAAATATTGTTAAAAAGTCTGACGAGTGAGTCTAGAAATTGACTGTTTGTTTCGCACAGCATTTTCAATACTTCCCCGTATACGTTATTGTTGCCTGGTCTTTTCTTATTTTTAAGACCCTTTATAGCATTGCTCAGTGTATACCCACTAGGACGGTCATCATTAAACAGTTGTTCCACATAAGTTTCCCAGATTCTAACTATTTTGTCGGGGTCTAGTTGTAGATTTCCATTATCATTTTTTATTTCGATAATATAGCCCGCTTGGGTATTTTATTATATACCTTTTACTAAGGATTTGAAATAAAATTTGTACATAAGTTTTTTGTAAGTATATGCTATAGAAATTAGTTCCTAAGAAGTCTCAGTCAAGACAAAAATATTTATTTTATCAGACAGCCAAGCCACCTTAAAAGCTCAAAAGTCTTTTATATGTGATTCAATGTTGGTTTGAGATTGTAAAAATCCCTCAAAAGGTTGATGAAACGCCACAACGTAACTTTGATAAGGGTGCCAGGTCACAAGGGAAGTGCAGGAAATGAGGAAGCTGAAAGTCTCCTAAAAGAAGGAGCTAGTACCTCATTTCAGAGTCCAGAACCCTTCTGTGGGCTATCGAGAAGCCACATCAGAGAGGAACTTCGTACATACGAACTAAATTAACGAAGATTACATTGGTTTAAAACACCAGGACAAATACAAGCAAAATGACTTATAAAAATGTCGCCTACTGCAACAAACCTACTATTCGAAATGAGTAAAAACAATAAAAACTGTCGTTTCTATGACAACAAAAAATGAATGGCAGAACATATACTATGCAACTGCGTAGTACTACAAACGACTAAAATTCCTGCAAACCACTAAAATTTCTAGAAGAGGTCTGTCTAGCGCCCCGTGACATAGAAAACAAGTCACCTAAGAGCTAATCAACTTCATTAAAAGTATTGGCATCCTAGAGTTCAACTAGATTAACGTATGCACAAAAGATCTCTGCGGTGAGGCTGAATGGCCTTAACGATCTCACATAATATATCTATTCTGTATTAGATTTGTATCACCATGCTATATATGCTATGAACGTTAAAATCTTTGTCGATGATGAATGATTTTAAATTCAAAGAAATCCAATGTAGGTTAAGTTAACTAATTCTTTAATGGTTATTTATTATACTACTTGGCTCTTTATATATAGGTATTACGTACAGTAATTTTTTGAATACGAGAAAACCTTTTGCAACAATTATTTAAAAGTAAGATCATTTTCTTATATATTTATTTCTCCTGTAATCATTTCATCTTGAATTAAAATCACTGAGCTTATAAAACTTCTTTGTTTAACCCTGTAGAACTAACATCATTTTTATTTTCGTTGATGCTAAAGTATCGTAAATGTAACGACTATAGAGAAAAAATCTATTTATATGTTGTAAGATAGGCTAAAGGAGTGTAAATAGTTCTGCAAGTTTTCGCAATGAGTTTCCATGTTTGCCTAGTTGAAGCAAAATAGTCAGATTGTTTTCTTGTATCCCTGGTGGGTTTATTCTTTTCTTCTTCTTCTAGAGATGCCTAGTTTTTTGTGAGAAACACATATTATTTTATCATTCTATCTACAGTAGCTTAAGATAGATCAGTTGACGTTAGACCAGTTCATTTCCTATGATTGGCCAAGCAGGATGTACAATCTTGCCTTGTAGAATCAATTTTATAAGTGGGTATTTAATTTTAGGCATAATGTGGCCAAAGCAAGCCAATTTTTCGTTTTTTACGGTGTTAATAATTTCTTTGTCTTTTCTTAATTTCTGGAGAATATATGTTAGTTCTGTCGTGTATATATGAGAACCTTAACATACATTAGTAACACCATATTTCAAATGACTCTATAGGTTTCATGACATCTGTAAGACATCAGCTTTCTATTCCATAGACGAGGACACTAAAAACATAATATCTAAAAACTCTTAGGTGCATACTGATATTTAAGCAATACAAAAGACTGTCTATAAGTTGGTTATTAACTGTAATCGTCTGATTCATCCAAGGCTTTTCTTAAGATTTTTTCAGAGTATATGTTAAATAGGACAGGTGACAGTATTCAACCATATCGAACTCATTGTTCGACAGTCAAAATTTTGTACAGTTCATTTTTTTAAGTTTAAGATTAATCTTATATCCTTTATCAAATGCTGTCTCCAAATCGATGAAGTATGCATATACATTGCGGTTGACATCCCTTGCTCTGTATATTAGAACTTGGAAACTAAAAAGTGCTTTCCTCGTTTCGAGTATTGCTCTGAATTCAAATTAAACTTTATTTAGTTGTTCTTCTATTTGGTGTACATGTGCAAGTGAATGGTAGTAAGGAGTACTTTAATTACATGCCTTCTCAAACTAACGAATCTCTGTTCTTCATAATTAGGTTTGGCTTTTTTGGTAAGTGGAATTAATATTGATAGTAACCAGTCTTTTAGTAGGTAACCACTTTCATATAAGTTGTTTAACAGCTTGATAAGAGCTTTGATTTGATATGCCTCTAATATTTTTAAAATTTCACTATGCACTTCATCAGAACCTGGTGATTCCCATCTTTAGTTCGCTTATTGGTCATAGTTACGTCTTTGTTTGTTATTTTTAGGTCGTAGGGATTGCCTATTTTATTTGATATTCTTGCTATATCTTCCAATGATTCTTGCATGTATGCTGTCCTTTGAAAGCACTTTTCAGTTTAAGTTCTAGTATAGAGAGCTCAGGATGTCAACTGAGATGTGTATGCGTACATCTTCTTAATTTATTTTCAATTGTAGTCAAAATCAGACCTTCCATGTCTGCGACTATGCCTGTATTGCGTTGTTTATTGGTATTCAGCACCTCTTTAATATTTTTATGCACATAGAAATCGTCATGTTTGCGTTGTAGTGTTTTAAATTCCGTACATGTCTCCATCAGCCATACTTCCTTTCCTATTTTTATTTCCCGTAGTATATTCTTATTCTTCGCTTTCCCATCATCTGTAATATTTTATCTGTCATCCATTCTTGCTTCTTGTCTTTTGTTGATTTAAGATTTTCATGCGAAAGTATGAATAGTTAAATTATATCATAATTGTCGTCAATCTGACATAACTGAGTACCAATGTAAATCTTTCACAACTCATGTAAGCTTTTTAAGATGGTTCAGATATGATGGGATTAAAAAATTGTTTCCAGTTTAGATAGTTGTAAGATGTTTAGATATTAAAAATTGCATAAAATGCTAGCAGTGCTATCTTTCTATCTATAGTGGGTACCTTTTTTATAGTTTTAACAGAGTTGCTGAATTTGTTTTATATTTCTTCGTTTTTATAAGCGAGAATAATTTCTAGAATTGCATCTGAAAAATAAAAATAATGCAAAAATGTATCTCTAATTTGATTATAATCTCTAGCCTTACCGTTACTTTTCTATAAAATGAATAATATTCAAAGCAGCTCTTGTTTATCTGACTGCTAGTGATTTTACATATAAACCATTTGTGGGTATTTTTGTGTTTTTATCTTATCTGGGGTGACGACATATGGATTTTTATATGGCATTTTTGGTAATGACTCATTATAGGATACACTACTGTCTCTTTCTTCTTGCATAGTGGTGTCTTCTGCGTGAGTATGATTACCACGACCATCATTACTGTCTATTTGAGCTGCGTCAATCATCACCATCTATATCAATGTCATCTGAAATACTTTCGTGTTAATCTTGTACTTCTAAGTTTTCCTTTTTCAAAATCACTTCACTGTTTTGGTACAGTTAGACCACATATTTAAGTATAAAAATCCGATGGAGATTTCCGAACTTAATATTCTACTGAAGTAGATCGAGAGTCGCCATATTTACGTTCTCGTTTTTATAATGCCGTGCACCTATAGTGCGTTGGCGAATTATCTTAACGCCAGACGTCTATCTTTTACGGCATGCAAAAGATCGCCAGTGTTATTTATGCATGTCCAGTTCTTCCATGTTCCGTAGCCACGACATTTATTTGCGACCTACTCCTCGCTTGCCTTCACTCTTTCCCTGGATGATTAGTTGAGGGATTGCGTATTTTTTCCTCTCAGAATATGGCCGAGGTATCCAATTTTTTGTACCTCGTTCAAATTGAGTAGTTCTCTTTCAGTATTTGCCTTTCCTAAGACTTCCTCATTTCTCACCCTATCTGTCCATGGTATGCGGAACATTCTTCGCAACGTCCATATTTCGAAGGCCTACAATTTATTAATGGAAATTACTCTTAACGTCCATGTTTCCATGCCGTATAACAATATGTATCATACATAACCATCCTGTAGCGGAGATTGAAGAAAATATTTCGGTTACATAGTAGCTGTTTAAATTTGTTAAAAGCTTGTCTTGCTTGTTCTTTACGGCATTTTAGTTCTTGTTAAGGATCCCATTGGTCATTCATTATCATTCGCAAGTATTTAAATGTTTTCACTTGATCGATTGGAGCATTATCTACTTGCAGTTCTATTCTTAAAAGTGCGTTTTTTCTTATTGCCATGCATTTAGTTTTTCCAGCATTTATCTTCAAGCCATATATTTTTCCTACGGTGTTTATTTTATTTAACATCAACTGCATATCATGTTCATTGTCTGTTATTATCGCGGTGTCGTCGGCGTAAGGAATATTATTTATCGGGAACCCGTTTACCTTTATTCCACACTCAGAGCCTTTCAGTGCCTCTGCAAAAATGTTCTCCACATAGAGATTAAAGAGCATAGGAGACAAAATACACCCCTGTCGCACCCCTCTTAAATTTCAAATTCTTCTGTGTTGGTTGATTTGTTCAGTCTCACTCGTGCTTTGTGATTCCAATAGAGATTCTGGATAACTCTTATATCTTTCTCGTCAATGTTGGCGTTGTGTAGCATTTTTATCATTGCGTCATGTTTTACGGTGTCAAACGCTTTTTAATAATCGAGGAATGTTATGACTATATCCTTTCGCTGATCCATGGAATTGTATACAAGCGTATTTAAGCAGAAAGCTACTTTACGTGTACCCAGCTTTCTGAGCATTCTTGTGTGAAGAATGCAAAGAAATACCTTAAGCAAATGGCTCATTAAACTTATTAGTCTGTTCTTTGCATTTTGTCGCTCTTTGTGATTTAGTGATCATTATAAAGGTTGTATACAGCCAATCCGTTGAAATGTGGCCGGTGTTATATATGGCATTGAAAATTGTTAACATATTTACCACATTTTAGTATTCGAGAGTTTAACACATCTTAGATGTCAAATCAGTAATAAGAACAGTTTGTTTAATAAAATAAGTAAGCTAGTATTTCAAGCGGCTAGTTAACTCTAGAGAGAGAAGTTTGAAAGAGAGTTTAACTGCAGAATATTTAATTTCGTAAGAGAAATGGTGGAGAAAATGATGAGGAATTAGTAGTGGTGAACACAGATTCACAAAGTTATCAGGGAGCTGCTCTCTTCAACAGAACGAGAGGAGAAGGAACTCGCAACAGGATTTTAAAAAACAAGCGAGAGCACCTCGATGGGGTTCGGACTGTCGCAGGCCAAAATAGGAGCGAATAAGAAACAGTATATGCGAGAGATGGCAGCCTAGCTAAGGCAGGGGGTTGAAAGTCTTTGGTGGTTCGTGTGGGTGTGGTTTTCCTGATAATTGTGTGGGAGAAAAAATGGGAATCGAGTGATAGCAGGGTATCAGAAGAGATGTTTTGCCTTAACCACCCCTTCCATCCTGATGTTAAGAGTGACAGGGAAAAAGTTTTTAGTTGGACGCTGACCGTCTCGAAGTGGTGACGGGACGAAGTGTCAAAGGTCTTTCTCGGGATCTCGTTCTGGCAATACTTCGTCCGGGTATTACAAACCCAACACTATCTGGGTGAGTCATAGGTGTCTGTATGCAGATTTTCCTTCTTCTCTTTAAATATGTAAAATAAAGTTAACTCTAGAGAAGATGACAAATTAAAGGTTCAACCCTTTTAACTAGATAGATGCCGTACTTTAATACTTGAATAATCAATTTTTCTAAATTGTGAGTAAGGTTTAATGAAGTAATTATTCTATTAATATCTATTCATAAAATTGCAGTGTTTAATTGCAGAGAATTCCTCATATCTGAAATTACTTTTCTTTTTTTTTTAATAATTTCCAAAGACTTGAGAGTGTTAGATTGTTGGCGCTTTTTATTTTTTTTGCCAGACTGGTTCTAGGTTAAACACGTTTGGGGATCAACTATCAACTCGGCCAAAAAGAGTTGAAGGGACCATGTGGTTTTAAACATTTACCTAAACAATAATTAAAAGAGGTTAGTCTTTGTATGTGGGTATATTTTATTTTATAAAAACCCTTAAAAGGGCAACATTACAAGCACGAACGTTTTCGGAACAACTGTTCCATCATCAGGTTAAAATGCCTAAAATAAGTATAAACCATTTAATTACAGCAAACGTGGTTTAAAATTTTGACTAAGGTTAAAAACAATAAAATGGTTATACTTACAGGTTAACATGCCTGAGCCACCAAAATATTTGGGTAAAAACCCTTTAAAATGAAAAATGTTACCAAAGATTGTACATGATGTTTATAATATTATGTGATGTTTAATATTTTAATTAGATTTTACTTCAGGTAACATACACCCATGCTTAAGTGAGTTCCAGTGTCCGGAGAGTAAACCTCTTCAAACGGACTACGGTTGGCAACTGATTGATGAAATACTCATGAGCGGTGTCATAAACAAAATGTCAGTGAACCATGAAACAGTGTTAGTTAAACATTATATTACTACAGCCAAAAGATTAAAAAAACTTTGATGATGTTAAAATGATAACAGTAATCCAGGTGTTGGGATTTAAAATTTTTTCTATAATTATTTAATATTGGATGTAAAAGATGTAAATTACTGGTGTTGTTGAAGGTCATGTTTAAGAGGATGACGTATGCATTAGGCAGCTTATGTTACTCTTTATCGTATGGAGTGTGGTCTAAAAGGTGTAATTTGTGAAGAATTAGCTGAAATATATGGAAATGTCCTTTTATGTTGCTAACATCTAGGACAAGGAAAAATAAATAATATATATTTGTAGCTAATGTAAGACTTTTTTAGTAGATGAAATTGTTTAATACTGCTAGTATCGTAAAAAATTTTTTTTAATATAAGTGAGTCCAATAGATTGAGAAAAAATGATTGAAAATCTTCCGGCTGAAGGAATTAAAGTTATAATATATGTGATTAAATTTAAAAATTTTTGGAAAGACTGAGATCCTCAGAGACCTGGCAGGAATAAAAGTAAATGGAATGACTAAAGAATAAAGGAGAGTGGGTTAAAGGGAAATGAATGAGTTAATCAACAAAATTAGAGATGATAGAGGTCCTTCATGCTTAAAGCATCTAGCACCCTGAACAAAATATATTTTGGTTATATTAAAATCCGATACATAAAAGCCTGAAATTTTATTTGTGAGTATGGTGTACTAAGTTGTTGACTAAGAGAGGGGGGAGCAATGGTTGATTAAAGGTTTAGGTAAAGTGGGAGAAAGTGAATTCTGATGAATTGCTGGATTGTGTTTAAATGTTTACTGAGTTTAGAACTAATGGGTGGATGGAAGATATATGAAAAGACAGAGAACTAGCAAAAGAAAAAAGAATGGACAGGAATATGGTGAAAACGTGAAGATTGTAAAATAATGAAATAGTGAGGTATTTATTATAGGTCATTATTTTACAATCTTCACGTTTTCACCATATTCCTGTCCATTCTTTTTTCTTTTGCTAGTTCTCTGTCTTTTCATATATCTTCCATCCACCCATTAGTTCTAAACTCAGTAAACATTTAAACACAATCCAGCAATTCATCAGAATTCACTTTCTCCCACTTTACCTAAACCTTTAATCAACCATTGCTTCCCCTCTCTTAGTCAACAACTTAGTACACCATACTCACAAATAAAATTTCAGGCTTTTATGTATCGGATTTTAATATAACCAAAATATATTTTGTTCAGGGTGCTAGATGCTTTAAGCATGAAGGACCTCTATCATCTCTAATTTTGTTGATTAACTCATTCATTTCCCTTTAACCCACTCTCCTTTATTCTTTAGTCATTCCATTTACTTTTATTCCTGCCAGGTCTCTGAGGATCTCAGTCTTTCCAAAAATGTTTAAATTTAATCACATATATTATAACTTTAATTCCTTCAGCCGGAAGATTTTCAATCATTTTTTCTCAATCTATTGGACTCACTTATATTAAAAAAAATTTTTTACGATACTAGCTGTATTAAACAATTTCATCTACTAAAAAAGTCTTACATTAGCTACAAATATATATTATTTATTTTTCCTTGTCCTAGATGTTAGCAACATAAAAGGACATTTCCATATATTTCAGCTAATTCTTCACAAATTACACCTTTTAGACCACACTCCATACGATAAAGAGTAACATAAGCTGCCTAATGCATACGTCATCCTCTTAAACATGACCTTCAACAACACCAGTAATTTACATCTTTTACATCCAATATTAAATAATTATAGAAAAAATTTTAAATCCCAACACCTGGATTACTGTTATCATTTTAACATCATCAAAGTTTTTTTAATCTTTTGGCTGTAGTAATATAATGTTTAACTAACACTGTTTCATGGTTCACTGACATTTTGTTTATGACACCGCTCATGAGTATTTCATCAATCAGTTGCCAACCGTAGTCCGTTTGAAGAGGTTTACTCTCCGGACACTGGAACTCACTTAAGCATGGGTGTATGTTACCTGAAGTAAAATCTAATTAAAATATTAAACATCACATAATATTATAAACATCATGTACAATCTTTGGTAACATTTTTCATTTTAAAGGGTTTTTACCCAAATATTTTGGTGGCTCAGGCATGTTAACCTGTAAGTATAACCATTTTATTGTTTTTAACCTTAGTCAAAATTTTAAACCACGTTTGCTGTAATTAAATGGTTTATACTTATTTTAGGCATTTTAACCTGATGATGGAACAGTTGTTCCGAAAACGTTCGTGCTTGTAATGTTGCCCTTTTAAGGGTTTTTATAAAATAAAATATACCCACATACAAAGACTAACCTCTTTTGTTATACGTGGTATACAGCCAGCTACAGGAATTATTTTCCTTGTGGATTTTTTTAAACAATAATTATTAAATTTTATTTCACTTTCCCTATAACCGGTTCATAATAAAGAGTGACACAGAATTTGTACAAATTTCCTCTACTTTTTCTTAATTCATTTATGATCCTACCGTTTATTGGTCTTTGTCGTAAACAGAACGTTGCATATATTCCTCGTATTCAAAAAAGAAATATTCACAGGTCTAAATCATAGGTATTGAACATTTATATTCCTGCATAGTCGATAGGGAGTAAAACATAGATATTCGTAGCTTACGCCGGGCACTCTACATGCCTCCGAAATGACGTTTATACGATCCCGAGTAAAATACTGTTACTGAAAGCTTTTCGGATTCCAACGTAGTAATCTTATTTGAAAAAATATACGGCCAAGCGGATTTTCCAATCAATAAAATCAAGTTTTGCTCAATTTGATTATGTTGTTTGATTAAGTTGAAATATTATTTAAAAATAATTGCATACTTTTCAAATATAACAACTTATAAATTAAAAAAATTGTTTGACTTGGTAATTAGTTTATTTTGAAGTATTAATCACAGGTTAGTTTTATATAGATTAGATTATATTGTTGTCAAAAAACATTGGTTTTTATAATCAGTAATACCGTAACAGCTTTTTTTATTAATCAAAAGCAACGGGTGTAGGTTAGATAAGTGTTGCAGATTTATCGGCCTTCTAATTTTCTTAAACTTCCCTAATACAAGAAGCCTGTTTTATAAAAATGAAATAATATTAATTTAAAATATCTTTATCAGCAAAAAGTTTCTTTGGGATTTTCCAACAAAAAATATTTGTTTGTCTTTACCATTAAATGATATCTTTTAAAACGTTCCAGTAAAAGTAAAATTGAAGTAGAATATCCCTTGTAGACCAACTGGATTGTATTTAAAATATTCGAATATCCAATGAAAAAATTTCACACCAGTATACTGAGTAATTTAAAGTATGCACTTCTTAAATGAAGCTAGGTAATTTAGATTCTGGTTTTACGGTAACTATTGCTTACAAATATTAAGAATGACTTTGTTTATATTATGTGAATGATTATAGTGACCAATGTATCAGAAAGCACTAATTCCTACTTTTTGGAAGAAACCAAACCATACCCGAAATGTCACAAACTTTCACAAGCGTTGGTGATATTATAAGGACCACAAGTGGATGTGATCAATATTTAAACATTATCAATATTCAAACAAAGAATAATTTATTTTCAGAGAAGAAGAAATTGCCAAAGTTAGATCATAAAACAGCCAAGCAAATAATTTTTATCCTGTATAGGATAATAATATAAGTAAAAGTAGA
This sequence comes from Diabrotica undecimpunctata, assembly GCF_040954645.1. Taxonomy (NCBI): domain Eukaryota; kingdom Metazoa; phylum Arthropoda; class Insecta; order Coleoptera; family Chrysomelidae; genus Diabrotica; species Diabrotica undecimpunctata. The sequence goes on along the minus strand of NC_092804.1, from coordinate 78,045,489 downwards.
AACCAAATTTGTTTTTATTTAAAATGACCAATAGGCCATGTAGACCTGGGCTAAAGTACAACTAAATCATTACGTATTACACATAGGTCATTTAATTGTCCTTTAGTTATTCTTCATCTATATAAAGAAATTGATGTGGTTAAGTCCTTAACTGTCTTCTATCCCTTTCTTTTGCTCTCCAGTCTCTGATTAAAATAGATTCCATATCTTCCTTTAACTTTTCGTGTCATATTTTCTTTGGTCTTCCTCGTCTCAATGCCCCAAGTTGTCTCTTTTATTTTACCTTCTTTTTTGGCATTCTTTTTGTATCTACTCTTTCAACATGACTGTCCACCTGAATCTTTTGGTAAACTACATTGCTTCTTGTAAAAGATTATCTTTAATTCGTGAGTAGTTCTATTTCAGCAACAATATGCTGTGATTTTTCCACCAAAAATAGCTCTTAAATTCTTCCATTCTTCCATTCTACCACTTCGCCATAATTTATTTCTTTGCTTTATTCTGCACCAAGCCTTACATGCATAGTAAACTGTTGGTTAATTCGCGTCACACTGCCAACACTGATTTTTACAGCGTCCATAACTCACTGATGTACTTGTACCAATGGAAGTAAAGATCCGACCAAAACTGTCACTGTGATTTGACATCTACAAAAAAATCCTCACGCCTATTGATAAACAGATAGAAAAACAATATTAAACAATGTATAATCCCAATATTGAATTTAAATTGAATTATTTAACCTTTAAACTCTACCCATATTTAAACTTGCATTTTTACTACCCTGGAATATACTAGTACAACATTAAAAAATAAGACAAATTAATGTTTAAATGAATTTCTTAAAACAACTTTTAAACACAAATATAACTAACAAATTTTAATATAACTGTGAACATTATTGTTTCTCAGAACATCCTAGATAAATTTTAATTTGATGTTCTGCATAGATGAATTTTTTGCACACATCGTATCTAATTCGGTCTTACGGTATCGGGATTCCACAGAGAAACTGTATCTGCCTGAATTTGCATAAGTATCTTCTTGAATTTTATTAGGTCTACTTTCCTTTAAAATACTTTTGATAGCTTCGCGAAGATATACTGGGAAAGTTGACCAAGACAATCTTTCCCTTATATAGGACTGCATGAGTGACAGCTAAAGCTTTTTAAGAAAATCCGTCTTTGCGATACACTCTCCTTTTCTCTTGTATATTCATCGCATCTTTCTGCACGCTGTTTAATCCGTTCCGTTTCACCGTTTAGCTGTTATTTAGGATATTATTTAGGGTGACAGTGTAAAAAATTAAGATAGCTATAATGGTAACCAACATTCTGAAAGGACATGGTACATGAAGAAGAAGAAGTTGGGGTGTTGTCTGGTCCAGTTGCTTTCTTGAGTTTAACTGATTTTATTGTATAAAGAAATTGCAAATTGAATATGTTATGCTTCTTTTCTAATTCTTCCATTTCTGAAGTCACTTTACTTAAGCCGCTCGTATTTTTTATTATATTTCTCTTTGTTTATCTGTATTCGTCTGCTTTGCCCTTGTATTGCCTTCTTTGTTCAAAAAGATCTATCTAGTATGACTTCCGTAATCTATTTAATCAATTAGTTACACTATGTTCTTCTATTATCTTGGTCAAATGTTCATAAAATATTGTTTATGTTTTTTCAATATTTTTGGTCGTTTTCATTTTTTTCATATGATTGTTGAAATCATTTCTATTTTATTTTTGTTGACATCTAAAATAGTAAAATTCTTTTGCTGATATTTTTTTTCAGTTCGTTTTAGCATAAATCTTGCATTAGCGACTAAAGTGTTATGAGTAGATCTAATATCTGCTCCAGGGTATATCGTAACTCTACTGATGGAGTTCCTAAATCTTTTACTAATAAGAATGGAAGAAAGAGGTAGGTATTTAAAAAACAGTTTATTTGGAGTTAGTGCTGCTCTGTTTATAGGTTTACCAGACACTCGAATAGTTTTATTACTGGCATCTGGAAAGCAGAAAAAGAAGATTCTGGAATTGTTAAATAGCTTTGCCGTTTTGGCATCAAGTCGCTACGGAATGCACCAGTGTGGGATGTGAAATAGCAACATATTATATTCTTGAGATCGCATTGTAGTGATAGAAAAAAAATAAATCGTAGGGCACTTGCTTAAATGCTTTCAGTGGAGGCGAAAGATCAAATGGAAACCTCATAAGAAGTGGTAACTTGCATGATCCTTTATAACTGACTAAACACCGCGAGTTTATTTGGGATTTGTAGGATTGGGTAGGGTAGGCTGACTGCAGGAAATCTATAAAGACATAGTAATATATTTCACTGCACTCCTCGAGCGGCCATAGTAGAATTCGTCCGCTTATTCGATTACTTTTAAAAAATATTGTGATTTACAAAAATATCGTAGTTGACAATTTTTACGTTTTTGTTGTCAACTTTTGAAGACATTACAATATGAATTCAATTTAATAACACAAACTACAGCAACGTGTTTTTGTGTATTACTGACAAAGAAAATAAAATAAAAAGGACGTAATATAAAGTCGAAGGATTTCCCGTAAAACATAAACAAAAGAAACAAAATAAGAATATTGTACATGACAATCAAGGAATTCCCCATAAATCATTAATGATATCAAGTTGCTAACTTGAGAGATTTTAATTCAATGGTTTTTTTAAGCAAAAAAACAATGTTGCGTAACGCGTTGTTCGAACCGTCTCCTCCGCCCCTGTAATGCACTGTAACGTTCTACAACACCCCTCTACCTAATTGCGTCGAGACCTGAATCAATTTCCACAGACACTTGGCACCATATTCCAATCTTGGCTGTGTTTTTATCTCAAACCACATACGCGAATATACTTTTATTACAAACTCAGCTAAAATCTTTTGAGCTTTGACAAGGATCAGTTGTAGCTACCTAAACTCTGTGAATGCGGTTAGCTGGCGTTAATCAAAGTAAGTGGGCCATCTTTCCTGGACTTCTCTGCCAAACATGAGAACATATTCCATCTTCAATTACTTTAGATAGTTTGTACAAATACTGTTGATCTGTACTTTTATTATTAGATTATTTTCATTTACAAGAGGCAGGCCACCTTCTATGGGTTTAAATTTATTAACAGGCATTTTTTTGAAATTGGTAAAAGGGATCCAATCGACTCAGAATATAAATAGGGACCTTTTATGTGGCCATCTAGTTTTTGGAATAAATGTAACGGAATTTATTAGCGTGCAAAAGACATACACTTTACTGTAATGGTTAATTTTCACTGTGAAGCTAAGTACCTAAAATATAAACTACCTGGTTCTCCAATTAAAACTATGTCCATCAGTTTTCACAATTCGCATTGCGTTTTTAAAGACCATGGTTTGATTTTTTCTTCCATCAAAGTATAGACCTTCAATTTAATGGTTTAAATTTTTGATTCTTATGTTGCAGTTCTTCTTCTTTTGGCATCATAACCCTGGATGGGTCTTTGCCTGTCTGGCTATGTCCTTCCATTCAGATCTCTCTTGTGCCCTTCTTCTCCATTGTCTTATGTTCATTGTTTTTAGGTCGTCTTTCACGTCATCCAACCATCTCGTTCTGGGCCTTCCTTTTTTTCACCTTCCTATGGGCTTCCATTGTAACATTTTCTTTGTTGTTTTTGCATCGTTTTGTCTCTGCACATGTCCCAGCCATGACAGTCTTTGACTTTTCACAAATCTTACAATGTCATAACCTTCATTTAACTCATTAACCTCGTCGTTTTTCCTGATTCTCCATGTGCCATCTTCCTCTTGTACCGGGCCATATACTTTCCTCAGTATTTTTCTCTCGAATGTCCTGAGTTGAGCTTCATATTTTTTCGTCATTACCCAAGTTTCACATCCATAGGTTACTACGGGTCTAATCAGTGTTCTGTAGTCTAATAATTTCGATGTCATCAATCTTTTATTAGCATAGTATGTACGATTCCCGCTGGAAATACGTGCATTGATTTCGCTACTTACGGAGTTATTCTGATTGATTTCTGTTGAGTTGCCGTCTGTTTTTTTGTACTGCTCCTCAAATTTTATTTTTGGCAATGAGCAGCTCTGTATTAGTTAATAAATTCTGCATAATTTAAGACATCTCTCAACCTTTCGCTGCTATCACTATTTGTCTGTGTTGTTTAAAATTCCGTTGACGGTTGACAACAGTACAAAGACCACTTGTACCAGCTATAGGCTCTTCTATGGAATTAATAGGTTGCCTTTGAGCCTCATACAATCTTCTCCCATTTTTTTCTTAAAATATTTGTAGCTTGCCTCTCAGTATTACCAATAGCATTTTGCTTTAATTTTTCTGGCCTTGTAGTGGTGACACTATTTAATATTTGGGACAATATTTACTATGTCCCACTATAACGGAACAATATTTAATTCTTAGAAAGAGGCCCGATCTAACTTACATATATATCGACTATTTTTTTGCAGAATAATAAGGCAGTGTACTAACAGTTTTTGACTAGCCCCAAATATTTTTTTAACAAAATAAAACTCTTTTCTTTTTTTTACAAAAAAAAACAAAAGTAGCACTCAGCTGTCTGCTGCTTTAACTCCAATAAATGGTCAGGAACTGACATCCGACCATAATTAAAATTATTTTGTGTTTTTTCAGTGAAAAATTAATAGAACTAGCTTACAAAGAAAATTTTCTGTACTTTTTTACTAAATAATCTCTCCTAGTAGTGATACTTTAAATACTTTTTCATAGCTCTGAAGATGGCTTTGTAAGCCGAAAGCGCTTAACTAGGATTTAAATTGTTTCAACATCACCATCATTTTGCCTTCACAACCTTGTGTGAGTCCTAGCCTCCCCACGAATTTTTTTCCAGTCGTCCCTATCCATCGCCTTCTTCCGCCAAGCACGTATTTCCATATTTCTCATATCTTGATCTATGTTATCTAGGAATTTTGTTCTGAGTCTACCTCTTCTTCTTTGACCAATAGGTCTATCAAGGAGCGTTTTTCTAGCTGGGTCGATTTGCTCCATCTGCATTACATGACCTACCCACCTCAGACGTCCTATCTTAATGTGTTTTACGATATCTGGTTCCTGGTATATTCTATAGAGTTAAATTGTTTACACACTTCAAAAATACTTTTCTTTTTAAAATCTTTTGATTTTTCATAAGTGTTTACAATAACATGCCAGTCTTTTTCTTTTTTATTTGTAATTCTATCAGTCCATGATATTTTCAAGACTCTGTGGTATAATCAGGGTTTGAAAGCCTCGATTCTTTTTAAATTGCATTTTTTTAATGTCCAAGTCTCTGCTTCACATAATCATATTCTTCTTCTTCCTATGCCGTCCCCATTAACGGAGGTTGGCGACCACATTTTTAAAAGCTTCTCTGTCTTTTGCAACGTGGAATAATTCGTCTACAGTCATGTTTGTCTACTGCATGATGACCTGCATGATGACCTGCAGAAGACTATATTTATTATTTCTTAGTATGTGTCCAAGGTATGCAGTCTTGCGTACTTTTATCGTTCTCAACAAGTTTTTGTCTCGACCCATTCTTCTCAGCACTTCCTCATTGGTGACCCTGGCAGTCCATGGAATTCTTAACATTCTCCGGTATATCCAAAGTTCAAAGGCTTCAATCTTTTTAACTATTTGCGCTTTTAGTGTCCATGTTTCTACCCCGTACAATAGTTGCGACCAGACGTAACATTCAACAAACCTCAGTTTCAGCGCAGTATTCAGATTTTTGTCACAGAACAATTGTTTAAATTTTAAGAACGCTGCCCTTGCCATTTCTTGGTCTGGATCTAATTCTGTGTTGATGTAAGCTCCCAGATATTTATATTTTGTCACTCTCTCTATTTGCTGTCTACCAAGAGAGTTGTTCATTATTTATTGGACTCCTTGATACTATCATAAATTTGGTCTTATCTGTGTTGATGTCAAGTCCCATTTGAATGCATTCACTATTTATTGCATCTAGTAAAGTTTGTAGTTCTTCTATACTCTCAGCCATAATTACCGTGTCATCTGCAAATCTCATGGTGTTTATGATTTCTCCACCAATTCTTATTCCCTCTTTTCTTTCCCATAAGGCTTTTCTGAATATGACCTGTGAGTACACGTTGAAAAGCGTCGGAGACAAGACGCATCCTTGCCTAACCCCTCTCGCAATCGGTATATTATTTGTTTCTATATCGTTCACCTTTACTACTGCTTTCTGATTCCAGTATATAGCCTTAATAAACTCAATGTCTTTTTTGTCTAAATTGATGTTTTTTAATTCATCTATTAACTTCATATGCTGCACTCAGTCAAAGGCCTTCCTAAAGTCTATGAAGCATATATATATGCACTCTTGTTATATTCCCGACATTTCTGCAAGAGTACCGTCAACGCAAATAATGCTTCTCTTGTACCCATGCCTCCTCTGAAGCCAAACTGAGTTTCATCTATCTGCTCCTCACATTTCTTATAAATTCGGTTTTGAACAATTTTCAAGAGAATCTTTAAAGGGTGGCACATTAGGCTTATCAATCTATAGTCATTACATGATTTGGGATTGTTGTTTTTTGGTAGAGGTAAAAATATCGATTTAAGCCATTCTTTCGGGATGTTGCCCTCTACATATATGTGGTTGAGAATTCGGGTGAGTCTCTTTATATTACCGTCATCTAAGGCTTTTAACAGTTCAACTGGAATTTGATCAGGACCCGGTGCTCTTCCTTGTTTTGCATTCTGTAGGACATTCTTTACTTCTGAGGGTAAAATTTGTAGGTATTGTTTTTCTTCACCTATATCTTGTTCATTTTCTCTCGTCATGGAACAGGTGGATTATATATTGTTCTCATACTTCCTTTATTTTGGTCTCTTCAGTAAGTATTTCTCCATTATTATCTCTTGTTATGAGTGTTCTAGTAATCATATTGAGAATATATAACATCGAAAGGTACGTAGTCTGATTATCAAATTAAAATATCTACACGTTATGAGTGGCTTTATTCGTATAAATGCTGATCTGACAATCTCTATTCGCCTATTTATTTCTGCAGTTTGATCATTGGTTTCATTGATCAAAGTTTCTAACTACTGATATTTTTCTACTTGTTCTATCCCGTTATCATTAATTGTTAATATGTGTTATATATTTTGTAGTCTTTTTGTAATTAGCATATATTTCGTTTTTTTAGCGTTTATAGTAACTCCCATCTCAGCATTATTTGTTGATCCCCTATGCTCGTTACAATCATTCACAGGTTGGTTATTGCAAATTAAAGATTTTAGTCACCTCCATTTAAGCTAGTAATCTGTTTCTTTGGTATACCTGCACTTGCAAAAATTTGGCCTTTTTATGACAAGTAGCACCAAAAACCAAATTTACTTGATTTTCTTGATTAGCTTGATTTTCTCTTGTAAGAAGTTCCATTACGATAAAGCACTGTCTTTTAATTTCAATTCCTCGAAAGTCTCGATCTTATGTCCCATAGCTTTGGAAATTAGCTAAAAAGAACTATACCGACAAGATTAAATCCTTTTAGAGTGGAGTAATAATAGAATAGGAGTCGAAGAAGAATGTGTCTAAACTTTTAATGTCTATACTTAATGTGAATACTTATAATATATACAACTTATAACGCCACAAATATCTTAAGTGGGTCTATTCGTGCAACTAACACTTTATGATAACTTAGCGGTACAATACAATAAACATGGCACACGTAATAAATAAATTTTTGAACGAAATAAATCGTTATTGCTGCCAAATAGTCTCTATGGGGAATAATAAGTTAACGGTATTATTTAGATAAAAAATTGTGTTTAGTTAGTAATTATAATATATAATGGTTAGTTATTAAAAAGAAACAATAATAGTAGTTACAAACAAAAAATTATTAAAAAAAAAATTGAATTAAACTTCAAGTATTTTAAATTGTTTCTTGAACCCACGTAATTTTCAATCCAAACCGTCTGTATTTGGCAAGTTTAAAAAAGGAAGCGGATCGAGAAATGCACACGTTCTCCATCATCCGGATGCGGAATTCCCTACGGACTTCCGGCCGGTATATCCGGTCAGACCGGACGAAAACTCCGTACATATATATATCCAAGGGAAGAGCAATTAATTTTACTCATTTTTCATTAAATAACAGGTCCGGTAATATCATCCTGTCGCGGGTAATTATGTTCTTGAACCCAAAGACTAAATATTAATTTTATAATTTTAAACATTAAAATGGGAACAACTGGATGTATTTTCCTAGTTTTTGTTCATTTTACGAAAATGTCATTTTTATGGGACTGAACCTGTTCCTTTTTATATGAAAAAGTTATCTGTCTCTATTTTAAAAGAAGTTGTTTACAATGACTATTATATATCTAAACTTCAATAAACCATGCTCTAGCAGAACCGCATTTACAAGTATCTTTTCGTTTGGCCAGAAGTATTGTAAAATACGACATTTATATTTTAATTTTACAAAAATGCGAGACAAAAAACCTGATTGTTTTTAGTTGATATTCTTCAATTTATACTCGATACCAATTTATTCTGGGTCTTTGCCATTTCATGAATTATGTATTTATATTTTAGATTTTGTATGCCCAGCGTTCAACCATGTCTTAGCCAGATAATAACTTTTGTGCTTTTCTTCTCTAAAAGTCCTTATCTACTGAAGATATTCTCGTCGCATCAACACAATGTCGTCTCTGTCTAATAAAAGGGCCCCTGCATTGACATTGAAAATGAATTTTTTTAGTATTATATAAAATATGGTTTTCGTCAAATTTAGCAAATGAGGATTATCGACAGGATTTGTTCCAGAAAAAAAATTATTAAACTAGTAGGTGAAAGAAATTTACGTTAAATAACATTATGCACGAACTACTATTTATTAAAAAAATGTAACAAAATATGCAAAACTATGAACAATGGGTTCATGACACATTAACACGAGTGCAGTTTACCGTGCCTTTTACTACAACGAAAGGTTTTCTGCGAATTCCGTTAATCGTTTAGGGGTGTAAGTTGGTTGAATGAACTGTATATTAAATTCACCAATATGTAAAAATTTGGGATATGAATAAAAAATTTCTTCCATTGCAAGTCAAATGTAAGTATTAAACCCTAAATATAGGCAACAGTTATTGCGGTCACTTAACAGATGTGAATGTTAAGGTTTTTGACAAGGTGAGTTATGTGATGCACAGCAGATGAAATGGCATCATGATGGCAGTATTTGCATGCTGTAAACTAACATGTAAGAACTATAATAATGTCAAATATTTCAATGAACATTCTAGATGTTTACGCTAATAGGGGAATGGTTTATTGAATTATCCAACCTAACATGTTGTGCCAGAACTGTGTCTAGTTTCATCGTAAAAAGAAAAGTGTCAGATTTATTATGGAGGCATGTTCAAATCCCCTGAACCTCTAGATGTTGGATCCTAACATCTCTGAAAATTATCAAAAGTTTTAACTAAGGGGATTGTTTTATTGAATCATCCAATATAATCTAATAAATTGTGCCAGAACTGTGATTAGTTTTATCATAAAAATAAAAGTGTCGTCATCATTATGGAGGCCGTGTTTAAGTCCCCTGAACATCTATGTCTTGCATTGGCAAAGTTTTAACGAAAAGTTTGAGAGTAGGAAACACAGAAAGTCAGAAAGTAAAAAACTAAAAGTTTTCCTAAGACTAGTGACAAAACATCGTAGATTTATAAAGTGAATACTTCGATTGTTACAGATGAAGAAACACAACTAACATATTGAAAAAAAAATTGAAACTATTGCTTACCACCAGAAAAACGTAATTTTAGAAATATTGAAATATTTACATTTAACAGCGAGAGGGACAACTATCTAATTAATTTGTTACATAATTACATAAAGGTATTTTAACAGCACAGAGTATAGTCAAAAAGATGATATTATCTGGGATCCATATATAATTATTTTGCAAATAAAATCCTAAACCTAGTCTAATACAAGGTGACAACTGTTTAACCAGAACAGCCAAGAACAGTAATGAGTGGCCCAAAGAAGACAGTGTATGAAGTAATAAAGGCAAATGAAAGGGATCCTTTGAAGACAGAAAGTGAGAGTGTCAATAATTCAGTGACTGTAGTGAACATGAGTATTATATAAGTTCATTGAACTTAAAAAATAAAAGCTTCTTTCATTCTAACTACATACTGGAGACAAGGTAAACACAGATGTATTTTCCTATTTTTTGTTCATTTTACGAAAATGTCATTTTTATGGGACTGAACCTGTTCCTTTTTATATGAAAAAGTTATCTGTCTCCATTTTAAAAGAAGTTATTTACAATGACTATTATATATCTAAACTAAATTTCAATAAGCCATGCTCTAACAGAACCGCATTTAGAAGTATCTTTTCGTTTGGCCAGAAGTATTGTAAAATACGACATTTATATTTTAATTTTACAAAAATGCTAGACAAAAAACCTGATTGTTTTTAGTTGATATTCTACAATTTATACAGGACGAAAAAAACCAAAAAAATATTTTTTTACCTCAAAACAGTCAACAAAATACAAGGTGTTTTCAAAAAATATAAGTTTTATTTTTATTTATTGTTATAGTTGCTTGTACGATTCAAGCTTGTACAATAATGTTCAAATCATTTTTAATATTTACCAAGATGTGTCCAGAGGGTTTAACTTACAGTGATACTGAGAAAGTCTCAATACCAATTTATTCTGGGTCTTTGCCATTTTATGAATTATGTATTTATATTTTGGATTTTGTATGCCCACCGTTCAACCATGTCTTAGCCAGATAATAACTTTTGTGCTTCTCTTCTCTAAATGTGCTTATCTACTGAAGATATTCTCTTCGCATCAACACAAAGTCGTCTCTGTCTAATAAAAGGGCGTTTCTTCTCCTGCATTGACATTAAAAATGAATTTTTTTAGTATTATATAAAATATGGTTTTCGTCAAATTTTAGCAAATGAGGATCATCGTTCACCTCCTTTAAAACCGTATCCACGATGGGCATTTAAAAATTTCCTTAATTACCGTAAATACACTTTGATTACACACCCCAACCTTACTCACCACTTTTTTTACAATATCTCTAACCACTAACATGGGACCTTTCTATTGTTTCATATTTAAATACATTTAAAATTATTTCTTTCGCTTCCGAGCTAAGAGGACTTGATGTAGTTCTTTTTGGAGAGGAAATCCAAGTATTTTCAATTAATTCATCAGCAGAATGAGTGGACGACATTTTTGTTTTCAACAACAGTAATCACGTATACAGTTTAGAGTCGGCATACAGATAAAAATAAATACTTACGTAGTGGTAAAATACACAACAAATACTTATTACAAGTTCAATATTAACAGCATAAATATAAGTTCTCCTTTAACCAAAAAAACGACAAAAACATTACTAAATCGTGATTACTTATAAATCGGTTCAAAATAAAACATTTCAATACCATAATATTAAATCTGGTGCGAATTGTATTAGCTGCCGACGACGTCGACTAGCAATTTTTCCTGCCTAATAGAGATGATTATTTCGTTTAGTTTTTGAATATTCTCGGGCAATCGTTACTTGCATAATATTGTATATATATATATATATATATATATATATATATATATATATATATATAAGAATAAGAAAAAAGAAGTACTTGTGACTCGTTTGGAACAAATATATAACTGTTTTGGATGGGTTGGAGTCAATAATAGGGCTATTGGTTAACCATTTTTTTATTCTCGAGCTTTCAATTGTGTTTACAATTATTATCAAGAGCTAAAAAAGACAAAATACTTACAAGGTTGAACTAAAAAGAAAAAACAATTTTTGTTAACTTACCAAATAAAAATTAGTTTGGTTAATTTTTAATTAAAAACCAAACTAATTTTTATTTGGTAAGTTAACAAAAATTGTTTTTTCTTTTTAGTTCAACCTTGTAAGTATTTTGTCTTTTTTAGCTATTGATAATAATTGTAAACACAATTGAAAGCTCGAGAATAAAAAAATAGTTAACCAATAGCCCTATTATTGACTCCAACCCATCCAAAACAGTTATATATATATATATATATATATATATATATATATATATATATATATATATATATATATATAATTTTATATATAATATAATATGTATTAATATTATTATTTATGTAATATGTTTTGTATTATTTAAAATTAAACGTTTATAATTATTTTAGACTTTTGTATTTCAAAATAATCACTCTGTTTTACCGAGAACTGTCAATTTTGAAATCCGTTAGTGTCATGTCTAATTGGCAAATCCTTTACGTGTTTGGTTCATACGCTGGTGGTTGTGAGTTCGAATCCCAATTATGAATTTCCTTTTTTATTTTTGAAGTATTTAAAAACCTCACGTTAATCTTATTAAATATATGTAATATACGCAAAAAACATAAATTTTAAAATAAAATGAAAATTTACAACATAATCCGAGTTGTTGGTTTTTTATTTTTATCTTCGTAAAGTAAGTTATGTATATTGGCAGTTTTAAATACTTATGAATATTACATTTTAATTTATATTGTATTATTATATTGAATTATGTTGCAGTGTATTTATTGTATTGTAATTTTTATATTAATAACAAAATAAACAATGAATTTTTTTGCAGAGTATATGTAAATTTTTTTTGCATTCAATTCCTTTTATACATATATAAAAATAAAAATATATGTTTTCAATAAAATATTGATACAATCCTTCATTTACTATACTCCTATTACAGGTCAAATGTTTATATACAGCAAACGATGCACCATATACCTATATAACTAATTATTTTTCTCTTTCTGCTCTCTGTTACCTATAGCATTACATATGTAATGATTGTGCAGATTGACTCCTATATAAATTTTTAACGGCGAAGTCGTGTATAGAAGTATAATTTCTACCGCCAGTCCCACTGGACTGCCACACCCGTTTTTTTTTCACTATTTATGTATTTATTGATTACAATAATTTATATACTATGCAATAAAAACTAATAATCAAGAAAAGAGAAAAGTTGATAAAGTCACCTTAATAATACTGTTACTATAGGAACGAGTAGATAAATTTTGAACATCTTTAACAATTAAAATACAATTTTATCGTTGTTTACACGCCCTGTATCGCTTATTGAAATTTAGTACAACTGTAATTCGCAGTTCAAGAATACCATCTATTGCATTATCTTAGTACTTTCAAATCTCTATACCGGTGTATCCCCTTTTTGATTGGTCCAAATGTTCGAAAACTTAATTTCTCTTTAGTAGAGGTTTTAAAATATACTTTGGTGAAGAAACTTGTTTAGAGACTTTAAACAGAATTGTATTAACCATTAAAAACGTAGGTTGTACTATAAACTAGCGCGAAGCTTCATACTATCTTTTTTGTATTTTTCAATTCTAAATAATATTTTTTAAACTAAATATTGTTATTTTACTGTATATTTATTATTTTAGGTGTCGTTGTAATAAACACTTGATGAATCTATTATAGATGATTCAAATAAACAAAAAAAAATAGTATTTAAAAATGACATAAAACCGCTGTTAGTTAATATCCTTGTTACTTATAGATTTTACTCGCCTAGAAAATTGACTTTTCGAACTAGTTTATGGTGCTAATTTCGTGTCCATCGGCTGAGCCTTTTACTATGGATAAACATTAATACTGCATATTGATGCATATTGATCATTTATTGATCGTAGTACTTTTTTTTTATTTACGCTAAAATCTTAATCTGATCTATACTCTTCAAATTCGACTTCTATAGTTATTTTTTTAATTAAATAAAACTCAGAGATTAAGCACAGTTTTTTATTAAATCTTGAGTAAGTACTTTTGCTCCTAGAGCATCTTTAAAAGAGAGCTAAAGTACTTGGGCAAGATTTAATACAAAAATGGCTTGATATCTGCCTTTTATTTAATTAAAGTTCATTTATTCAAGCATTCAAGCATATTATACCACTTCTATAGTTATGTCTTCCTCGGTTTCTTCTTTTTCTTCTTGCTGGATATTTATAAATTGTCCAAATGAACATGAATCAGCTGTATTTTAATTGATATCACACGAATCCTCGCCTGTTGTATTCAATTCCATATATGTTCACGTCTGACCTTGACAATCAGTACAAACTGCTAAAAAAAGAATTACTTTTTTTACAGTAACATTTAGCACTATAACTTTTTTGCAATTACAAAAAATAGTATAAAGCATTTTTTTAGGGATAGTTAAAAGTAAAGTTTACATCAATTCCAAAATTCATTGATCATCATAAGGCGTTCGATATAGCTGTTATATATTAATCCTGCATCGGAACAGTAGACACTTTGGAAAAATTAGACAGGCTTAGGTGAGGTTATGTCATGTCGATGAGCAGCTCCAAATGGCCACGCTGATACGATTAATTGAATTATTTGTAACCGTTTTATAAGTAAATATTATTATATTAGATATGTTTTGTTATTTTGTGCTTTAATAAATACAGAAAGTGATATCACGTCCTATCTAGAGAGACTTGAGTAGTTGTTTTAGACAAGAACAGTTCCATTATTGATTACTCTAATTGGTGGAGAAGTTTACAGTGTCTTTAAAGACTTATTAGGACCAGAACTTCGAAGTTAAAAAAGATTAGAAGAATTAAAAAGAGTTCTGACTGAGCATTATAGTCCAAAGCGGTTAGTTATCGCTAAAAGGTATAAATTTTTCAACACAAATCAAGAGCCACAGGAGAATATTAAAAGTTTTGTGTCAAAATTAAAAAGTGTGGCTAAATATTGTAAATTTGGTCAATTTTTGAAAGAATCTCTCAGAGACAGACTTGAATGTGGTCTACGATCAGTCACTATAAAACGTAAACTCTTGGAAGAAGATGATATTTTCTTTGAAAGAGCTTATGAGATAGCATTTTCAATAGAACTTACAGAAGTTCAAGTTAGAACAATGGAAAATGTAGCTGCAATTGAAGAAAAGTTAGATAAAGTAATGTTCAGAAAGAAGGCAGCTACAATTAAAAATGATGGTTAGTCATTAAGCTGGTAGAAGTTATGTCCAATATAAGTCATGCTTTAGATGTGGTAAAAAACATGATTCATTAAAATCTCCAGCCAAAGCATGGCAATGTTTCAGTTGTCAGAAATTAAGACATACAAGTACTGTCTGGCGTTTGAAAGTTATGTTGTTAGAAGAAGGGGATATACAAGATAAAGTGAAGGAAGAAAATTCATTATTTCTGAGATTCTTGTCTTCATTAGAACCTGAAAATTAAGCTCCAGAGAAAAAAGTATTAGAGGTGAAACATTACTCAATTTTATTTGACATTAATACTGGCGCATGTCGTACAGTAATTCATATACAGGATTTTAAGAAAATTTTATCAGCTTTAAAAATTTATTCTGTTAAGTATTTTTTAAAAGTTTTAGCCGGTCAGGAAGTAAAAATTATGGGCGAAACTGATGTATTAGTAATATATAAAGACAATCTTCTAAAATTACCTATTGACATTTTGGAAAATAATTATAATTTTACTCATCTGTTGGGTCGGAATTGGTTAAATATTTTACATCCTAAATGGTGACAAAAAGGTCTCTTTTCACAGAGTGAATTTGTTAGTTAGCTGGAATTGGAAAACCTTGAAACTTTAAATTAATTACCAAAATAAAAAAAGAATTTAGATCTGATTTTGAGGGTTGAATGAGAATTAAGTGAAGTTAATGGTTTTACAAAAAGTCAGTTATAGTAATTGGGCCAGTCCTATAGTAGTAGTTCCAAAATAGCATCTGAGGAACAAAGAATTTTGTGTAGAAAAAAAAAACATTAAACAAAGTCTTTTGATCATTGCACTTTACCACTACCAGAAAATATTTTCGTATGTCTTAACGGACATAAATATTTTACTGTTCTCGATTTAAAAGGTGCTGCTAAGCAGCTAAAGGTCAGTCAAAATATACAAAAAATGTTAGTAATAAACACCTAGATAGGCTTGTTTGCTTTCACGAGACTAACATATGATATCAGCTCAGAACCAGGTATTTTTCATCAGGAAATGTTATATACTAATCCTGCATCGGAATAGTAGACACTTCAAAAAAATTAGACAGGCTTGGTGAGGTGTGCTTCATTAAGTACACAATAATAGTAAAGCACAACAAGCTGATAAAGATATTAACACCTATGTTTTAACAATTATTAGTAATCTTTACTGGAATCAAACGTAGGGTCCGACAGAGATGTATAATATTACCCTCTGCTGTTCAACATATACTACAAAAAAAAGTTTTAAGAAGCAGTAGAGAATATTTAAGCGCGAATTCAAATTATTGGAGAATGTATCAATAACATCAGATATGTGGACACATGTTGGTATTCGCTTATAGTAATGAAGTCATCCAGGAGTTAATGAATAGAATCACAGAAGTAAGTTAGAGATATGAACTTTCACTAAACATATAGAAAACAACATGTATGATAATTTCTAAGAAGGAACAGCAATTTGGAAGAATTAGTGTGTATGATTAACCAATAAAAAAAGTAAAATCATACACCTACTTCGGTATGAACGTCAATAAAACTTGAGACCATTTCGTAGAAATCAAATGTAGGATAAAGAGAGCAAGATCTGCATTTCAAAAAATGGATAAGCTATTTAAATCTCATGATTTATCAGTACCCATAAAAATCAGGCTACTACGATGTTATATCTTTACTATACGATTCTAAAAGTTGAAGGAGTTACATTCTATATAATACGCACACATTTCCACACCACCACATCAGTGATGTCGTGTATGAAGCATTTTTTTTGCTATACGGAGGTAAGTCATGGACTCTCACAGATGCTTCCTGCAAATAAAAAATTTCGAAAAGTGGCTTTATTGTAAAATCCTTAAGATAACTTATACCGACCACGTTACTAATCAGGGCATTTTATTACGAATAAAAAAAGAACTTTTAACCACAATAAAAACTCGCTATATGAGCACTACAAGAACGATAATATAGTTGTACCTGTTTTTTTTTTCGTGTATCTTTTACAAAATTTAATTTAATTTATACTTGTTTATACTTGTATATTATACAATAAATTTTTGGCAGCTATATAAAAAGTAAGGAGAAAGTACGTTTTGTAATAATTATTTGAGGGGAGAAGCCAATTTCTTTAAATATGTGTTGCAATCAATTAAATATTTTTTATAAATAATTTAAATTCTACTGCTTTACCTCTTCCAAAACTGGCTGATGTAGTATCGCAGCCGGTTGTAGCACGTAAAATCAAAATATGGTGTTGGCCTTTCTGATAAGTAGATAAACTTTTGAAATAATGTATTTCTGTTGGATGTTGAGCTTTTTCAGGTTTTGAAAAGTAATTTATTTAACAATTGGAGTTCGCTTATACAATAATAAATCAACATCTTTGCCAACCACAATAGTTCTAATTAATGCAACAAATTGTTCTATTGCTGCTTCAATTATGAGTATCTCAGCGTTTTTATAAGCTTATTTCTCCACAATATTTTCAGTGTGCAGTTTGTCACTTAACTTTAGAATAAGATTTATGATAAATGTTAGCAAGATATTGTTGTTTCTTTACTGAAAATATAATAAATTGATTAAAAAAAGACATCGCAATAGGAGTATCAACAAATCCATTATTAATTTTAATAATTAAATCAATTCAAGTTTTTATTCCACGACTAAATTTAAAACTTCATCTTTAAAACTTTATTGCGAATAAAGCAACATTGTGATTTTTTACATAAAGCAACATTGTGGTAACCGGCACAAACTGTAATATGAAACCCTAACAATAAATACTTATATTCACTCTAACAGAACATTCACATTGAAAGTACTTCATTTAGGTTGGCTAAAAAAACAGGTATAAGAGCGTCTCCATCTAGTCATTAGACAGATTTTATTCAAGTGCAAATGAATAAGTTAAATGAAAAACTAAGTTACTTTGAAGTGTATAGTATCATGATTATATGGCTTAAGACTTGGACATACCTATCATGCAACTGTCGATCATACTTATGTCGGATTAGGTTACAAAATTCGGGAAGGTGTGGGGTGACAGGCACACCTGTCATGCTCGCTTCATACTCGTTTCCGATTTTACATTAGTCTATCTTGACAGTTAATCATGGAAGGTACTCTGAGCGTAATTTTGAAACATTTGAATAGCCGCAATTTAGCTACTGTGGATACCTGTTTGGACGAAGAAAATTTAATTACAACAAACACATTAATAAAAAACAGTGACCATAAATATTATATACATTTTAAACAAGAAAAACTAAACCGAGTCTGTTACACTTCTACCCTATCTGTTGGATGACGGAACCAAATAATTTTTTCACATATTTATATTTTAAACGAGACAAATGAAACAACAAATGAGAAACAAATAAAAGCTTGTTCATGGAACATATTTTAAATATTTGAATTCTCTCATCAATCACTTCTCCCCTCTTTTCACTCGTATCTCAAAATAAGACTCCTATAACTAATCATTTACTTCGTTTAATTTACTACAAACTATCGTTTAATAAGTCTAGTAGATAGTGAGTCACTTTGGTCCGCTTTGACCAATTATACCATTTTTTGGTGGAGACGTACATTATGTCACGTTGGGTGTACGTCAGATCACGTTAGATGTAAGTCAGGTAACGTCAGGTGTACGTCAGGTTACCTTAGGTATACCTCAGGTCACGTATGATGTTAAATGTGACGTAATTCGACATAAAATGTGAACCGACGTACACCTGACGAGACCTGACGTACACCTAACGTTATCTGAAGCACACCTCACGTGATCCGAAGTACAGCTAACGTGTCATAATACACGCCTCTACCAAAAAATTGTATCAAAGGTCAAAGTGGACCTCATTTTACATGAATCAGAAAATTAGGCACCTATAACTAATCATTTATTTAGAAAGATCGTTAAATAAAGCCAGTAGCTAGTAAGTCACTTTGGTAAACTTTGATCTCTGATTCAATTTTTTGGTGGAGGCGTAAATTAAGTCACGGTTTACGTCACGTTACGTTAGGTGTACATCAGGTCACGTACAATGTTAACAGTCACGTAATTCGACATAAAATGTGACCCGACGTACACCTGACCTGATTTGATGTACACCTTACGTGATCAGACGTACACCGAACGTCATCTGACACACAAGTAACGTGATCTGACGTACACCTAACGTAACATAATACACGCCTCCACCAAAGTGATTTACTATCTATTACGGCCTAGTGTTGTTGTTCTAGTTTTTGATTATTTTTAAGGTTAAATCTAATATCTAATTTTAAGGTTATAAACAGTTTAGTGGTTCTAACTAATAAATAACTTAAAACAATTAATCGTTCATTGTAATTCAATAATTACTAGATACCTTTATTAAATAATTAATATGAAAAAACTTTTATGAATTGACAATATACTGAAATACGTGTTAAAATTCATATATTGTCGTGTTCTAGACAAGTATTTATGCCACAGCCCAAAAGAAGGAGACGTAGTAGACCAAGGGTTACTTGAAAGGATGGTGTGGATAAGGATCCTAGACAAATTGGTGCCGATGAAAATTAATTAATAACCATCGCACCGTGAATACAATAATATTATGTACACTTATGAATAAAGATTGATTTGAAAAAAGATATGTAAGATGAATAGTATTCATAATATAAAAAGTTTAATGTAGAGTTATTTGAAAAACTAATTGGCAAGAACTATGGCGCTCCATTAAAGACTTTTACACAATGACACAGTAAGTTTTGATTAAAATATTATACTAGCTCTCTATTTAATCATAGATTATGTTAAATACATACAGTAAAAACTAAGTTTTGGATGGAGTTTAATACTGTAACAATATTTATACAATTTTATGATGCACTAGCTGAAATGTGATACTTTTCTGCCTGTGTTTTTGGTGGAATATTATATGTTTATATATTAAATTAAACGTTATGTCCAACAAAGTGAATTTTGTATTATTATTCATAAAATAAACATTCGCGTTAAATTAGGGAAATATTTCCAACACCGGCAAAACTGGTAGAATATGTTGAATATATTTTAGAATGAAGGTAGATATTGATTATTGTAAATAAATTTACGTATAAGTAAATAGATAGGCTTAATTAGTAGAATCCAATGAATCTTCAAATTTACTTTAAGCATATAATTTTAATAAACTTTTTATTTTAGTCATCTCTAAAGAAAATACACAACTGTTTGAAACTTCTTGTTATTGGAAGAAATCAGAAGGTTCAACTAAAAATAAGCAAAGTGATGCACTTTCACCACTCCTACGAGAACTCAAATTTGTTTGTAGCACACCCTTTCATTAACGGATTATCCAATCACACCATCGGGCTTAACAATATTAAAAAAATGCACTAATAATATTTGAAGTTTTAGCATATCCCATTGCAAAGATTCCGATTAATTGTAAGAAGATTGTTGATATACAAAAACTAGAAAGTTATATACCGGATACATAAAATATCCAGTATTTTTATAATGAATTATTTAAGTGGACCAAAACGACTAATAATATGCGCGAAGATGAATGGTCACACTTTTCGTTTTTTTTTGGATTGTAATAATATTTTTTGTACTTTTTAAAATAACTTACATTATTATGTTTAATTTGTTTCATTTTAATTTATTATAAATTTTAGTTTAAGTGACGCTGAACAATTTATTTGTGAAACCTCATTAGTCAATCAAGTTTAAGCTTATATAGAGATTATTCTCAATCTTTCTTCTAAAAAATATCGGAGAGAAAAAAAGTCAAGAAACAGTGTATTAATTAAATTAGGTCAGTTTTTAACATGTAAAGATCTTCGTGTTTTCCTTAGATAGTTTTTTCTTGTTTGCTGAAAGTTTTAGTTGTGTGACTTATGAGGTTTCTCAAATAAGCGAATAAGGGATTTGTTTATGCGTTATTGGCTCATTTGCCTTACTATGAGCGAGTACGGTGTTTCCTGGGATGTTTTGACAAACATTTTAATAGCCATGCAGGTATTGAATATATTAAGTATAATTAAGATTTAAGTCTCAGTCAGGTAACGTTATTGAGCTAAATTAAAAATGGCGTTACAGCTTGAAACCTCTCAACTCAGAACAGAAGACAATAGTCGGTGATAGATCGATTACAAATTACACACACACACACACACACACACACATACACACACAAGACTTCAATTTGCTACATCTATGTGTCATTTATTACGAGTATTATCCAAGAACCCGACACCTTAGGGTAAATGGGTTTAGGATTATATATATATATATATATATATATATATATATATATATATACATATATTAAATGGCCAAATATATGGCATAGGAGGACAAATTCGTTAAACTTCCCGTGCTCGAATCGGTATCAATAAAGTGTTATGATCATTTCGGCATATCCCAGCCTCATTAGACACTTGGGCTGATACAAATTCAAACTCGGAAAGTCCTACGAATGTCTCCCAAAACTTCACTACAACAGTAGTTAGCTTACAAAGGCGCCACCTGCTTTGGCGTCCGTGAACGAAAACGATATGATAATATCGTTTTCTGTATCCTCTGCGCTATGCGAAATGTGTAAAAGATAAAATCTTTTAGCGAAAGCCGCTATCGCTTTATTAAATTAAATGGCCAAATATATGGCCTAGGAGGACAAATTCGTTAAACTTCCCGTGCTCGAATCGCTATCAATAAAGTGTTATGATCATTTCGGCCTATCCCAGACTCATCAGACACTTGGGCTGATACAAATTCAAACTCGGATTCTCGAAACTCGAAAGTCCAACGAATGTCTCCCAAAACTTTACTACAACAGTAGTTAGTTTACAAAGGCGCCACCTGCTTTGGCAGCCGTGGCCTCCTAGGCCATATATTTGGCCATTTAATTTAATAAAGCGATAGCGGCTTTCGCTAAAAGATTTTATCTTTTACACACACACACATGTCTTTCTAGATGCTGTCTTTCCAAGACATTTCTCCAAGTCTCACGGTCCTGTGTCGCCTAATTATCAAGGTCTTTTCTGTTGCATCTGATTTTTTGCATTCAATTTCTTTGTCCTAAAATCTAGTCTGATAGAGTCAAACAAAATATCCCTGTTGGTCTTCTTACCTTCAATTTACCGCTCTTGTATCTATTGTAGTTAAAAATGTTGTAGCTGCTCTTATTCTGTTTATAATGTGTATGTTTTTACGTGTCATGAAACCTTGAAACTAGTTATCTAGTATTTATTACTTTTGATAAGGTACAGTGTTGCTTATTTTAGAATTTTAAAAGTAAACATTTTCAAAAAAAGAATCCCAACTATTTGATAAATACGCCAATGTTATGTTGACGTGCATTATTAAGTTTACTATTAATATAAGAAGAATTTTGGTAGTGCTATTTATATATTTAATTCTAACAAATTTTTTAATTGTTTTGCAGTATTTGTCCATTTATATTTATTCCAAATATATGTTACAACTAACAAGATATACCTAGTTAATTATGAACGCATGACTTTTTTAATCATTTGCATCTTTTATACTGAAATACTCTTTATCTGAGATTTTCAATTTTCTGCAACTCCACTGCTATTGAATAGAAAAAGGAAAAGTGATGCTAGTGTCCCCTAAGAATCCGCCTGTGATTCATGTGGAAAATCCTCTCAGAGCCCTCCTTTTAAAGTTTTGTGCAAGAGGATCGGGATGCACAAAAAGGCCCCAGTCACGTACGAGAAAGAGAGCACGCTTTATGCGTAGGCAAATAATTAAGCCGGGAAGGGAAAAACGGCTTCGGGAACTTAACACAAAACGTAACTGGAATGTAAAAAGCTCCTTACAGAGTTTATTGTTGTTAAAGGTCGTTTAAAGCATGTATGAAAAGGACTTATTATCTCCGAATTAATGTTTGGGATGGTTATGTTATGATTAAATATACCGAAATAGAACTAAGTAAAGCGATATGCCAATTCGAACTTAATTTCTCATATTTAGTAGATTATTAAAATATACGGAATTTATATAGCGGCATAATTTTTACTTAATAATTTATATTAAATGATGCACATTATACTATTCATAAATTTTACCGATGATTTGCTTTGGTAAGAAAAAATATTCGTATAATAATGAAGTTTGTTAATAAAACATTGATGAAATCGGAGAAAAGTGACCCTCACATTATGTGGATTAAAATCGAATAAAATAGAAGAAAAAAATAAAATAGAATATATATAATAGAACAGCTCTTCTATAGTCTGGCTGGTTTATTTTCGCAGCCTACTTTTCTTGTCTTGTTTGGTTTTTAGCAGTTAATTCATAATGTCCCACTATGTGGTTGCCACTAATTTTTACAGATTTTGATAATCCTTATGTCATTATTAGGTTATACGTGTTATATGAAAAAAATAAGTTACATTTTTCGATTATTCATTATTGAAAATACTGCTTATTTGGCATTATCATAATTATTAAAAAGTAATCATAAAGAATTCTTCTGACCTCATCGATGTCAGAAGCTACCGAGGTCCAAACATAAATAGTGACTACTTTTTTGTAATGCTTAAAATCAGAGGAAGAATATCAAACCGATGGAAGCATAAACATATAAAACAAGACATAATTATTGTTGATAATCTGCGCATTAAAACCTTTGCGGAAGAGTATACGAGACAAATGGATGAGGAAATAGAGAGCGTGGAAGCTGGGGAAATGTGGAGAGATTGTAGACAAAATGTAGAAACATAATAACTGAGAAAGCATCAGAAATATCGAAGAAAAAGAAACCAGTTAAACAAAATGAACGGTTTGACGACGAGTGCCAAGAAGCAACAGATAATAAAAATAGAGCATACTTTAAGGCAAATCAAGCTAGATGCACATGAAAAGCAAAGGAGGAATACCGGACAATAAAAAGGGAAGAAAAAAGAATAAATATAAGCAAAAAAGGCAATATAAAGAAAAGCAGTTAGAAAACAAAACGAAACTCAAAAGTTCTACAGAAATGTAAACAAAATGAGTAAAGAGTTTAAGCCGAGAAGGGGGAGCTGTATAAAGAAGAAAATATAATAGGTGATACTGCCTCAATTGAATTTTTCGGCATAAAATTTAACGGCCATTATATCGAAGATATAATGGCAAAGATATAATACACTGTAGCAGATCGAAATAATTAAAATTTATTAAATCCAAACGCAACAAACTACCACTGAAGAGGTTAATAAAGTCATTAAAAAGATTAAAAATAATAAAGCCCCAGGAACTGATCAAATTTCTAGTGCGCTCTACAAGAATGACGGTGACGCCCTGCTACAATCACTGCGTAAACTTTTAC
Organism: Diabrotica undecimpunctata; assembly: GCF_040954645.1. NCBI lineage: Eukaryota > Metazoa > Arthropoda > Insecta > Coleoptera > Chrysomelidae > Diabrotica > Diabrotica undecimpunctata. Next base: position 78,021,091 of record NC_092804.1, on the reverse strand, counting down.
TGCTTGTCTGGTAAAACGAGACCATGTCCTGTGAATGATCTCAAGGCGTGATGGATTACAAAATACTAGCAAATATTTTCTACGAAAGGCTAAAAGTTTACACAGTTTTAATAGTTGGAAAATACCACATCAGATTTACTTCTAAAAGGCAGACACATAGATGACTTGGATTGCCTCCCATTTACCATCGCCTTGGAAAAGGCAGTCCGAGACACACGAATAATTAGAGACGGTGGTACTATTTGCAATAGATCGATACAAATCTTAGCATACGCTGATGATATTGACATAATAGGGCGTAGCAAGCGAGATGTTAAGCAATATTTCCTAGAATTGTAAACAACGGCAAAACGGGTCAGTCTTGGCATCAACTAAGACAAAACTAAGTACATGTAACGGGATTTAATTAAGCATCCAGAAATCAGATCTAAGTAATCTTATTCAGTTTAAAAATTTAAAATCCATTTAATAATATTATTCATTGCTTATTGCTCAATGCGATTGTTTGTTTATGACATTGAAAATATTGGTGTAAATAGAACACGCGCTGACCTAGTGAAATTTGCAATGTAATGGAAAGCTTATTTAATAATGTGAAGTAATAATAACTGGAGTATATTATTAAGAATTAAAAATTAAGGGTTAACAGTTGAAGCTAGTGTTGTCATCCGTCAACTGGGTACTCTCTTTATTATTGTACTTAAAGAACTAATAAAGTAATTATGAGTATCCAGTGAGTTAATCAACCACATGCAGGGGGTAAACTACTTCTAGAGTTCCACTATATGGAACTCTTGATGGAAGCAATCTAATAAACATTATATGATTATCCAAAATTATTATATGGCGATCCTAGACCTAATCTTCACCGTAAAGAAACGGAAGCTTGAGTACTTCGGACATGTCATGAGAAATACTAAGTACCGGCTGCTACAGTTAATAGTCCAAGGAAGAATCGACAGTAGGAGGGGACCGGGAAGAAGACGACACTCATGGATGCATAACTTGCGACAATGGTTCGGACTAACATCGACCGAACTGTTCAGAGGTGCCGTGAACAAAGTCAAAATAGCCTTGTTAATAGCCAACGTCCGAAACGGATAGGGCAAAGGAAGATGAAGATCCTAGACCAGACGAAAATGGAGCAGATATAAAATGGGATACATATTTTTTTTTAATACGATTAGGTCACTTATTTTTAGTAAGACAATATATGATCTCTATTTTTATATATATTTACCTCAAGATATTCATGTAATTCACAAGGTTTTAATCTATTTATTTAATGATTATTATTAATCTATTTTATTATTATCATTATCTTTGACTATTTCATTACTATTAGTCTATTATTAACAATTTTTAACAAGTAAAACAGGTTTTATCATATTTATATAATTTTATAGATGTATATATGTTTTTGACAATTTTATCATACTGCGTAGGACTATCGAATTTATGTGTTCATTATGAAGTAAAAGAATAACGCAAATGAAAATTCTCATGAATAAATGAGTAGCATAAATATTTGTTGGGAAGATTTCATCAAAGTAATGGATGAAATTACACAAGAAGTAGAACACTTCTGGGAATATTTGAGCGTAAGATACTCCGAAAACTATTTAGAGCTATAAACGATCAAGGTCAGTGGCGCAAAAGATATAATTTCAAATTAACCAACTCTTTAATAAACTAGATGTCGTAACGTTCATTTAATCACAGCGACTTACAATCACAGTACGAATGCCTGATAAAATAATTGCTAAAAAGCTAACGACAGGATCACCTAATCCTAACATGCGACATAGCACATAGACAAATGAAAGGGGAGGATAAACGAATATATTCAGATGGAAAAAACAAACAAGGCGACTACCAAAAGAGCACTTTACAGTATCTTTAATATTACTTAACATATAGCGGCATACGAGATATCATAGGGCAATATAGATAAAAATAGATTTGCCATAAGACAAATTTTAATTTATTGACTTAAAGAAGACCTCTTCTCAATGGTTCATTATCGTCACCTTTAATGAATCGCTGTTTAATTCTAAATAAGTTTTGTTCTTATTAGTTCGGTCATCTCTTTTCTCTGTCCTATGACCATTCTCGATATTTTTAATTTTATGTTCCATTTAAGTTGTGTCATCTGTTTTGAGAAGCTCAGCCCGTATTCCTTTTTTATTTGTCTAACTAAAGTATTCGTTTCATTTTTGACTCGTTTATAGTAGTTGTATGCCTGTTGTGTTTGTTGTGTTCTGTATTGTAAAAAGGCTTTCTTATTTTCTTCACATTTTGTCTTCACTTCCTTTCTAAACAATGAGGTTTTTCTTTTTGATATGTCAGTGTTTGTTACTTTCCTCTCTTTAAGTGATTCTGTTGCGGCGTTAATTATGTTATTTTTGAGTTTTTCCCAGCTTTCATCATCGTTAATATTACCTCGTCATTTGAATTTTTGAATCTGTTTTATCAACACTGTTTTTAAAGTAAAGTTTCTATACTGGCCTTGTATTACTTTTTGAAGTTATACTTCTATACGCGCGGTCGACGTTGGAAATTTGCACAGGAGTGAATCGGTGAAATCATTACATATGTAAGATATGAGTAAGAGGGAGACAGAAGATATATTTTCACTCTATTTGTCTATCGGGAATAAAAATGTTCCTTTTGTATATATATTTAATATTATATATATATATATATATATATATATATATATATATATATATATATATATATATATATATATATATATATATATATATATTTGTATATATATTTAATATTATATATATATATATATATATATATATATATTATCTATATACATATGTAAGATATGAGTAAGAGGGAGACAGAAGATATATTTTCACTCTCTTTGTCTATTGGGAATAAAAATGTTCCTTTTGTATATATATTTAATATTATATATATATATATATATATATATATATATATATATATATATATGTATATATATATATATTATATATATATAATATATATATATATATATATATATATATATATGTATATATATATATATATATATATATATATATATATATAATATTATATATACATATATATATATATATATATATATATATATATATATATATATATATATTTTTTTTATAGCCCTTTTTCTATCCGAATTGTCGAATAAAGGCCTCTCCCATTTCTCGCCATTCATCCCTGTTGTGTGCTAGGCGTTTCCACTTTGGGCCTGCGACTCTTTTGATATCGTCGCTCCAGCGCATTTGAGGTCTTCCTCTTGGTCTCTTCGCATCGTACGGTCGCCAGTTTCCGACTTCTTTGTTTCATCTACCATCTTCGAGACGTTCGTGGTGTCCAGCCCATTTCCATTTTAATTTAGCTGCTTGTTTCGCGGCGTCCTTTATTTTTGTTCTGTTCCGGATTGCTTCGTTCGTTTGCCGATCTATTAGTGAGATACCAAGCATCTGTCGTTCCATGGCTCGCTGAGTTTTTCGAATCTTGTCCATGTTCTTTTTTGTGAATGTCATATATATATATATATATATATATATATATATATATATATATTGATATTATTATTTATGTGATATGTTTTGTATTATTTATTAAATGTTCATAATTATTTTAGGCTTTTGCATTTCAAAATAATAATAACAATAAATCATTGTATGACCGAGAACTGTCAATTTTAAAATACGTTAGCGTCATGTCTAATTGGCAAATTTCTTACGTGGTTGGCTTATACGCTTTTATATACATGTACAATTACCACATGGTCTTTTGCTGTGCTAAGTTTGAGTTAATTTGTAAACTGTATTTAGTTTCAATTAATTGTGTATACAATATATAATGTCCATTGTCGTAAGCTTCTTTACATATTTAATATCATTGACTGCTACATGTTTTTTTTGAGGTAACACACTTATAATAACTTTTCTATGGATGTTTGGTTTTTCATATTGTTCTTTTTAGATGAATTGATGATGCTTTCTGATTGGAAAACGAAACGTCTTCAATGATGAAGTAGCCACCTTCTTTGTCTTTTTTCTCTCCAACTTTTGACCGACAAACTCACCACTCTTCGAGTGATTCTTAATTTATATATATACATACATATATGTATATATATATATATATATATATATATATTTATACATATATATATATATATATATATATATATATATATACATAACAGAATATATAAAAAATGTAAAGAGCAAGTGTCATGGACACAATTTTAATTTCGTGATAGCTTAGGTATCCGAGAAGCTCTATTCGCTATATTATTGCTTATCCAGAGATGTCTACTGTGATGTACATATTTGTTTTATCGACTATAAAAAGGCATTTGATAGAGTAAAACATGACAGGCTCATATCTATTTTGAATGAAGCGGGCTTGGATGATAGATGCTTGCGAATTATGTATAATTTATATTACAACGAAACTGCCAACATTAAAGTAGATGACCAGTTGTCAGAGATAATCTCCATAAATAGAGCACTGCGACAAGGATGCATTCTGTCTCCAGTGCTATTTAACATGTACTTAAAGCGTATTTTCGAGCAAGCACTGGCACAACTAGAGGCAGGATTCTTAGTTAACGGAGTGCGTCTAAACAACATAAGATATGCTGACGACGCAGTAGTTTTTGCAGATTGCCTAGATGGTTTACAAACAGTAATGTCGCTTGGCCCTGTTATGAGAAATAAACACAGATATGGCTTATTGTAACTTATTTTTTAGGGCAAGGTTTTTGGAAAGAGAGGACCACGGAGAAGAAGAATATCTTGGCTTCAAAACCTAAGGAAGTAGTTTAATACGTCTACAACCGGACTATTCCGAATAGCTGCAAGTTTAGGATAGCTACGCTGATCGCCAACATCCGGAACGGTTAGGTACCGTAAGAAGAAGATATATATATATATATATATATATATATATATATATATATATATACGCACCAGTGGATAGCTCCTCCTTATATAGGAAATTTACATATAATAGGTCCTCCACTGTGGTAGGTCCTCCGTATACGGAGGACTTATCGCAATCATTATAAAAGAAGTCTAAACGTCATTCTAAACCATTGAGCAAAATTTCAGATGGATGAGTTATTGCATGTTTTTGTACGTTTGAATACTTTAGTTCAATATTATCGCCACATTACTTGTTGTGTCGCCAGCGTCGGCGTATATTTCGTTACGTATATTCAAATTATAGTTTACCGACCTTAGTTCTTCCTATTTTTATATTACGGTGGTTTAGTCCTCCTCTGGAATAATGATTCGAAAACTACTTAATAGTCTTCCAATCTTTCTTTAATATTTAAAGTAATATAATATATATATTTTAACAAAAAATCTGAATCAAAGTAGACAGGTTTTTGTTCACAATAAAAGTGATGGTGAAAACGAAAAATGAATTCAAATGTAATATATTTGTTATATTGTAAACGAATCTGATTATTTAAGGGCTATATATATATTATTGATAATCATTTGTAAATTTTTAACAAGGGCTAACGAAAAAAAACATGTATATATGTTCGTTATAAATATTTAATTTTAATCATTATTTATATTTAAAAACAAATAATAAAAATCTGAACAAAACTGAATATATAAACACAAATAAAAATACTTAACGAAAACTCAGAATATATTGCAAAAACTGAATTTCGAAAAAAACTTGGACATTTAACACTTTTTATATTCATTTTGAACGAAGACCTTTATTTTGAGCCAATTTTTATTTTTTAATATATCAGGATTTTTTAAAATCAGATCTTCACATTCCGATTTTTTGGGGGGCCTCTTTTGTTTAATGTGGGTTTTAAAATACATTTTGACTACTTTCTTCTGATTTTCTGTCCACGGAACTAAAACCCTTTTTTTATTTTTTGCCTTCATATCCAATATTCCCTTTTTTTTCATTATTACAACTTTCTGAACCTTTTGATTCAATAACATCATTGGTTTCATTTTTTTGTTCCCCAAATACCTCGTTATTATGTCCATCATCATCTTCCATAATGTCTTCTTCCAAATTTATCTCTATTTCTTCTAAACTTTTTCCCTTGAATTGACCTGCTTTACCTTTCTCCATTAACAGGAGCAACTTAGAGATCTTTACAGTTTGATAAATGTCATCGGGGAGTCTATATGAAGATCGATGAATTCCTAATGTGTGCCCCATAAATGAAGCCAGTTGCTCTATGTCATTTTCCGACATGGTAAACAACTGGGTTAGCGTTGCTAGATGTTTTCTCAGCCTTGTACATGTAAGAGCACTAGGATTTTTAGCTCCGCATAATTTAGCATATTTTGACATTACTTCATACCCTCGAATTGGTTTATCAAATTTTGGATTAACAAAAAGGTAAATACTAGGTGTTTTTAAAAGTAAATCTCTACATTTTGTAATCATTTCTAAGTGTTCTTGTACATCCTTACTTACTAGGACGGGTACACCACGTCCCCTTTTACCTTTTATTACTATTCTTCTAAAACTTTTCATTAAAATTCTTTCGGTTTCTGAAATTGCTTCAGAAAATTCTTCATAACATTGATTATCTTTAGCGTTAATGTAACTCTGTATGGTCATTCTTTCTAATTCACCAGGACGCCTTCTATTTAATAAGATAAGACGGCAATATATAGTTTCTAACAGAAACACGTAAGAATTAATATCATTATTATTTTTCTGTAATTTATCACAAGATTCATTTGCCCTTCGCAGTTCGCACGAGATAGTTTTTCAATAGCTTAAGGTCACTTGCTAGTGGTATTAACGTCACTTTGTTCCATTTTTTCATGTCTAAATCATTTGCAGCTTGACTGGAAATATCATATTTCCAATTTCCTTCTATTATTTGTATTAAAGATTTTAAGTCAGCTTTAGCGCTGGCACTTCTAACTGTAAACTCAGACTTTTTCGCATTAAGCATAAGTGCTATATCACAACACTGTTTTAATGTAAGTTTTGCTCTCGTTATCATATTTTGAAACTATTTTAGTAGCAAAAACTAAAGAATCGTAATATTCTGGTTTCAACGAGTCAAAAAGCGTTTTGATTGAGGAACTATTTTTTCTTAGTTCGATAACAATTTTAGCTAATTCCCTCATTTTTCTTGACGCTACTGGTATAAAGTGTTGTTCTCTATGGATCTTCAAATATCTTGAGCCAAACGCACAAATGAGCGGATCTTTTTTAGCCACGAGTGATACATTGTCTGCTCGCATTCGAGGAAAAACAGTTTCTTTTAAATAAGTGTCCAATTTAAGGTGCCTTAATAAGAAATTTTGTGCTTGTGATTGGGAATTTCTGGTTATTGAATCAGGATTACATATTTTTCTGTGGCGCCATAAGTTTTTTGCCGAATACATGCCGAAGCAGTGGTCACACGGTAGGTAGTTTGTATCTGCAGATCCTTTCCTAACTGGTTTTAAATTTGCAGAACCTAACAAATAGTTTCCCTTTTTTCTCAAAGCAAATAACAATTGCTTTCTCGTTTTACTTCTTGGAGGGTAAACCAAAATTTTTTGAACTTCTAATTCGCTTTGATGATTTCGTAGTATATGTCTAGGAAAATTTAATACAACTGATTCACAAAAGTAACAAACAACAGATTTTTTTAAAGACTTCGTATTTATATTGCAAGTTTCTTCCACATGTTGATGGATATTTAGGCTGACAGAAGACGAAGGTGAATTAGATTGTTCCTAAAAAGTATGTGCTTTGAATTATATTGCTAAAATATTTGAAATAAACTTACCTCAATATTTAACTCATCTTTGTTAACTTGTTTTGGACAAAAGTGGGAAGAAAAATTATTTATTTCTGGAGAACCTGAAGACTTTTCCTAAAAACCCAATTAAATAAATATTATATTTTTTCTGTTATCCATTTCAATATTACAGAGTACACAACACATTTTATTCTTTTAAAAGTTTTATTGCACTTACTGAAGAATCATCGAAGGGAACATAATTGGAATCTAACATTTCATCAGAAGCTGGTGATGGAGTTTCTAAGTCTGGAGAATCTGTGTTATCTTTATCACTTTCTTCAGGTGTGAAGATACTGTCAGGTGAACCATAAAATTGAGGGGAACTTAAGGATATTTCCTAAAATTATTTTTCATAGTAAAAAGTGACTGAAGTAGGGAAATACAGTAGGCGGTAAAATAAACAGTACTGAAATGAATATTGAAATGTATATGAATATCTATATATTTAGTATACATGATATAGCCTTACCAACATTATTCACGACGACGTTTTCGATAAAATAGATGTTAAAGATGCCCTCTGGCACTAAAAAAATCTAATTGGAGTTTGTTATTCCGGAATGTCAGACATTGTATCGGTCTGCCTCCTTCAGCATTCCCCACATGTACTATCATGTGGTGTTAGTTATGTTAGGCCTGATAATTGCGATGGGTATGGAAAATCACTGAACAGTATTCGAAGAGACTTACTGACCGTGTGACAGATTGCCCGTCCTGCTAAAACTATTGTCGATTTTAAGCTTTTTGGACCGATTTCGCGACCTTTTCCGTATGATCGAAAATAGTACTCCACGATAAAAAAATTTTCTGCAAAACTAAGAACCATCCTGAAGCACCTAAAATTATCATGACATAGACATAAGTTATAACGTCGTTTAGAAACCACTTAATACGTTTCGGCGCATGACACATACAAATATGAGGCATACGCATTTTAGTACTGTTTATTTTGCCGCATACCGTTCATATTTGAGAATAAAATGCTCTTAAATGTTAAACTTACGGAAGAAATGTCAGATGCATTAGAATTTTCAATCGGTAATATTTCATTAGCGGTTTTTTTACCAACTTTATACTGATCTTCATCTTTGTTATGTTGTTCTTGTAGTGTAAAATTACAAGGGAGTATATTTTCTTTAGATCCACTATAAAATCGAGAGCTTTTGATCTACAAAATATTTTTTTTATTTAAGTATAAGCAATGTTTTTTTAAAAATCTAACTGGAACTTACCGAAAGAATTTCAGTTGAATTTACTTTCTCGCTTACTGATTGGTTAATTTTTACGGGACTTAACGCTCTGTTACAAAAACGAATTGGTTTCATCCTAAAAATATACTGGTGATAAAATATCTAAGTATTGTTTAACTGAGTGGGCAAAAATTTGAACCCTACTTTTTTTAGACTCTTATACTTTTATACAAAATTGTTATGCTCGTATTGATGTTTTGGGGTCCCGGCCTGCTTGATCTGAAAATAATTTCAAGCACATGTTTACTTTTTAAAATTCAAGTTGTCCGTGACAGTTGAGAAAAAAAAAATTCATTTCGGTCAATAATACGGCAAAATTATATTAATAAAAGTTTTTCAAAATATGAAATTATGTCAAAATACAAAATTTCACAAAAATCGGATCAATTTCACTAAATCAGATACACTTGGTATTATAAAAAAACTATCCAACGGATTTTTTGCCGTAATCTATGCAACATTTAAATAAACAAAAAAATGATATGGTTGACAGAATAGAAGGCATAAAATTATCACCGATAAAATGAAACTTGCTAAGCAGGCAATTTTACGTGTAAATGAATCATTTTCTTGAATTTACAACTCTATTCTGACCTGAATCGAATTTTGTTATCTAAATTGGCATCTTAATATTATTTTTATCTTGAAAAAAAAAGTATATCTACTAAAATAAATAAATTATTTTCAAACTCTTTCAAACTAAAAGTGAAACTGGAACAAACCATGAAGTGGAAATATCCAGGAGTGGCTAGTATACCTGTTGAATACAAAGCACGTGGTGTTCGTGTGTATTAAGGTATAAAAAAAATTGCTTATTACAAGCTTAAATTTTTTATTTTAAGAAGATCTTTTCGGAATTAAATCATTCCATCATCAGTTAACTAAAAGAGAGAGTAAAAATACCAATATTAAAAAACACAAGTTAAAATTTAAATATATAGAAATAACACGTTGGTTTTTTACTACTTACATAAAAAGTTGTTAAAAAACATTGTATGGCCACTTAAAAAAAAACTTTCGAAGGACATCCGTATTAAAATATAATCCTCATGGTTTTATCAAGGTAAATGCAATAGACTTATTGATTATTAAAAACTGAAGATGGGGGCATCTTACATGACCCCCTGTAGCTGGTGAAGTTTTTTCGACTTACATTACCTCTGATCTGTTCTGGAGTCTTGGGCTAACTGATATAAAGATGGTATGAAAAATCAGTTAGTACCCATCAATGTCAAGTGGAATGATGTAGTAGGAGCAAAAGTCATTGTGCTTAAGTTTGTGAATAGGCAGTTTTTAGTGAAGTATTGTGTTTTGTGTGTAGTAAATTCAATAGCAATTTTTGGTATTTTAAAGAGGTGGTAGAATGTAAAACAATGAATGACTGTGATGTGAAATAAATTTGGTATACCAGGGTAAGGCAAAATTTAAGTTAGGTAGTTGAAATTAATAAATCATTTGGAAGCGGTAAAGAAAATGTTATTACCTAATTGTTTCCTTGTATGAAGTAGATATGGTTAAAAGTTGGTTTGAAATTTGTGGAAGATGAATCGAGGAAAAAGAAATAAAAGAAAGAGAAAGAGAAGGAAGTAGGAGATGAATGTAAAGATGTAAGCTGGGGATACTGAAACTGATTGTGATAAGAGATTGATAGATGTAGTGTGAGTATTTATAAGAAAATCTGTGTGATTAGTCAGATGGTAGTTATTGGAGAGGATGGGAAATGGGATATTGGAAAAGTGATGTTAGTGTATTAATGGTGACAAGAATAGAGTTAAGTATGGCGGATTAAATAAGGTGGTATTAAGATATGGGAAATTAGAAAGAAATGTAGAAGTAAGTAAAAATGGATGTGTAGTTAACAGAAAGAAAGTTAGATCAGGAAAATAATTGTCGATGAAGTGGAACAAAGTCTCTATTGATGCTGGTGTGACGATTAACACAATTGGGACTGGTTTTCTTTTCCTTGACTATTTCCAAATCCTCAAAAAGGTCAAGTTTGAGATAATCTCTACCTGGGATGTTATGAAGAAGAGAAATATCATCTGGTACCTTGATTGTGTGATTGTGATATTTATAAATATCACAATCACACAATCAAGGTACCAGATGATATTTCTCTTCTTCATAACATCCCAGGTAGAGATTATCTCAAACTTGACCTTTTTGAGGATTTGGAAATAGTCAAGGAAAAGAAAACCAGTCCCAATTGTGTTAATCGTCACACCAGCATCAATAGAGACTTTGTTCCACTTCATCGACAATTATTTTCCTGATCTAACTTTCTTTCTGTTAACTACACATCCATTTTTACTTACTTCTACATTTCTTTCTAATTTCCCATATCTTAATACCACCTTATTTAATCCGCCATACTTAACTCTATTCTTGTCACCATTAATACACTAACATCACTTTTCCAATATCCCATTTCCCATCCTCTCCAATAACTACCATCTGACTAATCACACAGATTTTCTTATAAATACTCACACTACATCTATCAATCTCTTATCACAATCAGTTTCAGTATCCCCAGCTTACATCTTTACATTCATCTCCTACTTCCTTCTCTTTCTCTTTCTTTTATTTCTTTTTCCTCGATTCATCTTCCACAAATTTCAAACCAACTTTTATCCATATCTACTTCATACAAGGAAACAATTAGGTAATAACATTTTCTTTACCGCTTCCAAATGATTTATTAATTTCAACTACCTAACTTAAATTTTGCCTTACCCTGGTATACCAAATTTATTTCACATCACAGTCATTCATTGTTTTACATTCTACCACCTCTTTAAAATACCAAAAATTGCTATTGAATTTACTACACACAAAACACAATACTTCACTAAAAACTGCCTATTCACAAACTTAAGCACAATGACTTTTGCTCCTACTACATCATTCCACTTGACATTGATGGGTACTAACTGATTTTTCATACCATCTTTATATCAGTTAGCCCAAGACTCCAGAACAGATCAGAGGTAATGTAAGTCGAAAAAACTTCACCAGCTACAGGGGGTCATGTAAGATGCCCCCATCTTCAGTTTTTAATAATCAATAAGTCTATTGCATTTACCTTGATAAAACCATGAGGATTATATTTTAATACGGATGTCCTTCGAAAGTTTTTTTTTTTTTTTTAAGTGGCCATACAATGTTTTTTAACAACTTTTTATGTAAGTAGTAAAAAACCAACGTGTTATTTCTATATATTTAAATTTTAACTTGTGTTTTTTAATATTGGTATTTTTACTCTCTCTTTTAGTTAACTGATGATGGAATGATTTAATTCCGAAAAGATCTTCTTAAAATAAAAAATTTAAGCTTGTAATAAGCAATTTTTTTTATACCTTAATACACACGAACACCACGTGCTTTCTTTCAAACTAGTTTAACAAACAGTTTGAATTTTCAAAGCCTTAACCATTGACCAGTTTGACTTGACTTGAATTATTTGCCAAAGTTTGACAGAGTACGCCATGATAAGCTAAGCGATATTCTTGAAAGAGAGGACATAGATAATAAAGATCTGCGAATAATTCTCAATATAAATATATTGGAATCAGGAAAATATCATAAAAATAGAAAATAAGACATCACAGGCAATAGAAATACGTAGAGGAGTATGACAGGGAGGCATCTTGTCACCGCTGCTATGTAATGTTTATAGTGAAAGCATCTGCCAGAAACCCCTTTTGCAAGCAAACGAATGAATCGTAATCAGTGGAGAGGTTATAAATAATATTGAATACGCGGATGACACTGTATTAGTTGCAAGAACAGTAGAAGAATTACAACGATTACTTACAAACATAAATATTGCTTGCAACAATTAGGGCATAAATATCAATATAAAAAAAACAAGTATATGGTCTTCAGTGAAAACATGACACAACCAGCATATATTAGTATAAACAGCATTCAAATTGAAAAAGTATCAAGTTACAAATACTTGGGAACTTATTAAGAAGGGAAGGAAAAGACCCAGAAATTTTTACCAACGATAAAATGAAGAAAAGAATATTTGGGTCACCTAATGAAAGGACATAAATACGCATTACTTCAAAATATAATTCAAGGAAAAATAAAAGGAAAACGGAATCTGGACCGTAAAAGAATGGTTGCGGAATTTGAAAGAGTTTTTTGGCTGCACCACTAATGAACTCTTTAGGTCAGCTGTAAACAAGGTCAGGATAGCCTTGATGATTTCCAATCTCCGATAGGAGTGACACAGGAAGAAGAATTATTTGTCAGAAGGATTGACTTGAGTTTGACTGGAAATTAAGTCAAACTCAAGTCAATTTCAAACATTCAAGTCAAACTTGTGCAACTCTAACCAGCCGAGACGCCAAAATATCAAAACGAGATTCAAAAATGTTTGATCCATTACATGTATAGTTAAATCAATCCCTTGATACACTGTATAATATGTGTTTATAAATGTAGTTCAGATATATTTGTAAAGTGTACAAAAATATCTGATGTGTAATGTGGAGAAGACAAAAAATATATTATTTTGCATAATTATCTAGTAGTTTTGTTCAATCCAACTACCTATTAAATTGAAACAATATTAAATTGTATTTATTACCCGTTCTGTAACAAAGTAAAAATTATATAAGTACATACCTAGAGTTTCCAGTGCACTACACGTGTAATATGAATAAAGAATATTTTATCACTGCAAAACAAAACGTTAGAAATCGTTAGGCTTACAGATTTTTTCGCGCCAAATATACTCTAATATATTATTTGGTTTACGTATCCACCGTCGTTTAGTCTCTGATTTATATTTGGAGGAGTAAACCACTGTAATGTAGTTTTGACGTATATTTTGAATAACAGAAAGATTTATTTTGTTAATTTAATATACATTGGAGGAGGTATGTATAGTAATTTTAGATGGAAGACCAATTGATTTTAATTTGGTAATTGTATAAAAAATTATAATGTTTTTATTTTCGATACATTATAAGAATTGTAAAAAAATTAATATACACGAATAATATTTTAAAGATATTCACTCCTTCTAGAAGACGACTTATAACCGCATTTTGAAAAGAGGAGCTATAGTCGGGTCGTGTAAATATATATATATATATATATATATATATATATATATATATATATATATATATATTGTTATAAAATTAAAGCTCCTAAACAGTTTTTTTTTTATGAATAGTGTGAACATAAAACAAAATGACAATATTGAATATACCACATATATATTTAACTCAAACAATTGTATTATTGTTGTTAATTTAATAGTTGAAACTAGATTCAACAATAAGAAAGAAACTAAAAGCAAAAATAAGCAGAATTCACAGACATGTAACAAACCAATAACGACTATATTGTATCACCAGATTTAATTAATGTTTTCAAAATAATTTTATTATTATTATAATTAAAACCAGTTGGTTTATTATAAACAAATTTAGCATAATAGAAATAAGATTCTTTTGATACGTGAGTTATTATAGCCACTGAGTTATAGTTGGTTGATAAACACTTTTCAATTATAAAAAAAAAGTATATATAAAAAAAAAAAAAATTTAAACCAAAAAGAATTGTTGATCATGAAATTGATTATGATTTAAACTTAAGTTATTGTTCGTTATATATATTATATTATTTATGTAAGAGAGACTTACAGAATAAGCCAATATAGCCACAACATAAAGATACAAAAAAAAGCAAATATCAAACCACTTCGGATCGAGTGGAAATAAAAACCATAAATTTGTATTCATTAATTAATTTCATTTTTTTATTATAATCCAAATTCTAATATATACAAGTCAATAGAATCTTCAACAGTCCTAAAACAGATAAAATATTTAAGTCATTTATTCACAAAGTAAGAAGTTTCAATTTGTTAGTAAACATACAGTTAACATGGATAGAGCTCGGAAAATAAAACGTGTTAGTAGATGAAATAGGATATAGCTCATAAATAAGATTTCAGAATGATATAATCTTTAATGGACAGGTAATCTGAAGACAATTCTCAGTGATTCAATATCAAAAGTGCTTTCAGATAGCTTTAAAATTAAATAAAAGCAAAATAAAAGCAACTAATTCATGTTAAAATTGGTGTATGTCAAATTTGTTAGTAAAAATTTTAATATTTAAATTATCATTTGTTGTAGAAATTATATGTCAAAAGAAAGCTTAAATTCTCTAGTATTTGTTTCAATTCATTTCAAAAGTCAATATAGTTCTCAAGATTTAACAATTTATTAAAATTTAAAATATTTTTATTTTAATCATAAATGTCAAAAATATACAAAAATCCTGTCAGATCTTTAAAAACATTGTCAAAATGCTTGGAGATCTGGTAAGCAATGAAAAATAAAAGAAAGAAAATCAATAGTTACGAGAGAGTCCAGAAAATTTTTGATTTTTCAGCAAGCACAATTTTTCAAAAGTATTTTAAAACCTTAAAAAAGTCCTGAATTATAACAAAGTATATTCAAATTACCTTGCCGATAAGAAACCATCGTTTCTGATTAAATTTTAGCAAAGCCTGCAGATTAACAGTATAGTTTCCGATAAGGGAATTGTTAGCAGTCATCATAAAGAGGTCAACAGCTACCAGAAAGGTGAGTTTTTCCACTCATTTGAATTCTCGCTGAATAAAGAGACCGTTTGGTGTTTATTTTTGACTGAAGATCATTTAAAATTCATTTTGGGTACTTATAAATATTTCTCAACCATTGGAGAGATAATTCTGATAGTTTTGCGGCCCTAATCCATTAGAAGACGTCACTGAAAGATGCAATCTTTGTTATTGAAGATTTCCATAAAATTTTAGAGAAGGGATTATCTGAAAGACGAAAGTGAACTTTAATAAAGTTAAACGCAAGTTTTGAAATTTCTTTAGAAATAACCTTACCTTTTTAAACAGCCTATATCATTCTAAATCATCTTTGTGTTAAAAAAAAAAAATTAATTTGTAGTCAAGTTCACAAAAATTTTATTATCGCTTTTGTAATATTAACCAAATATAATTCGCCGTTTCTTTTGCTTACTAAAATCATTAAACAAAACAGTTAATCGATATTAAACTAAAAATTGAAGGATTATAAACCTTTGTTTTCGCTCTAAAAAGATAGTAAGTGAGGTTATAAATACTTTGACAAACAAACACGTATTAGATCAAGTATTTCTTGTTGCAACTTCACAAAACACTAATTTCATATACTTACTTCAATATTGTATTACGTCATAAATCCAAATCCATTCATATTAGTATTAAACGGTTAAGTATTGGCTTATTTATTGGAAGAATCTTAACTAATTTTTTTTATATATTATACAAGATATCGTTGTGTAATATTTAATTGATCACTTGTGAATAATTGCACAGTACATTAAAAATAAAACTTCTTGTGTGGTGATTTTTGCTTTATATAATTTTGTATTTCTTTATCAAGCACTACAGGTCACAGAACTCGCTTGAGTTAAGAGTCTGCATGTTCTAAGAAAAATAAGTAAAAATTCAAATTCAAAATACAGCACGTTTCTTTCTATACTTTAGATAAACAAACGAAATTTTCTTTTATCAATAATAGAAAAGATTCACTTTGCATAAAAAAAAAGCAGTATCCTGTGAGATTTAGAGAATACAAGGTGAGTAGAATAAATGTTTGTCAATTTTTTTATATTTTCAGGCGTTCAATAAATTTTATTAAAAGCATTTCTAAATTTATCAATATTACAAATTAATCAACTTAAAAAAAAATATTTTTATCTTCATAAAGCTAGCCGGTAAATAAGAGCAACTTGTAGTTTTCTTACATCGCATTCACATATCATAAAAATATATATATATATATATATATATATATATATATATATATATATATGTATACATATATATTAATTATATAATATATTATATATATATTATATATTTTTTAATTTTTAATCGTATTATTTAGTTTATATAATACTTAAATTTACTATAAAATTATATATATTTATATTTAATAAAATTTAATATTTCGTTTGAATTTAATATGTCTTTCAGTAGTAAACAACGTATGCTTTAATAATACGTCAACAGGTGGTATTTTAATTATCATTACAGCCCACTGAAATATTTGTGAAAAAGCAATTTACTGTGCTTTATTGGACATGATTCAATATTTGGTATTGGTACAAGAATATAAGGATATAATCCAGAAATTAGAAAATAGTTAAGGCCTACGTTAGGTTCAACTTGTTTAGATCCAGTGGAAGTTGACGAATGGTTTGTTTATGATTTCATTTCCTATAAACCTAAAATCGCAACACTTAATAATATATACCTACAGGGTGGTCCTTAAGTAAATGTACAAAAATAAACAGAGTACCTGGTAATTCCGATTAAAAAAATTTAGACATTCTTTACCAACAAATGTTGTATATTGGAATCTCTAGATCATTTACTCTCTTTTTAAAATCTTTATATTCTAACAGAATAACTTTTTAAAAAATTTTTAATGAGGAATTTTCATACCCCCGACTAACCAATATTGGATTACCACAGGGGAGTATTTTAAGCCCGATGTTATATATCCTGTACAACACAGATCTTGAAGTTAGTATACCCAACCATACAAAACTTCTTCAATATGCTGATGATGATTAAGTACACGTGAGGATAATTTGAAAGTCACATTAGAAATCGCAAATCAGTACTATGAAGAAATAGGATTATAAATTTCTGACGCAAAAACTGGTGTGTTACTTTTCACAAAAACATAGAGTTCCACAAGGCAATCCTAATATGGGAAAATTTAATTTCACTATAAAAAACTGTATTAAGTAGCTTGGTACCTATCTAGGCACGAAATTGTTATGGAAAGATCATATTCATCAAATTGTTAAAAATAAGAAAACTCAATAAACATTTTAAGAGCTTTCTGTGAAACAAATTGGGGAGCAGACCCACATATTACTTTGATGTTTTACCGTAACATAATCAGGCCGATTTTCGACTATAACTGTCATTTATTTGGATCAGCGGCCAATACACATCTAAACAAACTTGAAGTTCAAAAAAATAAACGCCTGAGATTATGCCTAGGTTATTTAAAATCCACTCCAATCCAAATAATGGAAAATGAAGCGGTGGAACCTCCATTGCATTTACTCTGCCAATTCATGCCAAATATAAGGATATTCTCTACAAAAGTCAAATTCCGCCCTACTATGGTGAAATGGCAAAAACACTATTTTCTAGAAAGGTTAGGATATGTTACTTAAACTCACATTCACTCCCAAATATGTTTGATATAATAATTAAAGGAAAATGGACAAATTATCAGTACATTTTTACTGATAGTTCATATCGATACTCCAAACCGAGCGGACGTTAGGTGGTTCTCCGTTATCAACGTGCGACCGGTTTTATCGAATTGAACAGATAAGTAAATGTTAAGTGATTAAAAAGCAATCAATTAGTAATAGACTTAAAAACAATAAACTCATCAAATTAAATTTAAAAACAATTCAGTAATTTATTTATAATGTTTCCAACGGGAAATGGACCAGGATTCGACAACTACATAGTTAGCCAACAAATGCAAAATGTAAACAGCCAGCCATTACCAATCCAGTATCCATCAAACCAAATGAATTGTTACCCACAAATGCAGATTCCAAACAACACACAGGGTCAATCACAAATCAACAATATACAGGGTTATCCACAAATCTCATCACAAACACCAGGTATGTACAATATGCAAATAAATCAACCAACCACCAATTCTTCGACGAATATGATATTTCCGCCCAATCAAGAACAATATATAAATCAACAAAACGCGCCACACAACAGCAATATAAATAACAGAAATAGCCAGCAATACTACAGAATGTCATCAACAAGCGATGACGAACCAGAAAGTGCAAATGTGTCAACAAAAAACTCATGGCAAGTAGTTAAAACTACAAAACGCAGAAAAATCAGATCAAATGTAGAAACAGACAAAGAAGATGATACCATTACACTATCGAACAAATATAATACACTAACGGATACCCAAGAAAATGAAACCAATCAAAATGAAACAGCGCCAAGAAAACCTAAACCACCACCAATATTTGTTTACGGTGTAAGCGACTTCCCAGAAATAAGAAAAAAATTTACAGAAATAGCTGAAGCTGAACAATACGAAACCAGGACTATGGCAAATAATACAGTCAAAATAATTTGTAGCGATCCAGAAATATACAGAAAATTATCAAGATATATGAGAGAGAACAACATTATTCATCACACATATCAACCAAAGGAAGAAAGGGCCTAGAGAGTCGTAATTAAATACCTTCACTATTCACATGCAACAGAAGATATCAAAGAAGAACTGACAAAACTGGGTCACAAGGTAAGAAACATCATTAATGTTAAACATAGAATTACAAAAGAGCCGGTAAATATGTTCTTTGTTGACCTTGAACCATCAGACAATAACCAAGATATTTATAAAATTCAGAAATTACAACACTGCAATATACAAATTGAACCACCCATAAAAAACAAAAATTTCATCCAATGTATGAGATGTCAATTATATGACCATTCAAAAACATATTGCAATAGACCATATGTCTGTGTGAAATGTGGAGGGCAGCACAGTACAAACAGCTGTAAAAAGAACAAGAACACACCAGCTACGTGTGCTTTATGTGGAGGAGATCACCCAGCTAACTATAAAGGATGCGAATATTATCGTAATTTAAATAGAAATAAAAATATAGCACAAACTACATAAAATCATCACCAAAATATGTCGCAAGCACGTAACAGAAACTTTATACCCAATACAGTAAGACCAAATGTAAGCTATGCTAATGCAGCGAGTAATAGACAACCTCTTGCTGCTCCTTCAGATAACCAAGATTCAAACACTATTCTTATGAAGTTTTTAGAAGAATTCAAAGCCATGTTTAATCAAATCTTGCAACAAAACAGCATGGTAATAAACATGCTAAGTAAACTCGTATGCAAATAAAATTCTTTTTACGAATAGCTGAATGGAATGCCAATGGCCTGCTGAATCATAAGGACGAGGTGATAATATTTCTACAACAAAATTTTATAAATATATTATTAATAAGTGAGACACATTTTACAGACAAATCGTATTTTAAAATACCTCATTATCTAACGTACCATACTAACCACCCAGACAAGACAGCCCATGGAGGTACAGCAATCTTGATCAAACAATCAATTAAACATTTCATGATGGAAAGTTATATAACAGACTGTATCCAAGCTACAGTAATTAAAGTGTGCTCATTACCTTACGAAATAACAATAGCAGCAGTATATTGCCCTCCAAAGCACAATATTAAAAAAAACGATCGGATCCTTCTTCAATACTCTAGGTCCAAAATTTATCGCAGCTGGTGACTTTAACACACACTTACTGGGGTTCAAGATTAATAACAACAAAGGGGAGAGAGCTCTATAGCTTAATGCAAGAAAATAAATACTCATATTTATCAACAGGAACACCAACGTACTGGCCAACGGACCCCAAAAAAGACCAGACCTCTTAGATTTTTGCATCATAAAAAAAATATCTAACACCTTTATGGACATAGTTCCAAGTTATGAGCTATCTTCAGATCATTCACCAATTATTGCAACAATTAGCACATGCGTTATTAACAAACAACCTACTCCAAAACTGCATGGACCTAGAACAGATTGGAACCTTTACCGAAAAATACTGGATGAAAACATTAAACTAAATGTAACACTAAAAAGCCCTTCAGAAATAGAAGCAGCTACAAACAACCTTATAACTTTATTGCAAAACGCTGCAAAAGAAGCGACACCGAACGATGCAGATAAAAATAAAATCGAGAAAAGAATAAATATTTCATTAGAAATTAAAAAGCTCATTGCTGAAAAAAGAAGAGCAAGAGCCAAATGGCAACAAAGTCGGAACCCAGCGGATAAAACGTTTTACAATCGCTTAACCAATAAATTAAAAACACAACTAAAAATAGCAAGAGAAGAGTCAGTCAAAAAATATGTAACACAACTTAATAGATACGACCATTCAATATGGAAACCAATCAAATCATCCTTAAAACCTCAAGCAATATCCCCACCAGTAAGAAAAACTACAGACACACAGAACCAATGGGCAAGAAGCGATAAAGAAAAATCAGAATTATTTGCTGAACATTTAGCAACAGTATTCCAACCACACAACAATGAAGAAGATCAAGAAATTAATAAAAATTTAAACTCAGAACAACCATCAGTAAATCCAATAAAATTAACAACACCCAAAGAACTTAAAGAAGAAAACTTAAGACTGAATATCAAAAAGTCACCAGAAATTGACCTAATAACACCAAAAATGCTAAAAAAATTACCAAAAAAGGGTATAGTAATTCTTACATATATATTTAACGCAATATTAAGATGTAATTATTGGCCTAACAATCTAAAAATTGCAGAAATACTATTATTCCCAAAACGAGGAAAGGCTCCAAGTGAAGTCTCATCCTATCGACCTATCAGTCTATTATCAACAATCTCCAAATTACTAGAAAAACTTTTAATAAAAAGAATAGATCCAGACTTTACAGTCGCAGATTGGATACCAAATAATCAGTTTGGATTTCGACGAGAACACTCAACTATCCAGCAATGCCACCGAATAACCCATAAAATCAATTCCGCATTAGAAGAAAAGGAATATTGCCCAATGGTATCACTAGATGTACGTCAAGCTTTTGATAAGGTTTGGCACAAAGGACTTCTTTATAAAATTAAACAAATATTACCACCAATCTTTCGAATACTTACATCATACTTGGAAAACCGACAGTTTAGAACAAAAGTAAATGGAGAAATATCCAAAACGCATCCCATTAAGGCGGGAATTCCACAGGGAAGCGTCCTGGGACCTTTATTATATATATTATATACGTCTGATCTACCAACATCACATAACGTAACAATTGGCACATTTGCAGATAACACAGTAGCACTTACAAGTCACAAACACATTAACATAGCTACACAACAACTCCAAGACTATTTGTATGAGCTTGAAAACTGGCTAAAACAATGGAAAATAAAAATAAATGAAAACAAGTCAACCCACGTAACTTTTACTTTACGATCAGAAACACCACCACCAATATATATCAACAATGAGGAAATACCCAGGACTAAAACAACCAAATACCTAGGGCTACACCTGGACCAAACCCTGTGTTGGAAAGAACACATTACCAAAAAAAAGAAAACAAATACATTTAAGACAAAAAGAAATCAATTGGTTAATTGGAAAAAACTCCAAGCTGTCAATAAATAATAAAATTCTAATTTATAAAACAGTTATCAAACCAATATGGACATATGGCATAGAGCTATGGGGCTATAGTAGTAAATCTAATATTGCTATTATGGAAAGATGCCAATCAAAAATCTTAAGAGCAATTGTTGATGCACCCTGGTACGTAACCAACCAAAGAATCTATGAGGATCTCAATATCTCAACAGTGAAAGAAGTATACCAGCAAAAGAAATTACAATACATTCAAAAAGTGAACACACACTCCAATCCATTAATTTCCGCAATACCTCAACATCGAGTTATCAGAAGACTAAAGCGACGTTGGCCAACAGACCAGTAACATGGACCCGTGATTCTCTCACTGGAGGGGACCACATCACGCCAGAACCAAGGGACAGGACCTAAACTCATCATATTAACTTATAGAATACATTGTTTTATTCTGATTGTTAATTTATTAGTTATAATAAAAAAAAAAAAATTTACTGATGGGTCAAAAGATGCAAATGGAATGGGCTGGGCAATGTTCCATGAAAATAAAAATTACCATCATCAGTATAGCTTATCCAGTGAATGCTCAATATACACAGTAGAAATAATGGCAATAATGTTTGCTCTGCAGTATGTAGTACTGAATCCGACTAACAACTATGTTATATTTACTGAGAGTAAAAGCGTGGTCGACACATTTAACAACATTCAAAGAGTCAAACACATAAACCACATTGAACTGAAAATTCTTTATGAAACTATACAATTAGGATTTAACAATTACATAGATTAAGGGTAATTCGGGAATAAAAGGGAATGAGATCGTTGACGATTTGGCTAATTCAGCATATATGCTTGGAGAAAAAGTAGACAAAAATTTAATTCCAGCGAAAGATAGTGACACCGTTAGTAGACAAAAACTTAAAAATAATTGGCATTTACATTACAGAGAATGTAAGACTGGCGTAAATTTTATCATTGTAACACTAGGATATCCTCAAAAAGATGGTTCTACACAGAATCTAATCGATATTTTATAAAGACCTTTAATCGGTTAAGAGCAAATCACGCTCTTAAGCCATCTTACATGCATGGAATCGGCTTATCAAACACTACACTCAAATTGTACTTGTGGCAAAATAGGCGATCTAACACATATTATGTTAGAATGTGATTTACAAATTATTAATATAAACGAACTTTCTAAGGAATTAATAAATTCTAAGTGTCGTTTTCCAATAAACCTAAGTCTTTTTTAATATTTTCAAATAATATGAAAATTCTTCATTGCATTTACAAACATGTTAACATATGTAAATACAAGTTTTAAATAGTATATAGGCATAATCTGTTAATATGATTTGAAAAAAAAAAAAGAAAAAAACAAAAAAAAGAAATTATACCACAAATTAATAAAAAAAAACATAAAAAAATTAGAATAGAAATAGAACAAAAAAGAAAAAAACAAATACAAAAAAAAACAAAAAAAAAGCTAAAAAAGCACCAAAACAAAAAAAAAGAAAACATAACAAAAAAATACAAGAAGATAATAAAAGAATAAAAAAACGAAATAAAAATATATCAAAACAAAATTTATCTATCCATAAAATATTAGGTATATGTAGTACTAACATTGATAACTGATAACAAGAAAATTTTGACTATGAATCTGCAATCAATAATAATTAAAATTCAGTCGATTTTAGCAATAAACACAAACAAGTCTAGCTAATTGGCTCTGTCAAAGCCATTTTTCAGAAAAAAAAATATATCTATTTGGTGTCGAATATACCTACCTGAAAGATCAAAACGGGCATTTGGGGCTCATATCCAAAATTGCCATTCAATTTTAGTCGCTACATCCTTAGTTTCGAAATTTCCTATGCCCTGATATAAAAAGTAAGCTCTTTTTGTTTCTATGTAACATTAATGTTACTTTTTTAACGGTCCTTTTGTTTTTAACTATATGGTAAATATGGTTGGTTTATTTCCTCATTATTTTTTTCTTTTTTACTCTGTAGAATATTTTTGATAATAATTTTTAGTCATATGTCAAAAAATTTTATCATCGGAAATAAATATGGCTAAGCGATAGCAGTTATATATATCTAATTAGCCTTCTTTGGTCCATCTTTGGACATAGGCCTCCCCAATTAGAGCCCACGTGCTTTTTGATATCATCTGCCCATCTTATTTGGGGCCTTCCTCTGCTTCGTTTATATTCCCACGGTCTTCAACTTATAAGAATTTTGTTCCATCGGTCTTCTTTTTGTCTCATATTGTGTCCGGCAAATCTCCATTTCAATTTTGCAACTTCTTGTCTAACATCCCTCACTTTTGTTTTCTCTCTTATCCACTCGTTTCTACTTTTATCCATTAGTCTTATGTGCAACATTTGTCTTTCCATTGCTCTTTGGGTTTTTATGATTTTGTCCATGTTTGCTTTGTAAATGTCCACGTTTGGGAACCATAAGTTCGAACAGGGAGTACGCATTGATTGTATATTTTGGTCTTAAGATGCTGTGGATATCTTTTGTTTTTAAGAATGTAGCTTAGTTTGCCAAATGCCGCCCATGCCAGTCTAACTCGTCTTTTTATTTCTGCTGTTTGGTTTTATTTGTTAAGTTTTATAGTTTGACCCAGATATATAATATAATCCTGAACTTGTTCTATTTCATCTTGTCCGATCCTCATTGTGATGTCTTCATCTGTATTTGTTATGATTTTGGTCTTGCTGTAATTCATATTAAGGCCTATCTTTCCAGCTTCTACGTCCAGTTCTTTCATCATTTCAAATAATTCTTCTTTTTTATCGGTTATCAATGCGATGTCATCAGCGTACCTTAGATGGTTCAAGCGTTGTCCACAAATTTTTATACCTTTTTCCAGAGCCTGATTGAAAAGTTTTGGTGATATTGTGTCACCCTTTCTCACGCCTCTATTTATTTGTATTGATTTTGTTCCTTCATATACTTTAATTGTTGTTTTGGCTTCCTTATATATATTGGCTATATATTGGCTATTAATTCCGTATATATGTGGTCAATTCTGCTGTTAATCAAAGAACTTTTCACTGCCCAATGTTCGACACTGTCGAAAGCCTTTTTAAAATCTATAAACGCTATGTATAGAGGAATATGGTATTCATTTGCTCGTTCTATAAGTATTTTCATACTTAGTAAATGGTCACTTGTGCTGAATCCTTTTCTAAAACCAGCTTGTTCTTTCGACTGGTATCCGTCGTATTTTCTCGTCAATCTATTGGTTAAAATTTTTGTTAGGAGTTTATACATTACATTGAGGAGTGTTATAGGACGGTAGTTTTTTATAACTGCTTTATCCCCTTGATTGTGTAGGATAATGGTTACGGATTCCTTCCAGTTGTTTGGGATTATTTTTTCTTTTCATATATTGTTAAAAAGGGAATGTAGAGTATTAATTACCACTTTTCCACCATATTTCAGCATCTCTGCAGATATTCCATCTTTTCGAGTCGATTTGTTGTTTTTTATTTCTTTCAATGCCTTCTTTATTTCTGATTTGCTTATTTCTGGCTGTAGCTCTGAGTTGACATTTTTTATTTTAGCCGTATGTTGGTTTTTAATTTCTTCTGGTGATTCCTTTTTTGTTTTATATAATTCTGAGTAGAAATGGTGGATAATATTTATGATGTCATCTTTAATGTTTGTTTCTGCTCCGTTTACATCTTTTATTTTGTTTATTTCACACCTACCTAATTTCGGTGTTAAGCATTTCATATTTTTGTTGTTCTGTACTACTTCTTCTATTTTTATTTCTTCTTCTTTTCTCTTATTTTCTTATATCATTCTGCTTATTGTTTTATTGATTTCTACATATTCTATAGATTTCCTTTTGCCTTCTTCGTTCAGCTTCCTTCTTTTATCCATAAGCTTCTTTGTTTCTGTTGATATATAGTTGTTCTTTTTTAGATCCTTTTTTGCTATTTCTTTTCCTGATGTAATCATCGTTGCTGTAAGTATGTTGTCTATTTCGTCTATATCTTTATCATCACTGTCTAATTTTTGGGTAAGTTGTTCTTTTAATAGGTCTTTGTATATCTCTTTATATTGCCCTAGTTTATTTCTATCTACTAGATCCCAGTTTCTAATTATTTTAGTTATTTATTTTAGCAGTTATATATTATTGGTTAATTATTATTTTCAATTTGTTGGATAAAAACTAGCTATAATTTATAAACTTATTTCCGCTAAACACTAGTAGTGTTTAAATATAATATAGAAGAATTGAATACTCAAACTACGGAGATCCTAACAGAACGTTTTTTTTTAATGTTCTCGAAACAAAATGTAAAATCTTTTTTTTTGCCAAACTATTTCATATTTTTGTCTATCATAAATTTTAATACAGAATCCAAATCCATCATAAGTTTTAATCAATATATAAATGGTTTGGCTACACTATTTTTTGGAGGGACCGCACAGAAGAAAGTATCATTTTTTATTCTTATTTTTAAATTTCGAGTTAATATCGGTTAGCGCCACTAATTAGATGATACAAGAAATTTAAGACAGAACAATACCAATTAGAAAAGGATTTATAAAATGCTTTGAATGAATCTGGCTATGGAAGTAAGCAATTTTAAAACGTCCCTGTATATTTATATTTTGAGTAGCTCCCTCAAAATGAATTGCATTACTCGTCATGGAAACCCTATATATGATACTTCGTCTGACGAATTAAAATCAAGCATATAGAATCTAACTAATGTAATGCCGCTCTAATTAGGATAGTTATTCATACAGAGGATCTCTGTTTGTTTCAAATTTACCCCTAAATACCTGTATTTATCATGTCGATTACCTAGCAGCTCTATACGTTAGAGTGGGATTATTAATCAAAGACACAAGAGGTTTATTGTCTTTGTAAAAGCTGCAGAGATATGAAGAGATTTCTAATATGGATATTAAAACTAGTCTATTGTTTGTTTAATTAAGATTAAGAAAGAAGTTTTGCCTTTTTGATATTCGGTGGCTCTTTGTAGTTTTGCCGTTTGTCTGTTTATATTGGAATATCCGAATTAAATTATTGCTGATAATTTCGAAATATCTTGATGTTTTATAGTTTTAAGTTGCGTTTATAAAAACATTAAAAAAAAAACAGTATTACATAGGATCTGATTTTTAAATATGCGGTCTTAAATTTTTTTTATATCTTCTTAATTTGGCAATCTGTTAATAATATTTTTGGTGGCAAGAATATAACTTGTACAGGTTAATCACTCTGTTTTATACTGTAGCTATTGCTAACTACACTGGTAAACACACAGTTTGCTGCCGGAAATTTTTTTACTGTTTTTAAGTAATTTGGGTCTGCTGAATCCAAAAATGCCATCAGATTTGCTCCATCAGATCGTTTTCAGGAAATACAACGGATCACATTTCTAACATATAGGGTAATTTAACGCAGCACTAGCTACATATATGTAGTGCTGCTACCAATTAAATAAACAAAACACTAATAAAAAATAAGATATTTATTGTACAATAATGTACTTACAAAAATCATTACACATATCTGTCAAAGAAACATAACTTTTCAGCCATAAGAAAGGCTTTAAAAGGACGGTCTCTTTAAAGACTCCAGCAGTAATCCGCCATTATGTGAGTGTCCCATCTCCCCTCATACCTCTCTTCCATCGCTTTGATATCTTGGTGGAAGCGTTCCCCTTGTTCTTCACTAAGGTCACCAAGATTTTCTGGGAAACGGTCTACGTGGCTGTGGAGGTAATGAATTTTAATATTCATATGACAACTGTTTTTGTTAAAATTGACCTTTAGGATCTAGGACCCTTAAAAATTGTTTCATCAGCCCTAGTTTAATATGTAACTGAGGTAATATTATTTTCTCTCGGTCGACCAATGCTTCGTTAACTACATTAGCTTCTCCTTGAAATAAAGCATCTCTGGGATGCCATTTCCTTCTACTCCAGTGTTGGTCCTTAGCCCTGCTATCCCAAAGACACAGGAAACAAGGATATTTTGTATTTTAGCACCAGCGAAATTGTTTTATATTCTTCTTTCATTTTTATAGAATGCCCAATTGGTATACTTCCATATTTGTTGCCATTATGTAAACACTTTAAACTTCGTTTGGAACTGTCGATAAAAAGACGCCAGTGATCTGGTGTATATTCCGATAAACCCATTTTGTCTAACAGTCCTTTAATATTATTACAAAAAACCATATCATTTTGCTTAGAAAAAAAAAGGCAAAAGATCTTTTTCTTTGTTACGGTAGTATGTAATTTTGGTGTCTGGGTGAAGAAGATTCTTTTGCTTTAGTCTGGAGGCAAGCAACTCGGAATAATCCTTTAGAAGGTTCAAATCTCTGATAAGATCACTCAGCTCTTTCTGAGTAAAGAGTTCAGGACGTGTTGACTTCTCTTGAAAATCACTGTCGTCTTCCTCACATCTATTAGTCTGTAGTTCGTCAGATAACTTTTTGACATTATCTTCTGGTAACGTAGGTAGACAGCTAAATATTGGAATGGGTATCTATTCAAGCTGATGTGGAATTGGTCTTATTGCTGAATCCAGGTTAGGATATGTCCACGTATGTCGATTGTTACGAATAATGCCCTTTATATTTACAAGACAGAAATAGCAATCGTCAAAATGATTTTTTGGTTCCCCCTCCATACCATTGGTACACCAAACTTTAAACATTTTTGTTGTCCTTTCGTCCACTGTTGCAAGTTTTCCAGACAAGTTTTGCACACTACATGTGGAGCCCAGGATTTATCTTGATCTTCTAAATAAACACCAAAATAGGCTTGATATGCCCTTTTTATAAAATCACAAACTGGTTTTCTACTTTTCTTTACAATGTACTCGCTACATTTGTAGCAAAAAACGTCCGAGTTATTCACACAGCGACGCCTGCTTGTAGAGGCCATGGTTTTCAGTTATCAAAAACAAACTCTTGCAACGAAACTCAAGTTCAAACTAAATTTTACAATAGAACGCAGTTGACTTTATAGGAATTTATTAAGGCCGTTTCAGAGAAAATACTATTTACTTATCGGACAACAGTTAAAAAGCAATTAGCTCTAATTTCAAGTTATGGGCATTTAAAAAAAGTACACTTTAATTAGAAGTCATTAGTATGTATTTGTATTAGAATTTGTTAAGTTGGTTTATAAACATATTGCAGTTATAGTGGTGGAATAAACAGAAATGTAACAATATTTAAGTATTTGATGAGTATGTTATATCTCGAAAACTAGAGCTGATACAAAGAAAAGGTTTGTATTTTTGGAATCAGCACAGATGAATTAACCAAAATCAGTTAATTTTTTTTCGGCAGCAAGACAAAAAATTTTTTTTGTTGGGCTGTGCTATTTGAGGTTACCTCAACATTTACGATATGTATGAGTATTACAATATAAGTTTACATTCTATCTAATTATTTAAACCTATTAACAAAGTGTGTTGGTTTAAATTTTTTCGCTCTTCTTTCTGGTTCCTTAGCAATTGTTTATCTAACTTGTTGGGGTGCACAGACACTCTGTCCCGATATATTACACTATATTCACTTATTACTTTCCTCACTGATAGAGGTTATATATCTTGTTGAATCACTTAGTTTGGTATATAGTAGGGAGCGTGAAGAATAATCCTTCTTATCTTGTTTTGGAACTTCTGTATCATATTTCTATTACTGTCCAAATTGGTTTTAAAACGGTTTTGTAGACCAGTAGTTTATTTTCCACAGAAAACTAAGGGTTTCTGCCAATGATCCAGTATAAAGCGCTTAGTTTTAATCCTAACTGCTTGCGGTTTTTGAATATATATTTATGCCTGTAGTATCCTGTCTAGGCGGATTTCTAAATATCTTTGGCTTAAGGTAAATTGTTGTTGTTTAATTGTAATGATGGCAAGTCACTTTGCACACATTAAACTGTAAATGTAACTTGGGTTTACTTTATTCTCATGCGTCTTATTCGTCTTCATGCGCCATTTCGACAGTAATTTCTGAATCTTCTTAAGACAGGTTTCTAGTTGTCTTGGTGCCACTTTCGGGTTTAAAGCTTTGTGAGGATAGTACAGCTGCATTATCGTGGCTACTGTAATCTTTGAAGTAGAAGGGGTACCTTTGATATACAGCAGATACAGAATGGGTGTGAGTACTCTGCCTTATCGTACTCCTGACTAGATTAAATCTAAGGGAGAATATTCATTGTTTTGCCTAACAAGGATTTAAGTAGCAGGAAATGGGGGTATAAGAGTTGCTTTTTAATTTCGTATTAGAGTTCAGTATGCCAGACCTTGTCTAACGCTTGTCTTGTCAAACGCTTGTGACATATCAATGAAGGTAGGAGAATAATATCGTTCTTCTATTTTAATTGAGAATAAACGACAATTTAAGGTTAAAATAAGTTTATTGAGGTTTTAATTTCCACTTAGAAAATCATTCTCAGTATCGTTTTGTTGGAAGTCATAATGAATCTTGTTAAGAATTCTGTATACTTGCTCTATGATACCATGCCTGTTTCTAAACCCAAATTAATAGTCTGGAATTAAGTGAAAACTCTATTTTCACTCTATATACACTATTTTCTCAAAGACTTTGAATATGACTGGAATTAGACGAATCGGCCGGTAGGAAGTGACTTCTTCAAATGTTTTGCATGGTTTATAAATAAATATTATTTGTGCTATTCTCTAGATCCTCAGAAAGCCTTAAAAAAATGGTAGGCCGAATACTTAAAATCTATTGTTTTTATGATTTTACAAAAATAAAATGTACGGCATTAGGATTACTAGAATTCCTTTTCTATATCTAAAGTTAATACTTTCGGGTTTTTTGTAGATTAATTTTTACGGTACCCTTAAAAACAAAAATTATCGTGGCAAAAAATATGCATTGTTAAACTGTCAAATTTTTTAAACGTTTTATTTTAGATAATTCCACTACACAGAAAAAATTATCGCCGTTCATTAGTACCGCCCCCTAATTGGGCACAAAACTTGTGCCATTTATAACCCTTGATTGCATTTTATTACTTCTGCTTAAGTGATACTTATATTAAAACTGTGGCCATCTGCAAAAAGCACAAAATAGACTGCAGAGATAATGCATCAAGTGGAAGATTGCCTTAAACCACGAAAAAACTTAAACCACTATGTACAAATACCAAAAAGCAAACCGGACAAGGAAATCACCATAGCAAACACCACTGGAGAATGTACAAGTCAAGCGAAATATCTTGTTGTGATACTTGATAGGAAATCACTATCGTATATTGTAATGATACACTAAGAAGTCAACTGTCTTCGCTAATGGACAGAAAGAGAACTACGATTTAAAACAAAAATGGCAAAAGGTAACAGCGTAATACTACTCTTACTAACATACGCCACTGCCGCATAGGGACACACATGTAAAAACAACAGGAAGAAAACAGCTCAGAGCTACATGATTAAGAGACGCTTTGAAAATACCTTAATGAGAAGAAATAAAGAAGAAGAAAAATGAAGACTGATATAGCCTCAGGATCGTCAAATAATAATCATTAATAGACAGAAAAGCACCAAAAAAGCAGGGACTATGATTACATCCGATCATCTAAAAGATGATTATTTGTAACAATAGCAAACGATGCTCTGAAAAGGAAAAGATAGCGCAGATAATTATAGTAGTAAGGACAATATACACGGGGTGTGTGATGGTCATATCCACCTAGAAATGCACATCCCAACTCACGCACACTTTAGCTTTATGTTAGTATTAGGAAAAAAAACAAAAAAAAAACCAAAAAAATCAAAAAATAAAAAAATTCGCTTTCCTTCTTAGGTATTCAAATCCTTGTTTTTTCAGGTGAATACTTATTCAACAGTATTAAATTCATTTTCATAAACATATAAAAGACCCGTCAGGTCTTTTATAACAGCCGCACAAGCTTAGGCCCTTTTGGCAGGTCAAATGAGGACTTTCTCACGATATCTGAACATAGAGGTCATGTGCGACAAACATAGACTCGGTAGCTATAACCTTCGATCGCCTAGTCGATGAGAACAAAATTTACATTGTTAAATCGGCGGCTGAGTGATCGAGCACACACATATTTCGGACAGAGAGTTATCAATTTAAGTTTGTGGTTTTCAGTTTAAAACACACACTTTTTTTTAGAGAAAAAAGCTTAGATCATAAGCCTCCCCACATAAGTCACACGATGGGGAGGGGTGGAGTAAAAGCTTGGGGATTAAAAAGATATCGCTTTAATATCGAAGTGTGACCGGTTTGATCTCCAGACATATGGATCGCACTCTTCAATAGTATACATATGGTCCTTAGGGAGACGGTTGATCACTGTGTGTGTATGTGTGTCTGTGACATGATACGATATCCCCTGATAACTAAACTTACTTGTATTATCCACGTGTGCCTAAAGAACACAAGATTTTTAGTAACACTCAATGGTAAAAATAGCAGGCGGAGAACGCAGAAGAACGGTCTCGCTTGGAGTAGCGTAATGGCACCTACACTGTATTACATAGACACAAACGATCAACCCATATCAGTAGGACTTTCCTATGTAGACGATACATCTATTGTTGCACAACTATAAACTGTTGTTGCTGAAGTGAAAAAAAATCTAAATGATGCCTTAAATACTATACAAATACACTTCGAATCAATTCTAAGCCAAACTTCGGAAAAACTTAGATGTGTACCCTTAATTACCTTAACAAAGACGCTTTTATAAAACTCAACATTCACTATTGTAATAAAATCCTTGAACACTGGATTTCCTATAATAACTCATACCTTCAACATAGTTTATATCGCATGCTGTCACTCATAGATCATTGCCTAAAATTAAATGGCAAACTGATGACCAGAAATAATATTCTCCGCAAGATTGTTAGCTAAAAATGGGGCGCACATACTTCTACCCTTAAAACGTAGACGCTTGGACTGTATGCTTCTGCTGTCGAATATACCTCGCTAATACGGGTAATACCAACACACACTTGACACGTAGATTTAGTTATAATTTAGTCAGCAAAATCAACAGCGGATATTTGTTACAATAACACTCATATCTATACATAAGCTCTAGCCTATTGTAGCTATCACCGTACCTAATATTCTAAGATAAGTAGCTAGAGAACGAAAGAAACAAAGTCTAGATTTGCAAGATTCACTGAATACCAGCCCATTGTATAACAAGTCAAATCGAGAAAAAACTGGCCAGATTAATATATCTGCAAGATGTACCAGAAAAAATTCGTCATGCCAAAAAAAAGAAGCTGCTCCTCGCCATCTGAACCCTTGAGAGGAACTTTCTTCTGGTAGTTATTTTCCTTATTCTGCCTGGAGGATTCATAAACACCGATAACCTGTGTTAATGTGAAATAATACAAGATTCATCAAACCTTCTTAGTTATCCTGGGCAAAAAAAGCTTGTACAGAATACGATCTCCTGCACGCAATAGACTTCAACTGCAATTCAAACTGTTCTTTTCTGAAGGGACAAGGTTTAATTATTTGGACTTTGGAAGTAAGCAATATTGGTGAAAGTGGTATACTCTTGTTAGATAAATGAATCATTTTTTCTTTTTTTGCATTAGCACTACTACCCAAACACAAATATCTACTTTAGCACTTAACTATATTCGTTTTGAGATAAGAACAAGAACATAAATAATAAAAAAGCTATATACAAGATATTATAGAACAAAGGATAAAATAAAAGCAGTTCTTATTAATCGGATTCTCACATATAAGGTATAAAGATATACTTACGTTAAAAAAATATAATACGAAATTTCCGCTAATAAAAAAAAATATCTAATTTGGCAATGAAATAATAAAATTATGTTAAATAAAGAAATACCATTTTTAAAAATACATACTGTTACGTAAAAATATGAGTCATATTAAAAACCTGCAAACATGTTTATTCACTAATATGTTTTAGATTGTACGAGACGCTTCGACCAGCTGGCATAAACTCCAAGTAATAAAAAAACTGGTTCCATTCGAATCTTCCGGAATTAGGCCTGTCCATTCGAGGCGAAACCAGGTCAATTGAAGTCAACATCCATGGGGTTCTAGAGCAGCTGTTTTCGTATAAATATGAGGGAACTTTCATTTTGAGGACAGTTAGTAAATATCTGCAGACCCGCGCCCGCGATTTTAATTGTAGCGTTCGTATAAAATAAATTATGTATTATTAGTGGTTAAATAAACTGATATAAATTATCGTGCTTTTTATTAAATTAAAATAAGAACAATATAATAAATTCATATTATAAATTAAATAAAGTCATAGCAGTTAAATAAATTCACAACATTGGTGTCAAAAGTGAATATAAAATAAATTGTGAAAATGACTACGATTTATGAGCTCACAGTGACGAATTTAAGAAGACATCTCGAGGATAGAGAATTAGCTTCTACCGGAAAAAAGGCCGACTTAGTCCAACGACTAAAGAACGCTTTGCTAGAAGAAAGACTAAATCCAGAGACTTATATATTTGAAGATGCTGTCCTCTCGTCGATTTTGAAACTGGAGAACAAAGTTTCTGGCGATATTTCGAAAGTTTCTGGTTACATCGTATCATTAGAGAACATTAGAGAACATTAGAGAACAAAGTTTCTAACGAGATTTCTTCGCTGAAAAGCAAAGTCTCTACTAACATCTCTTTGGAAATCTCTAAAGTAACTTCTGAGATGTCTGCCCTCGACGATAGAATATCTTCGTTAAAAAACCAAGTTGCTGCCGATATGTCGGCCTTCGAAGAAAAGATTAAAGAGATGGAAAGGAAGATGGAGGAAACCGGGACAGCAAAGAGAGGAAATAATCCAATTACAGCAGAGACAAAAGAAGACGAAACAAAATGTAAGTTGGAAACACGGCCGAAATTTGAAGGAAGTGGAGGTTCTGTTCATGTTAAAGTGCCAACTTTCGACGGAAAATCATCATGGAACAACTACATGAAACAGTTCGAATCAGCTGCAAGAGCGAATGGATGGTGTGAAAAAGAAAAAGCTGTAAACCTGACTATCGCTCTTCGAGGAGATGCCTTAGATATGCTCCAGACCATAGCCGTAGAGGAGACGGATGATTTCGAACAACTTAAGAAGAGGTTAAATATGCGATATGGCCACGAATACTTGGAGCATGTATATCAGTCGCAGCTTAAAAATCGAAGACAAAAGAAAGATGAGGCTCTTCAAGAATATGAGGTAGATATTGCCAGATTAGTACGATATGCTTACCCAACAGCTCCCGAAGACATGATGGAAAAGTTGGCCATTCAAACGTGTATTGATGGTCTTCGTGATCATGAGATGCAGAGAACACTACGATTAGCTCGTCACAAGACGCTGGTTGATGTCTTATCCGCCGCCCTCGAATACGAATCAGCTACGCAGGCCTCTGGCGGGTACAGTAAAGTTAGGACTGTAAAAGAGGAAGGAGATGAAGATAAACTTGACCAGCTCGTTAATATGATGAAAAGCATGACATACAAGAAAACGAAGACCATTAGATGCTGGAATTATGGCGAAATAGGACACGTACGAAGTTCCTGTAAGCATCCTAGGTACGACGCAAATCAAGAAACTCACCATCAGGAAAACTAGAACGGGTCGGCCTTAGGGGGGCAGCTTCGACCCAAAACTTTTCCAAAGACCCTCTCATACTAATAGCTTCCTTGAAATGTTGTGAAGATAGTGTATATGTAGATGGAGAAATAAATGGTAAAAATCATACGTTGTTGGTGGATACCCCAGCGACCAGAACCATTATACGCCCAACAGTTATAAACAGCCGTAAGAAACTGTTACCAACGAGGTTGCGACTTCGGACCGCTACAGGTGAAAATGCCAACATTCATGGAGAAATCCAGGTACAATTGGGAATTGGAGCAGAAAAGTTTGTCCATACTGTTATAGTTGCTGACATCGAAGAGGATGTTATATTAGGAATGGACGTAATGAATATGCATGGATTCCAATTGGATTTTAAGAATAAGGTAATCAAAGTTGGCAACGAGGAAGTATTTCTCCATCCACATAATGACAACACTGTGCAATCAGCCATTAAAGAAGATACAGTCGTGCCTGCGAGAAGTGAAACGAACATAGTAGCGCGGCTACAGGGAATGGTGGACGAAGGAAGACCTGTTATGATGGAGCCTTGGAACCACGACGATGAGGTTGGCCGTGGAATCATAATTGGAAAGGAATTGGTGACTTCGGCTAAGAAAATTCCTGTAAGACTTATCAATGTCAACGACTACCCAGTGACCATAAAGAAAGAGACAAAAGTAGGAACTTGTGTACCTGTGACATCCATAATCCGTCAGGCGACAACATCTGATAATTCCAACGACAAATTCGACCAAATGGTTGCAGTTGCAGGACAGTCTCTGAATCATATTAAGAAAAGGAAATTAAGGGAATTTCTTCGGCAGTATCGTGATATTTTCGTACCGAAAGGAGGAAAGACGGGAAGAACTACCGTTGTTAAGCATAAAATTGATACTGGTAATGCTAAGCCAATTCGTCAAACAACTCGACGATTACCACAGGCGAAAAGAGAGGAAGCAGAAACGATTGTTCAGGAAATGAAGAAAGACGGGGTGATAGAACCTTCTACGAGCCCATGGGTCTCTCCGGTGGTCCTGGTTAAGAAGAAAGACGGAACGACGAGGTTCTGTGTGGATTACCGTTTGCTGAACAACGTTACCAAGAAAGATAGTTATCCTCTGCCTCGGATCAATGACACATTGGACACATTGGCTGGAAGTAAATTGTTTTCTACTTTGGATTTGAAGTCTGGATACTGGCAGGTAGAAATGGACCCAGTAGATAAAGAAAAGACAGCCTTCACCACAGGATCTATATTGTGGCAATTCAACGTTATGCCATTTGGACTCTGTAATGCTCCTGCGACATTTGAGAGGCTTATGGAAAATGTGTTAAGAGGGTTATCTTGGAAAACATGCCTGGTTTATTTAGATGACATAATCGTTTTGGCGGAGACAATCGAAGATCATTTGAGGAATTTAGAAAACGTTTTTAATCGACTTAAAGCTGCCCAATTGATGTTAAACCCCAAGAAGTGCCAGCTATTTCAAGGTAAAGTCAATTATCTGGGTCATATAGTCAGTAAAGAAGGAGTGGCCGTGGATAAGGGAAAAATCGATTCCATTAAGGAATGGCCAAAACCAACTGACAAACACCAAGTGAGAAGTTTTCTTGGACTAAGTACTTACTACCGAAGGTTTATTAAGAAGTTTGCAGATATCGCTAAACCATTAACGCGACTTACGGAGGAAGCAAGAGACTACCGCTGGGATACAGACTGCCAAAATGCCTTTGAGACCTTAAAAAAACATTTAATAACAGCACCAATTTTAGGGTATCCACTGCCAGAAGGAGAGTTCATCTTAGATACAGATGCAAGTAATGTGGGAATTGGAGGAGTGCTGTCTCAGATTCAAGGAGGACAGGAACGAGTTCTTGGATATTTTAGTAAAGTTCTTTTGAAACCTGAGCGAAATTATTGCGTCACGAGAAGAGAACTTCTAGCAGTAGTGAAATCAGTAGAGCACTTCTACCAATACCTCTATGGAAGAAAGTTTTTAATCCGAACCGACCATGCTGCCCTTAAGTGGTTGATGCAATTTAAGAATCCAGAGGGTAAGATAGCCAGGTGGATCGAACGACTCCAAGAATACGATTTCAAGATTGAGCACCGGGCCGGAGTTAGCCACAGAAACGCTGATTCTCTTTCCAGAAGGCCATGCCCAGCAGAGTGTTCCCACTGCAACAAAACGGAATCCAAGGAAGCAGTAGTGCTAAGAACAACGATGGTCAACGACGACTGGACGCCTACTAAGATCAGAGAAGAACAAGAAACAGATCCAAGTTATACAGAAAATTCGAAAATGGAAAGAGGAAAACCGTCGACCACCTTGGCAAGAAATATCAAACCTATGCTCAGTAGTTAAGACGTATTGGGCCCAGTGGGACTCATTTATCATGGAAGATGGCTTGCTCAAACGAGTCCTGGAAAAT
The DNA here is from genome assembly GCF_040954645.1 of Diabrotica undecimpunctata. Taxonomy (NCBI): domain Eukaryota; kingdom Metazoa; phylum Arthropoda; class Insecta; order Coleoptera; family Chrysomelidae; genus Diabrotica; species Diabrotica undecimpunctata. Next base: position 77,982,635 of record NC_092804.1, on the reverse strand, counting down.
GATGACGGTTCAGAGAAGAGAAGACAGTTGGTGATCCCAAAGAGCAGAATAGCCGAAGTACTTCGTCAGTTACACGACAGTCCATCGGGAGGGCATTTTGGTGTAAAGAAAACCCTTCAGCGAATTCGGGAACGGTTTTATTGGATGAATAGTTCCGACGACGTAAAAGACTGGTGTAAGAAATGTACTATTTGTGCCACGAGTAACGGGCCTTACCGAAAAAGAAGAGCTCCTATGAGACAATATAATGTTGGAAGCCCGTTTGGAAGAATAGCTTTGGACATCGCTGGGCCATTTCCAGAAAGTGAAAATGGAGGCAAGTACATGTTGGTAGTAATGGATTACTTCACTAAGTGGGTCGAGATTTACGCACTTCCAGACCAGAAGGCCGCCACCGTTGCAGATAAGTTGATCCAAGAATATATCAGCCGATTTGGAGTGCCTTTGGAGATCCATAGTGACCAAGGCAGGAACTTTGAAAGCGATCTATTCCAATGAATATGTGATAAACTAGGCATGAAGAAAACAAGAACTACCGCGTATCATCCGCAATCGGATGGTATGGTAGAACGAATAAATAGGACAGTTGGCAAGTATTTGACAAAGATGGTGTCCGATCATCAGCGAGACTGGGACCAATACCTTCCGTTCTTCACAATGGCCTACAGATCTGCTGTTAACGAATCAACAGGCCAGACACCAGCCAGAGTCCTATTCGGACGCGAAATGCGACTACCTTGTGAGAGTTTGGGTGTCGACGTGGAGAAGATGTAGCAGGTGAAGATTATGTGATCAAATTACGAAGAAAAATGGACGATGTACATGAGTTGGTCCGTTCCCACCTTCAGATCGCTAGCAACAGAATGAAGAAACGGTACGATACACAAGCCGAAAAGGGTTGCTTTAAGAAAAACGACAAAGTATGGCTGTATAATCCCAAGAAACGAAAAGGTTGTTCTCCCAAATTGCAGCAGTTTTGGGATGGCCCATACTTAATTATGGAGAAGATCAATGATGTCGTCTACCGAATAAGCAAGATTCCGAGGGGGAAGCCGATGATAGTACACCATAATCGGCTGGCGTCTTTCGAAGGTGACCACGACGTAGATGAAGAAGTGGAAGTAAACCGAGTCCAAGATGTGTCTGTCCTCACGTTTGAGGAATTCATGGGTGCCTTTGGAGGTACCGGTAAAGCAAGACATGGTGTTACTACTGAAGAAAAGCAAGATCTACTCGCGCTCCCCGATGACTACTCGCTGGCCCTTACCATCTCGGCCACTATCAAAAACGCACCAGGGTTTTTCCTCTTGGTCTTTCGAATAACAAGACCAGGTGCCAGCTCCCGGTAAAACCTTGAAACTCCAAGATGCATCACGTTACCTTTTCTACCTGGTAACAAAAGACACTGCCCGTGACCAACCTACCTACCGAGATGTATGGGAAGCATTACTTCAATTGAGGGAGCACGTACTAGAGCCCGACGTGCAAAAGTTTAGCCATGCCAAAGTTAGAGTGCCGCCAATTAGATTGGAGGGTTATCCGAAATATGATGGAGGAGATCTTTAAAGACACCGAAGTCCAGGTGTTAGTCTGTTGCAATCCGCATAGTTACTGGTGCGGAGAGAAAACCGCCCCTTGTCATTTTTATACAACTGGAAGTTGTAAAAGAGGGTCCAGTTGCCGATACCAGCATACCGTCCCAGTTCCAGTCCCGACAAGGTTCCAGGAGGAACCATCTTTCGACAGGAGGGCAATGTTACGTAAAAATATGAGATATATTAAAAACCTGTAAACATGTTTATTCACTAATATGTTTTAGATTGTACGAGACCCTTCGACCAGCTGGCATAAACTCCAAGTAATAAAAAAACTGTTCCAAACAGTTCCAACTGGTATATATATGAGGGAACTTTTACTTTGAGGACAGTTAGTTAATATCTGAAGACCCGCGCCCGCGATTTTAATTGTAGCGTTCGTATAAAATAAATTATGTATTATTAGTGGTTAAATAAACTGATATAAATTATCGTGCTTTTTAATAAATTACAATAACAACAATATAATAAATTAATAAAGACATTATAAATTAAATAAAGACATAGCAGTTAAATAAATTCACAACAATACAATATCAAATTTTAGATGTGAAAATTCCATTAAATAATAAGTCCAAGTCCTTTTGTATCTATATACCTTTTTTTAAAGAAGTACCTGCCTACTAACAGCAGGTATATTTAGTAAGATACAGACCTTTTACACACTGTAATGCGTATGAATGACAAAAAGTGTACAATAAAAATAAATAGCCCAAATCAACCGTTCAAAGTATGTGTTGGAATTATACGGTAAATGTGGTGTTCCTTGACCTCGATTTCTAGTTAACAAAATCTTCGATAACGTCAATACTTATGACGTATTAATGTCCAACACGTATATAGCAATTGATTACCATTCAAGAATTAAAATCAAAGTGTTTTGAGATTTTTTTAAAAGTCGTCTGTTTCTGAAATAATGAATTTATTCCTTACTTTGGCATAACACCGTATATGTAATGTGTGTATAGATATAGTACATTCATTTTGTTATAAATTTATTTTCTTGTTACCAATTTTTCCCTTGGTTATTTATTTTTAGTAATGTCATGCTTTAATCAGAGATTTTGTTGAGACTTTTTTTCTTTGAATTCAGCTTTATTTCTCATCGCTTTCCTTACGGTTTTTCTTGTGGTAGGGAACTGATTTTTGTTTGGATTTTTTTAGCCACTACTTTGTTGAATGAAATAAACCCACCATGTATTATTGCATTACTACCTTGGGAATGGAATTGAATCGACAATTTAGAATTGCACCATTATCTTGAGATACGAGTTGAATTCACCATCTTGAATTTCACCACTACCTTGGGAAAGAATTGAACCCACTATTTGGAATCGCACTGTCACCATGGGGATCGAAATTAAACCCAATATCTGTAAATTCTAATTATACTTTTACCGAAATTTACATCAAGATGCAGTAACAGCTATCCAGCTAGATAGAAACTACCGGCAGCGATTCATTTTCTACATAGACTGGAACCCTGCCTTGAAAACTGTGTGACTTTGCGAGAAAAGAACTAAGCTGAGTACTATTTTAGTTATTTCATATCGACAACCAGCAAGCTTTAAATTGTAGCTTGGAAATTTATTTTTTTACTCTCTTTGATAATATTGTTTTTTAATCTTCTTCTTAAAGTGCCTTCTCCATTACTGAAGGTTGGCTATAACTACAGCAAATTGCTCTCTATCTTGAGCTGTTCTTAGTATCGAATGTGTGTCCATGCCTCTTACAGTCTCTTACATTCTTCAACCAGGAGCATTTTCTTCTTCCTGGACCTCTTCTTCCCTTTACTTTCCCTTCCATTATAAGTCGTAGGAAGTTATATTCTGATAGGTAGAACGATGAGCGTTTTCTCTTTCATGTCCCTAAAGATATTCGGAGGATTCCTCCTCTCATTCCTCAAGCAATGTGGTGTTGCTTAACGACCCTGGTCGTACTACGACTTATACGTTACAACCTGTTGAAGATTTTATATTACTTTTTGATATTTGATTCAATCAAATAATTTTGTATTTAACAAAATAGGTGTAAAGGACAATCTTCACTTACAATTATCATTCAGTGATTAAGATTAGTCCCAGGATTACATCTTTTGTTCCCGTGTTTGACACCGTATTGTGAGTGGCTTAGATATTCATCGCATTTGTTGTAAATATGGTTTAAGATGATCGTGCTGAAAATTTTTGCTCCGTGGCTCATCAGATATATTATTATGTAATTATTTAATTATGTTTTCTTATGTTATATCTAAAAGTAGTATTTCGAGTCTATATCAACTTGGAGACTTTGTTGTGGTCTGTTATTCCTAAATAATTTCATACACTATCTTGCCCAAATATTCTTTTGTTTAACAGCATTTAGTTGTTTTCATTAATTGTAGTCATGCAGTTAAATTTTAATATACAAAATCTATAAACAATTCTTATTGTCAGTTTCCAATGAATGTCATGGTGACCTTGATTGTGCAAAAAAATCCTGAATAAAAAAATATGTATATGGTAGTCACCGCGTCTGCTAATAAATTCTTCTCGCGCTGTTGCAATAAGCGCTAGACCATTAGACAATTTGCACGAGCTGCCATTTGTTCACTGAACCGAAATTTATTGCATACAAATAAACATTTTATTATTCGAGCAATATCGACAATCGAAGCACAATCGTGATTCGTAGAATTAACTGTAATGAATAATAAATAACTTACGGTCCGTGTGCGCTACATTACCGTACAGTCGATGGCTCAAACATGGCTAATATTTATTAATTTATGTTGGAGGAGAGATAGAGCGCGACTAAATTTTATTTATTACTAGCGATGGTAATATCCATGAAATAGAAATGTCAAATTTGGAACATTCGCAAATTTTATTGATTAGTAATTAATTAATGCCTAAAATAAATGCGTAATATATATATATATATATATATATATATATATATATATATATATATATATATATATATATATATATACATATATATATATATATATACATATATATATATATATATATATATATATATATATATATATATATATATATATATATATATATATATATATATCTATATATATATATTGTTAAGATTGTTTATTTTGACTTTAATCTTAGTTTATTGAGTCAATAAAAAAAATATAACTTATTTGTTATCAAAAGTAAAATAAACTCCTTATATTACCTGTGTTCGATGGATTCAAAGATTTTCTAGTTGTCTTTTATCGGGATAGAGAAGAAGGATAAGAATAAAAATAAATTATATTACAAAAATTTACGTTTCTTTATTTTATATGAACGAATAAAACAATTATCAAATTCTGTCGTTATCTTATCAATCAGCATACAAGAAAATAAATCAAATTTTTATAATAATAAGATTTTAAATCTACATACATTTATATTACGTAAAAACCAATTTTACTTAAATTTTTCTTTACTTGAAACAAGAAACAACAAAACTTTAAACTTTTGATTAGCCTACCAAAACCTTAGTTCTTAAATTTGAATGCTAATGACCATGATGTCAAACCGATCCTTCACAGATATAAAATTCAATTCTACAAACACTTACAGCTTATTTTCTTGTTGAGTTGTATGTTGGAACATACCCAGAAAAGTCCAGTCTCCTCAACGATGTGATCTCTCCTCTTTGGCACCTCGGCTCCTTCCTAACGTCTTTGCAAACCTCCTGCAGACTACACAAAAACACCTGATTCACTTCTCCAAACTCAGCTACTTATTTATGACACAAGGACCTCCTTTTGTCAACTTGATGCCGTAAAAATACTTTCACATATACTTCACAAAATGCCCACAGTAGATACAAGGACCTCTTTTAATCTACTTGTTATCTCCTTCTGCAAAACTATTCACTTCTTTTCACAATGCCGGTATCCAAACTCACGAACCACACTCAATCTTGTTTTCTTCGAAGAAAACGACTGTTTTCTTCGATGACCAAATTATCACTGCTCTCCCCTTCTCATGGTCGGCTCACAAATTCACATTTAAAAACGACCGTCCAATCAAAACCTCAAATTGTGTTTACCATGATTTTGGAAAAGCCTAATTTCGGTTTCATAGAAAAACTAAATAGCTTACTTTAAAATTGGTTTTGTCAATACACAATTTATACATATTTCAAAAGATTAGAATATGGTCATTTAATACTCGATTATAAAAACAATGAAAAGATTAACTTACAGGTAAAATTTCTACTAATTCTAAACAAAGGTTTTTTGATAATTTTTTTTGAAACGGAAAAAGTTCAAACAAAATTCTATTCTTATCTACACTAAATCTTATCTTAAATTACTATATACAATTTGTTTATATTGATATCTTGAAATCTTGAAATTTTATTTCGATGGATTTTTTTATTTATTTTTCCTTGGGTGGGGAAAGAAGAAACAACAATATATATATATATATATATATATATATATATATATATATATATATATATATATATATATGTACATATATATATATATATATATATATATATATATATATATATAGATAAATATTTAATATTATAATATATAACCAACTTTGATAAAGTTAAAGAAATAATAAGACACCTAAAAGATAATAAAATTTCAGAATAAAGTGGTAGGGAATATTTGGAATACTGATGGCAGGGAATATTTGGAAAAGACGAACAAATAAAGAAATAGTGGGGATGTATAAAAAACCAATAATTCCTGCAAAAATACGCGACCAAAGAGCTAGATGGATTGGTCACATAATACGATTTCCAGTAAACCTAAATATTAAAACAGTACTGAAGGAAGTACAAATCGGAAAAAAAGAAAAGGACGTCCTTTTCTAAGAAAAAAAGAAGGCATGGTTGAAAGCAGTAAAGGAAGACTTCTCAGAAATACGCGTGACAGATTAAAGAGAAAAAAAAGAGGGACCAGCAAAAATTAAGTGAGATAACCAAGTTTTTTAAAACTACGGGCCTACTAGGCCTGTAGCGCTATTTTACATAAAAAATAATAGTTTGTTATATAAACATCATCAATTTTCATCAATAAGTCTATATTTGTCCACTGCTGAACGAAAGCCTCCCGTAAAATTTTTTACCTATTCCTATCTTGTGCTTCTTGCATCCAGTTTGTGGTGATGGGCTTGATATCATCCGTCCATCTAGTCGGTGGTCGTCCTCTGCTTCGATATGCCTCTTGCCTTGGTCGCCATTCCAGAATCTTTCTGGTCCATCTGTCATCCGTTAATCTGGCAACATGTCCGGCCCAAGCCCATTTAGCCATGGCTATTTTTTCCACTGCATCTGTGACTCCTGTTCTTCTTCTTATTTCTGGGTTTGGTACTTTATCTCTGATGGTAATACCTAATATTGATCTTTCTATAGCGCGTTGTGTAACTTTTATTTTATCTATTGTTCTTTTTGTCAAGGTCAGTGTTACTGCATCATATGTAAGAACCGGTAAAACGCACTGGTTAAAAACCTTTCTTTTTAAACAAACTGGGATAACAGGCTTGAAAATGTTATTCAATCTACCAAAGGCAGCCCATGTGAGACCTATCCTTCTTTGTATTTCAGTTGTCTGATTATCTCGGCCTAAGCAAATCTCATGCCCTAGATACTTGTAAGCTATTACTTGATCGACACTTATGGCTCTCAATCAGAATTTTACCGCTGACTACAAGGGTCATAAATTTTGTATTTGAGGTGTTAATTTTAGGACCAATTTTTTTTGACACTTTATAAAGCGTGTGTAGCATTTTTGTAGCTTTATCAACTCTATCAGATATTAAAACGATGTCATCGGCAAAACTTAGGTGGTTCAGATCTTCCCCATTTATATTAATTCCCATGTTATCCTCTCGTTCCATTTGCTTGAACATATATTCAAGAACAGCTGTAAACAATTTAGGGGAGATAGTATCACCCTGTCTAATTTCACGTTCTATTCGAAACTTCTTGATATCTTTATGAAGGCGGACACAAGCTGTACCAGTTTCGTAAATACTTTTAATCAATGCGATATATCGGTAGTCAATGCAGCAGTCAGCCAATGCTCGAAGCATTTTATGATGATCTATAGTATCAAACGCCTTTTCATAATCTACGAATATAAGAAAGATAGGCTTGTTATACTCTGTACACTTTTCTATTAACGTTTTTATAACGTTTATATAGATGATCATTTGTTCCGTATCTGGAACGGAACCCAGCCTGTTCACAAGGTTGGTAACTATCCAATTATCAGTTATATAAACTTATGTCCTTGAATACTTTATTTCCGAAATACGAGGTGTTGAAATTTTTGTTGCAAACTGTCGGTTTGGTTGTTGCTCTGAAACCAGTTGAGATAAGTAGATGTTATTTACTGGGTTAAGAGATAGATAATTGCGAATTTTTTATTTATTATTCACGAACATATAGGAAATAGTTTGATTAATTTAAAAAAAAAAACATTTTACGCCACTGAGATACTTCAAATTAAAAATTGCCAAACATTGATGTGTTTTATGATATATGTGACCTGAAATTCTAATACTAGTGTGTCTAATCACTATTTTCAATTAAATAAAAATGATGACAACGGATCTTCTTGTCTTACCTCATCTCTCAATTTAAATTGTTTCTCACTTAGTTCATCTCATATATATATTGTCTTTCAGGACTTGAAGAATCGGTCTTTCTTTTAATATTTCTCCACCTTCAGGACTACTGGGTTATTTGTCTGTAACCCTAGACAAAGAACACTCACAGAGTGTTATCAGCAGCGCAAACTTGTAACGGAAAAGATTGACTTCAGGTGGTAGTATGCTGGTTCTAACACAAGATCAAAACAAGGACCTTGTTGCTCAGTTTAGGAGCTTTATTGGGGGGTGGATAAGAATATAGCTAAAGACAAGTAACATGGAGATAAATGATAGATAAAAAAAAATTAATAAATAGAGAACGATTTAACAAAAAGGAAAAAATAAGTATGGAATTTCGAGACTGCAAAAATTAGGGCGCCAATAGGAGACTCATAAAGGATTCAAATTAATTTATTTAATTCTAAATCGACACTTAACCACGATAAATACCTTAAACTATACTGTTCACCTAGATATGAAGAAATCATTATATTTTTAATAAAATAAGGTCATGAAAATAAACAATAATAATTGTCGTAATTGTCACATTGACATTAAAAATTTCAAGCGAAGTCCTGAAAGAATAAACAAATAATTAAAAAAATGCTTATCACGTTATATACCGTCTAAGAAAAAGTGCAACTTGTAACATGGTACTTCCCTTGACCAAAATATCCTGCCTAAGCTTCTTTCATCTTCTTCTCCTACTCCTAACCTAACCTAACCTAACCTAAGCATCTCCTCACAGATCTTCTTTGGTCTCTTCCTCCTACTCCTTCCAGGAACCCACATATCAGCAATTACTTATGTTGCGTGATTAATGTCTCGACGTTGAACATGACCAAACCATTCTAACCTATGTTCTCTCATTTTTGGATTAATTGGTGCTACCCCTGGACTTCTGCTAATATACTCAATCTTAATTTTATCCTTTTTTGTTACTCCACTCATTTACAACATTTAGTTCTGTGATCATAGTTGGTCTTTTCTGTCACATAATTCACCACTCGTTCTTTACATTTCATCCATCTATCCCTAATACAAGGTTTAATTAATGTGATTAACATGAACAAGACGCAAATAATGACTAATCTGGTACTTCATCGATGATAAATATTGCTGTTGATGGAAGGGATATTATGCAGCCTACATCGTATAAGTACCTAAGACATGAAATTCGGTTGGGCAGAGATAACCAGACATGTAAGCTCCCACATTGCACAGGATTAGCCTGAGCAGTATTTGGTAAATTAAACTATACATTTAAATCGGATCTACCTATATGCCTCAAAAGGAAAATCTTTGACCTATGTGTCAAATGTGAAAAATGTGTGTTACCTGTACTCACTTATGGAGCGGAAACATTAACACTAACAAAAAAGGTAGCTAATAAGATTCGCGTGACTTAGATGACTATGGAGCGCGAAATGTTGGGTGTCTCTTTGAGAGACCGAATCCCAAACGAAGAAATACGTCGTAGAACAAAAATAACAGACGCTATCGAAACAATCACGTCGCTAAAATGGAATTGGGCAGGACACGTCGCCAGATTATCAGACAACCGATGGACAAAACGTATTTTAGAGTGAAGACCAAGGCAAGAAGCAATACGGAGCAGAAGACCAACTAGATGGACTGACGACCTGAAGCGTGTCAGCAAAAACTGGATGCAAGCCGCACAAGACAAAAACAGATGGAAAGAGCTGAGGGAGACCTATGTCCAGCAGTGGACGCATACAGGTTGATGATGATGAATCCTAATACAACTGCACGCATCTTCATATATTTCTCCATAACTCTGTAATTTCGATCCTAGATACTTTTTTTTAAATGGATTATTGATTCATATTAAATATATGGATACTATATACAAATGCGCACATTAACATACTTATGCACGCACATCCATATATAGGTATTGTTAAATAAAAATAAAAAAATACAAAAAGGAAGTGGAAACATTAAATTGACCACTATTTAAACTCTTCATTCAGGGCCCTAACCAACTTTAATTAATTTACAAGTATGCAATATACAAATAACTAAATACTAAATACTAATACTTAATAATAATAAAGAGTAATCTTTTTTCGCAGAGCTATGACATAAACCCGGTTCAACACCTCGGAGGTTTAGGCCTTCTTTGTGAATGGTGTTGTTTTGTTTTTTTTGTACGATTTTTTTTAATATTTGATTTATATATAGTTTTAAAATATTATTTACATATATATATATATATATATATATATATATATATATATATATATATATATATATTGAAAAAGGTGTATTTTATTAATTTTATTTTTATTTATAATAAATGTTGTAATTTTTAAAATCTGTGGTTCGTTGTTTAATTTAATATATACCTCAGCTAGCTCAATTATGTGTTCTAAGCAATCTGTCACTGTGTGACGTCGACTCTGTAGTCTCCTCGTAGAGTTAAAAAAGAAATTAAACCAAAATTTACTTTAGACCTTTGATAAATTAACCCAAATGAAGCACGTTATTTATTAATATTGAACAAATTTAATATAAACAATAAAATTCGTCTGCAACTTGGGTTGCCTTTAAAAATTTACAAAAATAGGAATCGTATAAATCTTAATGTGGTTTAGAGTCGTGACAATAAAAATTTATTACAAAATGTGGAGACTCTATACAAGTACCTAAAAACTAAATAAATATTGCAACTTTATAAAGTGTTTAAATGAACTATAAAGAAAAGAAAATGAACACTTTATTCCGCTGACTTTTAACTTGCATTCAAATATAATCAAAATTTCAAATGATCCCCAAAATTATTATCCAACCTTACTTTAAAACAGTTCTGATTTATTTAAAGAAAACTAACTACTCGCAAAATAATTGGTGAAACTGGAATATCAATCCTCTCTTCGGAAGTTAAGGTACGTACTATTCTATTTTTAATTTAATGATCATTAATATTTTCAATTTTTTTAAGGCCTATCGCAATTATGTTAATTCATGAATTTTAATTTTCTCAATTTAAATGACATTTCTGTACTCCAATAATAATTTATAAGTTAAATTGTTTCTCTTACTCTCTGGAACAAATTCTGGATATCTCTGCTGTGGAAACTGTGGAAAAACTAAAATTCTCTTTAGACGAGTTAAAAAAACACTCCCGACCTATTCCACAATTTCAGGACTCTCCTTTCAAAATTTCTTGTCGGCCTCCCCCAAAATCTATCATTCGTTGCTAACAGCAACCAACGTTCTTTTCTTTTTTTCTTCTATTTTTTTTAAACCATAAAACTGTCCTATTCTGACACATTTGTCAATCCACATTAATTTCTCATAATCACTTTAATCACATCTAATTTGGGAATTTATAAAAAAAAATGTTCAGATATAAAACTTATTCTATTACAATGCTAATACAATTTATTATTTTCATCTCCACATCATTGTAATTTCTTATTTAACAAAACCCCTATTAATTTAGCTCACCCAGACTTGCTTGACAGTTTATTTTCTGACGTTTTTTTAAAATTTCTATGTTTAAATATTTTTTAAGAATTCTTCTTTTTTTGTTCTTTTTAAGGTTTAGACGATTCACCTATACACTAGGCAACTATACTATTCAGAAATTATTAACACCATACCAGGTAAGTCAAAATTAATTTATTTAACAATTTACTAATCTTTTCTCTCTTTTATTTCAGAGTCGAACCCACATTGTGATGGCTTCATGAAATTCATGAACAACAAACTCATATAAAAATCCATTTAAGTTGTATCCTTTTTAACATATTGAAATCATTTCAATATATATATATATATATATATATATATATATATATATGTATATATATATATATATATGTATATATATATATATATATATATATATATATATATATATATATATATATGTATAAATATATACATATATATTTTTTCTTCTTTGTTTCTGTTTATTTTTTTTAATTATTTTTTTTCTTTTTATATACATATATTTTTTTCTTTTTATTTTTTAAATTACAATTTTTATAATTTACAGGGAGGTACTTAATATTACATGAGAATAAACATGAAAAACAATAATTGCTAAACACATTCAAGCCGAATCCTTCATACAAGTTAAATTTTTCTCTGAGTCCTTTTTAATAATTCTCAAATAATTTGTTGTATTTTATAGTTCGTCGAGACAAGTATAAGAGAGAAGTTTGATTTTGTGGTATAGGTATTTGTTCTTGAGCCAGAGTGTGCATCAAATACTTAATTGCATCATCATTATGCTTGCATCCAAACAGACAATGATGAATATCATCAGCATAACCATTGCAATCACAAAGTTCTGATTCGGATAAATTTAGTCTATAGAGGTATGTCTTGACAGTGGCATGGTTAAAAAAAATCTAACAAACATAGAACAAATATTTCTATTGGGGTAACTTCTTACGGCAAACGGCTCAGTAGATAAAACTAGATGAATTTTTGTATAAAGATTATTGCTTCGATTACAGAAAGCATACCATTTAATTTCCCAATTTTATTTTAGACTTTTCTTGCAAGTGGCTGTTAGATTGCTTCTATCTAGCCAAGTTATTTCTGATCCTTTTCAGATTGCCTCTTTAGTATAAATATCTGCTTTGAGGTTACCGGAAATACCAAAGTGTCCCTTTACCCAGACGAAATTTACAGTAGTATGTTCTTCCAGCAGTTTTAGTTGTTTTTCTAAAATTTTTATTTTAGACAAGACTATTTTTATATAAATGTTTACGTGAGTTTTCTAAAGCTAATAACGCAGACATTGAATCTGATATAATTACAACTTGGTGGTTAGAAATTTTTTTGTTGACAGCCCATTCTAGAGCTTTATGAATTGCGAACATTTCGGCAGAGTATATAGAGCATTGTTTATCTAACTTTAACATCAGGGATTCTTTGTAATCCGGAATATATACAGCACAACCGACACCTAATCTTGATTTAAAACCATCCGTGAAAATCCTGCATGGATTATGAATCTTGGCTATCTTATGCTGAAAGCCCACTGAATTCTTATTATCAAAATTGGGAAACCAAATATTGACTTTGACATAAGAAACATTGAAATTTGATTGAAATAAGTTAAGTCACACGGAGTGTTTAGACGCTGAGAAACGTTAGGATATGCCACTGCCAGAATAGGAGAATTCCTGTTATGCCGCCATTTGTCGACTAGATTAGAAACAGAAATATCACATATTTTTTGTAGTAGCTCAGTTTGATTGTAAGACTGGCATTTAAGAATAAATTTTTCAGCTAAAAATAGTCGTCTTAAATGTAAGGGAGGTTCCATAGATTCTCTGTAGGTGTAGATTTGAGCGCACCTAGAACTAGTCGCAGAGCCTTATACTGAAGGAGGTCTAGTTTTTTAAGACGACTGTTTGTGGCAGATCTGTATAGAAAGCTTCCATAGTCGAGAATGGATCTGGTGTATGCCCGATAAAACATTAAGTTAATCTTAGGGTCGGCACCGTATCGATAGCGATTGACTAATTTAAGAATGTATAAACTTTTCTCACATTTCATTAAGCACTTGTTAATGTGTTCGTCCCATGTTAACTTGGTGTCCAATGTAATACCAAGATAAGTGTAGTGATTGTGAACGGGTATACTTAGGCTGTTAAACATATTGCTGGATATAACTGGTAAAGGATGTAGCGTAAAAAATACCACAGCTGATTTCTTCCTAGTAAGTTCAAACCCTTGTTTAAAGAAATACTCTATTGCGTCACACATAATCGTTTTTATTGTGTTAATACTTGGTTGGTATGAATTATTTACAGTGTAAAAGCAGAAGTCGTCTGCATATTGTAATATATTGCATTTAATGCCTATACTGTGAAGATCTATAGTGTATAGATTAAACAACAGGGGGCTAAGAACAGAGCCTTTGGTAGTCCTTGATGCACTACTCTCGGGCCAATCAATTTATCATTACATCAAATGAATACCTGTATATTAACGTTTACTAATGTAAGTTTACTAACACATATGAACACAAAGATGGAATACCTATGTGCTTTAGTTTTTCGAATAATAGATTTAAATTGACGTTATGATAAGCCCCTGAAATATCAAGAAACATGGCGGATAGATAATTATTATTTGAGTAGGATAACTGAATATCAGTCGTTAATTGAGACACACAATCCATAGTCCCGTTATTTATACGAAAGCCATATTGACACACTGGAAAAATATTTTTGTTTTCACACCACCATTCTAATCTGCTTTTTATAATTCGTTTAAATGTTTTAAGCAAACAAGACATAAGAGAGATAGGTCTTAGGGCAGTACGCTGGTTTACTTTGGGTATAGTAATAACCAAGCATTGTTTAAGAGAATCACAGTGGTCTCCTTTAAGTAAAATATTGTTGTATATTTTGCACAGATAATGACATTACCTACCAGTAATTTCCATACATTGTATGGAAATTACTTTTAGGTTTAATACCATGCTATAGTTAATGCCGTCAATACCAGGAGCTGTTTTTTTAAAACACTTATTATTTGCTTTCAGTTCGTCAGCTGAAATGACAGTTAGTAAAAAGTGATCATTAGTGGAGATGCTCGGCATAAATACTGGTTATATCTGTTTTTATCTTACCAAGTTTTAAATCTTTTTTTCCAAAAGCTTGTCTCCATTATTCCAGTTTTTGTTTTTAATCACTTTCACTATTTCCTACTAACACTACACCATTAGTACACATTAAGCACCAGGGAATGCTACCCTGTAGTTTATCTGTTAGCTGATCCAACCCTTATGACAATAAATAAGGACAAAGCGCCGAGCCTAGGTACAATTCTACTTTTACAAGAAATTTATAAGGTTTTTCCCACACCTGTCCTAATACTAGTTGTTACTTGCTTATAAATAACTCTCAAAATTTATATATGTTCATCTGGGACTCGTTTCTTATTGAGTGCTAACTGCAGAATATCTCGAGGAACTATAGCATATGCTTTCTCAAGATTAATAAATACCATATAAGATTTAGTTTCTTTATTCATGTATATTTTCATTAACTGCCTATATTATAATATATTTCAATATCCTTACATATCCGTCTACCAATTATCACTCCCTTCCATATTTTCATGACATGACTAAGTAGTTTCATAGCCCTGTGGTTTGTACATTTGTACTTTCCCTTCCCTTTTGGCGACCGCATAGTTTTGAAGATCTGTGTCCTAAATATTTTCTTGGCATTGTTAATATAATTTTATCTTTTTCTTTTATTATATCTTGTACTTCGTTGGACCACGAACAAGTCTCTTTATTCTCAAACTTCTCTCCCGACTTTTTTCTAAGTATTCAAATAGCAGAATATATGATGATGATAATGATGATGATCTCTAAATTTTATTGGGGCTTCTTTTCATATTCCTACACTTTGTTTATTATTTGTTTCTACAAAAGACTTCTATTTCGTCCTATAATATCCACAATGTAATTTTTTGTGTTACTATTCGATATTTTGGTTTAGTTTCGCTTTTTACTATATTATTATTACTATATTATTGCTATATATTATATATTTACTTTTATTATCAGCACAAGCAACTGCTGGTTGCTAACTTACTATCTCACTAACCATCACCTTGCAGTCCTTACATTCATGTAGTTCTTCTTGTGTTGTCATAAAATAATATATTTGGGAGTGATTTTGTTCACTTTTGTACGTAATGAGTTTACTTATGTCTAAAAAAATCCAAAAAAGTTATTTAGAAAAAATTGTGGCGATGATCCTTTCCAGACTTGAACAAAAAAGTAAAATTAGTCAATCACAAGCAGATATCTGTAGTGAGTGATATAAGAGACAACAAGGGAAGAATTGAACATGACCCCATAAGATGGGAAAAATTTGGAAAAAATATTTCTGCACAACCTTAAACAAACAACGTGATAAAAATAAAATAATGGAAGGGAGTGATACGAAGAAAGAACAGTGGGAGATATCTAGATATCTTGATCTTGATTTAATAAGAAAATTTCAATTACTATTTTAATGGCATTAAGATTTATAATATATGATGCCACAAGAAAATAGCTTCAGAACAATATTAAGAACATTTCAATTTTATATTTATTTATGTACAATAAATATGATTAGTCAATATTTTGGTTTCTTTATTTCAGTCAAACTCATTTTTCAGATTTACGTCTAAGATATGACCTTTTCACACTTGAGAGACTGAGATAAACGAGGCCTACTATTTAGGTCCACACACACACACTCGAAGTGTTCAACCCAAGCCCTAGTAACATGTGTATATCACTGCTAGTCAATGGGATCCACATGTCCGAAGATCAAACCGGTCTCGCTTCAGAAGAGCTAGTCATTCTGGATCGGTACCTATCTGACCCCCAGGTTTTTCCTTCACCCCTTCTCTAAGTCTGACATACGCAGAAAAGGCTTATGAACTGTTACGTCTGGCGATTTGGGTAATAAACAATACCCTCCGTATAGACTTGGTTGTGGTTAGGCCACCTCACTTTTAGGGGTAGCTATAAGCTTTTCTCCATAGTTACTTAACTGAGTTTAATTTTGTAATTAGCATTACTGTGGACTGAAGTCCCTAAGAAAGTGTGTGTCTCGCACGGAGAGGGACCAACCTAAGTTGATGCCCCTCCGTGCGAGAATAGTGTGTGTTCGGTCACTCAGCTGTCGATTTGGCAAAATTTAATTTGTTTTCCTCGGCAGCTGGGCACCCGAAGGGTCTGGCCACCGAGCCCATGCTTGTCGCACATGACCTCGATTCTCAGAATTCGCGATAATGGTTTCCCAATTGACCTGCCATAAGGCCTAATAGCCAAAAGTTTGGCTGTATGAAGAGAAATGACGGTTCTCTTTATACTACTTGCGTGTGGTGAGTTTGCGTGTAATAGGATCAGTATCAGTCGATATTCTTGTTGGGTTGAGGACCCCGAAACTATTAATACTTAAAAATACTACTTGCAACAGTTCTGTCGCGGCAACAGAAAGTGTTTTATTAGGTTTTTAGTTAATTTTTTTGGTGAGTATTCTCTAGTACTCGGAACTATAAAATGCCAGGGCATCAGATCTTACCCTTTTTTTTTCCTACTTCTATTCCGCGTGCCTTTGACTATTCTGTGCATATCTCAGTCTTCATGTCGTTATGCTATTGGGATATATCCAGCTATTTGTTGTTTAGGCCGCCTATGTGTCCTGATGTTTTCATCATAGTCCGTTGGCTCTCTCAGCTTTCTGTTGGGGTGATTTCTTATTTCATTGAATAACTCGTACGCTTTATCGTCCATTCTTTGTAGAATTTTCTTCTGATGTGTATCTCTGTATAGGTACTTTAATGGTACGTATTTCGGTACTTTTAGTGCATATCTTATTAGCTGATTTTGTGCTACTTGTATTTTCTTCCTGTTTAATTTACAGGTGTGCCCCCATGCTGCTGATGCATAAGTTAACGTTGGTAGGATTATGCTGTTGGCTACTCTTATTTTCGTATTGTTTAGTTTACTTTTCCTACCTATTAGCGAGGTGAGTTGTGTTTTCATTAATTTTGCTTTGTGTACTGCTTGGTTTACATGTTCAGTGAATGTGAGCTTATGATCAAGTATTACTCCTAGATATTTAGCTTGATTGCTCCATTCTATGTGTTCGTTGGCTAGGCTTATCTCCATGTTGGGTCTGGCCTTTCTTTTCTTAAACATTTCAGGGTTGAGTGCTATCTTCCATTTTATGCACCAGGCGTGCAGTCGGTGTAGAGATCTTTGTAGGTTTCTTGTTGCAAAGTTGGGATTTCTATTGCCTGTTGCTATCGCCGTGTCGTCTGAGACTAAGCAATGTTCTGTAATCACTGGTGTGTCTGCTGTATATATGGTGTATAGGTATGGTGATAACACCGCTCCCTGCGGCACAACTGCCTCCAGAGTTCCGACCTCGGATAGGGTGGGCCCTATACGAACTCTGAATCTCCGGTTTGTTAGGTATGACGCAAGGAAACATGTCATTGCCTCACTATATCCATTTTGATTCATTTTGTGGAGCAGTCCTTCATTTCAGACTCTGTCAAAGGCCTTGCTGACGTCTAGGAAGGCTGCTGCTGTGTACATTTTTTCATTGTATTCTTTCGTGATATATTCTGTTAACCTAAGCACTTGTAGTTGGCAGGAGTGTCTAGATCTAAATCCGAACTGCGATTCTGGGATCATTTCTATTGTTTCTGACTCTGTTTGTAGTCTCTATAGTATAATTCTTTTAGCTTTTTTTCCCAATGCTGATAGGAGATTTATTAGTGTGTAGTTTTGTGGAAAGCTCCCGTTTTCCCCGGTTTTCCAATGATTATTACATGTGCTCCATTCCATCTGTCTGGAAAGTATCTTCTACTCTGTCGTATTCTGTGTACGTCATTTCATTTTCTCCGTGTAGAGGTGGTATAGGTTTCTTATCCTTCCTTATTATTTTTGATACTTTCCAGAATGCGGATTTATTTGGATTCAGGTCTTGGATATATTTGTCCCAATAATCACTACGATGTTCGTTTAATTGTCTTTTAACTTCTCTGTCTAGTTCGTTAGCAAGTGTTCTTTGGGCTCTTCTTCTTTTCCTGTTTTTTTCTTTAATGAGATCTTTTAGCTCATTTGAGATTTCATGGAATCTACCTTTTAGTGTAGTTTTTATTTCAGTTTTTGAGCTGACATCGATAGCATTTTGTATTGTTTGTTCTAGTTTTATAATACTTTCTTCTAGTTCTTGTATATTGTTTATTGTTGGTATTGCTCCGATGTTTTCGCTCATTACTCTTCTGAAGTTTGGCCAGTTAGTTTTTTTTTGTTTGATGGGGCTGCAGTAGGTTTAACTCTACTGCACCCAGGGTCATGCCGATTACGTTGTGTGTGGAATCGCCTTCACTTAATGAAACTATTTCATATTGTTGACCGATATTGTGGAGAATTGAAACACTGAAACTATTTTCAGTGTTTCGTTGGCCGCAATGATTCGCACTATTGTCGCCTCTATTGTGACCAGGCCTAGAGGTGTGGGAACTAGATGATGATCTATTTTTTTCCTCACCATGATGGCCGTGCCACCTGAAATGATCGTTTCTATAGATGACATAATCTGGAATTGTTGTCTTAATTATTTCGACTAGTTTAGTCTCTTGTAAGGCCATGACATCTATAGCGAGTCTGTTGGTAAACTCGTCTAATATATTAATTTTCGTACGAAGCCCTCCCGAATTCCATGACCCAATCTGTAGTTCGTCCAACTGTTCTGGCATTACTCGGTTCTACCTTTGCTAATCGCATCGAGGACATGTGTAATTTTCTCGAACATTTTCTGTTCAGGGAAGTTCGAGAAATATTTAGTGAACTGTTTCATCTGGCTATTCATAGCTGCAATGAGTTTATCGCTGTTGGTGGAGACATTTGTTTGTGTTACAGGGGCAGCTTTTGGTATTTCAGCTGCTTTTGTGGCCGCGGCATAACTTATGTTAGGCCGGGTTGTGGGTGCACTTGGTGCATCTCTGTACTTGGGCGGTGGTGTTGCCTTTCTTTTTTCTTTTGGGTGCTTTGGTTCACCCCCTGTAACTTGCTGTGTGTGCCTCTTGACAGTTGGCACATTTCGCTGCTGTTTCCCTGTCTTTTTGACATTCGGCGGATTTATGGTTTTCTCCACATTTAACACAACGCGAGGCACAATGGCAGGCACTTGACCCATGGAAAAATTTCTGGCAGTTGTAGCACTGCAGAACGTCTTTTCGCTGTCTCATCTCGTCTTCGATTGTGACTCGAAGATAGCAGAGGTTGTTAACGTTTCTCATTTTGTCTACCTGATATTCAGGTACTGTCACTATATATAGTGGCAATATTTTCCTGTCTTGTTTTCGAGAGATTACTGATTCGACTTTGATAAGATCTACGCCTTTGTCTTTTACTGCCTTAGATATTGCTCTGAGGTTCATATGTGTTTGTAATCCTCTGATTACAAGCCTTTTGCTTTTTTGTACGTCAATAGGGTATGCTATAAAATCTACCGTTGGCTTGTGCTCCTCAAGTATTTTGACCATTGCTAGGTAACCCTCTCTGCTTTTGGTCTGTATGAGTACAGAGCGCCCTGATTTTGCAAACTTATTGTCGGATGCGATGGTTTTCTCTGCGGCCTTGCGCAGATGTTTTGGCTTTCTCGTACTGATTTTAAGATGATTGCCGGTGGTTTTGGCGACTTATCGGCAGATACCAGTGGCTCTTTAACTGCTGTTGCCGTTGCCGGTGTTTCTTTTTCTTTTTGCGCTCTTTTTTGTTGACGTGCTTTAATTTCGTCGTCCATTTCCTGCTCTTATCATTTTTCGACAATCGCACGCTGTTTTTTGGCAACGCTGACATTTTTTGTGGGCGTTGCTGTTTTTATTTCGCTGCTTTTAGCAGTGGTATCTTTTCCTTTACGTTTCTGCTTTTTTGGTACTTCTTGCTAGTTGTATTTTTCCACTGGTAAAGTGGTAGGTTGATCGACCTTCTTTTCCGTGGGCCTGTATTGATTCGCCTCGCGCATGCATTTAGTAGGGTTGGAGGTGGCTTCTTCTTTCTTTTTCGTTAGTCTCACTATTCGCGAGACTAACTCTTTATTTTCCTTGTTTTTTATTTTATGATTTCTCTTAGCTCCTTTAGTTGGGCCATGAGCGCTTCAATTTGCCTGTTATGGCTTTGTTGCATCTCATCAATTTTTTGAATGAGATGTTGCATTTGGGATGCCATATTCTTCTCTTTGGGTTTTTTTGTCTCAGATGCAGGGCTTTGCCCTAGACTGGAGCATCGTCTTTTTGTCGGGGCCATGTCCTCTCCGCGACGAGCATTTTTCGCGGTTTTGAAACTAGATGCCTGAGGGGCTAATCTATCCTTGTTATCGGATTTTGATAACTGAGGGTCGTCCAGTCCGTTACTAGTTGCAGTTTCCTCGTCGAAGAAGGTGTAGATGAGTTCTACATCCATCTCGGACTCGTCCGAGAGGGATGGAGATGGGGAGGCAGCAGGGGTAGAGTCTGGAGCTGTACCGTCGGATACA
The DNA here is from genome assembly GCF_040954645.1 of Diabrotica undecimpunctata. Taxonomy (NCBI): domain Eukaryota; kingdom Metazoa; phylum Arthropoda; class Insecta; order Coleoptera; family Chrysomelidae; genus Diabrotica; species Diabrotica undecimpunctata. Next base: position 77,961,365 of record NC_092804.1, on the reverse strand, counting down.
CACTCTGACTCTGCGGAAGGTGAAAGGGGGGTAGGTGATGCGACAGACTGAGCTGGAGGCTCGGTGGATTCAATGGAATCCGACAACATGGAAAGCTGATTACTTGGTAGATCGCTGTTTTTTGTTTATCCTCACGACCGTGTCGTTCGGATTCTGGGTGCCTTCCCAGTCCCTTGCGCGGTAGTTCACTTCCTGTTTCCAGGGAGGGATCCTCTTGCTGTTTCTCACTCTGTAAATGCACTGGCCGTTTCTGTCCGACTTTGAAATAACAACAAAGCCTTACAGTGTCATCCCTGTCGACAACATACAAATATCTCGTTACTTTTGCGTTTGCTAATTAATTATAGCCCTCCGAGAGAGGCCTATAAAAACAACCTCTTTGCGGCCTAGCTAATAACCAATTATCATACGCTCTTCGCTTTGTTAAAAGCAAAGTGCCTGCACCACGCACGGTGTCTAACGCAGCGGAAGCTGATAAGCTCCGTTGACAGCAGGTCAGTTGCTCCTACCAAAGCACGTCCGTATTGTTCGACCGCTAGAGTCGAACTAACATTTAAGTCCAAAGAAAAAGAATGTTGTGAGTTTTATTGTTCTACATCGGCTCCCAACTTGTAACGATGCTCTGATCGTTTAACAGTTCGAACTGTGGGAGTGTCAATATTTGCGCATCCACTTCTACAACGTGACGGCGAAGTGGGAATCCGAACGGCTATTTAAGGCGTGTGAATAGCGGAATTAGATAGTCTTGTAGCTAGCGCTCTAGGCTCCCTGACTCGCCGGTGTAGTGAATCGGCGAGCAATCCCGGACAGAGAGATTTCCGTATTGAGGATCATACTCTGTCCTTAACCAAGCGGAACCCATCGGTACTGTGTATTGAACATTGCCGTGGATCTGCACAGAGCCAAGCCGGACAGAGAGATTTCCGTATTGAGGATCGTACTCTGTCCTTAGCCAAGCGGAACCCATCGGTATTGTGTATTGAACATTATCGTGAGTCTGCTATTTCATTTATCTATTAGTAATAATTAGTTTCTTTTCTTTTATAGACGTTCGCCGGGGGATTTATTCATCGCGGGACCCAGACGGGAACGTAGAATTCATTTTATTTTTGTTTTATAAGTATACAACGTAGAATTCCTTTTTTTTATTTTTATTGTATATATACTAAATAGATTTATTTTTATTTTAAACCTGTTTTTTACTGAGTCTGTCGCCCCGAAAGAGCTACCCATCACAAACTGGCGCCCGAGCAAAAATTAATAACATGCCGACAGATAAAGACACAGACTCAGTAACAGGTACGTCGTGGATAAACCGACTTTGCAAAGAGGAATTGCAGAGCGAGGCCGAAAAATACGGCTTAGATCCCAAGGGAACCGTCGACGAATTGAGAGCACGACTCAGAACCTATTTTAAAAATCGCGAGGAAGCTACAGGAACAATCCCAAAAGAAAAAACGTCCAAGGGAACAGAATCCGACACACTGACCCAGGAAATTTCGGGCATCCGAAGACAATTACAGGAATTAACAATAACGAAACAAATGGGGCAACCAGAATTGCTAAATCAAGTACGAAAGTGGAACACACACTTCGACAAGAAACATTCGGATGCAATAGAATTCTTAGAGAGGATAGACGAATTAAGCTTGGCCTACGAGATCGATAAACAAGATCTACTAAGAGCATTACCAGAATTATTAGGAGACCACGCTTTGTTATGGTACAGAAACAATAACAAAAATTGGAAGTCATGGACAGATTTCAGCGAAGATTTTAAAAAAGCTTTCTATCCCAGGGGATATTTGCTACAACTAGAAGAGGAAATCCGAAACAGAAAACAGAGACAGAACGAACCAGTAGATAGATATATCACGGAGATTCAAACATTAATCAGACGAGAAGGATCTTTTTCCAAAAACCAAGAACTCGAAAGGATATACAAAAATTTGTTACCAGAATATAAGCTTTATGCTCGCCGCCGGGATTTCGGAAACTTAGCCGAATTACAGGATTTAGCCCAAGAATACGAAGCTCTAGAAGACGAAAAGACCCGAGCAAATCAGATTTGCCGTGGAAACTGGAGACGCACGGACCAAGCAGAGTACGATGCGAAAACGGCATGCTTTAGATGCAAGATGTCAGGTCACAGCCGTAAAAACTGCAAAAACCCATGGAAAAGGTTTTGTTCGCGTTGCGGCAGAGAAGGAGTTTACAGCAGCGACTGCTGTTTCAGGCGTCAGGGAAACGAATTACAGACTGGAGAAACAAGGAGTCGTCCCAGTCTGTAAAACAAGATTCGACTCCATTCGTTTTCGCCGTTACACAGCCAGCAAGCAATGACATTCGACTGTTCGCATCACTAAAAATAGGGAAAAGAACATACAGAGCGCTCATCGACACAGGAACTACTAAAAATTATGTCGGGGATAGAATAGCTCAGATATACAAGGACTCTCTAGATAGCTACAGCGGGAGAACAAGACTAGCAAATGGAGCGTCAATGGAGCTTAACCAGAAGTTGACAATTGAATGCGAGATCGATAAGTTACAAACCCGACAAACATTCATAGTAATGCCAGGGTTGACGGAAGATGCTCTACTAGGAGTGGAATTCCTCAGGAACCATTCTATCGAACTTAAATTCGATAAACATACGACCAAACAATACATACAGCATCAAGAAGAGACATGTAACACTTTAAAAGACTCCACTCAAAATACGGAGTTAGAAAGGTTCCTAAGAAAAGAACTAAGGGAGTTTGAGAACATAACAGGACCCACCAACTTAATAAGACACGAAATAAAATTGAAGAAAAAGTGCGATCCAGTCAAGCAGCCTTATAGGCGGCACAATCCCGCAATGCTACAGATCATCAACCAAGAAGTGGACAAGATGTTAAAAGAAGGAACCATCGAACCCTCCACAAGTGGTTGGAGTTCACCGATTGTACTAGTTAGGAAAAAGGATAACTCGTACAGATTTTGCATTGACTTTAGAAAAGTCAACGAACTATCAGATAAGGACGCATATCCGTTACCCAGAATATCGAAATTTCTGGATAGACTTAAGGAAGCAAATTTTATATCGACCCTCGATTTGAAACAGGGATATTTTCAAATACCCCTAGAAGAAACAAGCCGCCCAGTGACAGCATTCAGCGTACCCGGAAAAGGCCATTTTCAGTTCAAAACCACCCCATTCGGACTGCATTCCGCAGGAGCCACTTTACAACGCCTGCTGGATAAGTTAATACCTCCCGATATGGAATTCGCGTTTGCCTACTTGGATGATATCGTAGTAATATCTAAAACGCTCCAAGAGCATTTAAATCACCTACATGAAGTTTTCCGAAGACTGTAAGAAGCCAGATTACAGCTGAACTTCGAGAAATGCACGTTTTGCCAGTCAGAACTCAGATACTTAGGACATGTGGTTGGAGCAGAAGGAATAAAAACTGACCCGGAGAAAACCAACGCTATAACCGGACTTACAGCACCGAGAAATGTGCGTCAACTCCGCCGGTTCCTAGAAATAACATCATGGTACCGCCGATTCATAGAGAACTATTCGACAATAGCAGGACCGCTAAACATGCTTCTGAAGAAGAAGATAAGATGGAAATGGACCGATAAGCAGGAAAACGCGTTTGAAGAGCTAAAATCAAAACTTACATCGGCCCCAGTATTAGCATGCCCCGATTTTTCGAAAACATTTTACCTGCAAACAGATGCGTCGAACTGTGGACTTGGAGTTGCACTAACACAGAAATACGACGGCCAGGATAAAGTAATTGCATATGCTAGTCGAACCCTCACACCAGCCGAGACAAAATATTCCACAACGGAAAAAGAATGTCTATCCATCGTGTACGGGATAAAGCAAATGAGGCCGTATATAGAAGGATACAATTTTAAGGTCATATCAGACCATCAGTCCCTCAAATGGCTGAAGAACCTTAAAAACCCGTCAGGTCGGTTAGCCAGGTGGAGTTTAGAACTGCAACAGTACGATTTCGAGGTAATATATAGAAAGGGAGTCCTCAACAAGGTAGCAGATGCTTTGTCACGACAACCACAAGAAAACCAGAGCGCAGAACCAGAGTCGGAATTATTAGCATCAGAACTGGAATCATGCAGTTGGTACGATAATTTATATAGGAATGTACTCCAGAACCCAGACGATTTCCCGGATTTACAAATATCAAACGGGAAATTATATAAACACGTTTGGAGCAGCCGTAATTTAGCCGACCCAGAGTTTAATAACCCATGGAAATTATGCGTACCAAGATATAAAAGGAAAGATATTTTGGAAGAAAATCATGACTCGACCACAGCAGGCCACTTAGGAATTGCAAAAATAATTTGCCGAATAGCGCAAAAGTACTATTGGCCTAAGATGTTTAAACAAATTGCAGACTACGTTAGAGCCTGTACGAAGTGCCTCCAATATAAACCGTCTCAAATGCAACCAGCCGGGAAAATGCAACCGTCCACTGTAGAAAAGCCTTGGCATACTGTCTCAGTTGATTTAATGGGACCATTCCCAAGATCTGCAAAAGGAAACATTTTCTTAATAGTCGTGCAAGACCGGTTTACCAAATGGGTCGTCGCCCAGCCAATAAGAGTAGCATCTACGAACTCAATCATCGACACTCTACGATCAAAACTCTCGGACAACGGCGCGCAATTTACAAGCGGAAATTTTAAGGCGTTCCTAAAGTTCTATAACATAAATCACATTCTAACACCGCCGTACTCACCTCAATGCAATCCAGTAGAACGAATAAACAAAGTACTGAAAACGATGATAGCTACTTACGTGGAGGATAACCATAAAGACTGGGACAAATTCATACCAGAATTCTGCTACGCCATAAATTCGTCAAGACACGATTCAACAGGATTTTCACCAGCGCTTCTTAATTTCGGAAGGGAATTAGACACAACAGAGGCGACAAATGAACAAGATATACAGGGGTATGCAGAAAACTTAAACAAGTTAGAAGCGTTAAGAGAACTAGCGAAAGTGCACATGGAACACGCTTTCGAGGACCAGAAGAAACATTAGGATCTAAGACGAAGAGACTGGCAGCCACATCTAGAAGATCGAGTCATGAAAAAGGAACACCATCTATCATCGGCTAGTGCAGCTTTCACCAGCAAACTAGCGCCGAAGTACTCAGGACCATACATAGTAACGTCAGTAATATCACCAGTAATAGTAAAACTGAAATTGGCCGATAGTAGTAGCCGCAAGCAAATGACGGCGCATGTAAAAGATTTAAAACCGTTGGGAGGAAGATTGTGATAAAGATACCGAGAGGGATAGATGACATCACAAGGCTGTAGACACCATATACACAAAAAAAAGGTATGTTACTTTTTTTTTTTCAAAGAGAAGGGGGTGTAACGATGCTCTGATCGTTTAACAGTTCGAACCGTGGGAGTGTCAATATTTGCGCATCCACTTCTACAACGTGACGGCGAAGTGGGAATCCGAACGGCTATTTAAGGCGTGTGAATAACGGAATTAGATAGTCTTGTAGCTAGCGCTCTAGGCTCCCTGACTCGCCGGTGTAGTGAATCGGCGAGCAATCCCGGACAGAGAGATTTCCGTATTGAGGATCATACTCTGTCCTTAACCAAGCGGAACCCATCGGTACTGTGTATTGAACATTGCCGTGGATCTGCACAGAGCCAAGCCGGACAGAGAGATTTCCGTATTGAGGATCGCACTCTGTCCTTAGCCAAGCGGAACCCATCGGTATTGTGTATTGAACATTATCGTGGGTCTGCTATTTCATTTATTTATTAGTAATAATTAGTTTCTTTTCTTTTATAGACGTTCGCCGGGGGATTCATTCATCGCGGGACCCAGACGGGAACGTAGAATTCATTTTATTTGTGTTTTATAAGTATACAACGTAGAATTCCTTTTTTTTTTATTTTTATTGTATATATACTAAATAGATTTATTTTTATTTCAAACCTGTGTTTTACTGAGTCTGTCGCCCCGAAAGAGCTACCCATCACAAACTTTCGGAGGTAGTTGTATTGTAATCCATTGGCACTCACCGTTTTTGATAGGTCGTTCAACGGTTACACATTGGCGCGCACTGTTTCTGATGGATCGTTTAATGAATATAAATTGTTATTGATTTTAAATTATAAGTTAAGCATTTTACATGGTAAAAAATTAGTTTTGAACGGTATTTACGCCATAAGCTGTAGTTTCTATGTGATGAAAATTTGTTAAAGTACAAATTTTCATTGAATATATTTATTTTACAATCAAATTTTACTGCATAAAACACCCTAATACATGTTTTCCTATGTTTTCGCTTAGGGGTATAGGGATATAGAAATTTTCAGCAAAATCTATGCACTTCGACAGAAGTTAGGTAGTTGGGAGGTAAGGTCCTATTGTCCGCCCGAGTTACTGGACTCAAAGTTTATGCCCCGTCATATGAGGCTTAATTAAAAATTAAACTTTAAAAACGACTTCCGACCTGTAAAAAAAATGTCACATTAATTTTTTTTATAATTGTGACTTATTTAATAAAATTAAGACGCAACGAAGGAAACATTTTCGATACAATAATACTATAATACTGTTTTTTTTTGTAAACTTAAGATAGTTTAAAATAGATATAGGGATAGTATATTACTAGTAATTTATTCAAACATTAGAAACATTTAAAATGCATTGGTTGCTTTTTTGAACAAATAATCAACTTCATTGCATTTTGTTAGAGTTCTATTCTGTTTGATACACGTTTAAATCTTTTAAAAAATCGGTTATGCTTATTTCATTTCCTAATAACATTATAAGCAATCGTCTGGCAGGAAGAATCGAGCAGACGAAAAGCAATTCCCGTAATGTGATTGTACAATTTCTCTGCATTAAAAGACGCTATTTCCGTTTTACCAAACTGATCATAAATGTAAAGCTAACATTAGCCTCATTGAAATTACGAAATTATACGCTTGTTGCAGCGATTCAAATTAGTTCATTGAGTTAAATAATTGGTAAAACAATTTTAACCAATATTGTGGTAAATACATATAAGGATTTTAACAAAATGGGCTATGATGTAAGAGGTGCCTTAAAAATATTATATAAATAAATAACTATAAGATCTGATGGACAAAATGATATATAAATAAAAAAATTAACATATTATGGATACTTCTCTATATTTGGTATGGTAGAAAAAGACTTAACCGACTCGACTAATAATTGTTAAAAATAGTTTTTTAATACAACAGTAAAACTGCTGGTTTTTAAAATTTTTCTCATTACTTTATACACTTAATCGCTGAATTAATCAAACACTTGTTTTTTTCTAAAAGTTGACAACAGACGTTTAAGCTACTAAGAATCCCTAAACTAGTTCTGTTCACTGTACGATTATTGAAAACAAAAAACGGGTGTGGCAGTCCAGTGGGACTGCCGGTAGAAGTTATACTTCTATACATGCGTTCGTCGTTACAAATTTATATGGGAGTCAATCTGCACATTCATTAATCATTACATATGTAATGCTATAGGTAAGAGAGAGCAGAAAGAGACAAATAATTAGGTATAAAGGTATATGGTGCATTGTTTGCTGTATATAAACATTTGACCTGTAATAGGAGTATAGTAAGTAAATGAACGATTGGATCAATATTTTAATGAAAATATATATTTTTATTTTCATATATGTATAAAAGAAGTTGAAAGCAAAAAATTTTTTTTAAACATACTCTGGAGTAAAATTCATTGTTAATGTTGTTATTAATATAATAATACAATACAATACACTGCCACATAATTCAATATTATAATACAATACAAATTAAAATGATATATTCATAAGTATTTAAAAATGACAATATACATAACTTACGCATATGTTTAATTTACCATGATAATAATATTAATAAAAAAATAATAATATTAATAAATATTAAATATGTTTACAAAAGGAACATTTTTATTCTCGAGAGAGAAAGAGAGACAAAAATATCTTCTGTCTCTCTTACACATATACGTAATGATTTTGCCGATTCACTCAATATATACGAATACACACAAATTTCCAACGTCGAACGCGCGTATAGAAGTACAATCAAAAACGAAATAAGACCAACAACTCGGATTATGTTGTAAATTTTCATTTTATTTTAAAATTTAGCATTTTTGCGTATATTACATATATTTAATAAAATAACGTGGGGTTTTTAAATATTTCAAAAATAAAAAAGGAAATTCATATTTGGATTCGAACTCACATACACCAGCTTATGAACCAAACACGTAAAATATTTACCAATTGGACATGACAAAAACGTATTTCAAAATTGACAGTTCTCGGTCATCCAGTGATTTATTGAGATTATTATTTTGAAATACAAAAGAATAAAATAATTATGAACATTTAATAAATAATACAAAACATCACATAAATAATAATATTAATAAATATTAAATTATATATATATATATATATATATATATATATATATATATATATATTATATATATATATATATATATATATATATATATATATATATATATATATATTTTTTTTTTTGTAACTTTCCATATAGAGTGGTCTTCATGTAAGAGGTTCGAAATATAAAACTCTAAAGAGTCGTTTTTTTCTTCATGTAATGCTGTTTTTAGTTTATGACTTGTTAAGTATATCCTGTTAAGGTAGGAACGTCTGATGATATTTATTAATACTCGACCCTAAGGGCGTGATTAATCTGGAACCCCATGTGGTGTATTTGGCATTCCAGTCTCTTGCTACTATGAAGTTGGATCCAAGGGTTTGTATGAAATCATGATAGTCTTGATGACCACTGAGAGAGAGAGAAAGAGATAGAGAGAGAGAGAGAGAGAAAGAGAGAGAAAGAGAGAGAGAGAGAGAGAGAGAGAGAGAGAGAGAGAGAGAGAGAGAGAGAGAGAGAGGTATTTGTTTTGATTTTAACGATTACTGCTTGGATTTGTTTAATTTTTAATTTAATGATAACGACAGAGCCTGCATGTGCTCCTCTGTCTGGATGGTTTGCATAATACACAGTATAGTAAGGTATCTTAATATCCATTCTTTGTGTGACATGGCTTTCAGATAGAATGTCTTTTTTTTTCATTTTTAAAAACTGTTTAAAATGCCATTAACATTTTACGACACGGAATTAGTAATGGCTTATAAGCTATTTTGCTATTTTGTCAATAACTAGTTAACATGGTTAAAATAATGCTATTTTGGTTTAAAAGTTGAGAGAACATATTTTTGAATGTGTTTAGAAAATTTGATTGTTTATCTGCTAATTCATTATTGTTATTTTTGTTATCTGCATTTATGTTTTTAATGGCAGCATCTCTATAACTGATTCTGTTGAATTAATGAACATGATGTTGACTAGATATATTTACTCTGGGGCTGTTGACAGGATTTTGAGTAGTGATTTGTTTTGATTTGTCATTGTATCTGACATTTAGTAGTTCACGATAAACAGAACATCCTCTATAATTAAAAGGATGGCCTCCGTTGCAGTGAGTGCAAGTTGCTAACATGTTTTTTTTTTTGTTTCTTGCATTCCTTTGTGTTGTATAATCCAGCACATTTTAGGCAATTATACGGATTTTCACAGTACATTTTAATGTGTATATTTTTTTAGTTTTTGATGCTTTATTTTACAATTTTGTGTATACTGTAGTTCAAATATTTCTTTGTTGTTAGTTTGAGGCTCGAGGTCCACAAAAAATAATTGTAATGATTTACGGCTTAATCTGTGTCTGATAGATTTGTAATGTAACTCACCTTATGGCCATTTTTCTCGATTTCTGCTTTTATTTTATCTTTTAAAAAGGAGTGATGTAGGTCTCGAATAACTGTTCTGTATGATCTTTCTTCCTTAGGTTGGTATGTATGGTGGACGATGTTTTCCTCTTGTACGTGATGTATTATTTTCCTGTAGGATTCAGGTTTTTTGGTAAAATTTTTATTGTGTTGTTTGTTAAGGCTTTAGTGAAGAAAGTTTCTACTTCTACTGCTTGAGCTTAATTATCTATTATTTTGCTTTAGTCATTTACGCTCTGCATTAAAATTGGAGGGGGTTTTTAAGATTGGTAAATTTTTATTCCTATTATTTTCGGAGTTTTCCTGTGGAAGTGACTGAAAACTATTTAAGAGTGTAATTGGAGCTTTTTTTTATTTCAATTCTTGATGTTTAACCGTTTTTCTTTTTAATCTTATTGTTTGCCATGGGTGTTTATTATTTTGAGAGTCTTCCTGTTCTTCATTTGACATTGAATCATATTCATTATGTGTTTTTGGATTGTTCTTTAAAATTAAGTTAGCTTAAGAGTTTGATGTAGAGAAAAAAAAGTTGGTTTATTGGGCAACTGTTGGCTCTAACTAACATTGTTGTTGATAATTATCAAAAGGTATCATTTGATTTACTGTTGGTTGATTTAAGCACAATGGTGGAGCTTAAGTATTTAATTGAATTTGTTGGTAATACGGATGTATTAGGTTTGTAGATTTCGTTCTGCATTACAGTTGGAAACTGCACTGTAGCGTACTGAAAATCACTTGATTCTTGTCCGTTCCCTGTTGGAAATATTTTCAGTTCATTTTTATTTTACATGGACTGGACAAATGCAAATTTATTTATTTACCAATAATCAATCAAAATGTATAAATTTGAGAAGATTAATAAGTAGGTAGCACAATTACAATATCTTCAAAGAACCGCTCCTTTGTAGTTCACGATATTGTATTGTATTGTATTCACGAATTTTGGGGTTCCTTCGAAAAAGGAACTGGCGTTTTTTTTTCGAAGGAAACCCAAAATTCACACCAAGTTTGACAGTTATTTTTATAAGCGGTTCATTAATGATTAAAAAACAACATTCTAAAATAAAAGAGGCCCAAAATACTTATCGGGAAATAATATAACAAGGTTTAAGCTTAAATTAAGGTCGTTGGTGTATTCAAAAATTATATATTTTTTTGTGTTTTTGAGCCCTGAAAATCGTAATTTTGCGTTTTTCTCAGTTTAAAATTGTGTATAACTCGAAAACCATCAAGTGTACAGAAAAATTACACCAGATCTATTTTGTTTAGAATGATGCAAAATATTAATAAAAAAATTGTGCAAGCCAAAAAAATTGCTAGTCACAATTTGTTAAAAAAAAAATGTGAAAAACAAATTTGAACAACTTTTCGCCTGAGCGAGCTATTGAACCTTCTTCTGGGGTATCTTATGAAAGTATTTATGTAAAAAAATCTCAACCAGGATCATCCTAAAAAAGTAACTCTAGTTTTAAGTTCGTAAGTTCCAAACTATCGTAGCATTACCTAAAGTAAATCAATCCCAGAAACGCGTGTCCAAAAAAAAAGGAAAACTTCCATTTTAACGTCTTTGCCTTACAAAACGGAGCTAGAATTGGTACAGGAAAAAACGAAGACTATGAAGGTTAAATCTGCAAAAAGAAAGATAGCCAATATTAAAAAAAAAATTACACACGAGTAAAAAATCGAAATTGAAAAAAAAAAAACTAAAAAAGTAGAGTCAGATTAGAAGGCGAAGATATTCTGATTGCTTATACTGCCCAGGCTCTTACTCAAGTTACACAGACTGATTGATAATCTGTTCCAATTGGGATAAATGGGCTCATAATTTATGTGCAGTTGTAGAAGATGAGGATGATAAAGCAGTACTTATGTGCAAATTTTCTCAATAGACTTTTCTTGGTTTTAATTTCGTATTCCTTTTTACCTTATATTACGAGAATAATGAAATAATTAACATTATTTTTTGGTTTTCAAACAATAAGAAAAACTTTTACTTTTTTTATCTGTAAGTTATATTAATAAATAGTTCAGTTAGAACAATAAAGAGAAAGGGAGAAAACATATAGGAGATAAAACAGTAATAGACAAGATTTCAACAAAATCATTTATTGTAAAGTTTAAAGCACAAACTTTATCCAAATATATTATAAGTAAAAAGGTAATTAAATAAGTCAAACCCTATGTTCAAAAAGTTTTATTAGGTTTTTTTTACCTTTGTTATATACATTTTGGATCTCAATGCAAAGCACGTCCCAGTTGCAGTAGATATCATAATTTGCATGACACAAAATATTGTACAGTAAATGAATATACTTCATCTTGATGTTGTGTCAAGGTAATTATTTTACGACACACCTAAGTTTATGTTTTGAATAGGTATAAATAAATTAAGAATACTATATCATTACATTTAAATTTCTTTGATACCTGTAAACAAATTCCGAAAGTCTCATATGCCTATATGGCTGCCAAAAATAGAAGTTTTTCCTTGCCAACCAACTTTAATAATAATGATCAGTTCTATCAAGTAACTCTAAATCAATCAGCTTCATCCTCAAAAAAATTCTCCTCACAAATGTTTTATATCAGCATGAGTTAAGAAAAATTAAATTTTAAGCGGCAACGACCAAGTTCTCATGATCCTTTTTAATCAGCTGGAAAAGAAATAGTATCCCCAATAAATATTTCTAAACAAAAAGGTAGTATTTACAATCACTTTAAATATACAGAAAATAAAAATACATCTTTGGAAACAAAAGAATTATCACAATTAAATAATGTAATTTTAGAATTGGTTCTTAATATGAGTTCAATAAAACTCACTGAAAATTTAGACATATCACAAACACAGATTATGCAACAAATTAATTAACTCTTAAGTACGGCATAGATCTCAAAAACAGACTTCCTTGTTTAACCTTTACGCTTAATGTAAATGATTTTAAATATTGAGTTAAAATTTTAGGATAATGTTAGTTTATACCTTAATAAGAAGTCAAATTTTTTGCATAATTTTCAAAGTGACATTTGACAGGATTCAAGGACTAGCACAATTGTGTCATACAATAGCACACAGATAACTAGCACAATTGTGATAATGAAACCAATTTAAGAGAAATGAAACCAAATTTATTGAATAAAGTTATTTGCAATGAAATTGAACAAAACAGTTTTGTTTGTTACTTAAACAAAGATAAACATCACACTTACTACACCTTATTCTTGATCTACTTTGACAGGTTTCTAGACGACATGTGTTAGTATTTTTTTGATTTCCCTCTGATTTTGATCATTGGCCTGAACAGGCCAATGATCAAAAGTCAATATGACAAAGTCATTATTTGATAAATTGCTATATCTATCAAAGAAGACGCAACTTTTCGGAGGCAAGGTTTCTACTAGGCGAAGAACGACCGACGGTCCTAAACCGAGATCTTTATTTTTCAGCGGAGTCAGAGAGCCTTGGTAAATTTCAAAATCAAGTACTGTACCACAAGATGTCGTCAAAACAAAATTTTTTATGTGAACAGGTCTCGGCTTATTTTTTACGAATTGTCGTATTGGACATCGGCCCACAAAGGGTATCATTTGTTTATCAATTGAAAATGACGTCCCACGTAGTCTCTGAATTTCTTGACATCTTTTTCTTACTCTATCTATCATCAGCTGAATTTTCCAAAGGCGATTTTGTTGTTTTATCTCTTCAGTTACCGATAAATTATCTACAACGTGAAAGTTTGTGCGTAATTTGTAAAATCTGTCATTTGTCAGATTCATTACATCAGCCATGATTGGTAGTCGGTACTTTACACTCCAGTAAAGGTATATTCTGGGAAACTTAAAACATACCATGACCGCATGCATACCAACAAATTGTTTGATTTCTTCGGGAGAAATATCTGGTTTTATTTCCTTACCAGTATCTTGCAAATAGTATTGCGAAGTTAGTTTTGCTCCCATTTAAAAAAAAACAACATCTAAATATCGACTGAAATAACTAAATGGACTCAAAACGTCGTTGATGTCATCAGTTCCATTGGATTCTTCCGAAATATTCTTGCTTGCGAATGAATCTTTGGTCCATTTTATGCCTACGGAAGGTACATTTTTGCTCGCAGAAGGTTCAGGATTTTCCTCTTCGATATGTTATTTTCCTCATCAGACTCTTGATCAGCGATGTTTGGCTCAATATAATCATCATCATAGTCGCTATCAATCTCTAAATCGGACCCACATTCATCTATAAGTTCATAAATTTTATCTGGATTAGCCGTAAGTTCGTCCAAGGTAACCTTTCTTGTATCTCCTGCAACAAAAAACATAGGTGGTTCTGTCTGTTTTTTTTTTTGATTTTTACTGTGTTAACTCCCTAACCCCACAATTGTGATCTAGCGCCAAAAGTAACTCATAAGAACATAACCTTTAATACATTTAATCATTTTTGTACGAAACTTAGTGAAACTAAACCTATTTAAAGCAATAATACCCATCAAACATGTTTTAAACTGATTCTTAGTAATACTTACTATTTTTTGCCATTGCAGTACACACAAGTATTACGAAATATGTCCGTTCATACTCCAATCACGTCAAATAATTAGAAGGGAGATGAACGGTACCGATTCAGCGTGACTACTAGCACCTAGCACAGTCATGTCGTGCGGGAGCGATTCGTGAAAATTTGATTTTAAGCCTAAAACAGCATTTGGATTAGACTCACACAATTGTAACATCATGGAGCGTAAGGGTTAAACGTCACCTTCTCAGACATAACTAGCCCTATAAACTTTTTACAATGAAACTGCCGCTCAGCAGTTTCTAATAAACCAAATTTAGAAGCCTTGCTCATTCACAAAAATATATGTGTGGCCGTGTTGTCAGAAACATTCGTTATATTAATATGATGTTGTATTCCAAATTTAGAAGCCGTGTTATCAGAAACATGGTTTAAACCAGGAAAATTTTGTAACTTCACTGGTTATAATTGCTTTATATCTAATCGCTCAGATGGCTATGGAGATACAGCAATCTTAATTAAAGATAAAATAATTACAAAAGAAATAAATTAATTAGATAATTATAATTTTACTTATACATACATGTCTGTTAAACTTTCTTGTATCAATAAACATATACATATAATATCCTTATACAAAGAACCAGGTATTAGAGTAACAGTTGAAGAATGGGTCCATTTTTTTCAACGCGTTTCTTCTCCATCTATCTTTGGAAGCGACTTTAATGCTCACAACATGGCATGGGGGTGCATAACTAGAGAAAATACATTTAAAGTTTATTAAAAGCGATAGAACAATGTAATTTATTATACCTAAATTATGGTTCTCCAACTCTTGCACTAAGTTCCATCAGTAATCGACATAATAATATGTACCTAGTATACTGTGTCTACATTAGCTAGATCTGTTACATAAGATCCACATGATTCTGATCATCTACCCTTGACCATAGCCTTGGAAGATTCCAAACGAGCAATACAACCAGGTGACAATACACCAAAAACTTGGTGACAATACACCCAGAAGATCGAATCTACATAAAGCAAATTGGAATTTGTATTAATTAAACTTTTATTCAGAACAATAGCCTCAAACTTAGTTAGCGATAGCGTTAGCGAAGGAATTAGTTAGCGATATAATAAATAAAAAATATCCTACAGACAAAACCATGGTGGGATAACAGCTACGAATCAGCTGCAAATATACGTAAAACTGCTTATAGCCGTTATGAAACAAATTCCAATATTTATAATCTAATTGAATGCAAAACATTTGATGCCTTACCAAAAAAAAAAAAAAATTAAATTAAAAAAAAACAAAGTTGGATTAACTACTACGAAATCCTTAACTCAAACACTCCAATCAGCGACGTTTGAAAGTAAGTACATCGCTACAAAAACCTAAAGCAGTCCAATCAACTTCCGATAAACTCCAAACCTGCATGAATAGAAGATTTTTACTTTAAAATATCACCTTCTTGACGTCCAAGTCAAATAAATGAAGCTACAGCCACCGTATCCAGAGAATAGTTCAATCTAGAAAACCGATTTGAATTGTGAGAATTAAGTCATGGACTCACATTTATACAACCAAAGTACAACTTAGAACAATTTCTACAATAAATTTTAGAAATTGCCAACCACCAATTCCTAATGAGAGATGGTTTAAAATATGAGTCAAATAGGTTATTTATAAAAACAATAAACAGAATATCACTATAACCCATATTACTTCTGTGGTAAAATGGGAGATATACAGCATATTCAAGTGTGGGGAGTATAGATAAAGTATTAAAATAATGTCTAAAACGCTAATTGAATCAATTTGTTCTTTACATGTCAATTTTAATTCAATTATTTTTCCAAAAAATAAGCAGCCGTTAAAATGTATCTACGAATATATAACGTACTGTACATTTAGATTATAAATAGACTTAGCTAATAAACTTACAAATAGATCAATACAAAAAAAAATAACAAAAAAAATAATAAAAAAATAATAAAAACAAAAAAAAGAATAATACCCAAAAAATATACCTATATTAAAAAAAGATTATAATTGCATAGAAATTAGATAAAATGTCATTAAAAAATTCACAAAGAAACTAAATTCCTGTAGTTGGCTGTTTACAATGTATCACAAACATTTTTAATAAAAAACCATATCGGGCTACATCACAGGACGTTATTGAAATAACTATTCCATCATCAGTGCTAGCTGGATGTACATGTTTGGAGCCACTAAATATCTGGGTAAAAACCCTTTAAATGTAGTTTGAATAACTTTAAATTACATGTTTGATATTATTTAAAAACTATGATGTATAAAAAAATTAATTAATTAATTAATTAATTATTATAATTTAAAAAAGGTATATTAAAAAAAATCCCGTAAAAATAGATAATAAAACTAAAACAAAAAAGAATAATAAAAAAAATAATATTTAGATTTAATAAAAAATGTATGTTAATATAATTAATATTGATAATGTAAATATGTTAATAAATTAATTGTATACGAAAAAAAGATAAATTAACTTACAACAAATAGTCTTGCTAATTGGCTAAGCCAAAGCTATAAAAGCCAAATATAATAAAAAACGCTTGTTTATTTATAAAAAATTCACAACAGACTTTTAAGTGACTGAGGATTCTCAACAAGTTTTTATCCCTGTACGATTATTGACAACAAGAAATAAAACGAAACTTTTATTTAAAATAAATATAAATTCTTAAACGTATTGAAAAAATTTAAATTAAGCGTCTTTGGAAATTGATGGAAGAAATAATATTAATTATGTAAAAACTCGTACTTCTTGAGACATGCTTTCCATAATAATATCAGACTGGGCTCACAGAGCAACCAGGACACAATAGATCAGATTTTATATTAGTTAATAAATTAATGAGACAAACACTAATTGATGTGGCGATACCTAAAAACAATAATCTGCGTGTTAAATACAACGAAAATAGCCAAGTACAAAGTTCTGGAAATTCAAATAAGGAGACAATAGAGAAGAGACACGACCCATAGAGTACCTCTCTTTACTACTGATGTTATTTAGAAAAACCTCTCATAAAATATATAACAGGTGGGTGAGTTAACATCTTCACAACCATGTAGAAAGCTATACTATTTTCTATATCCAGATGCGTACGAATATTTTTGTCACATAGCATAGCATGTCACCTAGGGCTCGATAATTCAGAAAGTGTCTCAGCAGAGCTCAATCTATTAGATACCGTTGGTATTTGTGGTAAGATAATTTTATCATAGAGGGAGTGTGAGCCATATGGCTTAAATCTGGATAATAATTATGTTTCTCATTTAGCTATTCATTTGGTATTGGCAAGTGCACTAAAACTGATATAGAAAATTTTCATGGAAAATAAGAACACCCCTCACCAAGGCACAAAAGCATCATTAGGATAACTTGACATCAGGAACAACATTTTCTTAACCAGAAGGTGGGGCTCCCTAAATAATTTTCCACTCCCCTTAAAGAGACAACTCACTCCCTCTAAAAGGAGTAAATTTTTCCCCTATTAGACTGAGTGGAAACTAATTGCTAATGTTATGGGCGTTAAGATTAGAACATGACTATATAGATTGATATATCGAAAGGATAAATAACATAGTTTCACTTTGAGAAAAACAGCTGCTAAGGAAGATTGAATCATTTAACCAATGGATATTGGTCAAATAATGGAATATTTTTAAGATATTACAAGTAGAAAAATAATCCGAGAAACTAAAGAAATAATGCTGAGCACTGCAAAACACTTACAATGGGATCCATAAAACAACCCAGTCCATTGCCTGGATAAATTAAAATAAAAATTCTTCGTTTATTCAGACCAACTAAGTAGACAAAAAGATGGTAACAACTAGAAAGGCGACAATACACTTTTTAAGCATACTGAGAAGGCCTTTGATCAAAACCTTATATTAATTTTCCATACCAGCTGCTCTTAATACCAATGCTGGATGGAATGAAAACATACACCGCACTACCGGCACAAACTACACTGCCCTATTAAAAAAGAACCCCGTATCTCCACTATAGCGAGTTTTGAGAAAAACGGGATTAAAGATTTTTGTTTAATCCCTTGTGTTTTCGGTACAATAATAACACAAAATAATTTAGGTAGAGTGTGTAGCATCGTAGTTAACTTTTTTCAAAAAAAAAATTACAAAATTACCATACGGACATTAGTTATGCCACATACGGGCTAACAAAGCAAAGAATTATGTCAAGTTTACTTAGCTAAAACCACGTATTATCCAGTAATTATTATAAAATTTATATAACTGCCTCAAAAGGCAAATCATTTAAATATTTTAATATTTTTTATAAACATTTGTTAAATAAAACAAGTATTTACGAAAAACGTTTATTTAAAAATACAAAATGAAAATTATTATTAATCGGAAGTTGGCAATTCTTCCTAAAATTGATGGTGGTTCGCCGGTATAATTTGACCTAAGTTTTTTAATATTTGTTATTTTCTCTTCTTAGCAATCCCAGAACGTTTCGTCACAGGTGTGGGGTCCTTTATCCCAGATTTTAACACTCTGGGCTGCAAAAAGTCTATCTCTATCATCTCCTCGCTATCGTCAATCTTAACGTGTAAAATTTTTCTCTCTCTCTTCACAATTACTTTAACAATTTGTGATAAGGTAAATACATGACTCTGTTTTCTTTCATTTTGACAATGAAAGTTTTTCCAGATAAGAAAATCGAAAACCCCCATTTCTTTCACTACCACCCGATTCAAATTACACGTTTTAACGGCCTCGACGAAATCATGATAATCATAAACTTTCTTCTTTTTCTTTAACGATAGTTCCACTTGGTGGTGGAAACTATTAGCGATGTCGCTCTATTCCTTAGAAAAATCCTCGCATATCGTTTTATCCTACGTTAAAAACCCGTATCTGCTGAGCATATACCAGGTTCTTACTACAAAGCGTTAAATGCCAGGTTTATACTAAGCATAATAGTCATTTTTGGCGTTTACGGGGAAACTATTTTCTTTCATAAAATATTTAGAAATGTAAAATACGGGTTTTTCTCTATGTGGATATGTTATATAAATCATAATGATTCATATGGTGCAAATATCCCAATTTTTCAAATTTTGGAGATACGGGGTTCTTTCTTAGTAGAGCAGACCACGAACCACTTACTACTGAAGGAGCATCAAATATTGCTTCATACATCTTCATAACTAGAACTCTAATGGACCAGATGGAGTTTAACACTTCAGGCTTAAGTGAATAGTGATGATTACCTATTAATATTAAATAATTATACTATTTTTAATCCATAGAAAATACTATCATTTGAAAAACTCATGGATATTAGTACCTTATATATTTTCCTTGTTATAATGCGTAGAGTATTATGATGCAGAATTTGTCGAAATTTTAGGGAGTATGACGAAACACTAAACATATAGACCAGGGCAGATCTGTAAAAAAACGACTAAGTACCTATGGATTTGAGAGGTGGCATTCGGATTTTTACAGAAAAATGTTGATACCTTAAGTAATAATAATTGACTGATCCTCCCTCTCAAATAGATCTTAAACATTAATAAAAAGATCTAAATATTTAAAAATACTGAAAACATCGATTTTTTTTATTATCCTTGCTTATAACTTAAAAATAATTCATTTTGGAAAAAAGTCGTACACAATTAAATTAGCGACAATAATTGAATTTTTTATAAAATATGGTTGGTTAAAATGTGGTAAATTATTACAATTGCTTCATAATAGCACAATATATAAAAAACGAGGGGGAAACAAGTCTTTTCTTTTTTCATGTTTTAAGACACGTTTAAAGACACCTAAAAAACGCATAACGAAACGCAATACCTACAGATGCTTCAGTTGGGTTATTAATAAATTAATATATTTATTTATAATGAGTCGCCAGAGACGAACATGCCGCTGAACCTCCAAAAATCGAACAAGCTGAACTTTGCTGAGAATTTTTGGACCACAAAAAATATTTAAAAAGTTTCTATAGCTAGAGATAGTTTATTAGCACTTTTTTTGTAAAATAAGTTCTCTTAGAAACAACACTTAAAGCGACCCGCGACTGTCAGCTACGCGCGCGAAATCAATTTAAATAAAATTTGACGTATGAGTTTTTAATATTTTTTTAAAATAAGAACATGAAGAATTTTATTCCGTAAATGGTTTCCATACTATATTAAAAGGATTTTATATAATTTACATTAGATAAAAACATTAGCTGAATACTAATAATCGATTATTTTAGATTAAATAGAAGAATGTTATTCTATATCATATCACACAAAAAATCTTATATTAATAACACAGTAAACCAATATTCTCACACTTATATTTTAAAACGTATTTCTATTCAATAATAAACAACATGAACACTCCAATTAAGTTAATTTCTAAAAACATCTAGTACAGATATATCAATATCTTTAAGCCATAATACTATTTTTCTTAATTAAATTTATAAAATATTGAATAAAAGCATATTGGTTGTAGGGGGGAGTAGTTAATTTTTCGTACTCGACAAATAGTCCAGATAACTTGATGAAGGAAATCGAACAAAAAAGTAATTGGAGAGCTCTCCGTCTCCCTTCCCTTGAAAACGAGATCTAATGAATTTAAACGCCAGAGGCGTTCGACAGAAATGTCGGATTGAGATTTAGTGTCCCTCAGGGAATATTAACGCAACCCTTCGTTAACTTCGAGAGAGTTAAAATATTGGTTTTTGCGTATTGGTGCGACGATGCGGAAAATTATTAAATCTGAATTTTTTATAAGCGCATGAAATAAAAATTGCTCTAGAGATAGCACTGTTAGCAGTTACACATAATATATTTTATTAAACTTAAGGTTATCGACGCGCTGTGTTTTCTGAAATCAATAATTATCAAGTGACAAAAATAATCATGCGCTCGGAATGCGCGTGATATTAAAGTTGAAATTTAATATTAACGAGAGAAATAATAAATAAGCTGATATATTATGTCCACGTTTATCAGTAGGGCGAAAGAGACTGTTTTCGTCTGTCCTTAAAGTTAAAATATTTAGTACATTGGCGCAGAATGAGTTCTATATACTTGTGTTGCAAAATTTGTCAACCACATGTAAAAAGTTTGTAATTTGACTTGAATAAGTGTTGGTTTAAATAATTATACCCTAACTCTATTTAATATATTATATAGGAGTGAGTTGGAAAATTATCATCTAAGTGTATAATTTACCATAGATCATTGGGGTCTGTTTGTATAGTGATTACACCGCTAAATTGTAAAAAGCTTAAAAGAATATTGTGATTTGTAGGCTAGTAAGCCGTGGCCCAAAGTTTCAAGACCACACCAGATTTGCTTCGAGTTCGAGGAATAGCCAGAGATCACTAGCCATCGTGATGTACAATAGGACTGGTAGATATAACAGAACTTTTTAATAAACATTTTAAAAGAGTTTTACATCAATTTAGCTAGGTTAGTAATATTTCTAAATTTAGTAAATAGGTTCTCTTTTTTAATTTAATATTTTTAATTATGTATGTTTGTTGTTTTCGGATAATTAAACCTGTAGTTAAAATAACTCATTTATTATTTTATTCTTACTTAAAGTATTAGATAAACTTTTTACCAACTCTTTATTGGGTGTGATAATGAACAAAAGCGATGGTGAATAATTACAGTCCACAAAGGTCATTGGGACTAATCTATTTATCAACAAATTGGGCAAAATTTATTTAACCCCAATTTGTGCAATTATTATAAATGAAAAATATTCTTGTTCTTCTATACAGAATTAACAGTAAATCATCGTTTTTATACAATTATTTTTTTTATATTATTTTCAATAAATGAGTAATTTATTTAGATTAGAATAAAAATGTATTCTATTAAATAATGTGATGATTTTAGGTCCTGCCCCTGATTTGGGCGTGATGAACTGGTCTACTACAGTGAGAGACTTATTTGCCCATATTACTGGTCTGTTGGCCAGTCTTCTGATAACTTGCGGAAGGGTATTGTTGAGGTATTGCGGAAATTAATGGATTGGAGTGTGTGTTAAATTTTTAAATATTATGTGATATCTTTTGCAGGATTACTTCTTTTACTGTTGAGTTGTTGAGATCCTCATAGATTTTTTGGTTGGTTAGTACCAGGGTGCATCAACAATTGCTCTTAAGGTTTTAATTGACATCTTTCCATTATAACAATATCAGATTTACTACTACAGTCCTATAGCTCTACGCCGTATGTCCATATTGGCTTAATAACTGTTTTGTAAACTAACATTTTATTATTTATTGAAAGCTTTGAGTTTTTTCCAATTAACTAATTGATTTTTTTTGTCTTAGTTGTACTTGTTTTCCATTTTTGCTGATGTGTTCGTTCCAACACAGAGTTTGGTCCAGGTGTAGCTCAAGGTATTTGGTTGTTTTAGTCCTGGGTATTTCCTTATTGTTGATATATATCGTTGGTAGTATTTCTCGTCGTAAAGTGAAAATTATGTGGGTAGATTTTCCTTTCATTTTATTTTCCAGTGTTCCAGTCAGTTTTCAAGCTCATACCAGTAGTTTTAGAGTTGTTGTGTAGCTATGTTGATAGGCTTATGACCTTTGACTGCCACTGTGTCATCTGCAACCGCATCAACGTTATTTGAAGTTGGTAAATAGGACGTATATATTAAATATCATAAGAGTTTAAAACAATGGTCGTAATATTTGTTATTACAGTTTATGAAGAGGTCCATTATTCCAAACCTTTTTAAAAGCTTGACTTACATCTTGTGATACCATTGGTCAATATTCTTTTTCTTTTTATGCGGAGTTGATTTTATGGAATATTCGGTGGAATTGCTGGATAGTTAAGAATTTTTGTCGAACTCCAAACTGATAATTTGGTCTCCAGCCTGCTTTTGTAAACTTTGGATCTATTTTTTTATTAATTAATATTATTAATTTTTATTAATTAATTAATTAATAATTCTTATTAATAAGTTTATATATATATATATATATTTATTTATGTATATGTATATATACATAATACATGTATATATATATGTATATATATATATATATATATATATATATATATATATATATATATATATATATATATATAATAGTAATGTAGAGTTTGTTAATAACAGGCCGATAGGTCTGTTATTAACAAACATATAATATAAATACAAATATATATATATATATATATATATATATATATATATATATATATATATATATATATATATATATATATATATAAAGTAATGTAGAGTTTGTTAATAACAGGCCGATAGGTCGATAGGATGAGACCTCACTGGGATCATTCCCTGGTTTTGGGAATAAAAGTATATCTGCATCGTTCAGTGTTGCTTCTTTTGCAGCATTTTGCAATAATGTCATGAAGTTATTTGTAGCTGCTTCTAATTCTCAAGCGGTTTTATGTCTTACGTTTTATTTAATGTTTTTATTTAAAGTAAAGGTTCCAATCTGTTTTAGGTCTGTGCAGTTTTGGAGTAGGTTGTTTGTTAATTACGCAGATGCTAATTGTTGCAATAATTGGAAATTAATCTAACGATAGGTCATAACTTGGAACTATGTCCATAAAGGTATTACATATTACTTTTAATGCAATGCATAAATCTAAAGGTCTGGTATTTTTGGGGTCCGTGGGCTAGTAAGTCGGTTTTTCCGTTAATAAAAAATATAAGTATTTATTTTCGTAAATTAGGCAACCGAGCTCACTCCCATTTTTTGTTAATAACTTTGATCCCTACTAAGTGTGTTTACTTTTAAAGTCACTAGCTGCGAAAAATTGATACAAATAAATAAAATTATTAACCACAAAATACACATACGTCAAATAACTGTCAAAGTAAAAATTTGAATTTAAAAGCTCTTCGATAAAAATTTAAGTTTTTAATAATTTTAAACAGTATTGATTTACAATTTAAGTGCAAAAAACATAATAAACGAGCCGGTTTTCTGATTAGTATTGTGATTTACTTTTTATGTATAATTAGGATTTTAATTTTGACCGTATAATTAAACAATCCAAGTGTTTTACGGTTGTAAACTTCTATTTTGTTCCCTTAATGGGGGACACTAATGCAGGGACGTCCTCGTTGACGCAAATCTTAGTAGATAATAGTGAGGACCATTTGAAAATAACTGATAATCAAAGCATAACCATTCAATTTACGCTCAGATAAGTATAATATTAAAAATATTTGGGTATATATTGAAAAAGTAAATGTTGAAAATTTAGGTAGATTACATCCGATGACTGTTGGTCACATATTATTCAAAAAATTAAAACTTACAAATATTTTAGAAATTAAAAGCATAGGTAGAAATCGCATTAAGGTTTTGGTAAAGTCTTTACTGGAAGCAAATAATTTAGTAAATAAGCAAGCATTAAAATTGGAAAATCTTAAGGCGTACATACCTAATTATTTGTTGGAAATCAAGGGTTTAGTACGGGACGTAGATACTCAGTATGACTTAGATTATTTAATAAATACTATAGAGTCATCTTCTAAAGTTATTAATATATATATATATATATATATATATATATATATATATATATATATAGAACTAAACGTAAAGTTGTTCTATATATATGTAAAAGAAAGTTTAGTGATTTATTACACCTATCAAACATAAAATCAAAATGCAGTTTCCAGGTCAGTTTTGTATCCCAAATCATACCCAAATATTTTATTGACTTACAGAAGGGAAAATAATTATTATTAGTTAATATTATGTGTTCTCTCTGAGGCAAGTTATGTCTAGGGAATATACAAATGTTAGATTTGTTGTTTGCCAACTCAAAACCATTTTTGCAGCCATGTAAACCACCTACAGCAGTGTTCATGAACACTTTCCAATGTGTTTGAGCCGTTATTGTATTGTTTAGATTCAGTATAGATACAGAAGTCATCTGCATATTGTATTGTATTAAATGAAATTTTTTCGATACTAATATTATGAAAATCGGCTGTGTGAAGATTAAATAGAAGTGGACTTAAAACTGAGCCCCGTGGAAGACCCGAACTATTAAAACGTGGTCCAATGAGTTGATTGTTTTCCATCCTAATATATATTTTCCTGTTTAAGTAAAAATTGACAATATTTTGGGCAAGCAGAGTCACTACAAACTTCCTTGAAGCAAAAGGCTATTCTGTAGTGGCCCGAGATTTCTTTAATTTTTATGCATTGGAGATTAAATTGCTTTAAAATAAATATTCTTTGACATTTTAGGTTGGTTTTTTTTAATTTGCTTAAAATAATCGAGATATCAGACGATTCCATATAAATTTAGTTGTGTGTATGCTTAGAAATACAGCTAGTTTTAAATATTCTCAAGATGTTCCACTGATAATGGTTTTACTGGACCGAAAACATTTTGACGATAATTTTAGTCCGTTTGAATAATTTTTATAAATGTTAATAGAATATACCATCATACATTAACATTTTTTACTTAAGTTTAAGTTTTTTAAAACTGTGGTATTCAGTCAACCACTGAGATTTTCCCCATTTAATTTGTAATGTGTTTATTATGGGTGACTTTAACGTCCATGTTGGTGATGACACTAGTATCAGGAATAGAACAATGATATAACGAGGGTATCAGAAATAAAAACGGTGATTTTCTGACTGATCTATGCAGCACAAATGAATTACTTATCGATAGTACTTTTTTCTATCACAAAGTATACCTACGCAAGTATACCTTTGAAAATACCAAAGGATAAAGATCTATAATTGACTGTACTCTTTCAAATAAAGAGCTACGTTCTTCTCAAATTTTGGATGCAAAGGCACTAACATTAGATTGAAAGAGATGATAAGCTAGTATTGTGCCAAATCCGAATGAAAATACGGATATATGATAAGAAGTTGCAGAGTACACCACAAAGATAAAAGATGAAAATCTAAATTTGAATTTGAGAAAATCCGGAAAAAATTAAAACAAAAAAAAAGGAATATAAATAAAAGCAAGACACAACAAGCTTACGAATATTACAGGAGCATATAAATTAAACCCATGCCTGCCCTTGTAAGAAGAATTATAACCGAGTACTAGGAACGCTTTTCGAAAGAACTGAAGGATGATTTTTACGGTTAAGGAAAGACGTAAAAGATTATTAGATTCGACAAATTAAAAACAATCATGAATTGACTATCTAAAGAAGTTGTATACAGGGAAACATAGGCTTTTAAGGTTAGTTGGAGTTATATTGTTACAAATTGTTGCTCACCGTTTCTCATGGTCTCTGATAGTCATATTGTTACAATATGTAAGACCTTTTCGATAATTTTCTATGAAAATTGTAATACTGACATATTTTTAACATACTGTATGCCTATTATATATGAAATTTCACTGTGTTCATCATCGCTTTTTATAAAGCACTTATTTATATTTATGGGACAATAACCATTCTCAGCAGTAAAGGCTCTTCCTCTCTCTAGTCATTTCTTTATTATTGAGTGTCGAGATTTCCTACCATACGAGCAACTATCTCTTTCCACCGGCTTCTGTCCTGGTCTGCTCTCAGTGAATGACTGCCACTTACTTTCTGCAATTGATTTGTCCATGAGAAGATAAAAAGGTTAAACATATAATATTACTTTTAGGATTGCATGTGATTAGGATTTGACTGTTAATTTTTTCCTTTAAATATACCTACTTTACACTGAAGAATGTATTTTTTATATACCTAACATAAATTTTTTACTTAACATTTGATATATTGACCCTTTTTGATATTATTTTTTAACCAGACGGTTTCTAAACTAATATGTGTCAAATACATAGCATTCGAAAGTTTTTTATTTTTATCGAAAAACCGTCATTAAGCCGTTTATTATTGTACTCATTTGCGGCACTAAGGGAACACTTTATTGTAGTGCAAAAAGAATAACTTTATCTGCTGCAAATATTAAACAAGTTGACTGAAATTGAATGTCAGTGGTCGATGGAAGTAATCAATTTATATATTTAAATGAACTTAAATTTTGTCTTATCCTAATAAATATTAATTTTTTTTTATTTAAATTAATGTGTCTCGGCTGCAAAGACCTTTGACACAAACAATATTGTGTACAATAATTACAAAAAGTACATGTTACTAATTGCTACAGTTAATCTATAAGCTTAGAACCTATGACTAAATAATACAACAGTTTTATCATAAGTTATAAATTAAAGGTAAAGTACATGGAAAACAAAGGGTCATATTCTGTTGAAAAACTGAATGTCTTTCAAGAAACCAATTAGGTTAAAGACTTGATGGGGTGAGTTTAGAACGTCTTTAATATTATTTTACTTAAGTTTATGTTGTATTCTGTGTATTGCGTACCGAGGACACTCGATCAGGATGTGTTTCAGTTAATACACTTAACCTAAATACCTTTAACCATAATCTTATTATATAAGCATAATGTTGAAAGTTAATAAATAAATGTACCCATTTAAAAGCATCCATAATACATAAAACATAAATTTAGTCCTTAAAACGTGACCTTCAAAGTTGGTAACTTTCAACATTTATGAATTAAGTAATAAACATTATGGAACATGCGCATGCGTTGGTAGAATCCTTTGCTGTTTCCTCCTTTCTAATGCTGTTTCAGAGATCATACATAACCCTACTATTTTAATGTTTTTGGAGCGAACTCAATGTCGTATTGTTTTCGTGATTATTATTTCGTGTTAAAATAAAAAATATGAGTTGATCTGTAATTCCGTTAGACGAGGAAGGTCTTGTAAATATGGTGGAGCAATACCCACAATTGTGGGATCAAAAATGTAAAGAGTATTAAGATAGAATCGCAAAAGAAAATGCATGGCAGTCCATTGCTGTGATACTGGAAGCCAGGGGTAAGTTTTTCATCTTTTTTTTTTGAGAAACTTTTAATGCAACTAGTATGATTTTTCAGTAAAAGAATGTCAAGAACTTTGGGAATATTTACGAACAAAATTTATTCGAGAAAAAAATAAAAGAAATAAAATAAAAACAGGTTCTGCTTCTCAAACCAATACATGGACCCTATATCAGGATGGGATTCCTTGCAAAAGGAATTCAGAACAAAAGGTAATATTTAAGTAAGAGTATTAGAGAACTATTTTACTATATATAGTTAATCATTTTAAAACCAAGAGTAATATACTATTTCAAAATACTGACCATGAATCAAGTCCATGGTCAGAAATGCTTGTGGACGATGATGGTAGTCTTTCCTCTGTTCCCACATAAAATGACTCTGAGGTAGGCGAGGACATTTTAAATGAGCCAGGGTAAGAAAGGACTTCAGAATCAGACTGTGTGTCATTACCGAAAACAACGACACAGTTACTATGCACGCCTAAAGTCACAAATGAAGCAATTGGCAATCTCAGGGTTGAAAAAAATATAAAAAGAAAAGAAAAAAATGAGGTATTAATTAATAAACTTGTCAATACTTGCACAAGTCTAGGCCGAAATATAGAACAAATTCTAACCAATAACGATACCGACCAAGAAGACTACTATTTTGCCATGGCGCTTATGCAGGAACTGAAAAAAATTCCAAACATCAGTGAAAAGATTAAACCAAAGGCATCATTTTTTATGCAAATAGCTGATGTGGTGGATAAATGTTCCCAATATGTTTAAAACATAAATAATTAAAAAGCTTTAAATCAGAATTCCATATTTATTTATTTCAATTCCTACAGGAGTTTTTATGTATTTAAATTTTAGTACAATACAAAATACAAAGCTGCACTTTAAAGAAAAAATATTTCTTGAAAATGGTTTGTTCTTATATTTATTATTATTAAAATATATGCTGTCTCTTCTTCTTCTCAGGCAAAACAAAATAAACATACAAAAGAAATAATACACCGGTTAGTTAACAAAGGTAAGGTCTATAAATTTGTGGAATATAAATATAAATAGTCCCTAAATTTTTGGTACTACTTAGCTTTAAAACGATGCACAAAATATTATATTTTATTCTCTTATAAGTGGTCTAAGATAGCACCACGATTAACATAATTCTCCTGCCATGGAAGCCACCGTTTTCGAAAAATAAAATAATCTGCCAATCTCTCCCTTTGCAGTTTGGCACATTGTGTTGTTTGATCCAACCTTGTTGACTGTTCTTAAGGAGACTCTCTCGAAGTCCCAGGATGTAATAATCCATTACCATCCACATATTCGCCAAATCCAGTAGGACAATATCTCTTTTCAGTCAGGTATATCCTTTTCACTACATTGAAGAAAATTATGTAATACTACTGTGGCCTGCACAATTAGTTCGCTAACTTCTAATTCTGCCTGTATAATACGATGTAAAATTTGCCATCTCTGACTTAATATACCGAAAGCATTTTTAATAGTTCTTCTCCCTCTACTAACTCTCTCTCTACTAATTAAAAATATTTTTTTCTCACCCAAGTTGTTTCCTGCATATGGTCTTGTTATGTTTTAAGGTAGAGGGAATGCAGAATATGCAACAATATAATGGTTTATTAGAAGATCTGTTTTGGGTAAGGTCTTTTGGGGAAGAAGATTTAAATTTCCATTTAGTAGTGCACACCCTAAACCACTGGTTTTAAAAATAGCCGAATCATGGTTCGATCCAAAACCTACAATATCCACCATTGTTAAACGGTAATTTGCATCACATGTGGCCATTAAAACAATAATAAAATTTTTCTTGTAGTTGAAATAAGTACTTCCAGATTTTGCTGGTGCTTTTATTGCAATGTGTTAACCGTCCACTGCCCCAATGCAGTTTGGTAAATTCCACTGCTTGTAATATTCCTCTGCTATACTTTTCCATTCTTCAACTATTGGGACTGGCAATTGCGAGGGTGAAAGGACATTCCATAGTATTTCACAAGTATCTTTAATAATCTTATGTGCTGTTGTTTTGCCTATTCTGTAATTCCATGCAATTTCTTACATTGAACAGCCTTTGCTAAGTAACTAAAAACCATTAAAAAACTGAGTAAAATGTATTATTATTTTAATGAAGAACTTACTGCAAACTTAATACGAGTCGATGTGCTGGTGTCAAATAGCCTTTCTTTCTGTTTCTCTGTAGGTATACGTAGTAAATAATAAAACTGATTTTTTGTCATATGTGTGTACTTAAACAACTGTTCCTCATCCTATACCAGCTCTTTTATACCTTTAAATAGAGTAACAAATAAACCTTCCTTATCACGCTTTCTATTTATGGGTCTCACACTAAATCTTCTTACTCTTCTTTGCTTGGTAAGAACTATGGCAGATATAGTCGCTACAATTGTTAAATAAAGTGGGACTGCTGCCATGGCCAAAGCAAGCCAAGCTTTTCTATTCTTCTTCATATTTATTTAAAATTATTTTACTTTTCTATGAATCTAAAGACCAGAAAAAAATTCTTCAAGCTCTATAAAAATTTGGTTAGGTTTGTATTTTCTGAAGTAGTTCTTAAATATTATGGTTAGGTATTATGTCTAGTTATAAACCAATCTTAAATCTTATGAATTATGATTGTGGTTAAAGTTATGTTTATGTTATAATTATTACTACTAATATTACTACCAAGTCGGTAAATAACTATTATATAGTTATTTACCGACTTGGTATATAAATATCTATTATCATTGTGCATTTTTATTAGTATCTCATTTTTACCACTAACCTTTATTATAGTCATCTAAACAGTTTTGTTCGTATACTTTATATTATATATGAAATAATATGTCGAAATTATATCTCACAATATTACGACGAACAAACTGTAGCCCGCCAGGTTTTTGCAAAGATTTACTGCGAAATTATTAAAATTTATTATAATAAAGAAAACAGCTTAGAGGCGTCGTCGAGATTTTAATAAAAACATCTCGGAAACTCTCTTAAACACATGCAGCAGGTTATTTGATTAGTAGTAAAGCTGTACTGCTTGTTTAAAACAATATTTATGATTTTAGGCCTGTATCTCAGCAATTATTTATTTTTTAAATTATTATTTCGTAAACTTTAATTTATTTAAATTGGTGTGGTAAGATGGGTTGATGCACTATTTCATCCACTCTTCATTTTCTCTCTCTGAATTATATGTTATGTACAACTTGTAATATTAACCCTGGAACTGCACTGTTGGGTCTCAGAAGCCCAGAGAGTCATTCATTGTAATGTGACATGCGCATGAGTGATTTATGTGTGTCGTCACTTTATGTAAATTCAGTCTGTCGTAAGCCGAGTTAAAATACGGGTCATCCGCTGCATTTTAGTGAAACAACGAGGTAAGATATTTCCAAAAGTACAAGCATGGATACCCCGGACCCAAGGGTGATGTTTACGGTCATAGTTTTGTTTCAACATATTTTTATTTGTTTTAGTATAATGGCGTCAACTAGTAGAGAAAATAGTCTAGTAAAGGCATCAACTAGCAGAGAAAATCGTCGTCTTTTACCTGAGGTAGAATTACAGAGAGAGGCAGACAATTTATGGGAGAATGAGAGTGAAAACGACATCGTAGACGATATGTTTGGAGCGGACGAGTCTGATCAAGATTACGTTGAAAAGCATCTGTCAGACAGCAACAGTAAACAAAGCGACAATGAAGACGAAATAGTGGATGCACCAGTTAGAAATATTCCTAGTTTACTGGGGAAAAATGGTCATCGGTGGAGCACATAAACACCAGCAAGACTGGGTCGTACAAGACGATAAAACATTGTAATACATTTACCTGGCCCCAAAGGAGAAGCGAGCACAGTTTAATTTCCTGAACAATCTTGGAATTTGTTGTTCAACGAACAAATGATAGATGTTACTGTTTTGCACTCAAATGAAGAAGTCATTCGTAAATGCAATGATATTAGACAGCAAAGTTACACAAGACCTGTAACTAGAACATAAGTCAAGGCTTTCATTGGGCTGTTATTATAGGTGCATAGGTGCATTACGAGTATCTAACTGTACCTTAGATGAACTTTGGTCAGTAAAATTTGGAAATGGAATATTTCGGGCGACGATGTTACAGCAGCGATTCCAATTTATAGCCTTATGCCTAAAGTTTGATAGTAAGGACAGTAGAGCAGAAAGAAAATTAGTGGATAAATTTGCACCCATACGAGAATTATTCGATATTTTTGTGAATAACTGTAAATCGTACTATACACCATACGAATACTGTACTGTAGATGAACAGCTTGTAGGATATAGAGGAGAATGTCCATTTCGAATCTACATGGCTAGTAAGCTTGATAAGTATGAAATGAAAATAATGATGCTAAATGATTCAAAAACATATTACATGCTCAATGCAATTCCATACGTTGGAAGAGTAACCACAGAAAACAATGAATCAGTACCGGCTTATTATGTTCGAAAACTTTCACAACCAATACATGGAACTAACCGAAACCTCACTGTTGATAATTGGTTTACGTCAATTCCCTTAGCTGAACAAATGTTAGAACAGTATCAATTAACTCTCCTAGGTACTTAGAGAAAAAATAAGAGAGAAATACCTGCTACATTCCTCAAAAAAAAATAAGTAGGTACATCGCTATTTGCTTTTGATAGAAATAAAACTCTTGTTTCATATACTCCTAAACAAAACAAAATTGTTCTTTTGCTGTCAACATTGCATTCTGATGACTCTCTTAATGCCATTACGGATAAGTCGAATATTAAACATTCGTATAATAAAGCGAAGGGAGGAACAGACCAGAGGAAGACCAGAAGTTGGCCGCTACGAGTTTTTTTCAATATACTTGCTAGTGGAATAAATGCAATGGTTTTGTTTTCTCTCTCAAATCCTCACTGAAAGGAAAGTAGAAACAATAAGCGAAAATCTTTTCTAAAGCAGTTAGGAATGAGTCTAATTGAACCATGGTTACAAGAACGATTGACCGTAGCTACTTTACAAAAAACACTGCGGCAAAGAATTTCTGAAATTCTGGGAATTGAAGTCCCCCCACCACGATGATGTTCAACATGATGTTCATTTAACAAAAAAAGTTGGATGCTGCTTTTGTGCAAAAGGAAAAGATAGAAAAACCAGTTTTGCGTATTCTGAGTGTCACAGACCATATTGCATGGAACATAGAGCCCAGCTATGCTGTGAATGCGAATATCAAGATCCAAGAAACTAAAGACCTGGCTAAGAATAACTAAGACTTATATTACCAAAAGAGTTTATTTTTTTGTTACAATGATAGTTATAGAGGTGTATTTTGTAGATGATAATTATAATTTAATGTTTATTTGTTTTAATAACAATGTTTTATGTTTGAATATTATTTCATGTTATTTTTGAATATCAACAAATATATCTCTTTGTGAAATACCACGCCATGGTTATTTTTTTCTACACATTCTACTAAGATTAGATATTCTCCCAATTCATCAAATATTCACATTTTCTGTTTTTGCTAAAAAACAGCTTTGGGTTTCTGAGATCCGAGTGTGAAGTTCATGCCTTAAAAAATAAGTGTGTGTATCAGAGTTAACTTGTTAAAGTAAGGGTTCCTGTCCGATAAATGATGGCTAAATTTTATATTCTATTATAGTCTTCATATATTATTAAAATCTGCAGTTTCAGATGTGTTAAATATTGTATAAAAGTATATTAGACAAATGTAAGGCAGCAAATTCTGATAATATTTAATTTTTTGGAATCAACAGGTCGCCCAAGTGGAAACAGTAAGTCGTGAGAATGTCACTTTCAGTTTTTTTTTTTTTTTTTTCAACCTGACTCAATAAAATTTCCCAAGTAGTCT
This sequence comes from Diabrotica undecimpunctata, assembly GCF_040954645.1. Taxonomy (NCBI): domain Eukaryota; kingdom Metazoa; phylum Arthropoda; class Insecta; order Coleoptera; family Chrysomelidae; genus Diabrotica; species Diabrotica undecimpunctata. The sequence goes on along the minus strand of NC_092804.1, from coordinate 77,927,171 downwards.
GGAATATACATTTTGTTGTGCAGATTTTTTCATTACTCTAAAATCTTGGTCACAGGGTAAAAAAGGATGGCCCATTACTAAAAATTTATGGTCATTTTCTTCGACTATAAAATCGGTTGATGTTAAAACTGTTAAAAGCTCAAGTAAGTGCCATTTTAACATTCCTGTTCTGACTACCAAATTGGTCACTGTACATGATTACTTTTTTTTGTAAAATTCTTCACCTACAAGATAGGAAACGATTTCTTATGGTCCTTTTAAGGCAACAAATTTATTTTACACATATATTACTGCTGTATTTATAATATTAGGTACTCGACTAAATAAAAAAAAACTTTATTTAAATATTTTTAGCGTCAAACTTAGCTTTATTCTCAAGGACTTCAGAACAGCTACGAAAATTGTTAAACACATTAAAAGTTTTTATCGTAGAAAATTCAGAGAAACAACAGCTTGCTGGCTACAGATCATGGCCCTATGAAAAAGCCAAAGCCTGATGTAGTGCTGGAGTTTGTAAAAGTTGCTGTTCCTGACATATATGTAAGCATCGACTGTCCTTGGGACAGCACAGAAGTATTTGGAAGAGGTAAACCTACTGTATATTCATACTTAGTACAATTATTGTAGGACAAAAGAAGGCCCATCAACTAGGAGGACGTGTAATTTTAATTACTGTAAAATCAGAAGTATCTGACTCCCTCCAGTGCTTTTCCAGTTCAAAATAAAGAGTTGTTATGTATGATAATTTTAAAACATCTTACCTGTACATTTAATAATAATTTCAAGTAATATGATACCTGTTGTTCCTATAGAATATGTCAATGTGCTTCAAATGGTAAGTAATTTTATATGTCCTTATGGCAATATGTAACAATAATAACAAACACTACTACTAATGGAGTAGTGGCTATTATAATTGCAAATAAAAAACATTCGCCAAAAAAGGTTTGAATTATTCCAAAGGTTATTAGTAATCTATAGTTATGGATTTTTAAAACAATCATTTATACAGTGATGAGTGCCTTAAGGACCGGCAAAATAACGCAAAAGATAGAAAACATAATACGTTGTGAAATAAAAAGAGATGAAAGTAGTAGAAGTGGGAAGTTATCGATAGAAACCTTTAATTTACATTACATTATATTAGGACTATAGATAGTTTCCCACCTTTAGACGTTAGCTTATGAGCTAGTTGACTTCAGTCATAATATTACAAGTATGACGTCGAACATTTACATTTTTTAAATTTCGCATAAAGTAAAAACTGATTGAGAAGACTGTATGCGACGTCTTAAATCATAGTTTATTATTGATCAATACTTTAATTTTGGATAAAAAAATACTTCTACTTAAACTGTTTTTACTCACATTACGTGATACGTATTACTATGACTGAAGTCAACCAGCTTATAAGCTAACGTCTAAAGGTGGGAAATTTTCGATAATTCTAACGTAATGTAAAGTAAATTATAGGTTTATATCGATAATTTCTCACCTCTACTCCTTTCATCTCTTTTTATTTCACAACGTATTATGTTTTCTATCTTTTGCGTTATTTTGCCGGTTCTTAAGGCACTCATTCCTGTATATAACTATTGTTATTTTGTACTTAATGTATGTATTATATTGAAAACTGTTAAACATTCTAAATGTAAATACTAGTTGTGGATATTTTTTTGGTGAGTTTGTGTTTAATGTATACTATGGTGGTTGTAAAGCGATTATTATATTATTTTATATTTAACAAGCCTGATATTATTCCATTTTTTAGTTTTATAAATTGTTACTACCAAATTTACTTATCGTGAAGGCTTCTAAATATATTTTTAAATAAAGAATATTAATATTTTAAATGTGTAATTAATTTTATATTTGATAAGGAAAGGTTTTATATAAGGAATAAACACTTATTTAAAAGGAGGGAGACAACTTGAACTCAATAAAGATATGTTAATATTGCTTAACTTGCTTAAGCTGTCTGAGTATACTATAACCCCCATTATTTTAAATTCAAATATAAAAAAATACATTTTGACAAATAAAATAAAAAGAATTACATTTGACATAATATAAGTATTTAATAATATATTCAAATTCTCATGCAAAACATTATTGAATAAAATGTCTCCTAAAATTTAAATCTTGTTCCACATCATTAACATTTCTATTTACTGGCACATCATTTTTTTCTAGAAAATCATAATCGCTATCAATATTTTCCTGTAAACATATATTGCAGAATACTGCTGTAGCACTTATTATTGCAAGATACTTAATTTGATTTATAGGCCTCATTGCAGACATGAAAACCATATTTTCCAGGTTCTAAATAGCCTTTTGGCAACATTTCTTACATATGAACTAATGCACTATTATATCTATTTTGTAGATCATTACCTAAAAAGATATATCTATCAAATAACCTACTTTTTTGTTTAGCCCATTATCAATAAATACCTTGCTTTAGTACTGGAGTAAGTAGATAGCGCCTTCACTGCATGCATATTCACTATTCATAATAATTCACCTATTAATAATTCTGGAATTTGTCTTCTTTCCATTCTAGATCAAATATTAAGCTGTCATGACTTAATCCTGGATGTTGAACAATATCCATAATCTTAAAAAGCAAAAAATACATTGTATTGGAAGCGAATTGAAAAAAAAATGTAAATATAAACAAACAAGTTAGGTTAGGATCCCTTGCTCAAGGCAGGTCGATCGGATGCTTGAGCACGAGCTGTAATTTTTGTGTATTTAAGCTCGATTTCGTGCTCGAGATCCGTTTACAAAACACAAAAAACGACTCAAGGTCGACCTCAAGCATCGATTGATACTTTAGTATCGACTATAAATATTTGCATTAGAATCTTCCTTATTTATGCTAAACCTCATATCCGAAAATTTTATTACGGCGAGAATTAAGAAGAAATTTAGTAGAGAAAAATATCCTGGCCTATATTCAGTAATGAGAAAAAGAGAAACAACCTAGTTTATTTAAAATGTTTGTACTTCTGGGAAACAGCAAATTATAATACTCCTAGTGGCGCACTTTTATTTTGTGCCTGTGGTTTATTAAAAAGGCCGACATAATATAATATTTTATATACCAATATCTACTAATATTCTATCTTGTAATTTTGTAAGCAATTTTTTTAAGAAAATATATACTCAAAACGCAGAATTAAGAATCATTACACTACTTACTTACCGATTCGTCGTCTTCTAATATTATTAGTATGTCGGTTTGAGTTAGATTTGTTAGGCTTAGTTAGCAAAAATTGGGTTAGCTAGTGTGAAGAGCTGTATTGCTACTGAATTTCTTATTTGACATAAACCTCATAAGTCACAAAACTAAAATTTCGGTAAACAAGAACAAACTGTGTGAGGAAAACACGAAGATTTCTACATGGTAATAACTGACCTAGTTCCATTTATACACAGTTTTTGGACTTTTGCTCACCAATATATTTTGAAAAAACGATTGAGAATAGGCTCTATATAAGCTTAAACTAGATTGACTTATAGGGTTTCTTAAATAAATTCAGGCTAAATTAGGCTAGTCAACCAAATAAACAAAGATTTTAACGCCAAAAGATACTGTTATGCTGCTTTCCTGGACATATCTCACGCTTTTGACAAGGTATGGCACACACGACCATAAATATAATTAGAGAAGCTCCTACCCTATCCTCATTTCCAGCTCTTATAATCCTACATAGAAAATAGACACTTCCTGGTGAAGCACGGTACCGAGCACACTAAGATATTATCCTATTCACTCAGGCATCACACAAGGTAGCGTTCTCGGCCCAATTCTATATTTTTTATATACAGCGGACATTCCAACATCTAGTACAAGTACTGTTGCAACGTATGCCGATGACACTGCTATCATGGCATCCCACACAGATCCATCAACAACATCAAGAAATTTCCAATCAAACCTAAATAGAATTCAGCAATGGATAAAAGTATAGCGCGTCAAATCTAATGGAACTAAGTCAATACATGTTACATTCACGCTACGTAGAGAAACATTCCCACCTGTATATATTGATAATTGTCTAATTCCTCAATTCGAGGACGCTAAATATCTTGGCATGCACTTGGATCGCCGTCTAACTTGGAAAAACATTTTTACCAAACGAAAACAGCTTGGGCTTAAATTGAGAAATATGTATTGGGTCATTGGACGCAATTCAAAACTATCTTTGGATAACAAAATTTTACTCTACAAGTCCATCCTTAAGCTTATATGGACTAATGGCATTCAGCTATGGGGCACTGCTAGCGTCTCCAATACAAACATCTTACAGAGATTCCAAAACAAGGTGCTGCGTGCCATAGTCAATGCGCCATACTATGTATCCAATGAGGTGTTTCAACACGACATCCCCCTGGAATCCGTGAAAGAAGCCATACAACGTTTTAGTGCTAAATACTGTGAACGAGTGCTAGTGCATCCTAATGCGTTTGCTCGACAACGAAATGTGCGGAACGTCTTTGAAGTGCGTAGACTAAAACGCAATTGCCGTCCGACTTGTCCAACTAAACATAATAAGTGTATTTAAACTAATAAAATTTTAATTTTAGAGTTGTAAAGAGGTTACTCACTGGAGTAACTATCTACATGTCTGCATTTTTACCATACCAAATGCTTACTGCCCAATGGGCAGATTGTTGTACTCAATGGAGTTAATAAAAAAAATAAATTGTTTAGTTTCATCTGAAACTAAACAAAACTATTTAATGAATTAAAATAAAATAAAATACACATAATAATGTAATTTACAACAATACTCGGAGACATTTTAAATAAACAATTGACTAAAACAGGGAGATGCACTTTTACCACAACTCTTCAACTTAGCTCTGGAACATATAATCAGAAGTGCAAAAATCGAAAAACCGAATAAAGTATTTCATCGAGAAGGACCAAACTTACTACTGACATTTGCAGACGATATAGATCTAATAGGAAACACACGACTAAGGACGAAGGAGACTTTCGTGAGGTTCGAGAAGGAAGCAGAGAAGGTGGGGCTCCAAATCAACGAAAACAAGACGAAATATATGTATATGAGCCGCAATAACCAAAGCAGAGACAGAATCGGTCAGAACATCACCATCGATGATTTCAACTTTAAGCGCGTTAGAGAATTCAAGTATCTTGGAACAACAATAACTGAAGACAATAACGGATGACAAGAAATAAACAACAGGATAAAGACCAGCAACAGATGTCTTTTTGCCCTCCAAAACCTTATAAAATCGAAACAACTAACAAGACGTACAAGGATACAGGTCTATAAAACAATCATACGTCCCCTTGTGATGTATGGAAGCGAAACATGGACGATAACAAAGGCAAGCGAAGAGAGACTATGTGTTTGGGAAAGAAAAATCCTAAGGAAGATCTTTGGCCCTGTGCTAGATGAAGCATCAGGACAATATAGGATAAGAACTAACAAAGAGCTCGAGGAACTTTACCCAGAGGCCAACATCATAAACGAAATGAAGTCCAGAAGACTCCAATGGGCAGGACACCTCAGAAGACATTCTGACGAACAAAAAGTAAGACTGGTGTGGGAGGAAGTCCTAACTGGAAGAAGACCACGCGGACGTCTTCGTCTCCGGTGGCGAGATAATATAGCAGGAGACCTAAGCAGTATGGGCGTGGAGAATTGGATGGAGGTTGCTCAAGACAGAAAACAGTGAAGGCATGTTGTCGAGTCGGCTAAAACCCACGAAGAGTTGTAACGCCACGAAGTAAGTAATGTAATTTATATTAAAAGTACAAAAAATATTATAATAATCCAACAAGTGTCATCATTCATCTTATTCACGCATATTATTGGTCGTTATGGGCCACTTTACCAATTCGTTTAAAAATTCTGGACATTTTCTACATCCGGAATATAATTTTGTTGTAGAGTTGTATTACTTTTTTTCTCTACAGTAAAATGCTAGGGCGAGAGTCACGGAACTAGCGCCACAAGATGGCATCGTCACGGGTAGCGTCATAGAATAACGGTTCTTGACATCGATTCACTACCCTTGATCAATTCGTTTCTAGTTATTATATATTTACTCAGGTTTAAATTAAAAACGGGATACAAAATTACTAACAAAATATAAACTATAAATGAGAAGTAAAAAATTAAAAGAATATCTGTCACACAAGATTCGATTAGCAACAATTGTCAAAATTTAATAAAAGTCATAAATGTCATCCAAATAAAAACAACATTGAATCATATGTTTAAAACTAATTAGCGTTTTAAAATAATTTCATGTAAATACAATTATTATTTTTAAACGTATTATTTAGTTTATAATGATTAAATTTACTATCAAATAATATTTATTTATATTTTATTATTAATATTTAATCTGAATTTGACAGGTTTGACTTAAGTAAACAACGTATGCTTTGTTAATACGCCAACAGGTTGCGTTAGGAGCAAACATAACAATTTATTTGATTAATTTAATTAAAATGTAAAAAAGAAATAAATAATAAAATTACTTTTGTTAAATTTAAATATAATATTTAAATTTTAACAATACAGAAAACATATTATAAAGCTTCGCGCTAGTCTATAGTGCCGCCTACTGATCCACTTTTTTTTATTATTGTTAAGCCTGAAGGTGTAATTGGATAATCCGCTAATGAAAGAGTGTCCTACAATCTAGTTTGTGTTCTCGTAGGAGTAGTGAAAATGCATGAATTGGCTTATTTTTAGTTAAATCTTCTAATTTCTTGGAATATTTTTGCCACTGGATTCCTCGGATAACATGGATTTTGGCACTACTCTGGCCACCAACTCTTATAATAAATTACGTCTTCATTGACCAATAACACATTAAAGCAGTTATTTTTACATGAAGTGTGTTTATATTCTTTCATGGTGTAGATACGGCCTACTTTTCTTTCAATAGCCACAAAATCCCTATTACAGGGTAAAAGGAATTACCCACACTAGAAAAATAATGGTCAATAGTCTTAGATTTTTTGAACAAAATCAAAGCGAAAAAAAAAACCTTAACCCAGTGTGGTTTTTATTTTGCGCTCCACAACCGTTAGAGAAAACACAAAAATATTTCACCAACGGCATGCTCTATATAAAATACTTCAAGAGAACAGAGCAAAGTTCATTCGGCCTTTTCGTACCCTTACTCTCAAGATACAAGGGAAACGTTGTTTTTCTGTTTTATTATTGTGAATACAAAAATGTTCACTGTTACCTGGCGAAGACAGAAAACCTCTTACACCGGAATTTGTGGCAGTTGAAGGTTCTTCATAAAATCGGTTAGACCGGAAATTTCTTTAAAAAATTTCATTGAGTTGAAAATTTCTTAGATCTAAATTGAGTTCTGATGAGACTCTTTTCATGTTATCGAGCCCTAGGTGACTTGGTATGCTCGAGTATTTCCCAAAAATGTTCGTACATATCTGGACGTCGCGAGGAGTACAGCTTTCTGCATGGCCTTATAGAGTTCTTGTATATGTTCATATAGACTCAGCTGTTTTATGTTCCCTATAAAGTTGTTGTGGATAGAATAGTAGTAGATAGAATAATAGGTTCTGTCTGGGTAATTCCAGAGCCGCCTTGTATAAACTAAAAAAAAAATTCTCGTTAATAGAGATATTAAAATACACCGTAAAATCATATTGATTTTATGGTGGTACATATTCTCCACATTGCTGTATGACATAGAGAGTTGGATCCATAGTAAAAAAATTGGAGACCTTCGAGATCTGGATCTACTGAAAAATATTACGGACAAGTTAGGTCGATCGAATAAGACATCAAATGGTTTTACATCGAATGAAAAAAGCACTGAAATAACGAAATAAATAAAAATTTGACAGTTAAAATAATTTGGTCATGTAATGAGACATCCAGAAAAGTATAATCTTTTACACGTATAAAACAGGGCACCAGAAGAAGAGGTCCAGGCTGAAGTATAACGTCCGGGCTCCAAAATCTACGAGAGTGGTATCAAGAAACATTCGCTTATTTGTTTGTAGCTACCGAAAACAAAGTTATTACTGCCGATATAATTGCCAACGTTCGATAGTCGGACGGGGTGCTAAAAGACAAAGATATCGTATATAAAAGTGCTTAAAGAAGACTTAAATGTAATAAAACAAGCATATCTTACTGAAAAATATGCCCATTTATATATGAAACAGCAAATTAATCAAAGTAGTCCTTACAAGGGATTTGTTTGTTAGCAGATACCGTAAAATATCCTTACAGTGCCAACTTGATGACAAATAGGTATATTGCGATCGATTAATATCGAAGATTTTGATCCACACGAAGCGTTAAAGTGTGTTGGGTTGAAACTAAAGCCTTCCGAATCTAATGCTGATTCCACAGTCATTAGCATGATGAGGTAGACTATCCATTACTTAAAACTGGTCTACAACGTGATTAGCTGGACGTAGCAGAGGCTAAATAGGATAGGCGTCTATAATATTTACATCATACTGTGTTGAGTGTTTTCCCATTCCCGTACAAAACATTTACAGCATGCTTAGTTGTGTTATCTTGTCCATACTTGGAACGCTCACAAATTAAATTACGATCGCAACTTGAAAGGTAAAACATTGGTAACATTCATTTGAATAAATCTTAATTGAAAATTTTCCTATTCCGATAACAGAAACTTTATAAACCGACACGTAAGACGTTAGGATGTCACATAGAACATTAAGATATATATATATATATATATATATATATATATATATATATATATATATATATATATATATATATAATATTCAAACAAGAGAACATAAATATCGTTATCTGCCTCTCCCTACTAAATCTGGACGTCCGTTTTTTCACCTTTTTTTTTCCTTTATTTTTCGCCATTTTGATTGTCTTATTGATTGTTTTTATTTCTCAGAAACTTGTATTTCGCCTGCATTAAAAATTATTTAGAAGTACGCCCATGTTATAGAAAATACAAGTCGTAAGTATATTCCATTAGCAGCTGTACCATTTTGGTACCTGAATCTAACTAATAGAAGTATTAAAATGATACCTCAATCCACAAAGCTATTGTTTGTTTATTTATGTATGTGATTGGGGATTTGCGGGAGACCCCAAAAGCTAGTAATTATCGAAATATTATGTCTGGTCGTAATCCGGGTTTCATTTAGCAATTTGATTTTGAATATGGCTTTTTGGACAAAGCTCTGTCCACTACATGGGGATTGTCGAATTCATTGGATCGCATTGTCTGGTTCGGGATATAGTGCGGGTGATTGTAAATGAATTAAAAGGAGCAATTACTATTCTGTAATCGTATAATTAGTTCAATAATTAATTTGATACTTCTCTGAAATAATTTATGATGAAATAATTTTTTTTTATATTATTATATCAATCGATTGAAAAAAAAAAAATATGTATTCACTGAAGGCATTGTCAATCGCCTCCATAGGCGTCTCAAGACACCAAGCCATAGTATTACGAAAACATACTTTTACACTAGCTACATCCTGTTTATTTTAAAAAGATACAAGCTTGCCACTTGGTCAAACTTTAAACAATATTTTGGTAATTGTCACTATTATCATTATCAGCTCCTATTACTAAAACATGTTAGGTGCTTTATACTTTCAGCAAGATTACATAAATATAAACAATATTTTGTAATTTTGCACGTCTTAAGTCGGTGTCAACTCACTAAAAGTTTGTAATTTTTTTTTTAAATTTTTCTGTTAAATTCCCTGCTTACAACGTGCAGCCTTGTGCAATTTTTTTAGAAACTTTTATTCCCCCAATATTCATCAAGATACATTCAGCATACATTTGTTTAAACATGCATTTTTGAAGTTATACTTCTATACGCACGGTCGGCGTTGGAAATTTGCATGAGAGTGAATCTGTGAAACCATTACATATGTAAGATAATGAGTAAGAGAGAAACAGAAGATATATTTTCTCTCTCTTCCTCTCTCGAGAATAAAAATGTTCCTTTTGTATTTAATATTATATATATATATATATATATATATATATATAATATTGTATATATATATATATATATATATATATATATATATATATATATATATATATATATATATATATATATATATATATATATATATATATATATATATATATATATATATATATATATATATATATATATATATATATATATATATATATATATATATATATATATATACTCGCGATCATAAAATCCGGGTCACCTTGAAAATCGCCGTTATTTCATTTTTAACGATCTTTATCGTAAATAATAATAACACAAATACAAACTAATGCATGTTTCTGAGAATTGTTGTCAGCTTAGTAGTTTCCTTTGTAACAAAGAATTTCAATAATGCCGATTTCGCGGAAAACTATACACTTCCCAAAATGAACGGTACCTGTAACTGCCGCTTGTTTTAAATGTCTCATTTGTGCTTCGACTTTCTGTTCAAACGCAAGAAACAAACGTTTATTATTGCCACCATTAGTGTTTATTTGTGCCATTATTAGTGTTTATTATTGTTTATTTTTTGCCAAAAATGCCTTGACAATTGTTGAAACGGCACGCATTGTTGCGTTTGTGGAAGGCGGTTACACTCAACAGCAAGTCGCAAGAACTGTTGGCGTAAGCCTTTCTACGGTTCAACGAGTGCTTCAAAGCTTTCAGAAGACGAGTTTGCTAACCAGACGACCTGGCTCTGGACGAAGAAGAACGTCCACGGCACGAGATGACCGTTTCCTTGTGTTTCAGACTTTACGAAACCGGACCTCAACTGCGGTTATGCATCGAAATTGCCTACAGAAAGTACGAAATTGTAATGTTAGCGTTGCAACAGTCAGGAGAAGACTTCATTCTTCTGGACTATCTTCTCGGGTAATGGCTATAGGACCGCCACTTGGCCGGGCGCATCGAGTTGTACGACTAGCTTTTGCTCGACAATACGCGCATTGGAGAATGAATGATTGGAGCAAAGTGTTTTTCTCAGATGAATCCCGTTTCTGCCTAACTGGATTCAATGGACGTGTAAGAGTTTGGAGGAAAACCAATGAACGATTTTTACAAGCTTGTATTGCTTTAAGAATGCCATTTGATGGAGGCTCGGTCATGGCTTGGGGAGGTGTATCTTCTGACTTCCGCACAGAATTACCCTTCATCGAAAATGGGTCCTTAACTGCACGAAGGTACATTACGAAGATTCTGGAAGAACATGTTGTGCCCACCATGGCAGGGCTTAGAGAAGACGCCGTTTTTATGCAGGACAACGCGCGACCGCACGTTGCCAGGATCAGTATGCAATACTTGGACGAGGTTATAATTACGAGGTTATCCTGGCTAGCTAGGTCTCCGTACCTGAATCCCATCAAACATCACTGGGGCGATTTGAAAAAACGTATTCAAACCCATACACTTCCTCCTAACAACGCACAGGAGCTTAAGGATATGTTAGTGAGAGAGTGGAATAACATACCACAATATGTAATTCGGAGAAAAATTGAGAATATGCCCCGTCGTCTGCAAGAGGTTATTAGAGCAACGGGAGGCAATACACGATATTAGTCATTGAAATTCCACTGATGTTTTACCATGTTCTGTATTTTTCATTTTTTTCTTTCGTATGTCTGTTTCAACAATTTGGTTTGTTTTCTGCTTTTTCAATAAAAACAAATAAAAAACCGTTTTTTTATTCTTTCAGACTAAACATGGAAAAACAATATATAACATTAATAAATATTATATGCTCTAACTTAAACATCCCATCCAACACTAAAAGATAAATTTAATGAAAATCTAAATAAAGCATGCGACGAAATACCAAAAAAGAGCCGATAATAATACTGAAAGACGCAAACGCACAACTGAGAAAAGAAGTAAACATGAAAGACCTTGTCGGAAACGGAAAGGACCTTTACACGAAAAAACAAAAAACAATAGCCACATAATCTGTCAATTCGCAGCAACCCTAAATATGACTTTCCTATCCACAAAACTACAAGAAAACATACAAACTACAAAGCATACAAGAAACCGTAAGGCAATTTAAAGACATGCATTTGGCAGTGAAAATCAAATTGACCACGTTCTAGCAACCAAAGAGTTTGTACAAAAAACGCTGGACACGAGATCTTACAGAGGGGAAAACACAGACACGGATTACTTTCTTAGCGCTGAACAAAAATAAGCGCGCTCAAATTGAAAAACAAAAGATATGAAGCTAAAACCAACTCCAATAAATGGAACCTGGAAGCATTAGAAGGGACTGAAACAAGATATAAATCTCAACAACAAATAAATGAAAACATATCCATCCTTATGAGTCAACCCACAAATATAAATGAGAGATGAAAGGAATTAAAAATAAAAATAAATGAAACAACTAATGAAGTTATAGGAAAAAAAACAACAAAAAGAAATAAAGACTGGTACGACCAACACTGCGACACAAAGGGAACACTAAAACATTCCGCCAGAATGACATAAATGGAAAAGCTAGAGGATATTAAAAAAAAGACAAAAAAATCATAAATTAAAACAATTTTATGAAAAAGTAAAAGTAATAAAAAATACGTCCAACAATAAAATAAGAGGCCTAAAAAACCAAAAATGAGAAACTCTATTTGAAAATTATTAGCAGAATATGGGAAGAATATTACGAAAAAATTTTATTCACTACGTGAAAAATACACTGCGATGAAGAAATAAGACCAATTGTTCAAAATAACCACGAAACAAAAATTCCCACCGAAGAAGAAATACAAAAACAAATTAAAAACCATCGAAACGGAAACGCAGTGAAAGAAGATGAAGTAGCAGCGGAATATGGACACAAAACACATTATCAGATGATTGGTAAAGGTGTTATAGTGCCTATCTATAAAAAAGGAGATCGGGGGGATTGCGAGAATTACAGAGCAATAATCCTATTAAATAAGACATATAAAATTCTAGCAGACATACTAAACGTGAGACTTAAATCATGTGCTAAACGAATATTAGGAGAATATTAGAACGGGTTCAGATCGGTGAGATTGATAATTAATTCCATACATATAGTGGAGCAAATAATTTAAAAATCTAGACAATACAGCAGAAAAATTTACGCAATATTCTTAGATTTAAAGATCGCTTTTGATACAATTAACCAAACGAAAATGATGAAAGAGCTAGACTATCTTGGAATCCAGAAAAATTGTGACATTATTCTAACAGTGAGTCTAAAGACCCCACAGCAAAGATAAATTTTAACGGAACAACTTCTAAGGAGAGCAAAGTACACAAAGCGTGAAAAAAGTGACTCTATCTCCTCGACACTGTTTAACCTGAGATTAGAAGCTAAAATACGGAGGACAAACTTGACTATCACTACTGATCTAGTCTTTATAGCAAAGACAAAGAATACACTTATAAGAGCAATCGACAAATTCAGGCTAGAGATAAACCAGCACAAAACAAAATACATGACGATAGGAAAGGACGAGACAACAACCCAGAAATATCTAGTAACACAGAATCACAAATTCAAAACTATATTCACCTTAAGGTATTTGCGAATAGCAATTGGTAAAACCGGAAAAGAAAGAATTCTGAAAGGCAAAGAACGTATGGAATGAATAGAAACCTGTTGAGAAGTAAGACTCTTAGTAAGAGAACAAAGATCAACCAGTATAAGATCTTAATAAGACCTGTTGTTACATATGGGATTAAAACAACGACGATTAACAAGAAAGAGGAAGATAGCCTGCTATCTTCCTCTTTCTTGCACTAGACCCCAATGCACCAAGAGAGAGAAAAAGAAAAATGAAAACAAATGCTTAAATTGAAAAAGAATTAAAGGAAGAAAATATAGTCAGATACATAAAATCTCTTCGGTTAGAATGGTAACGACATATACAAAGACGTACAAACTTAGATATGCTAGGAAAGATAACCAAATGGGCACCACTATCGCCCAGGTGTAGAATAAGACCTAGAAGAAGATAGCTGGATGATGTAGAAGATGATTATAAGAACAATGAATGTTAAAGACTGAAAAGTTCAGTGCAAGAACAGGAAGAAATGGAAAAAATCACGACAGCATGAAAGATACACAGCAAGCTATAAATGATATAAAGGAATAAGTTAACTTACTCAAGAATAAGAATTTATATGCCATGGCGACTGAATGAGCAAAAATATTACTACAAATTACACTCGCGATCATAAAATCCGGGTCACCTTGAAAATCGGTGATATTTTATTTTTAACGCGCTTTAACGTAAATAATAATATCACAAATACAAACTAATGCATGTTTCTGAGAATTGTAGTGGTTTCCTTTGTAACAAAGAATCCCAATAATGCCGATTTCGAAAAAGTGCACACTTCCCAAAATGAACGGTACCTGTAACTGCCGCTTGTTTTAAATATCTCATTTGTGCTTAGACTTTCTGTTCAACCGCAACGAACCAACGTTTATTATTGCCACCATTAGTGTTTATTAGTGACATTATTAGTATTTATTATTTTTTATTTTTTGCCTTTCACTGTTGTTGAAATGGCACGGATTGTTGCGCTTGTGGAAGACGGTCACACTCAATGGCAAGTCGCAAGAACTGTAAGCCTTTCTACGGTTCAACGTGTGCTTCAACGCTTTCAGGAGACGGGTTTGCTAACAAGGCGACCTGGCCCTGGACGAAGAAGAACGACCAGAACACGAGATGACGGTTATTCATCGAAATCGTCTAAAGAAAGTACGAAATCGCAATATTAGCGTTGCAACAAGACTTCGTTCTTTTGGACTATCTTCTCGGGTAATGGCTACAGATCGCCACTTCGCCGGGCGCATTGAGTTTCACGACTAGCTTTTGCTCGACAATACGCGCATTGGGGAATTAACGATTGGAGTAAAGTGTTATTCCCAGATGAATCCTGTTTCTGCCTAACTGGATCCGATGGACGTGTAAGAGTTTGGAGGAGAACCGGTAAACGATTTTCACAGGCTTGCATTGCTCCAAGAATACCATTTGGTGGAGGCTCGGTCATGGCTTGGGGAGGTGTATCTTCCGACTTCCACACAGAATTACCCTTCATCGAAAATGGGTCCTTAACTGCACGAAGGTATATTAAGGAGATTCTGGAAGAACATGTTATACCCACCATGCAGGGCTTGAAGAAGACGCCGTTTTTATGACCGCACGTTGCCAGGATCAGTACACAATACTTAAACTAGGTTGAAATTACGAGGTTACTCTGGCCAGCTAGGTCTCTGGGACCTGAATCCCATCGAAAATCTCTCGGACGATTTGAAAAAAACGTATTGAAACCCATACACCTCCTCCTAACAACGCACAGAAGCTTAAGGATCTGTTAGTGAAAGAGTAGAATAACATACCACAACATGTAATCCGGAGAAAAAGTGAGAGTAACGGGGCTTACTCTCAATTTTTATGCAAGAGGTTATTAGAGCAAGGGGAGCTAATGTACGATATTAGTCATTGAAATTTCACTGATGTTTTTCCACGTTCTGTATTTTCCATTTTTTTTTTTTTCGTATGTCTTTTATCAACAATTTGGTTTTTTTTTCTGCTTTTTCAATAAAAAACCGTGTTTTTTTTAAACAAACATTGATGACTAATAGAAAATACATTGGCAAAAATATTCAAAAAACTTAAAATTTTTACGGTGACCCGGATTTTATGATCGCGAGTGTATTTTAATTACATTAAATTTTACATCATGAAAATTATATCTGAAAATCGTCTCTGAAAACGCATACATGGTACTTATACAGGTTTATAGAAAATGATTATAGTCATTATCTACACCAATGTAACCTACATCGTTTATTATGTACAATCTCTGTTGATCCTGTTCTAGTCACAAAATGATTTAATTAACTTGTACCATTACTGGATCACTGAGTAATTTAAGTTGTATATTATACAGGACATTTAATTTTAAAAATTTATTATAAGCAATATTGAATGTATATGATATACACATTTTACTATTACCGTTTATTAACAACGCGGGGCGCGGACGTTAGGATATGTCAGGGGGGCACGAGACAGGTCGAAAATGAAATTAAATTTAGCTAGACACATAAATTTGAAATCGAATGCTTGAAAGAATGGAATGTGAGCGGTTCAATGTGGCAATAGGGCGCATTTGACCACCGAGCGTTTCCAAGCACTGCCTCGCTCCTCCCCTTTCATCACCAAACGCATGCCAGCTAACCGCAGCTAAGCAATTGTTACTCGGTGTTTGAGATAGCTCGGCCTAGCCTGACCTAGCATAGCCTTTGCATTAAAAATTTTAATTGTCATAGTTGGCTTTCATTGATTTCGTTTATTTGTGTAATTTGCTATGAAGTGTTAAGCAATGAGACCTAATCGATTTGAAAAACGTTGGTCATCCAAATATCACTCTTTTTATATTAAACCAAGGAAATGTTTTGCTACAAAACCTAAAATTTTAAAACGCATGAAGTTGGATAGTACTGGTTCTACGACTCAGTCATCTGAAAAAGCGCTTGAAGCTTTATATGAGCTATCACTTCTGATTGTTAAAGAATAGAAGAGCCATATTATTGTAGATATGCTTGTTAAACCGTGTTTTTTAAAGGCAGCTAATATTATTCTTGGAACGTAGAGTCAGCAAAAGTTAACTCAAATATCTCTTTCTGACAATACTGTGAAACGTGGTATTGATGATATGACCGAAGACATACAAAACCAGGTAGTTAATTTAGTAAAAAAATATTCAGCTAGTCGAGAGTACAGACAAAGCACAATGTTCTCAGTTAATTGTTAATGTTCTGTATATTGAAAACGAAAGAATGAAAGACGAGCTGCTCTTTCCTACACAGTTGGAGACCACGACAAAAGCTATTTATGTTATGAAAGCAGTGTCAGACTATTTTGACAAACATAAACTCTCTTGGCCAAAACTGATCGGTGGAAGTACGGATATCGCGCCTTTAATGCTTGATTCTCGCTCAGGATTTGTACAATTAGTAAGAGAGAAAAATGCTGATGTGACTGGGATACATTGTGTTATATATCGACAAGACTTGGCAACAAAAACTCTTTCAAATGCACTGAATGCTGTCTTAAAGTTGTATATTAAAGTAGTGAATTACTTAAAAAACAGTGCGTTGAATACTCGACTATTTAAAACTCTTTGTGAAGATTTGGGGAGGGATCACAAAATACTGCCATTTTATACAGAAGTACGATGGCTCTCAAAAGGAAATATGTTGGCAAGATTATTTGAATTTCGAGAGAAGCCACCTTCTTGGAACAGAAAAAGCAAAACGAACTAAGCGTGGCCTTCAAAAAATATTGTACCTAAGTAATATAGGCTTATTTGCCAGATATCTTTGACTCGTTAAACAGCCTTAATCTAAAACTGCAGGGTGGAGACTAAAATATAGTTACTTATCGTGATGCGATTAAGATGTATATTGAGAAATTGCTACTTTGGAGGTGTCAAATATCAGCAAACCCCTGCAATTATTCGAGTTTTCCTAAAGTAGAGTTAATCTCAGAAGAAACAACGCTTTAAGGACATTTATGAAGGATCAAGTTTGAAAATCCAAATATCAAAACTTAAAAGTAAAACTGGAACATAACCATGAAGTGACGACATCCAGAAGAGGCTAGTATATCTGTTAAATACAAAGCACGTGGTGTTCGTGTGTATCAAGGTATAAAAAAATGCTTAGTAAAAGCTTAAAATTTTAGTTGAAAGAAGATCTTTTCGGAATTGAATCATCCATCATCAGTTTACTAAAAGAGAGAGTAAAAATACCAATATTAAAAAACACGTAAGTTAAAATTTAAATATATAGAAAGAACACGTTGGTTTTTTACTACTTACATAAAAAGTTGTTAAAAACATTTTTTGGCCACAGAAAAACATTGGAAGGACATCAGTAACAAAAACAATCCCCATGGAATTTACAAAGGTAAATGCAATAGACTGTTAACTTCGTTAATTAATAAAAACTAAAAATGGGGGCATCTTACATGACCCCCAGAGCTGGTAAGATTTTATCGACTTACATTACCTCTGATCTGTGCTGGAGTCTAGGGTTAACTGATAGAAAGCATTGTGCTTCCGTTTGTGAATAGTCTATGTCTAGGCCGTTTTTAGTGAAGAATTGTGTTTTGTGTGTAGTAGGATCAATAGCAATTTTTGGCATTTTTAAAAAAGAGGGGAGAATGTCAAACAATGAGTGACTGTGATGTAAAATAAATTTGGTGTACCAGGGTAAGACAAAATTTAAGTTAGGTAGTTGAAAATTAATAAATCATTTCAAAAGTGAAAAAATAATGTTATTACCTAATTGTTTCATTGTATGAAGTAAGTAGAGATAAACGTTGATTTGAAAATTATGGAAGATGAATCGAGGAAAAATAAATATGAGATGAATGTGAAGATGTAAGCTGGGGATACTGAAGTTGACTGTGATAAGGAAATGATAGATGTAAAGTGAGTATTTATAAGAAAACCTGTATGATTAGTTAGGATGGGAATTATTTGAGAGGATGGAGAATTGGATATTGGAAAAAGGATGTTCGTGTATTAATGGTGACAAGAATAGTGTTAGTATGACAGATTATATAGGGCGATATTAAGCTATGGGAAAAGAGAATGCAATGTAGAAGTAAGTAAAACTGGATGTGTAGTTAAAAGATTGAGTTGTATTAAGAAAGTTAGATCAGGAGAATGATTGTCGATGTAGTGGGACGAAGTCTCTATTGAGGCTGGTGTGACGATTAACACAATTGGGACTATTTTTCTTTTCCTTGACGATCTCCAAATCCTCAAAAGGTCAAGTTTGAGATAATCTCTACCTGGGATGTTATGAAGAAGAGAAATATCATATGGTACCTTGATTGTGTGATTGTGATATTTAAGATGATGGGAAAAAGAAGAAGTATTCTCTAACTTAGAATGTTCAATGGCTCTGGTTACTAGAGATCTACAAGTTCTACCAATATAAGGGGCATCACAGAACATTGAAGTTTATAAACTCCACTGCGTGTGCTGAAGTCGATAGAGTCCTTACTATTGCATATTGATCTACTCAATTTATTGTTTACTTTAAAGGAAATCTTAACATTTTCAACAGAATTCAGGATAGTGTTTTTGATTGATGCGGAGAGTGTTGGACAGTGAAATGGTAATGAGAAGATGGGGAATCTGAAGTAATGTTAGGGTAAGCTGATTAATGGAGCAATTTACGTTTCTTTTTATAAATGAGTTTATGGATGATATCAGGGTTATAGGAATTATTGAAAGCAATCTGTTTAATTATGTTGAGTTCTTGGTTGTAGTTAATGTTGGATAATGAAATGGTTTCTAAACGATGAATGAAACTGTTGAATGCAGATAATTTATGTGAAATGGGATGGTTAGAATCGAAATGTATGACATGATCTGTTTGTGTAGGTTTTCTGTAGATGCTATAATCAACGACATTGTCAATTCTATTGATAGAAAGGTCCAAGAAATTGATAGAGAAGTTGGACTCTAATTCCATAGTGAATTTAATATTGGGGTGAATATTATTGATAGTAAGGTAGAGTTTTAAACTTTTAATAAGCATTTTTTTATACCTTGATATACACAAATATCAAAACATTTGGAGAGCATAATTGAAGAGTTCCAGAAATATTTCGCAAACACTTGTGACGATAGTATTTTCAGAATGTCAATTGACCCATTACATGTCAACATAGTCTCCCTGCCTGAATCACTTCAAGAAGATGCTTTGCAAATAAAACATTATTCCTCTGCCAAATACAAATTTGATATAATGGACATACCCTTATTTTGGTTAAAATATTTCAAAGTGTATCCTAGTGTATCACGGAAAGCTCTTCGTTTACATTTGCCTTTTTCAAGCACCTGTTTGTGCGAAAAAGTATTTTAAACACTTGTGGCAATTAAAACAAAGTATCGGAAAAAACTCAAGTGCTAGTGACTTGCGTTCTGTACTTACTAAAACTCAGCCACGAATAAGCATACTAGTAAAGAAAATGCAATCACATCCATCTCACCAACCAACCTAATCTATATTTCTTTTATTAATAATTTTTGTATGTTATAAAAACTGATATTATTGTATCTTTTGGCAGTACAAATAAATGTTTTGTTTTCTATTTAATACTTATATGTTTTTGTTTTGTTCCCAGGCCCATACAATTTATTGTTGAGAAGTGGGGGCGCGAAACTTTCATTTCAACAAAAGTGGGCGTGGTGCAAAAAATTTGGGAACCACTAATCTAGACCCATCGATAAAAATTTAATTTTAGTAAAAAAATGCAAGAAATACCTTGGTGCTGATTACAACAATATGGACATAATATATAACCATGAACCTTAACAACTCCATAAAAGAAATATCTAAGAAAACTAGTATACCTGTAAAGTATATTTGTGAAATGTAGTATAGTAGAAATATCTAAGAAAACTTAGATCAGAATTCACTAAACTGGATAAGACTTTGACGGTCTGGTCATGTAGAAAGAATGAATGATGATAGACTTCAAAGAAAACCCTTTATGGTAAACTTGCGACAAGAAAATTAAAATGAAGATTATGGAAAGGGGAATGGTGAAGAGGCTGAAAACACGCACAAATTACCAAAAGCTTGCGGCAAGAAGATTAAAAGAGAGATTACATAAAAGTGCAATGGTGAGGAGGCAGCAAACACGCACAATTTACCAAACGGAAAAACTTGAGGTCGAGTGGTGCATTGCCGTCTTCAGTGGAGACAAAAATTAGAGGAGCTCGAGAAGAATAAGAAGAAACTTTAGTTGACTAGTATAACTACGGTTTTTTTATAAAAGTCCAATTTTATTTATGTCTCCCACATTGCTAGTTATTCTTCTATTTTCTCTAATGGTGTGTATTTGAATAACTGTTTGGTTTAATAATTATTAATAATCTTTTACACTATCATATTTGTTTGCGACGCGACAATTTATTTTTGAATAGGTTAAATAATTTTCTAATTAAAAGTTTGGGTAACAACGAAAAAGTTTAAATACGTTTCGGGAAACATTTCAAGCTTAATAAGACTACTTGTTATTTGGAAAGGAATTGTAACCTGTGATTCTGCTGAGAGTATTAGAAAAGTTTTATTCACTTCCTGGAGTATCGGTTTAGAACCGAGAAGCAATAAGGTAAAACTGAAAAGTAGAAGACTTGGTAAGGATTAGTACAAGATTTGCTTGTATATTTTTAGTTTTTTTCTTTTTGCATACCTCATATTTAATAATACTTTTTATTATATATAATATTCAGTAATTAAATTATTTATGAAAAACATTATGTAAGAGAAAAAAAAGCTCACCAAAACTATATGTCACACTTAGACACAACAATCATACGACAAATAAAATAAAATAAAAAAACACAGTCCGTAGTAAATATTTACAAGGATTTACAAGCCTGTGTGGGACCTTACCTCCTCAAAAATTGCTCTTCAGTCATTCTTATCCACCACCTTTCTCGACTAAGCCAGTATTCCAATATTTCCTATGTTTTCAGCAACGTTATTAAGAAACTTTGTTCTGAGACTTCCTCGTCTTCTCTGACCAATGGATATATCAAAAAACGTTTTTCTAGCTGAGCCAGTTTGTTCCATCGGCATTATATGCCCTACTTTTCAGATCATAATATGTTGTATCGTCTTTTCCATACGTTATTGGTATTCACCGCTCCATAGATTTCAAAAAGCACCAAGCGTTAGTGCTTTTCCTTCGAGATACCCCTACATGTTTTCATTAAGTTTTTTATAGTCCAGATTTCCAGCTTCTTGATATAACTAAGAAATTAAGATAGACATTGATCTCAAATAGCATCTACTGGCTGTGCAAATTCTGCAGTTTATCTCTGCAGTGTATTATTATTTTCAGTATTGATGAACACCTTCACGTATACAAATTCATTAACTACTTTAATGACGTCGTTTTCTATAACATAAGGCCGTAGGATTTGAGGTTGTGCGCATATTTTTATTTATTTTGTTTTGTTGGTATTTTTTTAATAAAACCATTTTTGTAGCCACTTCTTTTAGTGCTACATACACCTCTCGTACAGCTTTTTCCGTTCACCTAACAAAATTTGTTATCTTATCCGTTCTCCACTGATGTGAACTGTTTTGCGATTTTTCTGTCTGACAGGTAAAAGTGGTCGTGTTTACAACTATTAACAAATTTAGTAATAACCGTCAGACATTCAAAAGGTATATGTACACAATGAGGACTTACTACGTGCTACAAATCTCTGACTAAATTATATGACATTATAATACCTAGAATATGACAACAAAAAGTAATTTTAATGAGGTATCTTATCTCATCGCTGTCAGTTTAATTAGAATTATTTTCAGCATAGAAACAAATATTTCAAATAATAGGCAATTACAGTTTTAATTAAAAAAGGAAACTTAAATGACAAATATTGTAAAAAAATTATAAAACAAAGTAAAGGGAAAAAATCCCATTAGTTGGTTGTATACCATAGTATAAAAAATGTAGAACTAAATAAAAACTTCGGGTGTATAATGGTATATTATTTTATTAAAAATAATTGAAATTTATCAAAAAGGATTACAATTATTTCAAAACGTTTTTGGTCCAGCCGGACCATTATCAGTGAAACCTTAAAGTATATTTCCACTTTAGATGTCATAAAAATAGATAAAATTTGAAGGGTTCAATTTCTAAAAATGTGGAAAATACTTATATTAAAAAAAGTAGTTGAAACTAGCTACTAAACTCGGTTTAAAAACCTTTAAATTAGACGACTAAAATGGTTATATTTATTAGGGTGATGCCACAAGGTCGATGTTATGAGATTTCAGTTAAAGGGAACAAACTTTTTCCCTGTACTAAAGAGGGGACTACTTTGCACACCGGATGAAACAAGCCAACTGAATAAGTCAAGAATGGGTCTTGTGTGTAAAAATACTGTATTAAATAGGTAGCTAATTAAAGTGTAATTAAAAAAAGTAAGTAAAAATTATAGTGATAAGGCTAAGTTCAATAGTTTATTTTGAAACAAATGTTAATAGTTAACAAAGTAGCGATAATAGATTATTGGTAGCGTAGTTCATAAATAAAGAAAGCTCATTAATTTAGTGAATTAACATGTGTATATACTGACTATATTATTGGTCTTTTTATTCTCCCATTACCTGGCTCAAAAACCTAAAAGTAAACGAGACATCTCGAAACAGGTTCCTTGTGACACTTCTTACTTCGTCCTTTTTTGACGTGAAAACGGCGTCGTTACAGCGTATTGAACGTCGACAAGTTGGCACTGTTTGCCTATAAGAGGACGACAAGTGCGGTCATAAGAGAGAATAACTCCCTTGGTAGAAATTCTCTCGTCTCATACTGCCTTTCACCGTCCGGTAGCAAAATTTCTGTATTACTTAAAGTTTGACGTTAGAATTAGAACAGTAGCGCACAATCATTATATTCTCAATACAGTTATAATATATATATATATATATATATATATATATATATATATATATATATATATATATATATATATATATATATATATATATAAGTGCAACAAAATTTTGTTTGGGAATGTGACGTAGTGTTTAGCGCAGGTGGGCGGACTGTTTCTACCAATGGCGGGCGGAAACAGGTATATTTAAAATAATTTTTCATAAAAGTATATTCAATTAAAATGAAGAATGAATTTGTTAATTTTTATTTCCATGGTTTTTAATCGTTATGAAGTTTATAGTCAGGTCCACTCGACAAAATAATGAGTAAAATATTGGGGGCACTTTAATAAATAAAAAATTCCTCAATACTTACAATTTATTAACATTACCACGAAGAAAAAAAATTCAACTTTAAAGGTTTCAACTTAAAAAAAAATAAGTAAATAATTTATTTTAACTAATTCAATCATATATTTATTCATCTAAACAAGAATGCTTTAGTTATAATCCCCCGCATGATTCTTAGATCTCTATTTTTGAATTTGAATCACTGTCCTCATCCTAAAAAATACTTTCTTCGTATAAACCAGTATTAACAACAAATTGGAAATGGTCCAGCATAGTGTCTAACAAATGTTTGTTTTCGATTTGAGTGTTTTCATATTTTTGTACGTGTTTACATATAGTAAACTCTTTTATTAACATGTCTAAACGTTTTGTTTTTGCTATACTTTCAACATTATTTATATTAAACGTTGTATTATATGTAGCCACTCTACCTTTTACCAAAGCCCATATTTTTTCGATAAGGTCTAACTCCGGAAGATAGGGAATCAAGCTAAGTACTTTATGTCCATGTTGTTAAAGCTCATAATCTAATACATAAATAAGTGGAAAACGTGGTTTATGGGTTAATTTTATATAACTCCGCTTCGGTTAGTGTTTGTGGAAAAGGAATACTTTTTTCCTATAACCACTTTACCATAATATCCCTTCGGCTAGCAAACGTCACATTTCTTCCATTAGACATTATGATAGGATGCAGTATCAACTATATACCAAGACCGAATTTTTGGGTAAGTTAGGGAAGAGCTGGCTTCTGACCCACTTCATAAAATTAAGGTGGTTCATATCATCATCATAGTCGCCACTCTTGGATCCCAAAAACATAAATGTCATAAAATTATCGTACAAATTAATTTAGAGGATTTTTTGCCGAATTAATATAATCATTATATATTATGATTATTTTTACTATAATGTTGCTTTACCAAAAACTTTTTGCCGAACGACCTTTGCCTCGTCAGCAGAATTTAATTTATTATGAAACTGTAATAGTAATTATGGCTTACAGTACTGTTTATTAAAATTGATTTTTTAATTATTAGCATCCACCTGATTTAAAAATTAACACAGCGTTAGGTACAAATCCAGTCTCTCTTCCAGCATGAAAAATAATCAGCCTTTTGCCCTTAGAAATCGGTTTCTTTAATTTCTATAGTTAAATCCTCAGATTGAGATTAAATTAGCTACTTTAAATATTCTATTCGTTTTAGACGAATATCATAACCTACCATTAGGACACTCCTATTGTCTTCGAGTTTTCGCCACCTGTAATTTGTTCGAGATGATTTGAGAGTATCTGTTCAAAAGTATAATGGTTTAATTTTGTTCATATCTTTTTAGGATATTGTTAAATAATTATTATTAATAACTTAACTAAACGCACTATAGATACACTTAATGACTTAATAATACACTAATTATTACTACCAATATACTTAGCACTAATCGAAAAAAAAAAATTAACAAAATATCCAACAAGATCAAATCAACAAGTGAAATACTGCGATACGTACTTCTCAAACTACGACACTGGTAAGCAGCACGCTCGTCGTTTCCATGGTAACAATAGTAAACACGATTCACTGCGCATCGTCGAGTTACGAGTCATATTCCCAAACTTAAGTTTGTTGCAGTATATATATATATATATATTTATATAAGGATCACTCGAAAAGTGGTGGGTTTTTCAGTCAAAAGGTGGAGAAAAGTAGGCTACTTTATCTATTTATTTGAAGAAGTTTTGCTTTCTAATCAGAAAGCATCATCAGTTCATCTAAACTAAAGTAGCCTACTTCTTTTTCTTTTTTCTCTTTTTGCTCCACCTTTTGATCGAAATACCCACCACTCTTCGAGTGATTCTTATTTATAATAGATTAATATATAATTTGCGATAGCATCCACATACCTTCTACTAAGACCTACTTTCGTCTATATTTAAAACAGTTTTTTCAAAGGTACCGTATCGTATGCTTCTCTAAATCTACAAACAATAGGTGGGTAGATAGGTTTCTTGCTTTCCGTTTTTTGATTACCTGCTGCAGAACAAATATACCATCAGTTCACGATCTTCCTGTACGCAATCCATTTTGTTTTTCTATGTGTTCATATTCTGATTATATTCTTTGTTTTATTATTCGACCGTACAACCTTTCCACTGAGCTAATAACAGTTATTCCCCTATAATTAGAGCATTTGCGTTTATCCACTTTCTTGAATATTGAACTGATGTATCCAACATTCCAGTCATCAGGGATATTTTGTCCTTTTAAGCATAATTTGTTAAATAGTTGAACCAACATCTCATGTGATATTTTTGGTTCATACTTCACCAACTCAATTGGGATGTCTCCAGGTCCTGCTGCTTTACCGTTTTTCGATCTTTTGAAGGCATCGCTTAACTCTCCGGTTATTATATCAATTATTTGTGTATGTTCGGATATTTCTTCCATTTCGATCTCTTGGAATTTACATCTATCCTCTGTCAGTAAGACCTCATAATGGTGTTTCCACTGTTTTAGATTTATTAACTGTAAGTTAGATGTTTCTTTTTCTTCCCACCGGAGATACTTTATCACCTTCCACACTTGCCCAACTCTTTTTCTACCCATATACCTATCCACCTCTGCACATCCTCGATCCCACATCTCATTTACACTTTTCACTACTTCTCTTTTTACATCTTGATTTAATTTTTTATATATGTTGTGATCTTCCTTCTTTCTCGTTGACATCCATTTCTGATAAGCAGTTTTTTTCTTGTTTACTAACGTTTGCATATTCTCCGACCACCATTCTTAATTTTTTGTTTCATGTTTTTCTTTATACCTTAAAGATTCACTTGCAGCCTCATGAATGCATTTTTTAAGTTGCTGGTATAATTGTTCTGCTGATATATTTTCTCGATCCACATTTTGTAATTTTGTTGAGTTTGTTGAGTTGTTTTTACATTGGAAATTACACTGTCTAGCTATGGAGACCTTGACAAAGAAGTGAGAGATCAAATACAAAAATCAAATAGACTGACAGGATTCCTTAATTACATTGTATGACGAAACGGACACATTAACACTGAGACGAAGTCAAGAATTTATCAAGCCAGTGTAAGACCAATAATGACATATACCTCAGAAGCAAGACCCGGCACAGTCACAATGCAAATGCGAATGGAAACAGCAGATATGACAGTACTGAGAAGAATTACAAGAAATACGGTGAAAGATCAAAGGAGAAGTGAACTCGTTAGAAGAAAATGTAACGTACAGTGTATAAATGAATTAACACAAAATAGAAAAAAAGAATGTAATAACCCCATAAGCAGAATGAAGAAGACCCGTGTCGTC